>NC_073360.2:49216428-49840000 GCF_027580225.2 Misgurnus anguillicaudatus | reverse complement strand
AGCTGGAGTACAGTCTGAGGATACAGAAGGTGGATGTTTTTGACGAGGGGCCGTACACCTGCTCAATCCAAACCAAACAACAACCCAAGACCTCGCAGGTCTATCTCATCGTTCAAGGTAAGCCCAACATGATTGACAGCCTGTTATTTGATCGTCTGCTGAAGCTTCACGAGGAGATTGTGTGATCGTTTCATCCGAACAGCAGGATGACTCTCTTAAAAAATCATTATAAAAATGAGTAAACAGAGATGGCAACTATAGTGTTTGTTGAAATGGACGCTGGTCTTAATGTGCAGTAATAGGAGTGTGAACACAAATAGGTTCAATTCACAATTAATAGATTTCACATGTTTTCATTTCATTCACATGTTTAAATATTATTGGAAACAATTAAATTCAGTGCACTTCAGTATCTGATTCAATTTGATTTTTACAATAACATATTAATCCAACAGGTTTATATCCGGCTGTACCTCACATTTGTAAGCTTGTGTGCTGTATGAAAGTTTATTATGTGACGTGATGCATGAACAACTGGGAAATGTGAATAAAAACTAAATAAGGTAATTAGGTTTATATTCTGACAATAATACGCTTCTGGACGCACTTTATTACTGAATTTCTCATCGGCTGTAAACAAGATTGAAATCTTTAATCATCATCTGTGCTCCCTTAGACAAAACATTGAGCTATACTGAAGATAACAATACTCCAAACTCTTTACCAGTAAACAAATACAGTTAGATGTGAAAAACAGTACTGTGTAGTATAAATAATGGTAACAGTGAGTCTTCATCATTATTATTTCTGTTTACTGAGTTGACTTTGATGTTAACTTCTCGCTCTCTCTTTATCTCTCAGTAAACATTAAACAAAAGCAGATAGAGATATATCTGACCATGAGTCTGCTGCTTCACTTTCTGACTCTTTCATGTCTTTATGCTTTATTTATTTCACTTTATTATCATAACAGCATCTTAACATTAGACACGCTCCTTACTGCTGATTGGCTATAAGTGTGTTTTGGTAGTCGGCCCGTCTCCTTTTCCAAAGCGTTTTTCAAACATCGTGGACTCCGCCTTTAAGGACACGTCACGTGCCAGAGCCCTGTGTACTCATACAACACCCCTACATACAGATGGTACAAATATAATCATCATGTCTTCTCTTACTTTCTCAACTTATATTTCATGTATTGACTACAGTTATACAACAGTGAGCTAAATGATCATCTGTGACTGGAAAAAGCTGCCACCAGAGCAGATGGTCACACAGACACAAACACTGTTTTAAACACTTTCTGTGTGTCTCAATAAGATCCCTATAGCTCATGAATCAGTCTGTCAATCACTCGTAAGTGTTTATTTCTATGCCATAATCCCTTCAAAGATCAGAGCTCTTGAATGTAAACTTTCGAGGGAGTAGCCCAATAATGTCACATCGTGTGGACGAGTAAAATACACCTTTGGTGATTAAAGCAATAAAAACAATTATTTTCACTTTATCTGGAGCCTGTACCCTTCCCAAAGTGCCCTTAAAAGGAGGCAAAAACACTGTTTGGAACTGCAGGTAAGGACATTGGCTGACTATACACTTGATAGACGTGACTATTAAAAGACATTGTGAGATATCACCAGTAATTAGGGATGCACGATAGGAGAAAATTTGACCGATACCAATAATGAAGTCCTCCCAATGGCCGATATTGATAACCAATAAACTCATATTTTTTATACTATCATTTTCATAATAACCGTTTCATCCAACCACTGAGCTGTTAAGCTAAGCATACTGATGACTGGACTAAAATCAGATGTCTGTGGTGAAACTTGTGTTGTCCATTGATGTCGAAATTATGAACCAAATTATACAGTTTACATTTTTATATTTTAAAATATGTATACATTATTTATAAGCATATATGCATTAATGCATCTCACACATTCTATAACCGCTGTGGTGAATTGGTGCAATACCATCACGGTGGTAAAATATTTTAGTATGTATTTAGTCACTGTCACAGCCCTACAAGTAATAGATGCACGAGACCAAAAACTGCTGGTTTAATCAACCCAAAACAAATCAAATCTAATGTTTGATCATCAAACACAGATACATCAGAGCCAGTGTCTGAGATCAGGCTGTGGTCAGCGAGGAAGGCGAACACTGATGCCCGCATCTGGATCTCACGTCCAAATCTTACTAAAAAATGTTCAAATAGGTGTTATCTTTACTAATCCACTGCAGATTTAAATATAATACATCAAATAAACAAGAAAGAAGGCTTTTAAAATCACTCTGTTGTTGTTTTCTTTTCTCAAACGTGTGCTGTTGAAGTGTTGTATAACAGTAAACACACTTTCTGTGGCCTCGTGTCTCTGGCCCAGTCGTGGTGATATAGAGATATATTACACACATACTCCAGACATATTGCTTAAATCTTACATTAGCTTGAATTGCAATATTGTTGTTATTGTCAGAAATATAACATCAATCATTTAAAATATTTTTCACTCATCATTAATAGTTCATTTAAATGTAGCACAATTGTGTGCGTGTGTCATAGAGATACATATTTCTGGAGAAGAAGTTCATGTTGTTGCTACTGCAACTACAATTTTCAATTTCATGCATGTTAGAGAGACAGACAGCGATGCTTTGAGGAATATAGTGTGAGAAGAACAGAGAGAGAGAGAGAGAGAGACAAGAATGAAAAGGTTAAAGACGGTTAAGCTGCACTGAAATCTAATTCTTGGCCAAAACCGGAAATTACTTTTTAAAACAGTATAATTGTGTTAATATTAGGGCTGTCAAAATTAATGTTATTAACATGTGATTAACGCAACGCACACATTCAGTTTGACTCTTGCTTTAGCCCATATAGTTGAATACATTGAGATGCAGCTTTAGACGGTAAATGTGACTCTTGCTGTCTAAATGAGTCTGAGGTTTTTATAAAATAAGAACATTAAGCCCTCATCTAGCGATCCCAATGCTTTAAATCAGTGGTTCTCAAACTCGGGGGCCGCGAGATGGTGCCAGGGAGGCCCCAGTATTATGACATTTTATAAAAAATACATTCATTTATCATGATTTCTGTGTAATTAAACATAAAAAATAAGGCTATATCCAAAATAACTACTTTGGATAATGTAATATAGTTTTCTTATTGAAATGTTGATTTTTAACTGTTTTTTGTCATGCATTTTCTTTGGGGGGCCACAAAAGAATGCGCCGTACACAAGGGGGGCCGTGCTCCAAATGGCCATTTAACATCTAAAATGATCTGTATTGTCTTGTGTTGTCTTGTGCTTTGCTGTCAGGTCTTTTATTTGAAGTCTTTGTTTCTGTTTTCACAGTCATGCCTTTTATTTTGAAATCATGTTATGTCACGCTTCACCATTCACTTCCTGTTTGTCTGTATAAAGCCTGTTCAATCACCTCATTACATTGCGAAGTATTGTCAGTGTAACCTGCATCAGTAAGCATTCATGCCATTGTCTTGTTTCATGTTTTATGTTTTGGATTCTGACCTCTGCCTGTATTTTGGATTCTGATTGTTGTTTACCCTTCTGTATGTGTTTGCCTGCGTGAAATATCTTTATTAAAACCTCCTTGAATATGGATTCTCTCGATCTCTCTCGCTTTGTATAAGCAGCCCCTTTGTTACAGTTTTCTGAGAGGTGTTCTGTCCTAAATGTTTAATCCAATGCTAGATGCATAATACAAGTCTCCATCCACATGCTTGTTTGACATTTTGGTTTTGGCTTTAAAACATACAAAGAGTTATTAAATAAAGTGCAGGACTGCTTAAAGGCGGAGTCCACGATGTTTGAAAAACGGTTTGGAGAAGGAGACGGGCCGACTACCAAAACACACTTATAGCCAATCAAATCAAATCAAATCAAATGCCGGTTTGCGTATGTGTGGGGCGGGTCTATCAACAGAAGGTCCAGATTCTATTGGGGTAGGGGCGTGTTTGTTTGGGTGATTTCAAATATCAACATTGGCTTTCAAACATCATGGACTCCGCCTTTAATGTTAAAATAATTATTAAGAGAGATAAAGTTTAAGTTATTAATAGCAACAAGACTCAAACCGATCTTCTTCACGCTGACTGACAGATTTGAAGCGTGTGCACACAGACGCGCGAGCACTCGACCCCAATATATACAGAGAATTTCAGTTTTAAAAATATCACACATAAATTAATCTGTTATGTCTTAAGTAAATGTTTAATTAACTGTTGGGTAAAAATATCTGATGTGAAAGATTATATTAGATCTTTACATTACAGTAGACATCTTAAAGCCGTCTGTCTCGATGTCAATCAAACAATATATATAGATTGTTTTTGACCTTGTGTTATAAATCTGTTAGTTTTACAGTATGGATGTGGTCATTTAGGATTTTTCTCATAATTAACATTGCTGACTCCGTCAACTTCAAACAGGTGTAGTTCTGTCATGTTGTGTCAGATTCCAACAAATCATTCATTGTTTTAAAGTTTTTTAATAGAAAAACCCAAAGTATAATTTAAAAAATTGCTGATTTCAACTCAACATGGGTCACAAATGATGCAGCAGCAAACAGAAATGGAGGAAAACTCATATAGAAAAGAATGGCCGCTGTTTCTGATGAAAATGTAAACAGGCTTGTGTAAGTTAAACGCTCTGTGCAAAGAAAGAGAAGTAATGGGAACTTGTGTTTTTATCTTCTTTTCCATGCCAGACAAACAAGTTCTTAAAAAAACATGTTTATATCCTTTATGCTCTATGTTCAGTATAGTTTCACTAATAATAAACATTTATTTTGCATAAAGCATCTATATTTATATACACCTCTTAGAGTATTAAATACTTGATTAGTGTTGAATTAAGGTACATTTAGAACAGATAAAAATGTGCCATTAATCACGCGTTAACTCATGACAATCATGCCATTAATCTAGATTAAATATTTTAATCCATTGCCAGCCCTAATATATATTACATATTAGTTATAATATTATAACTTTCTAACTTTATTCATTTAGTAAATCTAAGTGAGAAAAAATACAAATCAATAAATGATTCAATTAAACACTTTTTTGAAAGTAACACACCAAAACATATATGAAAACACACATAAATATTCTTCATTTGCTGTATTGATATGCAACAAAATCAGCTTTTGATCTTAATATAGTGAAGTTTTAAAAAACTATTTTATATAAGGTCAATGACAAAACAAAATCCTTAAACGTTTGGAAATACTGATGTAATGCACATTTTGAGTGAATGTGTTTAAAAGTTTTGTTTATTGAAGATCATTTAAATGCCATCTTTTAGAAATGACAAAACATTTCTATAATTGGGAGATGTGAAAGTTTGCATCTTAAAAAAATAAATATCATTAAAGTATGTGTGATAAATTAGAGGAAAGCATTAAAATATTATGAAAAGTAAATGATATTTCTCCAGAGATGAAGCAAGTAAATGATGATAACACATGCATCAGTGTGTCAGTAATGTGTGTTGATTTACAGTTTAAAATAAACACAAACAAACATTTCACACGTTAAGAAGTCTCAGACATCAAAGCACCAAAAGAACCTTTAAAACAACTTTACAGCAAATGCAGAGATTCACACACACCTTGATATGAGATTGTGAGTGATGTTGCTGACATTATTCACAGTGTCATAGAGAATAAATGAGAAGAAGAAAGCTCAGACGCTTTGATCGATTCAAAAGATGAACGACATTTGGCTGTAATTTATTTTGTCAAGAGAAGTCTTTTATTTTCTGCTGTGTGGCAGAGCTGTTAGTATTAATCTTGAGGAAAACTTGCACAGTCAAGTGAATCTTCTCTAATTGTATAAAGATTTATGATTTTACAAAGACAAAACTGCACAATACAATACAAAAGAGTAATGAACATGTTTCTGCTTAGAAAACAAGAATGGGCAGCGTTTTTCTCCTCTCGTGATTAATACACAACCACAAATCTCACCTCGGCTTTGACAAAAAAATGTATTGACGCCAGCGACAATAAAACGCTAACATTTAACAACAGAAGACAAAACTAAAGACCACACAACACAAGGTGGTTAACTAACTAACTAACTAACTAACTGACTGCTTTATAAATAACACATCAAGTAGCTTTAAACACTTGAAGCGTTGTGTACTACACTTACACACCTGTGAAATGATACTGCATATAGGGGGTTTATTTTAGGGATGTTTGACTATATAATAGTTTCATATTAATATGCGTTGTGTTTTTTCTGATATATATTTTAAAGATGTGTTTCTTTAAGTTACCATCAGAGAGAATAGTCATATTTTTCCTGTAAGTTAAGAGACCTTTGAGCTTTGTGTAAGATAAGCAGACATTGATGAGCGTGAGCTGGTGATGGTCACTTTGAAGCACTCCTTCATGAGGCTTTAAAACCTTGACCAATCTTTTGTTTCGAATCATTGGTTCAGAGTGTGTTCATAAATCATTCATCCTTCTGACTAATAACACTAACATTTTGTGTACTTTTTGTTTCTAGACAGATTTAATGACAAACATGTGCATAATTAAAAAGGGAGTTAGTTTTAATGATTTGTTTGGCCTAAATAAAACTAAAAACACAGAATACACTTTCAATTATTTCTTAATTAAGTTCAATATTTTTAACATAAAAACATATTTTTAGAACAATCTTGTTTTTATTTTGAAAAGTGTAGCGTGTGTGGTGTTTTGAACGCTTGTAAAAACTGAATCAATTTTCAAAGCAATTGGTTCAACTGATTTGAAGCTTTGAAAAGCTTTGTTTCTCTTATCACTAGCAGGAGACGATATAAATAGTGTTTTGTGTAAGTAATCCACTGTGAGGCGAGCGAGTTGAGAACCCAAGTGCAGTTTATTAACATAAAACATAACCAAAATATGAACAAAAACAAAGGCATAGATGAAACTCACCAAACATACAGATGAACAACGCTTGAGAAAAAAAATGAGAACATGAGGGCAATATATACAAACAAGGAACCAATCAGAACATGACACACCAGGGAATAGGGAAACTATTGGCAATGAATATTTCAAAATAAAAGACCTGAACATAAAACAAGAACTTCAAAATAAAAGACATGAACATGGCAAGACAAACCCCTTACTGTTTGCCAAAAAGGGAAGCTACAGGTTTATAGAGACACTCGTTTTTGGTTGGCTGGATATTTTAGGGGGCAGAGAAAAAATCTCCCCCCAGTCCCCCCGTAGACCCGGCCTTTGATTGTTTTGGTTAATAATTGATTGAAAAACTAAAAGTCTATTAGATAAATATTAAATGAATTGATTACGTCATTACTCTCCAACATATTAAATACACATTTACATTCATGATCAATTGATATCCCTAAATATGATTTAGAGTACTGAAGTATGGATATAAATATCACTTTGTGTTGTTAAACTATATGCATGATTTACTGTTTTAATGCTGCTGGTTTTTAAATCTTAGTTATTTTCCACCTGTACAGTAATATACACACTCTTAGAAAGGATGTGTTAATTTTTTATACATTTTTGTGCGTTAAGCTTTTAACACATTATGTATCAGTTTGTTTTGATTTTGTGTTAAAATATAACACAAGTTGTGTTAAAAGTAACACAAAATGTGTTGTTTCAATAATAACACAGTGATGGGTGAATTCTGGGACAACGCATTTAGTGTGTTGTCCCACAATCAGCACTAATGTGTTGTTTTTAACACATTCGTTCTAAGAGTGCAGTGAGGAAAATAAGTATTTGAACACCCTGATATTTTGCAACTTCTCCCACTTAGAAATCATGGAGGGGTCTGAAATTGTCATCGTATGTGCATGTCCGCTGTGAGAGACATAATCTAAAAAAAAATACAGAAATCATAATGTATGATTTTTAACTATTCATTTGTATAATACAGTTGCAAAAAAAGTATTTGAACACCTGAGAAAGTCAATGTTAATATTTGGTACAGTAGCCTTTGTTTGAGGTCAAAGGTTTCCTGTAGTTTTTCACCAAGTTTGCACACACTGCAGGAGGGATTTTGGCCCACTCCTGCACACAGATCATTGGCAAACAGGTCATTGGCAAATTTAAGACGGGCCTGGACATGTGCTGGTTTAAGCAGGGGAACCTTTCGTGCCATGCATGATTTCAAACCATGACGTCTTAGTGTATTACCAACAGTAACCTTGTAAACTGTGGTCTCAGCTCTTTTCAGGTCATTGACCAGCTCCTCCCGTGTAGTTCTGGGCTGATTCTCACCTTTCTTAGGATCATTGAGACCCCACGAGGTGAGATCTTGCATGGAGTCCCAATTCGAGGGAGATTAACAGTCATGTTTAGCTTCTTCCATTTTTTATTGATTGCTCCAACAGTGGACCTTTTATCACCAAGCTGCTTGACAATTTCCCCGTAGCCCTTTCCAGCCTTGTGGAGGTGTACAATATTGTCTCTAGTGTCTTTGGACAGATCTTTGGTCTTGGCCATGCTAGTAGTTGGATTCTTACTGATTGTATGGGGTGGACAGGTGTTTTTATGCAGCTAACGACCTCATACAGCATCTGATTTAGGATAATAAATGGAGTGGAGGTGGACATTTTAAAGGCAGACTAACAGGTCTTTGAGGGTCAGAATTCTAGCTGAAAGACGGGTGTTCAAATACTTATTTGGAGCTGTATCATACATATAAATCATACATTGTGATTTCTGGATTTTTTTTAGATTATGTCTCTCACAGTGGATATGCACCTACGATGAGAATTTCAAACTCCTCCATGATTTCTAAGTGGGAGAAGTTGCAAAATATCAGGGTGTTCAAATACTTATTTTCTTCACTGTATGTGTGTATAATGTGTGCATAGCTGTGAAGAGTCCATCTGATGTCTAGTGCATTTATCTACAGTGATGGTTATTCTGAAATGTTTTTGTTTTGTGTATTTGCCTTTTGTCTAATGGTCCTCTGTACAAATGAAGTTTGTGTTATAATAATCTGATCACATGATTCTTTAGTGATCCATCCATATCATCATGACACTGATGAAGATCTTCAGATTATTGAGATTCAGAGGGAGGTGTGTGTGCGTGCGTGCGTGCGTGCGTGCGTGCGTGCGTGCGTGCGTGTGTGTGTGTGCGTGTGTGTGGGTGTGTGTGCGCGTGTGTGTGTGGTCACAATTTGTGTTTGTTATTCTTCATGAGCTCAGAGTAAATGAATAGAATGACAAAGAGCTTCATTAAATCTCACAATCATTTGATAAATATGTGTTGTTGTATGACTATTAATCAGATGTGTGTTTGTATAATGAACAAATGTGTCTGCATGACAGATGATTGTGTGTGTGTGTGTGTGTGTGTGTGTGTGTGTGTGTGTGTGTGTGTGTGTGTGTGTGTGTGTGTGTGTGTGTGTGTGTCTACACATGTATTTGGGTTTATCGCTGTGTAGTTATTTGTAAATATTGACATTATTTATTCATTTTATAGTCATTTATTATAAATGTCTGTGTCTAACAAGACTGTCCAACTTATTCATGAGGAATTCAACTTTACACTGACTGGGAAGATACACAAGTGTGTGTCTGTGTGTGTCTGTGTGTACCACATTATAACTGCATAAAACTGACACAAATGTTGTAAAGGTCCACTGACAGATGTTTTTTGGTCCCTGTCACTCACTCACTCTCTCTTTCTCTCTCTCTCTCTCAGTTCCTGCAACCATCTACAGGGTTTCTGAGGACATCACTGTGAATGAAGGCAGTAATGTGACGCTGACATGTTTAGCCAATGGGAGGCCGGATCCATCCATCACCTGGAGACTGCTTAACCCATCAGCTGAGAGAGAGCCAATCAGCTTTCAGGACTGTGTGTCTCATGTAGATGAGATCTGGGCCCATATGTATAAAACATCTCAGGAATGCTCTTAAGAATAGTCTTAAGCTATGACTTAAGTGTCAAAAAATTCTTAGTAAGGAGTAGGACCCGTCTGAAAGCAGGAGATGTTTATAAAGAAGCTGAAAGCAACTTTCAGTAAAGTGTAAGACTCATTCCTAAGTGCTGCAAACTGAGGACTACAATGATTTCAACCTAAAATGGCCGCCCTTAACCTCCGAATCAGCCAATAGAAAGCTGGCAATGTTATACAGTCACAGCAGCATGTGACACCATACATTCATGAATCATGAACACATTCAAATTATATTAGTATTTAAATATTTTAATTTGCTTCAAGAAATGTTATTACAAATAAGCATTTATTTTACACGATTTTGCACCATTTTTATTAAGTTTCAACATGTTAATGAAATAGACAAACGTAATACTATTTAAAAAATTAAGATGATTAATCACATTATTTTAACTTCACTCACAAGCTGTTTATAAAGAAAAGACTAAAGTTTGCAAACACTTAGATAAAAAATACTTTGATGATCAAGCCTGAACAAGATGATCAAGTTAAGTTGGATTTCTCCACTTAAACACAATTGTAATTTTTGCCATCTTTGTCACTTTCACCTTACTCACTTACTCACTGCTAACATTGCTAACATGATGTTTTGGGTCAGAGTTTTATACTCTATTAATATCACTTTACATGTTATAGTGTCACTGCAATCTTATAGATACTTTACATTTTTATTGTAGATTTTATTTACATTTTATGGGATTTTATTTACCTATCATAAAATGTAAAAGCGGCTCTACTTAAAAACTTACTTCAATTGGTAACACCTAATATTTAATTTTTTTATTTAATTATTTCACTTAAACTGAGAAATTTAAGTTGAAAAAAACATTACATTTTTAGGCATTATCAGTAATTTGATCCAACTTAAATGTATATAAATTTGAATAATATACACTGTAAAAAGTTTAAGTATATACCATTGCTGTCTTGATAATCCCTTAAAAATTATTGGTACTGTGCAAGCACTTGAATAAGTTTTACTAATATACATATTATATTGTGTAATATAATATACATTGTATAAAAATCCTATACTCTTTATATTTCATGTTATATTAATTCATATCTACTGTCTATATACTACTAACATGTATTTATTGTACCTTTTCTGCTCTGCAACAATAATTTTTTTCAAAAGTGCTATAAAAATACATTTGAATTAAAGTGCATGATCTTCACCTCTCTGCTGCCCTCTTGTTACTCTTAACTAGGTTAAGCGACCTCTCCAGCTCTCTTAAATAATTTAGGATCTGAGACCTCATCTTAACACTTAGTAGGCTTTATAAATCAAAGTTATTCTTAAGTCTAGGAATAAGAGTAAAATGACGTCATTCTTAGAATTTTAACACACTTAAGACTGAAATTTTACTCTGAGCGGCTTTATACATACAGGCCCTGATATGAACTTCAGTCTGTGTTTTGTCTTTGTTAATAAGAGATTGATCTCACAGCATTTTAATGTTTAATGTATTTCTTTAAGATAAGTTTCTTTTTTCTTTAATAATTAATTTCTCATCTTCATTGTCAGGAAATTCAGCTCAATGTCCAAACGTTTAAAAGGAAACAAAACAAAACAAAAGAAAAGTTTCTCTTAATCTGTCATTTAAAACCTTTTTTAAAAGTCACTTTATCAGCTTTGAATGTTTGTCTGGATTTGAAGGTCTATCTGTATATTGTTGAACATTTGAATGACTTCAGCTCTTCCTGATCTCAGATCTGTGTTTATCAGCACAAATAAGATTGGAGAGCTGTGGTAAATTTCATCTGTTGATTACACAAATCAATCGAATGAACACAAAATGATTATAAAACACACAAAATGCTGAATATTTTAGTTTGTACAGTATGAAAATCAGTACGGCTAAAAAAATCATTGAAGCAAATTATTTCCCCGTATGCTTTGTGGAAAAGTGATTAGCGCCATTTCAGGGTCTGAGCAGACGTTTGCACTTTTTCTTGTCCGACTGCTGCGTGTTTTTGTAACTAATAGCCATTCTTGCTGCTGGAAAAGTATTGAAACATTGACAGACGCTCTTTTATATGTCAATGACATTAATTAGGCATCATATAAAGAGGAAATCTGAAACTGCTCAGCTGTGCACAAGTTCAAGATCATTACTGATTTACTGATTTCACATCTGAAAGAAAGTGATACGTGCGTTTTCTGTGCATACATTCATTTCATGAATCACACATGAGCGCTTGTGAGAAATGATCTTAAGATCAAATGTAAGATGGTTTCTACGCTGCATTTTATAAATGAGGCCCCCAAGCTGTCAAATGTCTTTAAATAACCACCAGAGTAATGTCTGTGATATAAGAGGAATCATTGACTTAAATTAAATAATGCACATTTCAATTCACCAGCCCACCATTAATTATTCCTTACACACACACACACACACACACACACACACACACACACACATATATTAAAGCAATAAGCCCCAAGAAGCAGTGGGCTACTAGTGCATTTTATAACAGCTAAGGGGCGTTGTTAGGCACGACGCGAAGCGGACCCCCTTAGCTGTTATAAAATGCACTGTAACCCCACTGCTTTATAAAATGGTTACTTCATATTTATAATGTTAGCAGGATTTCATAAAATAAAACACAAATGAGTTGTAATTATATCAGTACAAATATTACTCTTCCGCCAAACAAAGTAGTTCCTCAACCAACACAGATGCAGCAAAGACACAATAAAAAAATTATTAAAGAGTTTGGTGTTTATTTTCATAAATCAGTAAGCAGCAACAGTGACGCAGTAAAGCGGTCTGAACCGTGGGGTTACCGGGGTATTTATTCACGGCTTAGAATGCTTTTCAACCAATCAGAATAAAGAACCAGAATGGTCCTTTTTATAAATAAATATAAGTACTTGATTATTAAAATAATTCATAGCTCCAGCCCTAAACACCACTACATCTATGGCGTGCGTGTGTGAGAGAGAGAGATTTTACCTTATGTGTTACAATAGATCTCTCAGTTTTGCTGAATTTTGCCAATTCCTCTGTTTTACATAAATTAATATTCACTAGATAAGCACATTGTGTCACACTGTGGTAAATGATGCTTGTGAATAAAACATGAGCATCAAAATGAGCCCCATGTGTTTACCTTTCTTAGAAACATCTTCACACTTCTGAAGAAAAAGCTGACTAGATCAAAATGTGTGCGCGCGTGTACGTGTGTGTCTGTGTGTTGGGTTAGGGTGTGAAACACAAATAGTTTTTTGAGGTTGGTTGGTTTATTAAAGAAATCTCTGCTGTTCTGTGCTCCCTCTGCTGGAGAATAAACACATTACATCACATCATAAACCTTCAGGTCTCATTTAAACTCTGAGATAAACTCTTATCATAATGATGATGTAATAAAGATGTGTGTGTGTGTGTGTGTGTGTGTGTGTGTGTGTGTGTGTGTGTGTGTGTGTGTGTGTGTGTGTGTGTGTGTGTGTGTGTGTGTGTGTCAGCTGAGGCTCTGGACGTTGGTGAATATCTGGAGATTTCTGGAATGGTGCGGTCTCAGGCTGGACGTTATGAATGTAAAGCCAGTAATGATGTTTCCACACCGGACGTCAAATATGTCAATGTGATTGTCAACTGTGAGTACAACATTTACAGTATATGTGTATGATGTATATGATGCTGTATATAAGTGAATATAAAATCTTTTCTTAGATCCACCGTATATAAAGGATGCACGGAGCTCGGAGACTCCCATCGGACAGTCTGGAATTCTGCACTGTGAGGCGTCGGCTATTCCTCAGCCTGAGTTTGAGTGGTACAGAGACGATCGCAGGTTAGGAAATCTTCACACAAACAAAATCATTATAAACATCTAAGACACAAATGAATAGATGTAGTTGAGTAAATGTGTGGTGTGTTGTTTGTTCATCAGATTGTCCAGTTCTCAGAGTGTTAACATTCAGATCAGTGGATCCCGGACGCTGCTGGTCGTCGCAAACGTTACAGAAGAGGATTATGGGAACTACACGTGTGTCGCTACCAACAGACTGGGCATACACAACGCCAGCCTGTTTCTTTATAGTGAGCAACATACACACTTTACACATGCGTGTGTGTGTGTGTGTGTGTGTGTGTGTGTGTGTGTGTGTCTGTGTGTCTGTGTGTGTGTGTGTCTGTGTGTGTGTGTGTGTGTGTGTGTGTGTGTGTGTGTGTGTGTGTGTAGTTTTTAACATGTAGATCAGGTAAAAGCAGAGTTATGATCACATTGAGGCCGTTTCTTAAACATAAAGCTGCATCCTCTGGAGGTCACATAAGCAGGCTGCATATGTCATCAAGTCTGTTTTATTTCAGTTTACAATTTACAATTAATATATTAAAGATTTCAGTTGTAGTAACAGATTTTTAGAAGCTTGATTCATCGTCCTGTAACATGGAGAAGCAAACAATATTAGGAAAATCTTTTTGAGAATTTAAATTAGCCTTTAGTTTGGACTTACAATAATAAAAAACTATTACTATCAAAGTTACATTTTAAAAAATGTCTATATAAATGAAAGTATTAATGGCAGCTGTTTGTTCAAATTTAAATGAACATTAAACATGAACAATTCTTCATTTTTACAGAATAAAACTATAAAATAACAGCTTCATGCAAAGCATTCTAGGAACCAAAATCTGAAGAAAAAAAAACAGAATTTGGTTCCCAGAATGCTTTGCATGAAGCTGTTATTTTATAGTTTTATTCTGTAAAGATAAAGACTTGTTCATGTTTAATGTTCATTTAATTTGCAGCTATTTTTTACACTGAACTAAAGTTTTATATTAAAATTATTTTTATTTTTTAATTTAGCCAACAAACCAAATTCTTAAAAAAAATTATCTTTCAAACTCTTGTGTATTTTGTAATATTAACAAATAAACTATTGTACATCTTTTCTTTGATTGCATATATATTTTTGTATTGATATTGAACATTATTTTAATTATTCTTTTGGGGAAATCAAAATACAGAAAATAAAAACATGTATTTTTCTTTTATAAAAAAACAACTTCTTTAAAGATCATATTTTCAATCTTATTATTTTATATGGTAAGTTTGACATTCACACATTTACATTTAAAGCAAATGGGCTCGGATTAATCCCAGTACTACCCAATTTAAGGTTCAAATGAAGATTTATTTTGAAACATTGAAAGGACTTTTAAAGGAAAACACCACATATCACAACTACTCTATATTTTTTTTACATGAGTAGTTAGACAAGTCAATATGGTGTCACAAAATAAAATGTGTTGATTTTTTTATGGGCGTGCCGTAACACTCCTGACTCCTCCTCCTCTTGCTCAAACTTCTGTCAAATATTACTGCGCTCGAGGTCAAAGTGCTCTTCTGCCATACAATACAATATAGTTCTCATTTTTACAATGCGTTAAAGTCCTAATTTTGAGAGGATTGTATTGTATACCTTCATTATTCTTTTCCATTTTTGTTGAATTTTGATCTTTTTTTCTCTCTTCTTTTCATTAAAGTGTTAAATGTTAATGGCAGAGTTATAACAGCTGTTTGTTCTCAATGTTGTTTACAATCTATGCATAATGGACTAAAAAGTTATGATTCATTAAAAATAATAGTCAACTTAATAATTGTTAATAATTATGTGACCTTCAAAGGATGCAGCCTTCTGTTTGAGTCTACATTTAATATTTCACTGCAGTTCATCTTTTAACCACCAGATGTCAGAATATACCAACCTACAGAATTTACACTAAAAGATCTTTACAGTATAAGTTATATTTCTTAACTGTAGTAAATGCATTAGCTGAACAATATAGTTTTTCAACATTTATTCATCTTCGTTAATGCCAATACCATTGTTCATGTCAGTTCATTGAGCTTTAACTAATGTTAACAAATGCTGAAATTAACCTAAACTGTGAAATAAATGCTGTACAATTTCATTTTTCATTGTTAAAACTGATGCTTTAACTAATACAACCTTATTATGAAGTTATCAAGATCTTCATACATTTATCATCTCTCTCTCTCTCTTTGTTACAGAACCTGGTACTGGGCGGGACATCAATGGATCTGACTGCATGTGTCAATCATTCTGGCTCCTCCTCCTGTGTGTGTGTTTTGCTGTTTTGAAGTGTTAATGTTCAGCGCAGACACTCGATCAAACGTCTCAGACTGTTTCCGTTCGTCCATCCATGTGTCCATCCTCGCTCACCGTTACCCAGCAGGACGACTGACTCGACTATCAGGACAAATCTGACACGTGTGTTTATGAACTGTAAGTGGGTCAAAGGCTGACTGCAGTGACTCGTGTCTGTCTGGTTTCTGGAGGAGTGCAGTGCACGTATGTAAGTCATTCAGCGCCTCCCTGTCAATAACATCCGTCAATCGTTTAAAAACACTGAAAATAGATCTTTACGTCATTCTCAAAACAACGGTATAAAGGATGCAGTTCATCATCTGTCAGTGTTGCTGGAAGGGAAAAGACGTAAACACACGTTCACATCAGTATTACCACACGGTAGATGCCATTAATGGTTTATTTAGTGTTCAATCTTTGGTTGTGAATAAACTGAATGTTTTAACAGTATTAGCTTCACACACGGCTGATACCTCATAATAAATGCATTATTAAGTGCAGAAGCCCACATGACACGGGAATGTGTTGTGTTTATATCTCAGCAAACACTCGTCGTCTTCTCATCTTAGTCACACATGCCTGTGCTTTTATGATAAATATTGTACAATGTCAAAGCTTGAATATTTCAAAGAGGTTAAATAACTAAACAAATTAAAAACCCTCCCTTCACATCACGAACCAATCCCATAACACGCCCAGACACTGAATGATGAGGTCACTACTCACTGAGTGATGAGGTCACTACTCACTGAGTGATGAGGTCACTACTCACTGAGTGATGAGGTCACTACTCACTGAGTGATGAGGTCACTACTCACTGAATGATGAGGTCATATTCTGAGTATGGGTTACTGTAAATTGGCAATTGCATCACTTCAGCTGAAATATTAAGCTCAATATTTCATAATCAATCTTGCAGTGGGATATTTATTGAATTGTATAAGATGGCTGTAATCTTAACTCCTCTGAATCTGACCAAATAACAACACACAGTTTTCCTCATCTCATAACCGTATTAACCCAAACCTCTAAAAGCCCACAGCAGATCTTCCTCTGTGAAATGACACCAATGAATGATCTCGTTCACTTCTGTTCTCTGTAAATATATCTGGCTTTTATTTTTGTCAAATGCCCTCATGTGTAAATCAAATTAAAACCTAACTTTGGGTTCTTCATAGTGAACATATAGTTAGTTATTTGCTTCCTGTAAAAAAATAAAAATTAGGAACATAAACTTTTTAATATAAATAATTTACACGATGTTTAAGAATCTCAGTGGACAGATTTTCATTTGAATGTTCTGCACTATAATAGAGACTGAGAGTTTCTTTTATCGTTAGCTATAATGAATGATAATTGTACAGAAATGAGACTTACTGCCAAAACAATATAGCCCATCCACACAAACACACACACATCTTTCTTTTACTTTATTGTTTGGCACACATCAGGTGCGTCTATTTCAACCAATCAGCTTTCAGCGCGTGAGATCCGATGCCTTGATTGGTCTGATGTGTGTTTGCGTCAGGTCAGGATTTAAAGGGCTAATCGTGCGTCTTCTGTAGCGCAGAGAAGCTCAGATCTGCCCTCAACACAAACATTTGGGTTTTATTTCGTCTCTGAGCTGAAGATCTCACTGCAGTGTCTCTCTCTCTGTGTGTTTAATAAAACACTGAAGTGAGAATCGGTCAACTTTAATTTGAAAACATGTGTTGTGTGTTAAGTGAATGTGTTTTTGTCTATGCTCTGAAACACGCCAGACTTTCATGAAGAAAGTTTTACATCCTCATTAAAAGCAATGAACATTTTCTAATTGTGTTTATTTACTCTAAAGTTATCGCAGAGGATTTTTAAACGCTTCTGCGCTGTCAAGCACTCAAGACTTGTTTAAAATGGAAATAAAGTCATTTGAATTAATTAATGTATTTGAAAACACATTACTGGAGAGAAAACAATGATTCTGAATTGTGTTAATCATGTAATAACATGCAAATAAAGAAATATAAAGATTGTTAGATCTCCCTTTAAATTGTTGTGACGGTTTTGTTTTTCAGCATGTTTCTGATGTTTGTTAACTTGAGAGAGCTAATAAAAACAAAAACAAGACACATTGAGCTTTGAAATGAGCGCCGGTGCTTGTGTTTTGCACTTGCTAAAAATTAAATGGGCTATTCGGTTTACCATTTCCATTAAGAAATAACAATGGAGTGAGATATGAATATGACATTATGTAATCATTAAGAATGAGATTGAGATGATTTTAGGATGCTTTATTAGGTTACTGTGACAGTCTTGTACAATAATCGTAGCTTTTGAGTCATTTTATGAATATTTTCATTTTACAACATTTTACTGCTGCCATTTAGGTGTGAAATGTTTGATGAGATGCATGAGGCACAAATAATGAACTCAAGTGTTTTAAGATTATAGTTATTCGCTCAAGGGTCCTTTTTAACATTATATATAAAAAAATATTCTTAAAGATTAACATACTATTTAATAATTTTTTCATTAGTACACAATTTCACATCTCCTTGTTGACCAATAAGACAGCATCTAAAATATCACTTAAGTTTTTTTCAAACTTTTTTCCAGGATTATTAGTTTGACTCCCTCAGTTTGACTTTCCAACTAAACTTTTTTTAGGGTTAGGGTTATAAAAATGTAAAATGGTTATAAACATTTTCTGTTGCTTTAAGTGACATCACAAAGTGAAAGTGACTGCTTTTGTTATTGGTGTCTACAAGACTCAAATGATAAGACAAGTACTTATTTCTTATATTGTTAATTTGTTGCTTTTTCATGTTAGTCAGGGTCTGTTGAGCTCAAACCAAACACGCGGTTAGGCAAAATCGATGGGGAAACTGTTTTTAAAAACCTTTTTTCAGATTGAATGTCATGTATATGCTAGGTGAGAATCATGACCACATGAGAGATCTGCAGTCATTTTGGGATGAAGTTTATTACCCCGTCACATGTTTTATTGTTATGGGATGTGATGGGGTGGTTCTGCATCCTTTTAAATGTGAGAATGTGTGAAAGCAAAATATCATTATTGTCTGTTCATCACTCACTTATTCACTTTTCTCAGTACATCTCTGTGAAATCAGACATATTTTAGCCGAAAGTGCTCACTGTCTGTTTGGTAAAGGAGAGAGGAGCAGTAACTCATTTCAATTTGAAGGTACACACATAAAAACTGTGACGTTTGGACGCTATAATAAATCATCTGCCAGGGAGACTTTAAATTAATATTTCCCATCCTGAAGTTTGTAAAGTTTAACCAGCAGTTCAGACAGAGAAACCATTTGTTTGTTACATAAATTAATGTTGAATGATCTTCTTGTGTGATCTAATCACATACATTTAATTTTGTTTTTTAAGTGAATTTGTTTTCAGTACAAGGAGACCGTTAAAGGGGCCATGGCACAAGAGTATTTTAAGATGTCAAATAAATCTTTGCTGTCCCCAGAGTACATATGTGAAGTTTTAGCTCAAAATACCATATAGATGATTTATTATAACATGTTAAAATTGCCACTTTGTAGGTTTGTGCAAAAATGTTTTGGGTGTGTTCTTTAACATGCAAATGAGCTGATGAAATTCAAACACTGATCACAATGATGGTGGTTTGTTGCTATTTAAACTCAATTGTGCTTTTCTCTGGACTAAATGGCAGTGCTGTGGTTGGATAGTGCAGATTAAGGGGCGGTATTATTATAATAAGAGCTCCTTATGACATCACAAGGAGAGCCAAATTTCAACAACCTATTTTTTCACATGCTTGTAGAGAATGGTTTACCAAAACTAAGTTACTGGGTTGATCTTTTTCACATTTTCTAGGTTGATAGAAGCACTGGGGACCCAATCATAGCACTTAAACATGGAAAAATTCAGAGTTTCATGCCATGACCCCTTTAATGTGTTTTTTAAAATAAAAAACGAGAATATTCAAATGGATTAAATTACAGAATTTCTATTGATGTTTTCAAAAAAATTTACATTTTACTATTAGGAAGACAATTTTATTTTAAAAATCTTTCATTTTACTACTTCACAGGATGAAAAAGAAAGGATCTATTGCCATAAAAAATAATATTAATTAGATTAGGATTTTGTGCCTGAGGTGGGAAAACGTTTATTTTTAGGATGAGCACATCATTCAAGTTGTAGGTTATTTTCCAAAATTTCTCTTTTCACACTGCATTTTAAATAGGAACAATATCAAAACTCTTTTGTTATTTTTTAGCGTGATGCTAATGGTCTAATCAGAATCTATGGATTGTGCTAAACTATGCTAAAAGTGGTACCGCCAAACCCAGAGATCAGCTGAATGGATTCCAAAAAGATAAAACTCAATTGTATAACTCTAGCAGAGCTGGAAAATGAGCATATTTTCAATAAAGTAGAGTCCCTTTAACCTCACGTTATCTTCGTCCTAAACCTAAACGCTTTTAAGCCTTGGTTATCTTCGTCCTAAACACTTTTAACCTTGGGTTATTTTTGTCATAAACCTAAGCACTTAATGTAGAAGTGGGGTTATCCCTGAAATGAATCTAGTGTTATGAAAGTCTGAAACATCGGGTTAGCACCACAGTGCAGTGTTAAACGTGAGCAGTGTAATAAAAGGAGGTTTAAAATGACTCAATGCTTAGCAGCAGACAGCCAATCAGAAACTGAAGAGCACGTACCTCAGATGACGTGGTGGCACAAAACAAGCGGTTATTTAAAGCGGAAGTGTGCTATTTTAATTCAGTCAGTGTGAAAACATTAACTCAGGGTTAGGAATGCACAGTGTGAAACGTCAGATTATCTCAGGGTTAGCTCTTAAACTTGTATGAACAGTGTGAAACAGATAATAAAACATAATAACTCAGACGTAACTATTTTAGTGTTTAATTCATCTTCTATTGTTGTTCTCGCTTCAGATTAATGAAGAAATCTGAAGCCAATAAATGGACACGTGTTGAAGATAATTGGCACATTTCTTTATTTCCAAAACAGACATAAAACCATTTCCACGATTTTACTCTGTAGATTCAAACCTCACATTGCACTTGAACAGAAAGACTGGCGTTTTTTTCCCATTACATTTTCTCAGTTGTTTGAACATCAGCTCTGCAATTTCTCCAATTAAACGTTCATATAACAACACCAAGGACATGAAAAGAAGCCACGTGTATTAGTTTGGCAAGTGTGAAGGTTCTCGTCTCTGGAGGAAGATTTCTCATGCAATGAGCCAGAAAACGGCCGACGGATCGTCGTAGGGTTGGCAGCGTTTCACTCGGAAGAGCGAAGCCCGGCTTACATTAGTAAAAGAGCTAAACGTGTTCGTTTGCACAGCTATAGAAAATCACAGCGAGAGACGCTGCGGTCGCTTATGAAGATGAAGGTTTGTGTCCTTTGGTTATGGAGGAATCCGCCTCGCACTCGAAAACTCCCTCCAAACGGCCGAAAATCATCGCCACACCGAAAATAGAGGACAAACATAAAAACAGACTGTTTTCATCAGCTTAAAGAGCAGCCTGTGAATTATTTCATGACTTTACATTTGACCGGTCGTTTAATTCTTGCCCTCGCCGGCGTCTGAAAGCTCCTCTGCTGGTTTGGAGTCTTCAACAGCTTCTGAAAAACAAAATGACATGAAGTGAAGTTTATGTGCACACTTTATTCTGATGCACTCGAGTCAATGTCAAACAGCAGAATATTGTGTTGTAGTCCTGATGATGTTACACACTGACCCCTCAGGACACACAATGACACTTCATGACCTTTAATAATCCAGATTGACTCAAAAGATCTAAGAAATAATTCAGTGCTGCTGCATTCTGGGACATTTATAATAGGTTGGCCAGATGTACAAATATATATATTTTTAAATGATTTAATTCACACAATAGTCAGAAAGTCTCATTTTTAAAGAGTTTTGTTGTTGTTGCTGCTTGTGGTCCTCTGATGGACTTCACTTCTGATTTATTGACTGTCACTGAGTGTCCATTAACTCCAATGAATCTACCAGAAACATCTGCTTGCTTGTAATTGTGGTCAAATCTGGAGGTTAAAAGGTTTGGATAAAATCTATTACACAGAAATTACACAGTGGCTTCCTCCAACATTACATTTGGATTATGTTACAAGTAATGGATGGTGGGTTTGTGTAAGCAGTGGATGAGAGCTCCAAACACTTTCTGTTAACTCTTTCCCCGCCAGAGTTTAAAAAAAAAGTTGCAAGCCAGCGCCAGCACTGTCACAGGTTAACCTGTTGACTGTTTAAACTGGACTTAAAAACATACCACCATATCACTTGTACTGTGCATTGCCGGCAACTTAACATCTGTGTACACATCAGGAAAGTGTTATGGAGTTTTTGTTTGGTTAAGTCTAAGTTTGTTACTGTTGTGTTTGTTCTAGTTTTCAAGTCTTATAGTTATTGACACTATTTTTCTAAAATAACAAAATGCCACAACACACAATAATTCATGTATTACTTCCCTTTATTTTTACAATTATTTTTCACCAACCTTATTGCAGTTACACTTCCCGGACCACACTTCTTACAACCAAACCCATAGTCTGGGTAAAACTGTTTTTTAAAGCAAACAGCCACATCACTTCCTGTGGAAGCTACCATTTTGGGTGTCCAGAAGGGGAGAAGTTAGAAACACTTGGTTTTTGACATTTAATTTGGTGCTTAACTGCTTAACTCTGTTTCTGTTAATGGTAGTTTTTTTTACTAACTGTTTAGAAGATTAAATTTTGTTATGTTGATTGTTATATTATTTAATATGACTGATACAAAGTTTTTAATTTTCCATGACAATATGGTTTGCCCTGTAGGTGGGGCTTCAGCCTATAAATAGGCTTGCTTGTTAGAATACATTCAGTTATGTTTTTCATTGTGAACTCTTTGGAAACTAACTAAGCAGTGTTGCAAACTTGGGCCATTCGGTTTAGCCAAAATAGCACATTGTTGCTCTTTATTTTCGTTTTTGTACAGTTTTTATTTATTTTTGTTTTCTCATACACTGTAAATATTTTTGCACCTTAAAATAAAACACCATTTGGATCCTGCATTAACTTTTTAGTACAGCACGTCATTTCCTTTTTTCCACTCCAACTGGTTGGCTCCCTTACATATGGTGTCAGAAGTGGGATCCTCTCACCAGTGAGTGACGTGTATGTATTAATTACTGCCCTGCTGACATGCCACCCAAAACTAGGAGTCAGCCTGAGGAGGGCATAAATGCAGAGGTGGACCAAGGTGCTGTTGGAGGTGCTGCCGAGCAACCATCTTTGCCTATGGAAGTCCCAACCCCTGGGGGAGAAGCTGCTGTCACAGCGTTGGCCCAGATGTTCCAGTCATTCATGCAGTATCAAAGGGACCGTGATGAGAGGCAGGAGAAAGAGGCTGCTCGTCACGAGCAAAATTACAAGGTCCTCAGCCACCAGGTCATACAAATGCAGCTAGATATGGAGCGGGCAAGACTTGGAGCTGCAGGAAGAGCTGCAATGCGGGTAGTAGACCATGAACCTCGAATAGCCAAGCTGGAGGAGAGTGATGATATTGAACACTACCTAACCACTTTTGAAAGACTTGCAGAGGTGTATCAGTGGCCAAAGGAAGACTGGGCCGTCCGCCTTATTCCCTTGTTAACAGGCAAGGCCCGAAGTGCTTTTGTGGCTATGAACCCCTCACAAACCAGAGACTATGACCAAGTTAAAGATGCAATTCTAAAAAAATATGAAATCGGTGCAGAGACATACCGGTTGAGATTCCGGTCCCTTAATACCCCTGCAGAGGAGACCCCTACTGAACTTTACATCCGACTGAAGGACTTGTTCTCCAAATGGGTGCACTATGAGCAAAGTAATAAGAGGGACATTATGGAGACTCTTGTGCTGGAACAGTACTTACGAGTATTGTACCCGGAGGTGAGAACGTGGGTCAAGGAAAGGGATCCTGACACTGCTGCAGATGCTGCAAAACTGGTTGAGGCCTACATTGCTGCACGAAAGGGACCCGGATCTACTCGATATGCTGGCATTCTACACTCTCCGAAGGGTAAGCCTGAAGGGTTGGGGGTGGGTTCAAACTCTCAAGGTGGTCCTAAGATTTTTAAGCCAATTAATGTTAAACCCCCAACATCTTCCACAATGCCCCAGACAACAGTTAAGGGAGAGAGTGTTGTGTGTTATAACTGTGGTGAGCCAGGTCATACTAGGCCCCTTTGCCCACTTAAAAAGTCAAAGACAACTGGCCTTTGTTATGTTCCCCGTCCAGAACAGTTAAGAAAACAGCACAATCAGGAGCCAGTCATCACTGTACTGTTAAATGGTAAACCCCTTTCAGCTTTGGTGGACACGGGTTGTTCCCATACGCTGGTACAGGCCAAATATATACCCAGAGATTTCTGGAGTGAAGGAGATGCAGTAACAGTATGTTGTGTGCATGGAGATAGCACTGAGTTGCCTACAGCTGAGGTTTATATTGAGGTCTGTAATCAGTCGTATCTTATGAATGTTGGCATTGCCACCAGGTTGCCCTATCCTGTTCTGTTAGGTACTGACTTTCCTGCACTAGCTGAATTGGTGCAAGAGACTGTATGGTGTGGTGTTGTCACAAGAGCCCAATCAAAGCAGCTTACTCAGGTCCCACAGCCCCAAGAAACAAACCCCGGCACACTGCAAGAAATGCCCTTCCACTCTGAGAGTAGTTTAGGTGAGTCAAGGCCAACAGAGCAGGAGAGGCTGCAGAGACGTAGGGAGTGGGTTGAGGAATTGTTGGGAACTTCTGAGCAAACTGAGGAAGGGATAGAAGAACCCGAACTAACTGAAGCAGACAGAGTTGTCCCTGGTAACCTAGCCCAGCTTCAGCGTGAGGACTCAACACTAAATGAATGTTTTAAACCAGGCAAGAAAAACATTCTTTCCTACGTGCTTAAGATGAGAGAACATTTGCAGAAGACAACAGCTCTTGCACGAGAAAACCTCCTGCAGTCCCAAGCACGCCAGAAAGAGTGGTACGACCGAACTGCCAGATCTCGTACATTTGAGCCAGGTGAGGAAGTTTTGCTGTTGTTGCCGACAAGTGACCATAGACTGTTGGCTAAGTGGCAGGGGCCCTACCAAATAAAACGGAAAGTAGGTCCTGTGACATATGAGATAGAGATTCCATCCAGGACCCAGCCCTTGCAGATCTTTCATGTCAACATGTTGAAAAAGTGGCATGCTCGTTCCACACTACCAAACACAACATCTGAGGGAATAGCAGAGACAGCAACAGCCTTGTTTGTGAGATCTGTGGAGGAAGAGGAGGAGACAGAAGAACAATACCTACCTGGCCGTCAGGGCAACAGTCAGCTGAACCTTGAGCATCTGGAAGATGGACAAATGAAGGAACTTCTACAGTGCCTCCCAGATCAACTCTTTATGGAGACACCTGGCAGAACGGGCGTGATCTACCATCACATCACTCTCAAAGACCCTAAACCTATTCGTCAGCCAGTCTACCGGGTCCCTGAGAGACTTCTACCAGTCATGAAGGAAGAGTTGGAAACCATGCAGAGTCTTGGTGTGATCGAACCTTCAAGCAGTGAATGGAGCAATCCCATTGTTCTAGTGCCAAAGAAGGATGGCAGTCTCCGATTCTGTCTGGATTTCCGCAAACTCAATAGTGTGAGCAAATTTGACCCGTATCCCATGCCAAGAGTGGACAAATTAGTGGAGAGTCTTGGAAGAGCAAAGTATCTGACCACACTTGACCTCTGCAAGGGTTATTGGCAAGTTCCTCTAAGTCCAGAGAGTAAGGAGATGACTGCGTTTAAGACACCCTTTGGCCATTTTCAGTTCTGTGTCCTTCCCTTTGGGCTTCACGGAGCTCCAGCTACTTTCCAAAGGATGATGGACCAGATCCTTCAGGGGACTGAGAAGTTTGCTTCTGCATACTTGGATGACATTATCATCTACAGTCAAACTTGGCAGGAGCACCTAAATCATCTGAAGGATGTACTACAAAGAATAAAGAATGCTGGTCTAACCATTCGTCCAGATAAATGCACCCTAGCTGGAACTGAGACACAATACCTAGGGTATGTGCTGGGTCATGGAGTAATACGTCCACAGGTGGGGAAAGTGGAGGCCATCAAAAATGCGGAACGCCCAGTGACCAAGAAACAGGTACGTTCTTTCCTAGGACTTGTAGGGTGGTACAGGCGTTTTATCCCCAACTTTTCTGAACGAGCATTTGCCCTAACAGATTTAACTAAAAAAGACAAGCCAAATTTAGTTAACTGGACTCAGGACTGTGAGAGTGCTTTCCAGGATCTAAAGGACTCCTTATGCACAGAGCCTGTTTTACAGAGTCCAGACTTTGAAAAACCTTTTACCGTACAGACTGATGCTTCTGAGCATGGTATTGGGGCTGTACTACTTCAGGAAGGTCAAGGGCAACTCCAACCCATTGCCTACATCAGCAGAAAGCTCCTTCCACGGGAATCTAGGTATTCCACAATTGAAAAGGAGTGTCTGGCAATTAAATGGGCATTGGACTCTTTAAGATACTACTTGGTGGGCCGCAAATTTAAACTTGAGACTGATCACAGGGCATTGGCCTGGTTGGGTCGTATGAGGGACACAAATGCCCGTATAACCAGATGGTTTTTAGCCATCCAACCATTTGACTTTGATGTCTTATACAAAACTGGGTCACAAAATTGTGCAGCTGATTACCTCTCTAGGACACCTCAGGTGTCTGAGGAAGGGGGGAGAAATGTCACAGGTTAACCTGTTGACTGTTTAAACTGGACTTAAAAACATACCACCATATCACTTGTACTGTGCATTGCCGGCAACTTAACATCTGTGTACACATCAGGAAAGTGTTATGGAGTTTTTGTTTGGTTAAGTCTAAGTGTGTTACTGTTGTGTTTGTTCTAGTTTTCAAGTTTATTGACACTATTTTTGTAAAATAACAAAATGCCAGAACACACAATAATTCATGTATTACTTCCCTTTATTTTTACAATTATTTTTCACCAACCTTATTGCAGTTACACTTCCCGGACCACACTTCTTACAACCAAACCCATAGTCTGGGTAAAACTGTTTTTTAAAGCAAACAGCCACATCACTTCCTGTGGAAGCTACCATTTTGGGTGTCCAGAAGGGGAGAAGTTAGAAACACTTGGTTTTTGACATTTAATTTGGTGCTTAACTCTGTTTCTGTTAATGGTAGTTTTTTTTACTAACTGTTTAGAAGATTAAATTTTGTTATGTTGATTGTTATATTATTTAATATGACTGATACAAAGTTTTTAATTTTCCATGACAATATGGTTTGCCCTGTAGGTGGGGCTTCAGCCTATAAATAGGCTTGCTTGTTAGAATACATTCAGTTATGTTTTTCATTGTGAACTCTTTGGAAACTAACTAAGCAGTGTTGCAAACTTGGGCCATTCGGTTTAGCCAAAATAGCACATTGTTGCTCTTTATTTTCGTTTTTGTACAGTTTTTATTTATTTTTGTTTTCTCATACACTGTAAATATTTTTGCACCTTAAAATAAAACACCATTTGGATCCTGCATTAACTTTTTAGTACAGCACGTCATTTCCTTTTTTCCACTCCAACTGGTTGGCTCCCTTACAAGCACTTTTTATGATTTTCACAAAGTTTAATTCCTTTAAAAAAAAGAAAGATACAATATATCAAATAAAAGAACAGACCGTCTGAGATTAATGCATTTTTGAGCAAGACTTTTCTTAGAGATCAGATTCAGATCAATACAGAGAGTTTTTACTGTTTTTGGATCAGTTGATGCTTTAGTGTTTTATTAGTTGGGTAAGAGCGACACCTAGTGGATAATAGTGGAAATATAGATTACAGTAAAAACTCATCATTGGCAGGGAGTGAGTTAAGCACTTGAAAAGTGTAACTTGACGCACCTTTTTTGTCTATTTGGTCTGTTTCCTGGTTCTCTGAGGCATCAGGCACGTCGGCTTGTTTGGCTTCCTCTTCTCGTTTCTGTGCATCTTCGGCAGGTTTCTCTGGCGCCTCTCCACACTCCCCTTCTTTAGGC
Organism: Misgurnus anguillicaudatus; assembly: GCF_027580225.2. Lineage (NCBI taxonomy): Eukaryota > Metazoa > Chordata > Actinopteri > Cypriniformes > Cobitidae > Misgurnus > Misgurnus anguillicaudatus. The sequence continues at coordinate 49,811,822 of NC_073360.2, read as the reverse complement.
TTCTCCGCTTCCTGTGGCTGCTCCTGGACTTCCTCTTTAGTGGGCGTGTCTGAGGGGAGGGGATCAGCAGCAGCAGTGGGCGGAGCTTCCGCAGCAGGTGAGTTGGGCTGCTCGGCCACGGGACTCTTGACCGGTTTGTTCTCCTCTGCGGTTTCGGTGGAATCTTCCGCCGGCTTCTCTTCGGATGGGGAGATTCGCTCCTGCGTCTCTGCGGACTCATCGGGAACGCCGCCGTTTTCTTCCTCTTTCTCGCCGTCTTTCATTTTTTTCCGGGTGATGTGCCCTCGGAAACTGGCCTGGATCTTAGTGGCGGCCTTGTGGGCGTTTTCTTCGGGTTTGGTTCCATCCTGCTTGATCTCCTGGTCGGCTTCTTCGTTCTTCTCAACCTGACAAAAGAAAACCACACTTCAGCCGAACGTTTCTCCTGTCCATATCACACAGTGTTTTATTTCTGTACAGCTACACCAGAGCAAGTCTCACAGTTTGACTCAACACCAAACATGAAGTTGAAAAATTCAGTTTAAGCTGTAATGTATTCAATTGTGTTTATTAGTGTATGTGTTTTAACAAACCTTACTGTTTGAAACAGCTAGTAAAGATGTTTATTAGGCCTCTCCAGGCATGTCTGTTAAATGTATGTTAATGGTCATTCAATGAAAACACGTTTTATACCGACAGGAGCTTTAAAAGAGCTTCAATCGATGCGGCGCTGTAAACAATCAATCATTTAAATGAATGTGGATCAGTGAGCTCTGAGGGATATTTGTCTGAATGATTAAATGCGTCTCTGCGGCGAGGGAGTTTTCTGGACCGAGCGGACGCCGCGTAGTTTCTGATACTCTTTAGTAACCAGAAAACATCAACCATAACCTCAAGACTTCAGTAAAGTACAGTGAGGTTATGTACGTTTGGTGTATGACCGGACACAGATGAAGACAGCACGATCCGGTATCATCAGTTCAAATGTACTGTCTTGAATTTTTGCGTACGCACACTCGGCGATCAAATCTGTGCGTACGCACGCTTTATAAATGAGGCCTCAGGAAAACAAATTCTCACCCTCCTTGATTAACAAAGATCCTGGTTAACATGCAGTGACACAACTAAATCATCTACAAGAAACCTCCATGTACTCAAGACACAGTAAAGTTTTCTGCTCTGAACCATGAGGTCACTCGATGACGGCCCAACCAATACCAGCATAACATGACGTGAAACCAAAGATGAAAGAATCATGTTTGAAGTAAAAAACGTACCTTGTTTACCACAGTCCAGGAGTGTATTCGTCTTCCAAAGCTCTTTTAATATAACACTGAAATGTGTCTAATGAAGAACATAAAATAATATAAATTAAAAGTAATCATGCATGACAAATAAATTGTTATAAAACATCGCCTGAGACTTAAAGATGAAAACTGAAGTATAAAATCAGGAGTGCAAATGAAATGCAACAGTATATTCTAAACAGATAAGATTTAGTGAAAACAGCAAATGAATGTGTTACACAACATCACACAAGAGAGAGTGAATGAGAGATATAATCTAATAAAGAGATGAATAAACTGATCCTGTATCACCTGTACCTGTATAGACAGTGAAGGTTTGATTCTCACGGTTTATTTGATCTTCTTCAACAGGCTAGCAGTCATTTAATGAACACCACACAAACAATATCATCTATGGACATGAGCAATATCAAATCAATAAACACTTTGTCTCAGATTTATTATTTACCCTGAGCCATCATTTCTCACCATCCTATTTGATTTGACTGCATTAATGGTGTGTGTGTGTGTGTGTGTGCATGCGTGAGTCATACAACATTACACACTGTGACATCATGATGACACTCTCAACTAAATCTGATTATTGGAAAATATTTTTAATTTTCTTTTGAATAGAAATTTCTTGAAGATTTCTTGAAATTTCTGAGCAGGTTCTATGAGTGGATTATTGTGGACAGCCCTCATTAAACAGAATCAAGACAATCCACACGAATGAATCATATTTATCATTGAATCAGATTGATATTAAAATGCTCTTGCAGTGGTTTTGTATAAATGCTCCATACAATGGCAAATATGTGTGTAGATCTGAGGGCGTAGCCCATAAACCACTGACATGATTCACAACTGAGCCTGAGGGAAATTCAGTCAGACACACGCACACACATAGACACGCGCACACACACACAAACACACATGCACACGCACAAACACTTATGAGACCTTGACTGGCTGTCAACACAACACACATTTTTTAATTTGAGGTAAAATTATTGCCCTATGGTTTGGGGGTTCAAAGGTCAAACAGAAGCCCAGAGATTTTAAAGATGACCGATCAATAACAGCAATCAAAATCCAGATGGGTGGGGTTTAAAAATCAACTGGTTGTTCATACACAGACCATAGTTTTAAAATACAATATTTGCATTTATAAGTTCTGCATTTGGCAGAAAGCAACATAGTGTATTTAAATGACATGCTAATTAGTATGTGATGATAGTTCAACTATATTCATGTTGTTTGTTAAGCAGACTGATTTACAATGACAAGATATCCATTTGTATTCAACACACAACAGCTGTTAATGAAAGTATGACTACACATAGTCATGCAGTGCAGAGAGCCACACCTTAAAATCTCACACCAGACACACACACACAACCCACCAGACTCTCTCTCTATTACACAAACACACACACAAAACACACACACACACACACACACATCATCAGACCGATACGCCGGAAATTCTTCGCGATCACAATTCACCTGCAGTGACGCAGACTCTCATGAATATTCACGCGGCATTAAAGCGCACCGACGTCAGAAATACACCTGTTTTACTTTCACATTATTACAATAAAGTTCCAGCTGTGTGTGTGAATGAGAGAGAGAGAGAGAGAGAGAGAGAGAGAGAGAGAGAGAGAGAGAGAGGACCACACCCTTCATCCTCTTCTGCTCTGACGCTGATGCTCTTCTGCCTCTCTCTCGTGCGCGCACACGCGTGAATCTCTGTCGGTTCCGTCAGTTTATGTCTCTTTCATTGAATTTTTAACAGCTTGTCTACACACTGCAATAGACGGAACGCGACTGTTATAGACAACGCTGCTGCTCGCGTCGCGTCGCTTCAGTGGCGTGGCAGAACAAAAGAAAAGCGCGAGCACACCTGAGTTAAAGATGCTTATCAGACCGAACATGCGCGCACACTCGTTACTAAAGCTCACCTGTGTGAAAAGAAAAAAAAACACTTTCACACCCGTAAACACACTAACATCGGTCATTTCTTACCGAATCCGGTTTACCGGCTCCGGTGACGCGAGATTCTTCAGAGGAGACGCGTGAGGTGCGGCTCGATTTTCCCGCCGAGGTAAAAACATGTGTTTAATGCACGTGTAAAGGCAAAATCTATCGTTTGCATAGAAATCAAACCTTTTTAAGACAGAAAGCGGCGCGAATCGTTCAGACACAGAGACAGACACGCCCTAAGACACGAGCGCGTGAAGCCTTCATTACATCCCACGAGAAATCATCCCGATTCCTCAGAGACATTGAATAAATATCTGTGTTTATCTCCTGAGAGACACCACACCCCAAAACTCACACACCTCAGCTTCATGACTACACATCAAACCTGACACACACACAGACACACACTGCTGTGATTAAATAGAGATTTCCAGTGTGTGAACTGGGACTGTTTCCAGTAATCCCATTATGAAGGCGTGTCAGATCCTCAGCAGAAGATTCAGTGTGAACAAAAGAAAGATGAATTACACCACAACATTAAACATCACAAATCACACACAGGTTAGTGAATAATCCAGATATTTACCGGCTTAGTTCTTCTAATACAGCACAGCATAGTTGAATCCTTTCAGTGTCTTGCTCCGTTTCTTCCTTCTTCTTCTTCTTCTTCTTCTCTTCTCTCTCTCTCTCTCTTCTTTCTCTCTCTCTCTTCTTCTCGCTCTCTCTCTCTCTCTCTCTCTCTCGCTCTTACCGGCTGTATCAACAGCTGACGCTTCGGATGCTAAAACTCATCACAGTTCAGCTTCAGTCACACTCTGTCTGTCTCCCTGCACCTCCACTGCCAACAATGAGAATAATCCCACCCTATAACCCCCCCCTCTCCTGCAAATGAACCCGTTGAGCCCACCCCCAGCACACACACACACGTGGCCCCGCCCTGATCACACTTGCTATGAATGATGGAATAGCACCAATCGGTCCACTGAGGTTCTTCAGTCTATGCGGTGGTTCTGCTCAATGTCTCTAACAGAACTTCTGCATGTATTCATCAATCCACACTGACTGATGTGTGAAGAGAGATTTAAGACTCTGTACATTATCAGACTGCCGTTCACATGGTAACAGTGTTGAATCAATGCCCATGTGACCGCCTCAGGGTGTGGATATTGCTTCTTGACGGCTCCTTCTCTCCATCTGTCTGTCTGTCTGTCTGTCTATGACAACCACCCCACCGTCACTGGGGATTCCTCTTTCTGACCCGAAGCAACAGCACCAGAACATCTTCATCATCTTCATCACATGCGCTCATAAAGGTCAAAGCATCCTCATGTTCGCACACTCATCATCAGTCGTATATATGGAAGGAATAACTGACGACGGGCCGTTAAATTTTTTGTTGAATTATTTGAAAATAATGCACACTCAATGTGCCAGTACCCTGCAGGTGTTGATTATTTTCTAATAATTTAACAAATAATTCAAATGATTATTCCTCATATACCACAAACATTGTTTGGTGGTTAATTTATATTATACCGCAGGTCTGTTGAATGCTGTATTCTGATTGGTTGAGAAGTGTTCCGTGGGTATGCATTAATTTCTGATAACTGCACACCTAACTTGTCACATGTCTTAAAAATAGGCACCAGGGCAATGTCTGTGGTAACTGTGGTATAAGAGGAATAATTGACTCCTGGCCCTTGAATTATTTTAAATAATGCACACCTGCGGTGTAACCTTGGTGTGCATTATTTTCTTATAATTCAATGACCTGTCATCAATTATTCCTTATATACAACAAAGAAAGACGTGTTTGGCTCTCGTCCAGTCATGAGATCAGCTCAAAGTCTTGTCGAATACATTTGTACTGAACTCAAGGTTCCCACTCCAAGTCAAATTCACTGACTTTCATTGAGTAAAAAGCTGAATTGAAGACTGTGAGGCTGGATAATGTAGAAATGAATTAACAGTGTCAATAAACAGCTGTTTAAATTGTAGTCAGCAGACAGAGGCTTGGACACAGAAATGGTTAGTTACCAAGCGGTAACATTTTCATAAATGGAAACTAAAATTTAAAGCAACAAACAAAAATCCATGATATTCCAAGACTTTATATAATAAAAATATAAAATTTCCTAACTTTCCATGTCTGGAAAAAACTTTTTAAAATTAAATGATATTCCAGAAATTCCATGACCTGTGAGAACCCTGTAAACTAATCAAAGTCCATCGACCTGTTCGACTCTATCAGGGCTTCACTCGCGTGTTCAGGGTTCCCACACTGTAGTTAACTTCAAATTTAAGGACCTTTCAAGGACTTTCCAGATCCAATACCTCCAAATTCAGGGACAAATGTGGGGACACATTTCAAGTGAGATCAAGGTTACATTGTGTTACCTTTTAAGATATATTGTTACAGTTCCCTTTCGAGGGAACTCGTGCTGCGTCGCCGATGACACTTTAAGGACGCCTCCAGGGGTAAGTGCGTCTGAATGTGTATATCAAATTCAACCAATGGTGAGGCTTAACGACAAAGACAGGATGACGCGGGAGTCAGGAAGTATATCGCTATCTGAAATATTGCCAAAGATGGCGTTACAGGGACGCAGTAAGTATGGCAAGAGAGACGCAGCGTCTCATTCCCTTCTCAGGGAACAACAGTTACATACGTAACCCAAGACGTTTTCATGTGTCAAACACAACTATGTAAAAAAAACAACATTTTGTTATGAATCAACATTCACATACAGAAGATATAAACATTTTCCTCTACATCTGTTCATGTACGACTACAGGCATTATGGGGCGGTTTCCCAGACAGGGTTCAGATTAATCCAGGACTAAGCTTTAGTTACAGACAGTTTTTTACAAACATACCTTAAAAAAAAACAACAATACTGATGTACATCTTGAGACAAAACAGTGTCACTGATATATGTTAAGATCAGGAGGTGGTGTTTTGAAATGAAGGCAGCTCTATATGGATTTGAGTCTGGGACTAAGATAAACCCTGTCTGGGAAACCACCCACAAAACAAATCAAATATAAGATCATATCTGAGCAAAAACACGAGAAAGTAAAACACAGTAACAGAAAAAAATCATGCATTGATGAATAATGTGTAAAATCTGGATATGACGTCATCAGGTGTGATCTTAAGAGGAGTACACAGTTTAGAAACCCTTAAAAAGACTCACATCACATCACATCATCTGGGTTAAACTCTCTCTCAATCAACAATTCTTCTAATGGATAATAATGTGATTTCTGAATGACCCCCATCCTCATTGTTAACACACATTGAGTTGACAAAATACACTGTAGACATATCTGCTTAAGATTATTTTCAGTAGCTAAAATGGCTAAATAAGTATTAAATTGAATATAAAAGTTGAAAGGATGGAAAATAAATCGCACATCTGACCACATTTTCTCTTTCATCTCAGTGTTTTCTCATGAATATTCATCAGTAGATGTTGTTGTCGAGGATCAATTATTAACATCCTTTATTTCAACTGTAACCTTCATGAGAAAGTGTGGGATAGGATTTAAGTGTGCTTAGTTTTACTTTCACGTAACCAGGTGCTGTGTCTGATCATGACGGGTGGAGCTCCTGATAACGTCTGCATTCTGCTGATTCAAATTCCTAACTTGTAAGTGAATGTGTGCGTGTCGATACCTTCAGCCTGTTCAGACACACTGAAAGGACCGCATCTCCACCCCCGATCAGGACGGCAACCGTTGCCAAGGCAACCACACTGAAACGCCATCCATTCCTCTCTGACTGTGTGTGTGTGTGTTCACGAGACCCCACGGACACTGCTCAAACCCTCAATATCAATACTGATGCTCCGTCTCCATGGCAACAGGTCAGAGCGGATGACTAACACACACACACACACACACACACACACGCAGCCGTGTGTCTCAAACTAGCCTGTAAGATATTAACCCCAACATCAAAAACCTCCACAGAATAATATTAAATTGATTTAAGATGCAGGGAGATACAAATAAAATGACACACACACACACACACACACACACACACACACACACACACACACACACACACACACACACACACACACACACACACACACACACAATGTGTTCAGTAAAGCTGCTTTAAAGCAATGCACACATGAACATAAATGCATTTGAATAAAGTCATAACCCCAGATGTTTAATCTCAACAAATGGATTTCATCAGATTTCATCATTTCCTACAATAAATGTTCAGTAAAGAAACAGCAGATACAAGCAAGAGAGCATTTAAGATGATTAAAGAAACAGTGTAAAGTGTTTAATTCAAATGTTTTATTTATTTGGGTTAGTAATTAACATAAAAATATATTTGTAAATTTCAGCAAAACAACAAAACCTGGCCATTCATTTTTCAGCACAAGAATACATTCATTATTTTTTCAATGGTTATGAGAAATAATTCATGACTTCCTAAAAAAAACATCTGCGAGTTTAAACAAACACTTCAGACACCAGACTGAGTTACGGTGTATCTTAGTATATCTGCACACTTACAGGAAGAAAAGACATGTTTATATGTATTCATAACACACACACACACACACATACATACATACAGGTGTTTATTTAACACTGCGACTCTGCGATTGTGTGTTCGTAATGTTTCTCATGTAATATATAGTCAGGCACATCATCAAAATCCTGAAAGAAAACACAAAGACAGATGAAAATCTTTAAACAACAGATACCAGACTACACTCTCAAATATCTCAGTTTATTTCTTCATCCACCATTTACAAAAACTTTAACTCGCTCATGTCATGTGGAGTTCACAAAACAACTTAAAGTGCAAAATCTAGATCACACAAAACTGACAAACTTTCACTGCTTATCTGAAATCAATCACAAATATCAGACATATAAACTCATAACAACCCACTTCAGACTGATCGAAACTAAACTCATGTTGGCATAAAGTTGTCCTGCAGTGCATCATGTGTTTGTTTATGAACACGGGCCGGTTCTGAGATCTGAACTATTTCTTTGTGAAGTAAGATTAAAAGTTTACCTTTAGATAACAGCAGCACATCGTCTTCTCTGGCTGGTTGTAAAAATACTCCTCACTGTAAAGACGGACACAATCATCATTACTGGGTTTTGTTGGTTTGGCGCTAAAGGACAGACGCTGAAATGTTCTTACCCAGTGACCTCGATGGGCGAGCGTTTGACCACAGGGGGATTTTCCTCTGATAAAGCCCAGCACGGACAGAGGATTCGGCCCAGCAGCACCAGCGTTATGAGACCTGACGGAAGCAGAATAAACGCCAACAGAACCGCCACATCTGTAAACGCCACAGACAATCCTGACAGAGAAGAGACATTTAATAATAACAATTAGGAGTAAAGTACGTCTGTGAGATTCATCAGATAAATGATGGTCTGTAATGAGTCTCACTCTTTGGTGTAACGGTGAGGAAGATCTGAGCGGGGCGGCCGTGAGCGTCCGGTGGGTTTCGGACGGAGCAGGAGTAAGTGCCGTTATCAGTAAGTGATGCGTTCAGAAGCTGAATCGATGCGTCGCCTTGTGACGGATTGCCCATCCACTTCACACGACCCCTAAAATAATCATCCTCCGGCGGGTACGCTTCAGATAAGAAGTGAAAAAACTAAACAGAGATAGAGATAGACAGACATATGATGAAGCTCTCAATAAATGTTTCATATTATTTGATCATTAGATGAATCATGTAGTTCCTAACATCACCAGCAGGAGGAGGATGAATATAATTAAGATTTGACTTTCATGACATTTGAAACAGGATTTTATCCATGAGCACTAAGTGATTAAAAGCATCAATGTCTTCATGACATCATTTTAAATGCAGAATAATCCATTATCTTATAATGAAGGTGAATGATCTTCCTATTGCACTCCAGTGAGCCACATGATCTCTTGCAACATTCAAATAACAATTAAAAACTCAAAAATACATGACATAGATATTATAATGGGGTCTCAGTGATGCTTTAGTCATTTTCAAGCACTGAAAAAAAACTTGAGTTAAAAGAATAGGTCAACATAATGACTAAGACAGCTTCATATAAACATTTACTTTACAAGCAACATAATAAAACCAAAACAGGGCTCCCTGCGGATATTCTGGTTTGGGAAGACTTTTGGTCTACTGGCAACATTTTGGTCAAAGTAAAATGAACATTAAACATTTACAAGTCTTTGTCTTTACAGAGTAAAACTAAAAAACAGCATCAAGCAAAACATTCTGGGAAACAAAATCTGAAGCAAAAAAACAAAAAAAGGTTGATGATGATTTCTGGTTCCCAGAATGCTTTGCATGAGGCTGTTATTGTATAGTTTTATTATAGATTGATTTATTTCTGTCCTTATTTAGTATTGTGTCTAGCTCTGTTTATCTCAGCTACTGTTCATTTTCTGCCCTAACATGTAGCATTTGTATAAAGTCATTGTCATATACCGGACGAAACAATAAAAACTAGACATAGATATTGGCTGCATTTCTTTTATCTTTATTTAAAATATTAATCTTTATCTCTCTTTCTCTTTCATCAGATATTGTGTTGGAATAGTTCTAACTTGTAAAGCACTTCTTATATGATTGACTCCCTCTGATAAATCACTTCTAATCTTTGTAAGTCACTTTAGATAAAAGCATCGGCTAAATGCCTAAATGTAAATGTTACAAATACAAATCTTTTTTGTTAGAATAAAATCATAAATAAACTTATTGTCCTCATTAAGATACATTTAGACGAATATAAAATAACAAAAACACATTAAAAATGACTGATGTAAGCAATGAATAAAGACCACACCCCTGATAGGGTGCGTGAATAAAATCACAGAAGGGTGTGGCCTTAATCATGACTAACACTTTTATAATTTACACAAACACACACACACACGCTTTATTGTTTTACACATGCATTGTATCTATTTATGGTCCATTTAGAAATGTATTAATTTATTAATGGCACTGAAACTGAATTTAAAATCCCTGAACACACAAAACCTTTAAGATCATCATGTGACGGACAGCAAAAGTTGCTGATGTACAGGATTGGTCAGGAATGAAACTGTCAACCCCATCACTGTTCTCAAGACATTTTGGCAATGTTAAATGTTAAAAACTGCCCAGAAATCAGCTTAATAAAGTGACTCTGATGAATGTGTTTTACAGAACATCCCAATACATTGACATGTGTGTGTGTGTTCATCTTTACCCTGCTGAATAATTCAGACACACAAATACTGGATTATAAACTGAGCTCTGATGGACTTCTGTGGTTTACACCAACATCCTGCTGTTAGTACAACCTAATCATTAACTCTGTGTGTGCGCACGTGTGTGTGTGTGTGTGTGTGTGTGTGTGTGTGTGTGTGTGTGTGTGTGTGTGTGTGTGTGTGTGTGTGTGTGTGTGTGTGTGTGTGTATGACAGAAGATCAGACTCACCAGTACAGCAGGTCCTCCGCTCTCAGGTTTAAAGGTCCAGTCGACAGACATGAGGTTGGTGACCGTGCTGGAGGAGGTGAAGGAGCAGGACAGCGTCACCGTCGCTCCTCGAACAGCACTGATCTCTGCAGGAGCGTTTACTGTGATGCAACACACATCACTCAGCAGAAATGACGCAAAAAAAAACACACAAACATAACTTAAATAAACAGTTCACTCAAATTTCTGTAATTTATTCATCAGAACTCAAGTTATGAGCGTTGATCGTGAGCTCTTAGACTGAAACTGAAGTCAATGAAAACTGCTGATCTGAGACAATGTTTTAAATGAAAACACCACCGTTTTTCAATATTTCACTGTGTTCTTACATCAACTTATATAAATGAATGCATACCTCTCTTTTATCAATGCATGCACTTAATCTTTGTACAGCACGTTGTGAATGTGTTAGCATTTAGCCTAGACCCATTCATTCCTTAGGATCCAAACAGGGATGAATTTAGAAGCCAGATGCGTCATGCCCATTCAAACTGGGGGGGCACGTGCCCCCTCGGTTTTTTGAGCCAAATGAATTTGCATGCAACCTCAAGATCAAAGAAGCGTCCATGAATCTGTTATTTTCTTTTAATCTGTTTAATATGCACAATATTATGCACAACATTTTTGCCGTTTTTTTGATAGTTATCATGTTACATTACTTTATTCTGGCGGAAGGTGCTGCAGTCAGCGCAGACGTCAGCGTCTGAGCGTGCTTACAAGCTTTGCTGTTGCTGCTGCATTTGGCTATCTGAGGAATTAAACGTGTAAAACCTCACAACATTTCCAAACTCCAGTACGGTAATGTGCAGTTAACCTCCTCGGTATGGTTTAAAATGTGACCGTCTCGACGTTATATTAGCAGATTTCTAGATTCATCTTGGTACAACGCCAAAGTTCACGGGGGCGCAGAATCACACACGCTCACATATGAGGTAAAATTTAATGCTTAAAGCCGTTCCTCTAATAATTTTATCTAAACATATATTTTTTTAATCATTATTAAACATAAAAATAAATCACGTAGCTATAGCTTATGTCATTTTCGTGGTTTAGGCATGGATTTAAAATGACATTAATTTCATAGAATAATGCAGTTGTTGTGCAAAATGCATTAATGACACAATTAAACACAATTGACACTTTTATTTTGGAGGTTTTTGCATAAAGGCAGGGGCGCTCAGACTGTTTGAAATGTAGGTGCCATGGAAAAGACTGAAAGCTCTATAATATACTTTGTTTCTATGTGTCCCTTAACAAAAAATTGGTGCATGACGCCCCTTTTAGAAGCAAACAAACACTTCCTTGTTTTCCATTTTTACAGACTGTTACACGAGTAAGTATGGTGGCACAAAATAAATCGTGGCAATTTTTTTAAGCGGATAAAAATGAGAACTATATGGTGTATGGTGGAAGAGCCGAGGTCGAAGTGCCACAAACTAAGTGCTCTTCCGCCATACAATATATTATTCGGGCTGCCACTAATAAAAAATGTTTTATATTGACTAATCTATCGACTAATTTATCGATTAATCGATTATTCTAATGACTAACTTACCACCAAAAATTAAGAAACATTCAATCCAAAATTCCTAAATCCTGAGTTTTTTAAACGTAGCATACTCTTTTTATATTGTATATAAATACTATTTATTAACTGTATATATCTGTGTGTATTTATAATCAGGGCTGCTGCTAGTCAAATGGGTGCCCTAAGTGGACTTTTACAGTGGTGCCCCCTTTAGTTAAAAAACAAACAAACAAAATCACACACACATATAGTATGAGTGAGAATAAAACTTTGTTAAAATGCTTTTGTTATAAATTATAAATTGTATAACACACACTACAACCATACAAATATGCAATTATATATTGTAGTTTATATTTCTGAATCTGTACTTGCGTAGCTAATGGACTTTAGCTTAATCTAATGTGACAAAGCTAATCTTAAATGTCAGTATAAATCCAAGCAATTTTGGAGAGTTAAAGGTATTGAAGGTCTTTAAGAAGAACAGCAGATTTTAACAGATAAGTTCTTCTCAAAAGAGTTATGGTAGCTTTGCATGCATTGAGCTTTATTATATTATTATTATTATTATTGAGCTGGTACTGCTGTGATATGCCAATGAAACCTTACAGAGTTCACAAACCATCCTTCTTTTTATTACCAGCTACTCTGAAGTACTCCCATACTTTATACCAGGGTTCCCCAAATCTACCCTGGAGGGCAGGAGCACTACAGAGTTTAGCTCCAACCCTAATCACACTTACCCACCTGTGACTGTCTAGTGATCATGAAGACCTTGACTAGCTTATTCAGATGTGTTTGAGCTAGTTTAGTTGGAGCTAAACTCTGCAGTGCTCCGGCCCTCCAGGGTAAGATTTGGGGAACCCTGCTTTAGACCCCTCGGCCTTTGATATCTGTTCCTAACTAACTCGTTTGACTTTACACTCGACCCCGCTTTATTCTCTGGAAACTGTTGCTTACTGAGCCCACTGGTGGAGACAGCGATAGACGGTTTGCGCCTCCTAGTGGTGTGGAGGAAACGGTTGTTATTTTAGCGTGATAACAACATTTTAAGGTTAAATAATGAAATCGACTATAAGTATTGATGTTGACTAATCATCAGCGTTGACGCAGTCGATTGTGTCAACCAATCGCGACAGCTCTACTATATAGTTTTCTTTTTTATCCGCTCAAAAAAATTGCTTTATTTTGTGCCACCATACTTACTCTTGTAGCTACTCATGTAACAGTCAACATGGACGTGTTTGGTGGCTTCCCTGAATTAATTAGATCTCTACTGTATTTTGTTTTATATTGTTTTATACATCACTATTACAGCACTGTAAGACTGCTTACTCATATATTTTAAGATCTGTCCGTGCAAATTGTTTTAAGTGTCATTGTTTTGTCTAAAGATGCACATTAGTAAGTTTATTTTTTGTAATGTATGTTTGTAAAAACTACTTTAATGCATTTATATTATCAAGGTCTGATGCTGGCTTAATCTAAACCTTAGCCCATAAAATATTCATTTATTCCATATTGTAATAGTCATTGTTTATATTTTTGGATGTTTATGGAAATGCACATGGCACCTCTGAGCAGTAGGTGAGATGCATCTAATGTTGAATCATGATTAAGGGATAATAAAAGTCATTTATTTCTGATAACTCTTTCGGTATATTAATGATTAAACTTATCATATATCATGATTATATCATTAATGTTTTATTCATGTCTATTTGTACATTCACTGCAGAAAAGAAAACCAATGATGACTGAAGATCCAGTAAAAACACACTCACACCTTCACTTTATCCGGTGATGTCACTTCTGAGATTATGACATCATACCTCCACTTAATACATCATCTCATGTGTGTGATGTAATGTAGAAAAAATATAACAGAGCCTTTTATCTAAAGCAGATTCAGCCCTCCAGTTAGCATGTCAAAGATGAACCACTACACACACGCACGCGCGCACAGGGCACTTGAGGTTAAAGACGCGGTCTGGCAGTAGGGAACTAAATAGTTATTCAGCCGATATATGATCGCAATTCACGATAATACAGACAACGATATAACACTTAATTAAATGACGTCAATATAAAGAAATCTAACCGCTGTTATAACTTAATTCACTACGGTATAAACTCTCAGATATATTTATAAAGCAGATGATCGACACGATTTATACACAATCAAAACAAAGTTTGCCCATTTAAAAATACCATTTAGAGGTTTTCAAAAACAATAAGTCGCATTTATTAACCAACTATGACGTTTGTGTGGACATTTGACTGAAAGTAAAACTTACCGAAAGAAAAGAAAACACACGATAAAAATCCTTCAAACACGTTTCTTCGTAAATCCATCATCCACTAAAACTCATTTATGATCCGATATGAGTGATTATAAGCCGATATCTGTCAGATATTTCTGCTGTTTACGTCGAGAGTCTGTTTTTGTCCTCCATGTTGGATCATTTGATACCTGCCGAACAGGTGAAACAGGAAGTCCAAATTAATCAACATTAAACTCTCTAAGAAATCATTAAAGTTTCTTAAATAACTCAATTAATTTAATTTATTAGTTCGTTCAAAATTGTATCATACATCAGATTCAGTTATAATGTGTGTTTTTATTTGACTGGTTTTATTTGAGCTTATTGACCCAAATGAAAATATATTTATATGTATCCCTCGCTGTATTGAATGCTTTTGAGATCCAGGTTTCAGTGGTTTTGGTTTATTCTGTGGTCAAGTTCACACATTATTGGATTCCTCAATCTGAAGGCTGCAGCCTCTGGAGGGCGCATTTGCAGGCTGCATATGTCATCTAAACAATTACAAAGTTGACTATTATTCCTAGTAAATCGTAAATTGTTGTAATATGTTGATGACTTGCGAATGGAATGGTCAGTTGAGTTAACTTAAATAAACCAGTCTTGATGACGTTTGTAGCGTGCATATGCGACCTCTGCAGGTTGCAGCCTTCATTGAGAAAAAGCCAAGGTTACGCAGCGCAGACCGATCGGTGTATGACGTCAGGGTAACGCGAGAGTTTGCTTAAACTTTTTTACAGTCATGGCTCAAACTAACGCCAAACCTCAATTATATTAACATTATATTAATAAAGGTGATTGAAAAAACACTGATTAATAGCCAGACTTATGTCGACAAAAAAGTAATGACGGTGTTATTATAGAGATCATGTTTAATCGCTCAGAATAAATAAATAAATAAAGCTCGTATGTTAAAAAGCTTTTGTGTGTTGCGCTGTCCTGTTTGGCCGCTAGACGCCGCTACAACCCTTTCGTTATTTTAGTTAGTAAAACACTTCAGTATTAAACTAAGTAAACGCTTTTCCTTCACAAAGTAAAGGTAAACATGTATTCCTTGTCGCGTTCGCTTTTATTGTTACTAATGGTTTACCTGATTGATGTGCTGAGTGAATCAGATCTGATGAAGACCGAGTCACATACACGTTCAGTTTAAAGTCAGTTTAGTGCAAGGTTATTATTTAAAATATTTAATGTTAGTGTTCAGCACATCAAATGTTTTCAGATAATTTTATAAAAATAAACATTGATATCAAAATAGGAAAATAGGAAATATAACAACTTTATATATTGAGTAAAATGCGATGTCTTGCTCTGTAAAATGAATTCAATAATTTAATGAAATACATAAATCAAGTGAAAGGTAAATACAAATTTCTATAGATTGCATTTGCTTTTTATTGTTATAATTATTATTACTATTATTGTTATTGTTGTTATTATTATTATTATTATTATTATTATCTAATATTTTTAAAAATAGCTATAAAATATGTATGTATAAATTACATTATTACTGTCAGCTGTTTGCCAGTAACTTACTGTAGATTTAAATGTATTTTATTTACTGGAAACAGTTTGTTCAATGTGAAAAAAACATTAACAAGTCTTTATATTTACAGATAAAAAATAAATAAAATAACAGCCTCATGCGAAGCATTCTGGGAACCAAAAATCTGAAGGATAAAACAGAAAAAAGTTTGATGAGGAGTTAGGGTTCCCAGAATGTTTTGCATGATGCTGTTATTTTATAGTTTTATTCTGTAAAGATAAAGACTTGTTCATGTTTAATGTTTATTTAACTTTGAACAAACTGTTGACAATAAATAAAATACATTTAAATCTACAGTAAGTTACTGGAAAACAGCTGCATAACTACAGCAACATTTTTACAGTGATTGCCAATTTGTTTATGGGTAATTAATGGAAAAAATAGTAATAATAATAAAATTACAATAATTGTATAGTTCAATTTAACACCTTTTTACATTTAATTCAGAATGGTTTAAACTGATCAGGTGTCTAACAGAAGCAGAAATCATTCAGGTAAATACTCAGAAATGAGAAGATGATAATCAAGCAACCATAAAAATAAACTTGTAAAGTTTGTCAACTGCATTAAACAGAGTGAGTTTGTCCTGAACATAAAAACTGCAGATGAACCACACAAAACAACTCAGGGCCTGACACAAACACGAGAGAGAGAGAGAGAGAGAGAGAGAGAGAGTGTGTGTGTGTGTGTGTGCATTTGAAGCGCTCTTCCTGTATCAGAAGTAAGACGGTCGGAGAAATTTGAGGATCTTTTTGTATTTAAATATCTATAATCACATTAATAAGTTCTGGGATTGATCTGAAACGATGATGTTCATGAACTTTATGTTACTGCTCTTAACAGCAGCTGTGCATGAAGTTCAGAGTCACGGTAAGAATCATTTTACAATATTAAAGTTTTATAATGAAAAAGTTATTTGATGAAAAAAATCTACAGACGATTTATAATTCAAACTTTTTGTAATTTGGTTTGTTTTCTTTACAGTTGCGTTTACAGACAAGTCAGCTACTTTGTCTTGTCCTGATACAGAAGGTGAGGCGACATGGACAGGCGATAAAATGACCCCAAAAACAGCTTCTGAATTAACGGTTGAAGCTACAGATGGAGAAGTCAAAGGAACCTGGGCCTGTGACGCTAATGGAAAAAAACATCAATTCTATATTAAGTCAAAGGGTGAGAACACAACACACACAGTGTGTAAAAACACCAAAAATATGTACAATGATGTTTCACAAATCTCTCTGTTTCTCTTAGTGTGTGAGAACTGCTATGAGCTGAACGCCGGGCTGGCGTCTGGTGTTATTATTGGGGATTTACTGTTTACCGGAGGAGTCATACTTTTAGTTTACTTGTGTACCCAGAGAAAGCAAAGAGGTACAACACACACACACACACACACACACACACACACACACACACACACACACACACACACACACACACACACACACACACACACACACTATTGCATTAGCTAAAATTACAATAAAGCTTCTTAAAGACAAATTTGATCTAAATATTTTTAAATATTGTATAGTTTAATGAGTTCATTTTAGTATTTAACTAACCGTAACCCTAACTAAGCACTTCAAATGACTTTTGCATTTTGTTTAATCTGCAGGTGCTCCAAAACCCCCTAACCCTGACTATGAGGTGCGTATGTACATTTGCACAATTAAATTTACCTTTATTTTTTTTAATAAAAAAAGAAAAAACTTATTTAAAAATGAGCAACAATAATTCTGTCAATGTCATTTTATGGGTTTAGCCAAACAAATGAATTGCAAAAAAAGATTCAAATAAATGTTTTAAATTGAATGTCAATGAATCTTTTTCAGATGCTAAACCCCAAGACCCAAACTCGAGATCTGTACGCAGGAATCCGTTAGATGTTTCTCACCGGATCAGACGTCTGTATTCTGAATAACTCGCTTTTAACGTTTTTCTGCTTTTACTGTAACACTGTAAAAAAATTCTGTATAAATTACAGTATTACTGAGTATTACTGGCAACTAACTTACTGTAGATTTTACATTTATATTATTTACTGGCAACAGTTTGTTTAAAGTTAAATGAAACATTTTCAGTCTTTATCTTCTACAGTAAGTTACTGGCAACCAGCTGCATAATTACAGCTAATTTATTACAGTGTAGTATTTGACTCTGTAATCTATTTTGTAAAGTTTCTCTAATAAACATAGTGCTTTAAATAACATCATAATGAAATAATTTTTGTGTGAATCAGAGATGTGTTTTAAAATAAATGTGTGTATGCATGGAAAGTTTTGCTCATAAAGCATGAAAAAGACACTTCAATAACTTCAGATGGAAATAACTGAGAAAGTGGAAACATTATGGTTTACTGTAAATACTACACACACGTCTGACTTATCTTTCACAAATCTACACTCATGTCATCATTTTATTTTCTCTTTTTTAAATGTAAAATTCATGAAATGTTTTCATTGTGTTCTCTCACATGATGTGTGCATGTTGTTCATGAATGATGAAGTTTTGTGTTGACTTATAATCAGATTATATAAATCATTTCAATAAACTTCTAGCATCTCGAAACATGTTTCCGGTGACTGCTTTGTGCTTTCTGAAGTTTACCATATGCAGTTTAGTGTATACAGACAGGATGTTTGTGTGTGTGTGTGTGTGTGTGGGTGTGATGTAGATCTGAGCATTGATACTCTTAAACTCATGTGACAGAAGCCACAGTCAGAAAATAACAGAAATAAATTTCTGACTAAAAACTGAACAAACTGCTCTAATTGGAAAATAAATGTGACTAACAGTTTTGCAAAACCTGAACATACAAAACATTGCTTTACCAAGAAAAAAACACACGTCACAACACAAATGAGTGCTTTTCAAACAAATGATCATTATAAAGTGAATACAGAATTATTTAATGATAAACTATTACAAAAGTCCAAATGATTTCATGTGCACTTTATTGTGAAATAAGAAGTTAATGTTGTAACTGTTGTGAGGAACAGAAACGATGACCAGAATAACATCACTAACTTTACAAACCTTAATGAGAATTAAGACAAAATAATATCACAAATAATGCGGCTCTGTTTCTCACAATTTTGAGCTAAATGTTAAGCTATTTCATACACACATATTTGATCAAAACAGTATTTTATACACACATGAGCTAACAGAAGACATTTATGACAGAAAAACAAAAACAATCAATGTTTAATATTAAAATCTACTTTTAATTATTCAGATGAAACGACTTTAAAACAACCAATCATCATCTCACTAGAAAGATGAGAGTCATTTAAAAACATTTATTTACTAATTCATGAAACAGAAGTATGAAAATAAAAGTCAATAAATGATTTTGCATGATTTATTAATCACGTGTGTGTATAAACTGTTATAGCAAAAATTCATAAACATTTACAGGAACTGTGAATAGAAATAAGAATACAAAGTACAGCAGGTGAAATGAAGACATTGTCTGATTTTAAAAATGTTTTCTTTTGTTCAAAACAAAGTGGAAATGTTTTATTGAAATGCACGCTAACATAATACATTTTAATTTGTTAGTAAAAGAAGAAAAATGTCTACAACACTCATTACTCTTAGTTCATGTTTTTTTGTTAAGCGTTACCAAATACGAGATGTTTATCAAGTTCCTTTAATTATTTAGATCTTTATTTTTGATATGTATTTTTGAAGTGTAAGAGTTGTGTTTATCGTGTGTCTCTATAGGATTAAAAGCGTTTATAAAACTATGGTTTGAACAACACACATATTCTGACATTGAGCTGAATTATGATGAGAAGATTTGTTTTAATGTCATTTTATGGTGAAAGTGGTTGATTTTTGTTTTTATTCTTGCGATTTGGCTGAAGCGAGCTGTAATCGTCTGATCGGTTGCCCAGAGGCTAAACACCAAGAAACACAACAGGATTAATTCATACTTTACAACTAATCATTTAACGTTACCTTTAAATAAATGATGTATTACCTGATAAGTGTCTCCGGCAGCATTATTAATTAAATTCTGTCTGTCAGAGGCTGGAAACAGAGAGAAAACCAGGAAGTTACATTAAGTTGTGATGTAAAGTACAAATGAACATTTAAGAGTGTTTAAGTCACTAATAAAATGACATTCAGCATGTAGACGGCTTTGTAGAGAAGTTTAGATGATTATTAAGTGTCTCTTCAGAAGGCTCTCAGATCGTCTGATGGAGAACATGAAGTTCAGGTGTGGTTGCCTAGTATGAATAATGATTCGACTGTTTGTGTAAACCCACCTTTGTTACCCTGATAGGTGCTCTTGGGTTTGGGTTGAGCACAGATGCTGTAAACAGCCCAACCGATCAGAACTGTGGCAGCGATATCACCCACCAATATAGCGATGGTCGCTGTGGTGTCCAGCTGAATCAGATCCTCACTTGCTACACACAGTAACAAATACACAAAAATACTTCAATGCAAAACATCACGTACACTATGAGAACATCAGCAGGACTCTCGTACCTCTACTTACATCGAATCTTTACTGTCATTATTACTGACTTTCCCTGAGAGTCGTCACACTGATAATCTCCAGATGCATCCCATGTAAAATTTATTTCTGCCTTGTTTTCATGTGCTGGAAACGTTCCTCCATCACAATTCAGTATTAAACCAGTATCACCCTCTTTGACCTTAATGTCTAGAAGCAAAAATAAAGCAAATTAACATTTATTAAAACATAATTCTTATTCACAGTATCTGATCATGTTATTTTTTAAACTTACAGTACTGTGAAAAAGTCTTCGACCACCATGCCAGAATTACATTTGTTGTCTCTTTAATAGAATACATCCAGAAAATACATGAAATGTGTGTATATAGTATTAAAACTGTATAAAAATGTAAATTGAAGTTTTTAGGGTAAACTCCCCTTCCACTTGAGCAATAGCAGGAAACTGCAGGATCTCTTAAACCTAAATGAAATTAAATCCTCATTTCTTATTTTAAAGAAATTAGTCTTCTTACTTCATTCTGCTCAAAAACGCTCAAAATGTGTTTAGTGCCAAGAGGCGTCACACTTAACACTGACAATGCCTAAAGAAAACATTTAGTCCTGAAAATTTATTTTTGTACATATTTCTGTTTGTATCTTAATAAAATAGATTGAAAAATATGAATGGACATTAAAACTTCTAAAACAACAAGTCTGGTGGTGGTGGCCTACTGTAAAACTTTGAATGGTGAAACTAAATAACATAAACTATGATCACTGAATGAACACATAACACTGAGTAAACATAAACACTGAACAAACACATATACACTGAATAAATAAACACCTGACCACTGAATGAACACTAAGTGAACACATGAACACTAAATGAACACTGAGTGAACCCTGAGTAAACACATGAACACTAAATAAACACTGAATGAACACTTAATAAACACTAAATGAACACTAAATGAACACTTAATAAACACCAAATGAACACTGAATGAACACTAAATGAACACTGAGAAAACACTGAGTGAACACATGAACACTTAATAAACACTAAATGAACACTAAATGAACACTGAATGAACACCAAATGAACACTGAATGAACACTAAATGAACACTGAATGAACACTAAATGAACACTAAATGAACACTAAAGAACACTAAATGAACACTGAATAAACATATCTCTCTCACCCAGTTTATTCTCTTCTGTGCTCACAGTTGTCAGGAGGCAGAACAGACACATGAAAGATCTTTTATTCATTTTTCTTTCTCCTCTCAGTATTTTCTTTCTTCACTTTGATTCCTGTTAATAAAAACATTAAACTGCTGCTGTCTGCTGATTTGTCATAATCCTCCATTTTGACGTGTGAATGATCTCAACGTTCTTAACTTTCATTATTTCTAAAATACCTTTTAATCTGTTGTGCAAAAACATTTGCCTAATTTCATATCTTGGATTAAATTAAATAGCCTAACTTGTAAATTATTTAATAACACAAAACCACGTTGACATGAATTTGTTTAACAGGTTGAAATCTAAGCACAATGCATGAAGTTTTCTTAATAAAGATCATGCTGAAGGTCACGGAATCGTTACCACATTACTGCGTTAAAAGGCTTTGAATAAAAAACATAAATTCAAAAATAGTTATTTTTAAATTATATACAAGCACAATACAATCTAACTATTAAAAATAAATTATAGTGAATCGCTTTGGTTGGTAACTACATTTGGTTTCATTTTAAACCAGGCCAATATCTGGTTATAAAAATTTTAACTAAGCAGTTTAAAGTTAAACTAGATTCATTGATATCCTCAAGTTGTCTCATTTAAATTCAAACTGAAAAGTTATATAAGAAATCGCATCCATGTATAATGCATTTCAAATATCACTTAAAATTTAACAATCAGAAACAGATTAAACTTAAACTTTTAGTTATGAAAAGTGAAAAATAAAGATTGATGTACGTACCCGTGAGAGCGCGAGTGTCTGACTCACACACTGAGGCGGTGATGATGATGATGATGATGATGATGATGAACAGGAAGTGACTGGCAAAGATTCACAAAGATTTTACTAATTTTACCCCAAACAGTTATAATGTTCATGTGTGATAACAACTGAGATCAGAACATCGAATCAAACTAAATAAACTCAAACTAAAGTTCATTTATTCAAGTCAAAACAAAACAAATCTCAATTCTACAATCACTTTAATGGAAAAAAATTTACACTAAAAATGAGTTTATCAGTGTTATTAGTTTTGTTTGTGTAGGTGTGTGTTTAAGTTCTTGTAATTGTACATATATTCATATAGACTGGAGATGAAGAATACCACATATGACTTCCTGTTCAATAACTGTAGACCACAAGCACCTGCGAAACACACACACACACACACACACACACACACACACACACACACACACACACATCTCCAAACATCTCAAACTCACATCTGCAAAACTACTGCAGATCATTACAGGCACAACAATGCAAAATGTAATAAAAAAAAAAGAAATGGTTTCTTCTTTATATGTTTAGTTTATTGGAGTCTGTAATGTATCTGGACAAGTTTATGTCTCTTTTAATGTTTGACTGAGACAAGCATGAGATGATACAGAAGATTTAAGAGTAAAGACTGCAGCTGCGCCTCCTCGTGGACAGAAAGAACATGACATGCTTCTATTAAATCATAATTCATACCTACACACTTACACTGAGCTATACACAAATATACTTACAAATAAATATACACACACATATGATTTTATCAAACTCTTCTTTAAATATAATGTCAAGATTTTATTATACTCCTCTTTAAATATATACCGATCTTATAATGATTAATGATTTAATATACGCTCCATTTATATTACAAATTACATTCCATATAGCAGCAGAGAATTCTGGGTAAATTTTGTTTTTAAAATACTGAGTATGAACGTACTCAACATTTCCGGTCTTTAAATATTATTCCCACAAACATTCATTTTAACAATGTCATCTCATAATACACTGCACTGAATTGGTCAGCGTGAAGGATGTCATCGAACCGGTCAGCGTGAATGATATTATCAAACCGGTCAGCGTGAATGATGTCATCAAATCGGTCAGCGTGAATGATGTCATCGAATCGGACAGCGTGAATGATGTCATCGAAACAGTCAGCGTGAATGATGTCATCGAATCAGTCAGCGTGAATGATGTCATCGAATCAGTCAACGTGAATGATGTCATCGAAACAGTCAGCGTAAATGATGTCATCGAATCAGTCACTGTGGATGATGTCGCTAAATCAGTCAGTGTAAATGATGTAGCCGAATTGGTCAACGTAATTTATGTCACCAAAATCAGCGAGAATGATCATCAGAGCCAGATCTCATCACTACTGGTGCTGCTCACTTTATAGATGTAACCCACCATTGGATATCTAGCAAACCCTGTAGAGACAAAATCATAATCAAATCACATACATTTGCTGAGACTAAACCTAACACAAAGACACACATCAAGAGCTTCAAATAAATCTCTCACAGGTCATGACCTCTGACCTCGGGCAGCGTATGCTGTGGACAAATCTTCCTCTTCCTCATCTACCCGTCTCCTCTCCAGCGTGTTCTGTTTGGAGTTCTGTTGTCCTACAAACATTTACAGATGAGAGTTTGTTGTGTTTATAGTTTACTGGTCTGAGAACAGTCACTAACAAATACTCACCCTTACAGAGCGCACGATCATCATTCAACTGCACATGTGATGGGAGTGACATATTCTCTCTTGGGAGATACATCCCATGCACCTGAACCTTCAGTACATCACTACTGCTGCTCAATGAAAAACACCACCAGTATTAATAATGACTGATCAGCCCTGTTATAAAACTAAAGCTTTATTAAAGACCACAAGAACTCAACTGTCCCACCATTTGGAGGAAAGATGCAGAGTGATTGGATCCTCTGAGCAAGAAAGAGAGAAAGACTTGTTAAAAAAAGTTCAAAAGTTTTAACTTTTATTAGTATTTGTGAGATAAAGTGTGTTTGGTACCGATTGCTTTGGTTTTGTCTTTCTGTAAGAGGAAGAAGACCATTAGCGTGAGGATGAGAAGGGTAACGAATCCAAGAGCTCCACCTGTCACTATTCCAAACATTGGCACCTCCACCCGTGACTGCAAGAATTCTGCATGATACATCCAAGAATTTGAATCAGTATTAAACTTCTGAAAAAAACATACAGATTTATTACAACTGCTGTAAACCAATCACACAAAACTACCATCAAATAATTACCTGACATGTCATCATTACCTGACATCACATCATTACCTGACATCTCATCATTACCTGACATCACATCATTACCTGGCATGCTGTCATTACCTGACATCTCATCATTACCTGACATCACATCATTACCTGACATCACATCATTACCTGACATCACATCATTACCTACATCACATCACTACCAGACATCACATAATTACCTGACATCACATCATTACCTGACATCACATCATTACCTGACATCACATCATTACCTGACATCTCATCATTACCTTACATCACATCATTACCTGACATCACATCATTACCTGACATCACATCATTACCTGACATCACATCATTACCTGACATCACATCATTACCTGACATCTCATCATTACCTGACATCACTGACATCACATCATTACCTGACATCTCATCATTACCTGACATCACATCATTACCTGACATCACATCATTACCTGACATCTCATCATTACCTGACATCTCATCATTACCTGACATCACTGACATCACATCATTACCACATCACCTGGCATCTCATAATTTCCTGACATCTTATCATTACCAGACATCACATCATTACCTGACATCTCGTCATTACCTGACATCTCGTCATTACCTGACATCACATTACCTGACATCACATCATTACCTGACATCTAGTCATTACCTGACATCACATCATTACCTGACATCACATCATTACCTGACATCACATCATTACCTGACATCACATCATTACCTACATCACATCACTACCAGACATCACATAATTACCTGACATCACATCATTACCTGACATCTCATCATTACCTGACATCACATCATTACCTGACATCACTGACATCACATCATTACCTGACATCTCATCATTACCTGACATCACATCATTACCTGACATCACATCATTACCTGACATCTCATCATTACCTGACATCACTGACATCACATCATTACCTGACATCTCATCATTACCTGACATCTCATAATTACCTGAAATCAAATCATTAACTGAAATCTCATAATTACCTGACATCACCTCATTACCTGAATTCACATCATTACCTGAATTAACTGACATCACATCATTACCTGACATCTCATCATTATCTGACATCACATCATTACCTGACATCACATCATTACCTGACATCACATCATTACCTGACATCACATCATTACCTACATCACATCACTACCAGACATCACATAATTACCTGACATCACATCATTACCTGACATCTCATCATTACCTGACATCACATCATTACCTGACATCTCATCATTACCTGGCATCACATCATTACCTGACATCTAGTCATTACCTGACATCTAGTCATTACCTGACATCTCGTCATTACCTGACATCACATCATTACCTGACATCACATCATTACCTGACATCTCATCATTACCTGACATCACATCATTACCTGACATCACATCA
Source organism: Misgurnus anguillicaudatus (assembly GCF_027580225.2). NCBI lineage: Eukaryota > Metazoa > Chordata > Actinopteri > Cypriniformes > Cobitidae > Misgurnus > Misgurnus anguillicaudatus. Next base: position 49,785,421 of record NC_073360.2, on the reverse strand, counting down.
TTACCTGACATCTCGTCATTACCTGACATCACCTGGCGTCATTACCTGACATCTCGTCATTACCTGACATCTCGTCATTACCTGACATCACATTACCTGACATCACATCATTACCTGACATCACATCATTACTTGACATGTCATCATTACCTGATATGTCATCATTACCTGACATAACATCACCTGACATCACAACATTTTGCCACATATATTAAAATTAAAGAAAGTCTGAAAACTAAACATTACGTGTAAGAGTCAAGTTAGTGTGGGCGGAGCCAAGGCTGTTGTTGGCATTAATGGAGATGTTCCTTGATAGGCTACTCAGAGTGACATGTAGACTGTGATTGGCTAGCCACGGGTAGCTCCGCGAGTCCAGTATGAGAAAGTCTGAGGTGTTGGCCACCAGATGACCGGACTGATCCACCCAGCTGATAGTAGCAGGTGGATTGGATCGCACCAAAGCAAACAAAATGAGGGACAGGCCGGGGTCCGAGGTCTCGCTGTAGTGAGCGTCAACCCTCAGAATCTCTGGTTGGACTAAAACATGAAGGAGAAATTCAGCTTTAGATTTCAGACTTCAGGATGTTTTACCTTAGTTGTACTGTTTGATGATGTGTTATAGAAAGCAGTATGAAAAGCATAGTTAAGATCTCAGGATTATAGACTGAAGCTTTTTATATCTGTGAAAGCTCTAGGTGATACTGTAATGAAACTGTGTTTGAACCCTCATGACTGTGAGAACATAAACAGCTTTATGTCAAGACACAGATTCATCATAACCATTTTGACATGTTCACCTCTGAATCTGTTGACAAGACGGATTGGTTTATTGCCAATTTATGTAACTCAGTCTTGGGTGTCTGTAGATGCTAGTCACTAAACTTTGTGCAAATCGAAAAAATTAAAAATGGAGGGAAAATTGTAATGTGCCACAATGAATGACCAGTTAATTAAGGATCAGTGGTGACTTACACTGTACATTGAGTGTGACAGTTGCATTGTAGCTCTTTCCGCCCAAGGGGTTTTGGGCTGAACACATCAGCTCTCTGTCCCAGCGTTTGGGTCTAAGCGTGAATGTGCTGTTCCTCTCAGATCCATACTTCAGCTCGCCAGCATCACCTGATGATGTCATGACCAGACGCCCCACCCCCCTGCTGCCAGTAACCTCGCTCTGCCTCTCCCCATTCAGGTACCAGGAAAGTAGAGGAGGGGCTTGTGGATTCCATCCCTCTGATTGGCAGTTAAAGCGATGAGTAACATTCTCCTGTAAAGTTATTGAAGAGGTCTGCTGTCCATCAATTTTGGGCACGGGTTCAATTGCAGCTGTGCCAATCACAGAAAAAGATTAAAACAGATCAAAATGAGTGTGTGTTAGAGTAGGGACACACCAAACTAATGCCAACACAATAGCGCAGACTGTGAGGTTTGCTCACATTGGCTGCGTCTGGGTCCAAAGTTGCCTTGACTGACCAAGCCAACGTAATTTATAGTCCCTGCTACTTTTCATGAGTCACTTATTTATTATGGCTACCTATAGGCTTATTATTGCATGTATTATACACATGCGACTTTCACCTTTACATCAAATAACAATCCTGATAATCGTGAATTAACTCCATATCTCTAACTCCTTATCTCTTACCTAATCTGAGGCGAATGGCTTCAGCGTGCAAATGAAAAACATAAGGCGAGTGGAATTCAGCGACACATGATGTTTCTTTCATTGATGTTTCGGCTTGTGAGGTTTTTAACATTTGTTCCCTAAATGCAACTCACGTGATCTAGTAAGGTCACTGTCACTATTATCATCAAAGCAAACTGTGAAGATAAATCAGACTGAATCAGGGCTGTGGATACTGACTACTAGTGGTCTGTATGTGTAATTGCACATCAATGCGGACAATGACAGAAGTATATATGAAATCGAGGAAAGTATATATATGCATCGAGGCTATGCCGTAGGACCTTTGCACAACTATAATGAGCCCTTAACACCTGACTGTCAAGTATCACAGGTGTTCTGCTCCTGTGCAAGATAACTTTATCACTTTACATACCAGTAGTTGGCAGTAGTCAATATTCATTACTCAAAACTGAAAGAGCTATGAATGCTGGGATACAAAACATAAAACAAAGCAGCAAATCTCACTCCTCACAGACGACTCTGTTATATTTGTGATATCTTATGAGACATGACTGTTAAAAATGAGTTGCAGAAGGCGCTAAACGTCAAAAATGATAATGATATTAACCGAATGCTCTGGACACATGTACTATACAGTCATCTCATCAAATACTTTTGCATCAGATCCGCTTAATCCCGCTCTCAGGCCATTCAGAGGTGCCGTTTTATTAGATTGACATTACTAATTCCACATGCTGAATCAGCCAAACAATGGCAACGGTCACTTTAAGTGAATGACCATGAGTGAGTGAGTGAGTGAGTGAGTGAGTGAGTGAGTGAGTGAGTGAGTGAGTGAGTGAGAAAGTGAGAGAGAGTGAGAAAGTGAGAGTGAGTGAGTGCGTGAATAAGAGGTTGAGTGAGAGTCAGTGAGAGTGAGTAATTCAATTCAGTGAGCGAGTGAGTCAGTGAGTGAGTGAGTAAGTGAGTGAGTGAGTGAGTGATTGATTGATTCAGTGAGTGAGTGAGTGATTCAGTGAGTGAGTGAGTGAGTGAGTGAGTGAGTGGTTCCGTGAGTGAGTGAGTGATTCAGTGAGTGAGTGAGTGAGTGAGTGAGTGAGTGAGTGAGTGAGTGATTCAGTGAGTGAGTGAGTGAGTGATTCATTGAGTGAGTGAGTGAGTGAGTGAGTGATTCAGTGAGTGAGTGGTTCAGTGAGTGATTCAGTGAGTGATACAGTGAGTGAGTGAGTGAGTGAGTGAGTGAGTGAGTGAGTGAGTGAGTGAGTGAGTGAGTGAGTGAGTGAGTGAGAGAGTGAGTGTATTCTCTTACCTGCACAGGCCCAAGTGAAAGTGTGAAGGAACAAAGCTGTCAGAGGCATAATCACCTGTGCACACACACAGAACTCTCTCATCAGGGGTTTAAATTAAAACACTGTGTGTGTGTGTGTGTGCGTGCATGTGTGTGTGTCTGTGTTTTATGTACAAATGCATCAGCAGGAATAACATTGAGTTAAATGTGAATCAGAAGAGATTGAATCATCTCTGATCAGACTGATTGATAATCAAACCGATGTTGTTTACATGCAGAATTAATATCTCTTCCAAGTGATGTTGACCCCAAAACAAACACTGCATGTAAGAAAAAATCACACAAATACAAACTGAGCATCTTACCTCTATGAACAGAGACGCTGTTAATGTCGACAAGCTGTGTATCCATTCAGAGCACAAACACACACAGACACACAAACACACACACACACAGAGTCTGATGCAGCACTCGGACGGAAGGCGAGCTTTGATTTATTACTGATGCACAACACTGAGAGAAGGCAGCAGGACACAAGCGTGTTTGTGTAATGAATACACACACATACACATCTGTGATCAACTGCTCATGTCTGCTGCTGCTGAACCTCTGCAGTGCAGATTCACTGTTAGACAGAAGCAAGTGCACACAGATCTGATGATGACATCACAATGACCTCATCATTCATTCATTCATTCATACTGATGAGCAGAAATCTGCTGAGTAAGAATCAAGAAGCATTAAATCACTGAGGTAAAAGATGCTGATGTCATCTAAACTTCATTCCCAGATCTTTAAGGACCAGAAACTACTAGTGTTTATTCTGGGAATAGTATGGAAGTATGAGTGGATTTCAACATCTCTGATTCTTCTGGATTAGTTTGAACAATAGATTTCAGTCCTTTATCACCTCAAACACTTACAGGGCTCCCATTGTGGGGAATATCAGTGTTTTATTATTGTTTATATGTCTGTCTTCCTTTATACAATTCCAGCATCTATGGTTATATTCATGTCAAGAACCAGTCAATCCATACCAAGTTAATCCAAACACAGGTTGGGGGGTGCATCTCCAATATGCCTAACTTGCATGTTTTTGGCCTGTGGGAGGAAACTGGAGTACCCAGAGTAAACCCATGCTGACACAGGGAGAAACCCCACACAGAAAGGTCATCTGACCTAGCCGGGGCTCAAACCGGAGACCTTCTTGCTATAAGGCAACAGTGCTACCCACCGAGCCACCCCGTTTATATATCTATGTGCTATTTTAATAAAAAAAACATGTGCACTCATCATTTGATGAGTATTTTATCCTTAATATTAGAGACAGCCTTATTTTAGTGATTTAAAATCACCTGCGTTTCCTACGTCACAAACATGTAACCAATCACATAAACACAGTGAATCAGTAGTTCAAGTTATAGATATGCGTGTCTGAAACAGCCAAATGTAGCATCTATTTACATATACATCTATGGTCTGATGTGGTGCGAGGACTAGTTAGTTAGCATATTCATATCTATGGTTCAAGCTGTGCAATTGAGTAGAGACAATATCTAATTTGCATATTCATAGACCCAGGTTTACTAAATGAGGCAAGAGTGCATGAAGACATTACTGTGACAGGTAAAGCTTTTATATGTGTGATTATGAATGATTATAAATGATAACATTCTTGACTACAGGAAGACTTGCAGTTACTCTCAGCTAATTTCAAACTGAATGAACGATTCCCGAGTCAAACAAGAAGAGTCATTTAGAACGAACATCAAACCTGCTTGAAATAAGAGTCGGTCAACACATTTCTGTCATATTCATTTATTTATTTATTTATATATATTTATTTATTTCATTTCAGTTTGTCTGGAATTCTTTTTTAGATGTTGTTGCACTTTAGTATTTTTCCAAAAACAAAGTCAAAAAAAAAAAGGAACAAAATGACAGAAAGATGAAAGAACAGAAGAGGACAAGAATGAGAGATGACGCTGGTCTCACCTCAGATCATACGACAGCTATTAGTTTGGTCAGACTGAAGATGACGTTTCACTTCAAACTCTTTAAAACTGAGAATAATGAAGCATCTCTCTCTCGCTCTCTCTCAGTTAATATGGCTAAAACAATTAATATAACATAAAAAAAACAAAAAATGCAAAAGCTTTTTCAACAATATTCACATAAACAATAACCAATTAAAGCTTTAAAACAGATATGAAGCTTAATAAAAACATCACCATCATCTACTACCCACAATTCAGCTGTCACTGACATCAGAGAGACAAAGACACATAAAGAAAGAGAGAGAGGGATGAGTGAGTGTGTGCGCTTGAGTAAGAGAATGTGTGAGAGAGAGAGAGAGAGAGAGAGAGAGAGAGAGAGAGAGAGAGAGAGAGAGAGAGAGAGAGAGAGAGAGAGAGAGCAACAGTGATGAGAGAGTGATGGAATGAAGGAGGTTGAAGAAAAAACAGGAAGGAAATGAAGCAGGAAAATACAAATCACAAAAACAGAAAAAGTGCAAAAATGAGTTTGTGAGGAAAGAAACGCTGCTATTGCAACACAGAACCGTTTTACTAACAACCGTCATAATTTGACTGATAAAATGTCTTTACAGAAAACAAGAAGAATCATAATTCCTACAGAACATTAGCCATAAAAATGTGTTAAAAGAAAGCAAAAAGTAGAGGTGGGAAGTGTTTGAGATTTAGCCGTCCGCACGCCGTCCCTCTCTCCCCCCGCCGCCGGCTCGGGGAACGGGTGGTTCATGACATCACGGCCCGACCGGAGCGATCCACACGCGGGGCGGGCGAGAGGTGAACTAACACAGGCTTCAGTGAAATACTTTGGGTTTGTGGCGTTTGGTAATGGAGTCTCTGTGCGTGTGTGTGTGTGTGTTTTCTCGTAAGACTCTTGCGTTCGCCTCGTACGTCGGAGTGCGCAGAGAGCGCTGCTATGGCAACGATAAGAGGGAGGTGTAAGGGTGAGGGAGGGTGGATGATTATTGGTCGGCAGCAGACGGGGCGGCGCTCGCTGTATCCCATCAAAGAAAACTTCAACGTGACGCTGGCCGGGAGGAAGCCTCCTGCCCCGCCTCCTGCCTGCAGGCCACACCCACAGCACCCGACAGACAGATGAAGAGGATTTGGCATGACAGCACAACACAGCAGAGGGATATGACCTTTATACAGCAAATACACCCCTGAAAGAAAGAAATAACAGATTACTGACATGACACATGTTTGTCTAAAGGTAAAGCTGTAAAAACTGAAGATACATCTGATTCAAATCAAACAAACATCAAGTTGCTGATGCTGTTACACAACACGGCAGTAATAGTTTGATTAAATATATGCATCACAGACGTGACGTGTCTCTCTTCTGTACGTGAGCTACAAGACATCACAGGAAATAACTTAACTTGTGTTGCCAGACCAAGAAAAAGAAAAAGAGTAAACGATAATGAGCCTAAATGCTAACACCAAAAACAATGAGTTGAGCCCAAGAAATAGAGACATCTGCTTATAGTTATTATTGTTTGTAAAGTTTTAAATATGGATATATCTCTTACAAAAGCACACAGATTCCCCACAGAAGGCTTTTGTTTATGCTCATTGGGGACATTTGGAAGTTTTTTATGAAGGATGGATGCACAATATTTGGGCTTGAGCGAGGTGGACCTCATATCCATACATTATAAAAATTAAGAGAGAAAAGACATTAAAAAAAAAAAAATATGAATATATATATAGCAGATGACTTGATGGTGAGCAATTTTTCATTTTTGGCTGAACTATTGTATAACTGTGTGGTTATATCTGTGTTATTTCATGAGCGAGTCGGCAGGGCTTTACAAACCTTCACTGAAGTTATTTACTTGAAGTACACCTGAGATTTAAAGTCAATATTTTAATTATTTAATAGCACATTTGCATGCTTAACTTCAAAAATATTTATTTTTTATCTGTTTCATCAGTAAGATTTAATAAAGGGTGGGCGGTATGACCAAAAATCCAATTCACAGAATGACTCATTTTATTTCACAGTAATGGTATACATGTTTTTTTAAGTTGATATCATTTTTGGGAATATAAACATTTGCCACTCAATACAGACTTTAAATAAATGCTCACAACAATTTTAAAATGTGGGCAAGTTAAAGTTGGTGTTTGATTGAAACTGGCCAGAAGACAACAACAGATTAAGTGTTGATAGACAGAATTGTGTTATTCATTTTACAGACTATACTAAGCACACTTAGTACTTACGCTTTTAGCCATCTTTGTGCACGTCCACTTCTGGTGAATGACTCAATTTAAGGAATACAGATTAATTTAGGGTTTAGTAATTTCTGTTAATATAGCTTTTATTGCTATAGACGTCACTACTTCACTTTTGTAAGCGTATAGTGCTGAGATGCACCTAATGATGTTTTTGCACTGCTGTTCATGGTATTATTGCAAATTATGTAATAAAAACCCTGCTATCGTTTTATTCGTTTGTTAGGGGCCATTTTTACATAAGATGGATTTAATATGGTGTCTAATTTAATATGATGCCTGTCATTAATCATATTGACGAAACATCTTATACTCGAAGGAAAGTTAATACCATTTTATTAGTTAATACCGTTCTAATTTTAATTTATTTGTGAGAAAACAAAACTTTGAAGTAATACCATATATTACATTATATTTTATTCCTTTTATATACAGGTGCTGGTCATATAATTAAAAGTTGATTTATTTCTCTATCATTGGTAAGATAATTAAACATGTTCAAAGTAATGTGTTGTTAGCAATAATGCAACAGTCACTGGCACAATTGGCCAATATAAATATTCAAGCACAAAAAAAAAAACGTAAAACAGATCGCAAACAGCACGCAAATGACAACGAGTTTATGTTTTCTCTCATAACATTTTAACACAAAATTATCTCAAAATGCCGTGATTATAGTAGTACACAATCATTTACACATTAAATAAATATACCTGATATTAATCATATTGACTATACATCTTAATACTAAAAGCAAAGTTAATACCATTTTATTAATATTGTTTTTTATTTGTGAGAACACAAAACTTTGCAGTAATATCATATATTCAATTCTATTTGATTCCTTTATATTCTATATATAAATAATTCCCTCATTTTCAATGGTTTCTTGTAAAGCTGCTTTTAAACACTGCAATGTTGTAAAAAGTGCCACATAATCCACTTCAAGACTCAATTCAAGAATCCAAGAAAACTTAAGTAGGATTGGTGTTGTTTGTTTGACTTAGAGCAGTGACATCTAGTATTTGTTTCAGCCATTGATGAACTGAGCTGGAAGTGACCATGCACAAAGTTGACAAGTCCCACCCATGAAACATGGACGTGTGATAATCCCCCATATTGTATTTTGTATTTATGCATCAAGTACATTTATTTGATTGTTTACATCAAACGCATCTCTTCATTTTGCATGAGTTCTCAGTTTTCTGTTAGTATGAGAACAACTATCTGATCATTTGCTAAACCTCATCTATCTGTAAATATTTAGTAGTTATTTTAACATAACTAAGTTTTCACGCGCACACCCCCGTGAATAACTCAGCATTTTAACCGTGTGACCCACATGAATCTCCTGATCATTATTTAATCCTCCTGACTTCATTGGAAACCTGGATAATCTAAAGCAACAAGTAGATGTTATGATTGTCTGCAGGAGAACACAAAGGTAAATGTTGAGTACCTGTGTTGGTTAAACTCCGGCCTGTTCCACGCTGTACTGCAGATCAGGTGGTTTATAGCTGAGCAGCATGTCGCTGGTGCAGGATGATGGGTAACACGAGGCCGGGTGAAGTTCTGCCTCCACGTCACACGCTAAACACACAACACAAAACAACATGAAGACTCTGTGTGTGTGTGTGTGTGTTTGTGTTGTAGTGTGAGTTTACACACGCTGTGCCCCCTCGCTGCTGCAGCTGCTGGCTTCCACTCAGAGATGATTGGCTGAGGATGTCTGACATGCGGGCGGAGCTCAGCGCCTTCCCAGCCAATAAGCTCATTCCAGACATAGTCTCCGCCTGTTCGTAAAGTCAAAGAGATCTGTGATGAGAACAGACGGCAGACTAACAGAAACACACACAGAGAGAGAGAGAGAGAGAGACGTACGTAAGCGTCGTCACAGGTCTGGATGGTGTGATGTCGCTGTAATGATCCTCTGGGTCTGTATGCGTCGCCCTGCGCGGCCCGTGAGCCGTAACCATTGTGATCGCCATCCATCCCCCTGCAGTCGACAGCTTCACCACACGACTCTGACACACAGACAAAAACACAATTCAACACCAGAAACATAACTGGGTCAAACTTCACCAAAAATATTTAATGACCACATTAACATGTAACACTGTCTTGATTAGCTAATCAAGAGGAGAAATCATTTAAATTAGCTTTGAGAAACATGACACAAAAAACAAACCTTACTGCAATTAACTTTTTTATTAAAAAGATAAAATGAAACCCAGATGATTCTAATCATATTGCAGAAAAAGATCAAACCTCTCGTCGTTGTGGCGTTACGCACATAGGCGTGTCTATGAGTGGGGGAGGAGTAAGGGGGCGTGCCGCCACGAGGAGGAGCCAACATCTCGTGTCCCTCTGCGCTGGGGGCGGCGGCTTTAGCCAGCAAGCCCTCGTGATAGTTCGGCATCTCGTCCTCTTCCATGCTCTCGGAGTGTGGAAGGGTCGGGACGGGGCACTCGGAAGGGGTCCTGATTTGGAGCAGGTGATGGTAGTGCTGTGTGGGCGGGGCTTGCTGAGAGGTGTGCTCTAAGGTTTCGGCCCCTTGGCCCAGCTGCTGTAACAGTAACATCTCTCCGTAGTCCTGCGGGTTGGCGGTCACGGCGGAAGACGGCGCGGGGCGATGCCGTTTCAGCAGCGCCGCGAGGTCTTGCGGGGGCAGCCGGGGGTCGGCGTGTCCCGTGAGAGAGTGTCGAGGCGAGAGGAGACCCTGCAGCGTGGGAGTGACGTGCTGCTGGGCGGGCCGGTACTCCAAAGGCGTCGGCGAGAGCAGAGCCTGCTGCAGTGCGGACGGACTGCCGTAACCCATGACGCCTCCGCCGCCGTGATAGCCCTCCAGCCCGGGGACCTTCAGAGACGCCCCCTGCAGGTAGGGGTTATAGGTGCCCACCATTCCCGTCACACCGGGGGAGCCGTGCACCCCCTCGCCGAACAGGTGCGGGTTAAACTGATCGTACGTTGAGGAACAGTGGAAGCGACTCAGACTGCAACTGTAACAGAACAATCACAGTAAAGAAATTAGCATAACCACACCCACATCAGATTTCGGCCCCTGAGGGGCATGACACCCTCCCTTTAATATTAAGGTCAACATGAGAAAGTGTTTTTCTTGTATCAAATAAAGAAATTAAATGAGAAAAGAAATGTTGAGGTGACTGGATTGTGGGGAACACCAGGCTCTTCATCTTCTTGATCATTTACATGCATCACTACCGTAACACGGTCAAATCAATATTAATCATTAAATGATTATTATAAGGAAACTGAATTAACTATAACAGTAACCTGAAAGTGAATAAATTATGCTGGGTTCAGACTACTAGATCTGTTTGTTGTAGGGTGTTGGGGTGACTTAAAAAAATGATAACGGGCATCGCTGGACTGCAAGACTCGATCATTTCATCTTGTACAGCTATAGCTAGCTAGCATATCAATCATTACTATTTTCGTTATTATCAGACTCTAGCTCCGCCTCTTCTGTGACATCATGCATGACATTAAATACCCTAACTCTAATAAAAGCAGATGCATAAATTACAAACTTCATTATTCACTTCAACTTTCAAATATATACAGTAATATTAATATTAAAACTACAAACACACTTAACAACACAACTATAGAGTCTGATTCTGAAACTACACAACCAATCCTGTGTCAAACTCACTGACGGGAAAATAAATCAAAGAATATCAGAGAGATTTGATTCATCTGTGTGTATAAGTGAAGATGACACAGGAATCTACTGAAGAGACACAACATCATCATGATGAAGTACCTGAGAGCAGCTGTCCATCGTCTCCTCTACTGACACACAATCCTCAATATTTACACAAATCATTTACAAAACAACATTCATTTTACTGCATGGACAAATATAAAGAAGATGATTGTGAATCACTAAAACAAGTTGCACTGGATTGAAATAAACAAACAACAAAGATTCAATACAGTAAAAGTCTTTCACTTTTGTAAAAATAAAAAATACAAAGAAAAATAAATAAATAAATGCATATGAGCCTTTAATAAAATACAATGAATAAAACACAATGCAAGACCTCCGGATGATGCCTGAATTAAATGGTGTCACCTGTGACTTTCAGCGTTATCGGCACTCAGCTGTTTCCCAAGAACTCTGTGACACGGCGTTGCTAGGAAACCCTGCCGCTGAGCTCCGCCCCCAGGTTCCACCTCTTGAACCTGAATGGTCACCTGCTGCGGGTGAGCCTGGTTTAACGTGCGGGTGGGCGGTCCTTGTGGCGCTTGCTGATTGGATAGCGCCATGCGGGGAAGGCTGGTGGGCGGAGGGCTGGCGCTGGGAGACTGATAAATGGCGGCGCCGTGCTGATACTGCACTGCAGACGGCCCACCGTGGGAGGAGATTAACACCGTCATCATTACTGACATGCAATCCATGACACGCCTCCTGATTATCTGAGACTGACCGTGCGCTTGCATCATCCCCTGACTCCCCGGCGGAGGACTCTGACTAGCTGGTCTGTACAGATGATTGTTGGGATGGTTGGGAGGGGGACTCGAGGGCTGAATACGCAACCTGAGACAGACAGAGAGAGAAAGAAAGAGACTATAAATATACAGACACCCAAAACATCTAACATCTAAACGTTTAATGTCATAAATCATCCAGATGTTCAGTGCTGATGATTCAATAACATCTACAAACACTGATGATCTGACACGCCGCAGTACTGACACGCCGCAGTACTGACACGCCGCAGAACTGACACGCCGCAGTACTGACACGCCGCAGTACTGACACGCCGCAGTACTGACACGCAGCAGTACTGACACGCAACAGTACTCACACGCAACAGTACTCACACGCAACAGTACTCACACGCAACAGTACTCACACGCAACAGTACTCACACGCAACAGTACTCACACGCAACAGTACTCACACGCAACAGTACTGACACGCAACAGAACTGACACGCCGCAGTACTGACACGCCACAGTACTGACACGCCACAGTACTGACACGCCGCAGTACGGACACGCAGCAGTACGGACACGCAGCAGTACGGACACGCAACAGTACGGACACGCAGCAGTACGGACACGCAACAGTACGGACACGCAGCAGTACTGACACGCAACAGTACTGACATGCAACAGTACTGACACGCAGCAGTACTGACACGCAACAGTACTGACAAACAAAAACACACCAGCCACAGGAAAAATTAATTCATTTACTAAAAATCATTTTTACTGTCACTTATTAGTCATTATTGAAACAACTCAAAAATAACTATTAGTGCTGTGTGTTGTGTTGTGTTGTGTGTGTTTTGTGTACCTCTGTAGCTGGTATGTAAGGTGACTGCTGGGTTGATTTTCTCCATGTGCCAAAGACAGAGCCTGCAGACAGAAAGTCAACACTTTAACATTCAGACACACAACCAATGTGTGTGTGTGTGTGTGTGTGTGTGTGTGTTTGTGTGTGTGTGTGTGTGTGTGTGTGCATTTGTGTGTGTGTGTGTGTTTGTGTGTGTGTGTGTGTGTGTGTGTGTGTGTGTGTGTGCGTGTGTGCATGTGTGTGTGTGTGAGAGAGACCTGTGATTGCTGGTGTAGTATCTCTTGCTGGTAGAGGATGTGTTGTTGCTGTGTGTGTTCCAACAGACGCTCATCCTGCTGAGTTGCGTACATCTTCTGAAGCTGTTCACACTCCTGAACACATTAAACACACATTAAACACACAAAGACACACATCCCACACAACACACGCATCATATCAACAAATATCCAAATGTTATTCTCTGTATCTTGTACCTGTTTGAGCTGTCTGATCTCAAGTTGGGTCTTGAAGGCCTGGATGGTGGCAGCGCCGTCTGAGAAGCGTCTGACGGGAGAGAAACGCTCCATCGGCAGGTGAAGTGTGTTACAGTCTTTATAGGACGACCTGACACACACACACAAAGATGAATGAGTCCGTTGTGTTTGTTCTTTTTGAAGATGTTGTGTAACTGCAGCTTTGTGTACTTTTATATATTTAAACCCCGCTGTTCACTTCACAACATTCATCACTTCACACAAATCACACAACCTATATTTCTCAAACATAAACATTAAACAAATCAGCAGCAGATCTACTTTGATGCCAGACGTCCCACTAAGAAATAACATCAGCAGCCCATCTGCCATCTCAGTGAGGTGCTATCAAAATGTTTAAAATAGAAATATAAGCGCTTTCATGGACTGATTTAGGGCAGTCATGATTCAATGTGATGAGATGAAGACAACACACACAGAGACACAGAAACACACACACACACACACACACACACACAGTAACGTCTGAACTGAAATGACTCTTGAACTGTTTTTATATTAAAACACAAAACAGTGTAGTGAATAAATGAATGCTCTTAGCCGGATCTTTAAATAAATCAAAGCATTCATATAAATATAAATGTAAGCAATGTTTATGTCTCATTTAAAGGCATTATATACAGTTTCACCACTAGAGGTCACTAAACCACAACAACACTGCAGCTTGATGACGCTGTTAAAGAGCGAGGGATGATGGGAGTTGTAGTCTTCAAGTTCAATGTCAATAGAAATTGATCTGACAGGACTTACAAATTATGTTCATGAATGATGTAATGAAATAAAGTTTAATAAGCATTACATTTTTAACATAAGAGCACAGTGTGTCTGATGAAAGCAAGAACTGAGTGGTGTGAGAGACAGACGCCCATCATTGTTGTCATCATGACACCACATAACTAAATCTACACAACACCAGATCAATACACGTTTAATTATCTTGGCAACATTGCACACACAGTAAAGATGTCAATCCTCTGCTACTGCCATCATTATCAGTTCTGTGAATGTAAAAATAACGTGTGTGTGTGTCTGTGTACTGTTTTACCCCACGTTATTGCCCCATACACATGTCAATGTTTCAAGAGTCACAACCGCATGTAACCGCAGTGTGTACGAGCCTATGACAACTCAATAATAATGTAATGTATAATCAGGTCTTTACTAATATAACTTGTAGACATTACTTCACTGTCCCTGTAATTCAAATAGCTTAAAACAATCATACTATATCGTTTTTTATATACAAATGCTGAAAATAGATAGTAGATAGAAAATAAATACATACACAACAGAGTGAAAGACATAAACTGTGTCAAACATTTAAAATAAACATTTAAAATAAACATAACCTAAACACTGAAAAATGAATCAGCTCAGTGTTTGTCTGCTGAAGTTATGACATCATCACACGTGTTCACTCTGCAACAAACACTAGAGCCCGACCGATAAAGGATTTTGAAGGCCGATACCGATACAAATGTTTGTTGGTTTTAAAAACCGATAAGCCGATATATTGGCCGATAATTTTTTTTCAGAAACGTGCAACAAAACATTAACAGATTTCCCTAACAGATTGCTGCTACAGACACAACTATTACTTCTACCAGCATTATTATTATTATTATTATTATTATTATTGACAGTAATAATTACAAAAAATAATGATGACATTATTACTATCATCATCATTTATATTATCATTAAACAAGATAAAGGTCACTCCTAAATGTTTGTGTGCGTGTGTAATAATTAGTCCCTATATTGCCTTATAAGCTACACTATAATTACCATATATACCCGAATATAAGACGACCCCCCCACTTTTCCAATCGTATTTTGGGGTTTTTACCAGAAAATACTTTTATTTTAATTTTTTATTATCCCTCTCTCTTTCTCTCTCTGCATCTCATGCATTCACCTCTCTCTCACTCTCTCTCTCTCTCTCTCTCTCTCTGCATCTCACGCATTCACCTCTCTCTCTCTGCGTCTTGGGCGCGCGCACCTCTCTCTCTCTCTGCGTCTCGGGCGCGCGCACCTCTCTCTCTCTCTCTCTGCGCCTCGCGCGCTCAACTCTCCCCCTCCCTCTCTCTCTCTCTCTCGGCAAGTTTAAGTTAATAAAAAAAACTCGTCTTATATTCCGGTATACTACAATGTCAGCTTGCTTATCCCTTTACATGCACTTTTTAAATTCGTTCCTTCAAGCTACATTAAACCATTTTCAATCATCAGTTGCTGTCTGCCTTCTTAAACCTACTATTTAGCGATCTAAAACAATTATGTGACTCGTTAATGCTGCGGTTGAATGACAGTCTGCAACGCACACTTGGCGTCAGTGGATTTCACACACGTGTAAAAGAAAAGCGAACTTTTATGCACAAGCTACGTTTGATACTTTTTCTCTATGTCTAAATGTTCACTCCCCTCAAGTCTAATTTTTTATTTTACAATGCAGGGACTGTAACAAGAGATATGCAAGTTATAAATACAGTAATCATTACTTTATTTAGGCGGAATAAGTTCGTTGTGGTTTTCAAGCTCGTTAACGTTAGCGGTCTTCCACTGATATAGGCATTAGCAGGTCTATGACGAGACATAATTTAGCAAAGGATAACGTCACACTGCAAATTGTAAAACATACATTTTCAATATAACAGGCTAAGGAGAGATGATACGTCTCATTGCTTTAACTGTCACACTATTAAAGAAATACATCAGTCACATTGTCAAAAGTTAAAAGGACAGTCATTCAACTACACTGTAACAACGTAACATTACTAGGTAATTCCGCTTCACTCTCGGCTTATTTAACAGCAGCAAAACTGGACATGATAGTCACAAATTTTGTCATGCTTATTTGAGTTAAGAGACCTGATTAGGATGTTCTTTTAATTGTTATTCAAGCAATGTATGTCTCGTGACCAACTCACCGTGAACCAAACCGCTGTTCTCTCTGACCGGGTCTGGCTGTATCAGCGGGTTTCAGAATGTGTGACGTGTTATACACGAGTGCTGCCAACAGGGAGAGCACGAGTAATGCCCTCTGGTGGACAAACTATTTAAAGGCAACACTTATGACAAGCTTAAAGGCTTGTAAGCCCGTTTACAAAAAAAATTTAATATTCATTTATCGGCCATTATGAACGCCGATACCGATAGTTTGAAAAATGCCTAATATCGGCCGATAATATCGGCCTGCCGATATATCGGTCGGGCTCTAACAAACACTACAACATCACATGGTTCGCTCCGCAACAAACACTACGACATCATCATGCATGTTCACTCTGCAATCACTCCGCAACAAACACTACGACATCGTCTCAGGTGTTCGCTCTGCAACAAACACTAAGACATCATTACATGGTTCCCTCCGCAACAAACACTACGACATCACGCATGTTCACTCTGCAATCACCCTGCAACAAACACTACGACATCACCACATGGTTCACTCCACAACAAACACTACGACATCATCACGCATGTTCACTCTGCAATCACTCTGCAACAAACACTACAACATCATCTCAGGTGTTTGCTCCGCAACAAACACCAAGACATCACACACGTGTTCGCTCCGCAACAAACACTACGACATCACACACGTGTTTGCTCCGCAACAAACACTACGACATCATAACATGGTTCGCTCCGCAACAAACCTTACGACATCATCCTGCTTGTTCACTCTGCAATCACTCTGCAACAAACACTACGACATCATCACGCATGTTCACTCTGCAATCACTCCGCAACAAACACTACGACATCATCTCAGGTGTTCGCTCTGCAACAAACACTACGACATCACACACGTGTTCGCTCCGCAACAAACACTACGACATCACACACGTGTTTGCTCCGCAACAAACACTACGACATCATTACATGGTTCCCTCCACAACAAACACTACATCATCATCACACTTGTTCACTCTGCAATCACTCTGCAACAAACACTACGACATCATCACACACGTTCACTCTGCAATCACTCCGCAACAAACACTACGACATCATCTCAGGTGTTCGCTCTGCAACAAACACTATGACATCACACACATGTTCGCTCCGCAACAAACACTACGACATCATCACATGGTTCGCGCCGCAACAAACACTACGACATCATCACCACGCATGTTCACTCTGCAATCACTCCGCAACAAACACTACGACATCATCTCAGGTGTTCGCTCTGCAACAAACACTACGACATCACACACGTGTTCGCTCCGCAACAAACACTACGACATCATCACGCATGTTCACTCTGCAATCACTCTGCAACAAACACTACGACATCATCACATGGTTCGCTCCGCAACAAACATTACGACATCATCATGCATGTTCACTCTGCAATCACTCTGCAACAAACACTACGACATCAAACACATGTTCGCTCCGCAACAAACACTACGACATCATCACATGATTCCCTCCGCAACAAACACTACGACATCATCACATGGTTCGCTCTGCAACAAACACTACGACATCAACACATGGTTCCCTCCGCAACAAACACTACGACATCATCACGCATGTTCCCTCTGCAATCACTCTGCAACAAACACTACGACATCATCACACATGTTCACTCTGCAACAAACACTACGACATCATCACATGGTTCGCTCCGCAACAAACACCACCACATCACACACGTGTTCGCTCCGCAACAAACACTACCACGTCATCACGCATGTTCACTCTGCAATCACTCTGCAACAAACACTACGACATCATCACATGGTTCGCTCCACAACAAACACCATGACATCACACACACGTTCCCTACGCAACAAACACTACGGCATCACACGCGTTCGCTCCGCAAAAAAAACACTACGACATCATCACACGCGTTCGCTCCGCAAAAAAAACACTACGACATCATCACACGCGTTCGCTCCGCAAAAAAACACTACGACATCATCACATGCGTTCATTCCACAATCGCTCCCCAACAGAGTCCTTCGGCACGTCAGGTAGGTTCCCGCATAAAAGTGGCTAAAACGGGTGGATTGTGACATTCCTAAAATTTACGGGCGGGGATGCGGGGCGGATAATAAACTACTTGTGGGCGTGTAGTAGCGCGGAATTTTTTTTTTTACAATATATGTATGTCTAAATTACTATTACACATACGTATCAACAAGATGACATTTGACCCATCACGTCACCAGAACTGACAATGGGACTAGTTTGAGAGAGTGTTACAGGATGAAGTAAAAGTAAAGTTGGCGAGTAAAGTATATAAAATTGTCGACAACAAGTGTTTAAAGGCAAAATCAGATGTGTGGAGAAAGTGTGGTGCAATACAAGGTTGTATTTTTCTTGTTCTTTTTTCATTAATAGGTCTATTTGCAGGCCAAAAATGTATGGGTCTGGGCGGGTGCTAATTTATTTTTTATATTATCACGGTTGACGGATCTGGTGCTGAACTTTGCTGGAACTGTGCAGGACTCTGCTCCGCAACAAACACTACGACATCATCACACGCATCACTCTGTAACAAACACTACAGACTATACAAACTGTGTCCTGATTCACTCATTTAATCACACAACTGTGTGTGTGTGTGTATCAGTTAGTGTGTGTGTGTCAGTGAGTATGTGCGTGTGTGTGTATGTCAGTGACTGAGTGTGTGTGTGTGTGTGTGTTAGTAAGTGAGTGTTTGTGTGTCAGTGAGTGAGTGTGTGTGTTATCTCTCACCGGCAGTGCTGATCGGGGGTCCAGCCCCTCTGCCGGGCTCTCTGTATGTCTGTTGAGAGCTCGCTGGCCGTATGGCAGGGACCCACGCCGTGGGTGCTGTGGCGCTTCGAACTGTTCGCCAAATACCTGAACCACATAAGCAGCACGAATCAGCGCTCTGATTGGCTGCCTCCAGGCGATTGTTTTTGCAAAGCGATTAGACAAAAGCAAAGCCACAGGAGGAAGACTGGGCACCACCGCTCAGCACAGTAGAGAGAGAGAGCTCATTTTGCAGGAGGGGCTTCAGAAAGTGTATGTAGAGAGATAGTGTTCTTATGAGATACTAAACTAATGCACAGACAGACAGACAGACTAACAGAGAGAGAAAGAGAGAGAGAGAGAGACGCTCCCAGCTGAAAGCAGCAATGCAGTTTTTAGTGTGTCCTGCAGCTTCCAGACACACACACACAAAAGCCCAACACACACAGCAGCACCATACACCTTCACAAACCCCTCACACAACACAAAACAACACAACACAACAGGACTCTTATACCTTTTAACAGCTTCTGCATCAGGTTCAGCATCAGATTCTTCCTCATCCACTGGAGCCACAGCAGGTATGGGATGCTGTCACACAAACACATTAAAGCTCAACAACATTCTCATCTACACAAACACCAAAGATCCGTTCATTTATTCCTGATCATTGTCTAAATGCTGTCATCTCACCGGGCTGGTGACTAAAGGCGACTGTCCGCGCGGCCTCTTCAACAGCTGCTGTGCGTGAAGCTGAATGTTAGCGCCACCGTCGGACGCCCGGCGACCTAGAGGACCCATCCCGTTCAAGAGCTGAAGGGTCGGAGGCTGCAGGAGAGACTGCTCCTGTACACAGACACAGACAGAGAGATGTTCGTCATCTATAAACACTTAAGCAGATAGACAGTCACTCTGAAGCAGAAGTGTCTGTGATTCACCTTATACTCCAGCTGCTGGGTGGGCTGTAGATTCGGCGTGGGCATCAGATGCATCTGTGCCATCGTGGGCAACAACGCAGGGAAGGGCGGCTGGGGAGCCACACGTGGAAATCCAGTGGCCAGTTTCTGTAGATCCTCCTGAAGCTCAGCCCTTTGATTGGTGGGAGGAGTTTAAAGTGACGTAAGAGAGGTTTGGTATGTGAATCATACAGTATTGTCTGGCACACAGTAGTGAGAAAATGTCCTAGAAGAAGATAAATGTTAATGTAGTACCTGGGGTCTGGCACACCCACAGTGTGACGCCTCATGGACAGATATCGAGCCATCGCTTCTGGACTGGGCTCTTCTCCCTCATCACTGTCCAGAGCCATCGCCCCGTCCGTCTGAAACACATACACACATACACATTCTTTGGTTTTTGATGAAAATGTAATTTAGTTAATATTTTACACAGTGCTGAATGAAGTTAAACACAACTATTGTTTACAGGTCAGATACTTATGTGCAGTGTAAACTTAATATTTCATGTTTTTTAAGCAGTTTAATAAACAGCTGCAACAGGCGTAGTGATATTATGCACTGCCCGAAAATAGTCCCCTTAGTTACATTCAATAGCAGGGGACTATTTTCAGGTGCTGCGTAATATCACTACACCTGCTGCAGCCGTGTTACAGCAGCAAAGTCCTTGACTACTACGCCAGTTTGAGAGTATAGACGGTTTCATTGGGGCCACGTGCTGTGATGCGATAAGCGTCTGGTCTGAACTTTACTTCCGGTTTCTGTTTGTTTAATGGTCTGACTATATGCTGAAACTGAACTCTTAAACAAACACCTCGTCCAAAATAACAAATGTTTTGGGTTCCTATGTAATCTACATGTTGTTTATTTTCCTTTTTATATAAATAAACTACTTTAAAAGGACTTTGTTGTTATTTATTCTTCGTAGAGTTTACCAAAAGTTACGTGATGACCACGAAAGCCGCTTCTTCAAGTTTTTACTGCTGAAACGGTCTATAGTTCCTAGTCATATCTGCCTAGAAAATCACAACTTTTAATTTTCTGTCGGTCTTAGTAAACAATGTCACTACAGAAGAGTCAAGTTTTAAATAGGAAAAATATCTAAACTCTTTGGTAATTTTTTAGTGCGATGCTAATGGACTAATCAGATTCAATGGATTATGCTAAGCTATGCTAAAAGTGCTAGCGCCAGACCCGGAGATCAGCTGAATGGATTCCAAAACAGTAAAAATCAAATGTTTAACTCTAGGGGAGCTGAAAAATTATATTTTCAAAAAAAGTGTAGTGTCCCTTTAAGATGACATAGAAGTCGCATGTATTCCCATTTGCATGTTCAAACTGTAAAACATGTAACCTGTATCTGATTTATGAGCACATATGAAAGGGTTTTTTAACACGTGGTCACTTCATGTGTTTCATTTACATTCAGGACAAATAAATGCATCTTGGCTAAATGGACATTAATCCGATCTTCTAATCCTGCACAAAATGCAAACGCAGTTTCATTACTAGAAACGTGCAACAATGCTTCTGCAACAAAGACATCATATTATGTGGAGTCTGTGTGTTCGGTCCAGCGCTAACATACAGTATATATCTTCAACCAGCAGATATATTTACACATGTCCAGTGAAATGCATCCCAGACCACCTCTTAAATGGTTTGAGCGATCAGATTTAAATGCTTCAAAGGGCATTTCCACCTGGTCTTTTGACGATCAGACAGCTAAAAAGGCCAAAAGTGGCTCACATCAGATTAGAAAAGATCAGATTCAATGTGGTTTGTGTTGTTCACATGTCTTGCAAAGATATCTGGGTCACATATGAGCAAAAAATCTGATTTTGACTGCATTGTGGTCGTCCTCACCTCCACAATCTGATTCTCTGGGTTTATGAGCTGAACCTGTGGAACCGTCATACTCACAGAATTACTCTGATCCTAAAACACAAACGCACAAAAGAGTTTCTTCAATAGACCATCTTTAGTCAAACATGACTGATTCTTCTAAAAGATGAAAAGCTCTTAATCAAATTACTCAAAGATGAAATAAAATTTATCAATAAATTCATTAAAATGAATAAGATGAAATTTAAATGATTCTTTTGTTTAGATTATTAAGTAAAAACATGCATTGGTTATTTGTAATTAGACAGTTACTGAATTTAAGTTGCATCTAACATTTCAAAGCAAAGATATAACGAATTAAAATTCCCCAGACTGAGAAATAAAGTCGGCGTCCTCCGCTGGTTATATCACTTCAGAAATAAAGAGTTATATAATTCACATTTATTTCATGCAAAGTGTAAAATCGTACTCTTTTCTGAACTAAGAGAACCTGCGGCTAACAAAAGCGTCCTCCAGAGGACCTTCACGACGTTTAAAATGAGACGCAGCATTTATATCCCTGGACGCAATCCCTCTTGGGACTCTTTCTAACCAGATGCATTCATGAAGTATGTAAATGAGATGCTTTCATGCATATTCCTCTCATCAGAGGACAGAAATCAAAGGGTTGTTAGCGGTAACCGTACGCACCTGCACGGCATTGAGTGCGAAGATGGGACGCGGTGTGGGCGGAGTCACGCGCAGACTCTTGTGCCGCTTCAGTTTGTCAGACAGCAGACTGTAGGTGGCGCTGTAGTGATCGTAATCATCTGCGTGCAGAGACTGCAAGTGGACGTACAAAGAGTTAACACATCACAGAAGCTTCATTGTGAGTGTACTTGTGTGCGTTTTTGTGTGTTTGTGTGTCACCTGTAAGGTCCTCTCGCGGTCGAAGCCCATCTCTGACATGACCATTAAGATCTGTTCATTGATCAGCTCGGTTTCTCTCTCCACCTTCACCTGCTCACATTCCTCGATCAACTGAGATCAAACAGATAAAAGAGAGAGCTCTGTTAGTGTGCACCCTACATAGACAGCATTTCAAGACATTATAGATGCGCCCCACAACCTATTAAACTGCTTTACACAATTCTGGTAAATATTTTAGGCGAGGATTACACAATCTCAGACTTTGCTGAACGAGCTGATTGTCATAAAGTGTTTTCTTTATTTATACATCAATGAAGTTTTGGTTTGTTACTCTGTCAAACTCTGGGTCTGGGTCTCCTTGTCTCATCCACTTGTTCTTGCAGATTTGCTCCATTGAAAGACGTCGACTGGGCTCCAGAACCAACATGTGTCTGATCAGATACTCACAGTCTGAAATACACAAACACAGACGTACACTTTGGTCAGTTACAGAGCACATGAGTGTGTGTGTGTGTCCGTGTGTGTGTCCGTGTGTACCTGTGGACATGAAGAAAGGAATCCGGAATTTTCCACTTAGGACTCGAGCTCGTAGGTTCTGTAAAGTGCTGCCATCAAACGGTAAAGCTCCACATACCAGAACATATAAGACCACCCCTAAACTCTGTAGACAGACAGACAGACAGACCAATGTTAAACCCTGCTGAAGTGTCTGTGTGTAAACATGTTTAATCGTGTGTGTGTGTGTATTTTACCCATATGTCCACTTTAGGACCATCATACTCTTTCCCCTCGAAGAGTTCAGGTGCAGCGTAAGGAGGGCTGCCACACCACGTCTTCAACAGCTGCTCGCGTGAGAACAAATTACTGAAGCCAAAATCTGCAACGACACAGAGACATCCGTCAAACACACACACACAACACTTACACACAACACTAACACACATTAACTAACACACACCTGCAATCTTGATGTTCAGGTTGTGATCCAGCAGCAGGTTTTCGGCCTTTAGGTCTCTGTGTACGATGTTTCGACAGTGACAGAAATACACCGCTGCTATGATCTGCTTAAACTTTTTCCGAGCTTCTTTCTCTGCCATCCGTCCGTGTGCCACAAGATGATCTTACAAACACAAACAAACACGAAGATAACATCATAAGTGAGAGAAAAGAGAAACGCTCTGAAGTGATAGTGACACATATTTGGTGTTTTATGACAGTATTGGACAGAAAATCATCTGAATATATGAGGATGTGTGTCGTGTGGTTTGTTGCGCTGCTTTTAACTCTAGAAACACTAAAATGGTGTTTAATTAATTCTTTATTTCTTAACTATGTGTAAATCATCCTTTTATTATATAAAAAACATTAGTTGGTATTGTTAATGTTCATGCTAATTTAATTCAATGTTATACCACGGGTCTGTTGAATGCTGTACTCTGATTGGTTGAGAAGTGTTCTGTGGGTATGCATTAATTTCTGATAACTACACACCTAACTTGTCAAATGTCTTGAAAATAGGCACCAGAGAAATGTTTGTGGTAACTGTGTGGTATAAGAGAAATAATTGACTCCAATCCTTTGAATTATTTGAAAATAATACACACCTGCGATGTAACCACCTTGGGTGTGCGTTATTTTCTTATAATTCAATGGTCCGTCGTCAACTATTCCTTACATAACTTTATGTTTTCATGTTAATGGTTAATGATTGATTAAAACAGCATCACTGATCAGAAACATTGGCGTGATTTGTTAGTATGGAGGCAGATGTGAAGGTTTACTCACCGAAGATCTCTCCTCCACTGGCATACTCGGTCACCAGATAGATCATACGCTCGGTCTCCATCACCTACAATACACACACGTAACCATATTCAGATACAGAAAACAGAAGATTCTGACCAATCAGCTGCGGGTATGAGGTGAGGGGGCACCTGGTACAGGCGAATGATGTGAGGGTGTCTCAGCATCTTCATGATCTGAACCTCTCGAAAAATCTTCTTCAGATTCTCATCGTCCAGCTGAGTTTTATCTACGATCTTAATCGCAACCTGACAAACAGAGAGAGAGAAATAAAGAGAGATTGAGAGATACCGTACGACCAGACTAGACACAGACTCTCCTGTAGTTTATGTCTGTTAGCATTGAGCTTCTATATGCTAGCACAGACGCTACACTGATACACACATTTGAAATGTTTTAAAACATCACATTACAGTAATGAGCTGCATCACTTACCTTCATACTATACAGCAGGTCAAAATCAGTATGCAAGGTGAGTAGTGTGTCTACATTTATTGCATTTTAAAATAACGCAGAAAGGAAAGACTTCTGCATTAATATATACATAGATCACACAATCAGATTGAAGAAGTTTGTGCCAAAGAGTAAATCATGAGTAAACCGCATACTGCGTTTAGATACAAACACGGACACACACAACACAGAGACACACAGACAGACAGACAGACAGACACACAACACACACACACACACACACACACACACACACACACAGAGCTCTTGTGCAGAAACTCAATATGCACCACAGAAGAAGTACCATATACACAGTCACACATATCTTGCTTTAGGAAATGCCTATAAGCATATTTATATTACTGTACATCAAACATTTTCAGATATTTTCATGCTAATCAAGAATACTTGTATTGATTATGTTTGACGAGTGCTGATTTTCCAAATGCATATTATAAACAAATGAACAAACAGCTGTGCAAACATCGCCTTTGTGATTCAGAATCATTTTTAAGAAAGATATTATTAGTATGAAACACCTCAGACTTAGTTTGGAGACGAGTAAAAGGATCCTCGTCTATACAGGCATTTCAGAAAAGATCTCTGTTCAGACTATACATGACCATAAACACATGAAACATGACCATTCAAACACAATTATGTCTGAAATTTGTATTTCATATTATTCAGTACATATAAACTTATAGTCCAGGTTCAGCTAGATAGACGATTACATTTAGTTAAAGGTGTGAGACTAAGTTCTGTTCACACAGACACAGCTCTTAAATAGTGTGTATGAATATGAACTAAAAACTGTCAAACTGTCACACTGGACGCCTGTAGACATAGTGACAGATTATAAAGTATTATTTTCACAATGGAGGTTGCACTGTATAACAACATTAGGAGCAACACGATTGCGTATGTTACGCAGGAAATTTGCAGTTGCACGATGACATTTATGAACACTTGTATGTAGAATATCACATTATACTGTAACCCTAACTATTGTGAAGGGAGATGGACTCTGCAAAGCATTACGGAGATTCCTGACCCTCGCATATCACTGATGCCCCTCTATGACTTCACTCCGGACCCTCGCATATCACTGATGCCCCTCTATGACTTTACTCCTGACCCACACATATCACAGATGCCCCTCAGATGTAGCTCTTGACCCTGAAGATCACTGATGCCCCTCAGATGTCACTCTTGACCCACACATATCACTAATGCCCCTCAGATGTCACTTCTAACCCCTGAAGATCACAGATGCCCCTCAGATGTCACTCCTGACCCACACAGATCACAAATGCCCCTCAGACGTCACTCCTAACCCCTGAAGATCACTGATGCCCCTCAGATGTCACTCCTGACCCACACAGATCACAAATGCCCCTCAGACGTCACTCCTAACCCCTGAAGATCACAGATGCCCCTCAGACGTCACTCTTGACCCACACAGATCACCAATGCCCCTCAGACGTCACTCCTCACCCACACAGATTACCAATGCCCCTCAGACGTCACTCCTAACCCTGAAGATCACAGATCAGGGCTTGACATAAGGGACTGCCTGGTTGCCCGGGGCCAGTGGGAGAGAAGCTCGGGCCAGTATATCGTATTGTCCCTACCCTAAAGATAATCGATGCCCCCAGATGTCACTCCTAACCCCTGAAGATCACAGATGCCCCTCAGATGTCACTCCTAACTCTTAAAATCACAGATGCTACTCAGACATCACTCTTGACCCACACAGATCACAGATGCCCCTCAGATGTCACTTCTAATCCCTGAAGATCACCAATGCCCCTCAGATGTCACTCCCGACCCACACAGATCACTAATGCCCCTCTCATACTTCACTCTTAACTCCCGCAGATCACAGATGTCCCTTAGATGTCACTCCTAACTCCTGAAGAACACAGATGCCCCTCAGATGTCACTTCTAATCCCTGAAGATCACTGATGCCCCTCAGATGTCACTTCTAACCCTGAAGATCACTGATGCCCCTCAGATGTCACTTCTAATCCCTGAAGATCACTGATGCCCCTCAGATGTCACTTCTAACCCTGAAGATCACTGATGCCCCTCAGATGTCACTTCTAATCCCTGAAGATCACTGATGCCCCTCAGATGTCACTCCTAACCCAAAAGATCACAGATGCCCCCCAGATGTCACTCCTGACCCACAAATATCACTAATGCCCCTCAGACTTTACTCCTGACCCACACATATCACAGATGCCCCTCAGATGTCACTTCTAATCCCTGAAGATCACCAATGCCCCTCAGATGTCACTCCCGACCCACACAGATCACTAATGCCCCTCTCATACTTCACTCTTAACTCCCGCAGATCACAGATGCCCCTCAGACATCACTCTTGACCCCTGAAAGATTACAGATGCCCCTCAGATGTCACTTCTAATCCCTGAAGATCACCAATGCCCCTCAGATGTCACTTCTAACCCCTGAAGATCAAAGATGCCCCTCAGATGTCACTTCTAATCCCTGAAGATCACTGATGCCCCTCAGATGTCACTTCTAACCCTGAAGATCACTGATGCCCCTCAGATGTCACTTCTAATCCCTGAAGATCACTGATGCCCCTCAGATGTCACTTCTAACCCTGAAGATCACTGATGCCCCTCAGATGTCACTTCTAATCCCTGAAGATCACTGATGCCCCTCAGATGTCACTTCTAACCCCTGAAAATCACAGATGCCCTCAGACGTCACTCTTGACCCACACATATCACTGATGCCCCTCAGATGTCACTCCTGAACCTCACAGATCACAGATGCCCCTCAGATGTCACTCCTCACCCACACAGATCACCAATGCCCCTCTCAGACTTCACTCATAACTCCCGCAGATCACAGATGTCCCTTCGACGTCACTCCTGACCCACAAACATCACTAATGCCTCACAGTTCATAGACAGAACATGTACAAGAGAAAATGATTGAGACAGACAGACTGAGAGGGAGAAAGAGACAGATAAGAACAGAGAGAAAGAGAGATAGGAAGAAAAGACTAAAAGAGAGAGAAGTGTGTATGAAAAGGAAGGGATGGCAACATGATTTGGCATGCAGCACACAGGATTATTGCCATGGCAACAGTGTGTGTGTTGTGCTGAGTAAGCGACAGTCTATACTGGAGCACAGCTGCACAGACACGCCAACATACATGAAACACACAATAGATCCAGAACAGATGAAGGTGTACCAGACGAGTCATGATGACATCATCACTGAGCAGTGCACTAATGTGAGATACTGACCACACTCAAGCTTTGTGTCAATGAGGAGATTATAACACTGCCCAGCACAACAACTCATATTATAACTGTCTGCTGCATTGCTTTAAATAAATTACACTAAAATATAATGCTGTTTCTTCTTTTGATGTAGGGACAAATATCAGCAAATTATTAAGGGCAGATTTAACGTTAACCTGAACACATCATCATAAGCTGCCACATAAACCACACTCAGCCAGATGACATCACACAGCCATGACATCACAGCGCTCATGCTGTTCATCTGACATCAATGCAAACAAGTGACGCAGCACCTGTTATAGACCATTGAACTGAGAGAGAGAGAGAGAGAGAGAGAAATATATGTCGAGAGAGAGAGAGAGAGAGATAGAGAGCGCAAGTCTTAGTATGTTAATGGGCTTACGTGGGCATCTGAGTTCAGGTAGGTCAACGTTGCCAAGACAAATCCTGGAGAAACTTTGATGGTGGATGATTTTGTCTCACACAGTCAGACTTTAACAACTGACCACTATTTACTTTTGTTCTGATAGTTGCTGGTGCCAAATCTGGAACCACCCAAAATATAAAAACAGGTCTGCACCACTATAAAACCTGATGAGCTTAAAACCAGAGGCTGGAAAACAAAAACCTGAGTGCTGTAATAGTGTGTAACCCCTGACATCCCATTCATATCAGTATCACACTCTTTTAAATATGCGCTAACATATAAATTGCAAACATCTGAAAAAAAGGTCCACGACACAAATCTGGAAACTTCCAGTAAACCAATGAAAACCTGTCACATGCAGACATCAAGCCAACCAGACTGAAGCTGGCTCAATAAAGAGAGACTAAAGAATAAATGATATTAACATTATAGACAGTAAGCAAACGGCTTTCATGGAACAAACTTAACTTCCGGTTAACTTTGGCAAAAAATCAATAAACAACACAGTACTTAAGAGTTGAATACTTCTGATAACAAGCAAAATCACTCTTGATCACCGAACTTCATATCACAGCTAAAGTAGGGATGCACCAATACGATATTCTGGATCGGATATCAGACTAAACAGGAACGATCCAATTCCGGTACTGTGTGTTACCTGTGGTTGTTACTAACAAGCTATTAAAGGACAAAGTATTATAAAAGCACCATAAATGTATATATATATAAAACTATATTCAAAGTCTTCTTAATACACTCGATAGCTTCATGTAAAGGAACAAATGCACATTTAAAAATATAAAAGTTCACAGAAACTCTGTACTCGCAACTGGGTCCGGTCAAGAGCGTAATTCCCAAAATAACCATCTGCACACTAAACCTTTTTTTACTGGGACAGTTTTGCGCAATTAAGGAAAATATATTTAGCATATTTGTTTGATCAAACGTACCAATTTTATGTTCTCCTCGGATTGGAAATGGAAAAAGTGGTATCGGTGCATCCCTAAGCTAAAGCGTATCAAAAACTACAGAGCTAAGGTTACTGTGTAAGATGTGTACTATATAATGTATACAATCTTAACTACAGATCGCCTGCTAAACCTCAAAAAATATATAATATGAACATTTAATTAAACTCTTTGAAAATGGCACAATCTCTGTCACCAATTGCAACATTTACAACAACAAACTAACAAAATTAAATAAAGAAAAGCTTACAATGGCAAAGATCAAAGTCTCTTTTTCTTTCTGTGCTGACACTAGCAGACGAAAATAATTGAAAATCGCAGGTTTGGCGGACATGCTTAGATGGATGTTAAGTCAAGGAATGAGGACGTGGAGAGTGTCAAAATAAAAGTACTTCATATCCATATTTTATGTGTGGCACTAATGCATCATATCATAGACATTTAATTGATGTATCGCTCTATATCAATGAAAGACCCCTACAGTTTATCCACTAGACAGAAAATTAAACAAAAAGAGACTGGATGTAAAGTTCTGTCCAGACGCGTAACTGCTACAAATATTAGAAATAGTACACAAAAAATGGTGTTAAATATTACTAAAAGCTCATCATAAGGAAAACATTTTAGTGCTACAGTGCATCTATATAACACCTCTGTGGGAGCTAAAGCATGACTATAACTGAGGTGTTATATAGATGCTCTGTAGCATTAAAATGTTTTCATTATGAATACGAGCTTTTAGTAATATTTAACACCATTTTCTTAGAGTGTAGTAAAGAATGTCAAAAGATTATCTGCTGAAAATGTTTTCGGCAAAAAACCAAGGCCAAATACCTTGACAAAAATGATAATTTTTTATGAATTAAATCATACAAATTATTAAATAATCGTAGGCTCGACAGTAATTAGAGAGTCAGACCCGATGTTTCGAGTCTCAAGACCGCCAGGTTACGACTGTGGTGCCCTTTGAGCATAACACCTTAATTCCTCTCTGAGATAGCTGACCACAGATCATGACTTTTAGTCTCTATATAGGTTAACATACTTGACAAAACAGGTAAATAACAAATTTGCATTTGCATCAGTCATACAATAATTTAAAGTAATAGGTAAATAAATATTTGAATATGAATGAATCAGGGATTAGGATTTCTTCTGATGGTCAGTCTAGATCTACTGGAAGCTGCTATAAACACATGATTGGACACTTCATGTGTTTTCTGTGATCAGATAACTTTCCAATTTTTTATCCGTATCTGTTTCATTTACACTTACGCCTGTTTCACACATACTCCGTATGCAGTGCGTTTGCGGTGCGTGTTGCAGTACGTATGCGGTGCGATCCGTCAAGCATCCGTTGTGCTTTCACACATACTCCGTTTGCAGTGCGTTGCTAACCGCTGCTTCTGCGTATCAAATAATCATGTGATTGACACTTTCTGTTGAACAGCGCCTCATCAATAAACTAATAGCCTGCTGTGTTTTTTTTCTTCACAAAACAATATACTTTAGATATTATTTGATAGACTAGGATGTTTAAAATCTCTATTGTAATGATCAGGACACATGAAAGGATCAAAGGTCTATTTATCTCCACATATATCAAATATAAATTAGCATTATAACTTTTGAAGAGAAAATATAGGCGACGGGCATGGTTACATTATAGGCTACATTTCCTATATATTTGCATAGACGAGGGTATTTATATAACGGCAATGAAGCTCATATGGCAAGAAATATTCTCAAATAATTAAAATAACAGCATAATGACATGAATAAACAGACAAGGAAGCAAGATTAACATGCAAATTGTATTATTATTACCGGAAAAACAGCAATATTACTGAAACAAACTCTGAGGTAAAACACGCTGTTATAACTGCAACAAGTCTAAATAAGCTCAATAACAATTGAAAAAAATCATTATTATCTTCCAAAACGTTGTATGACAAACATTATATTTAAAGCAAATGTATTCTTACAATCTTTCAAGATCAACACATTATTCCATATTACTGAGCACGTTCGTCTCTCGCCTCGCTCTGTTATAATAGCGCTGATTGACAGGTGCGCTTCCCCGTCTATCAAACAGATCATTTTGTATAGTTCTCTTTAGAAAAATTAACCATAATTTTAACGGTTGACAAAACGGTTTTTGTCAGATTAATTATGATTTGTATTACCTTAGTTTAACTAAAAATTCCATGGTTATGGATATTGTTATAAGACAATATAAATTTGGTTACTGTTGTTTTACAAATAAAAACTAAAAGACTATGTTAGTATAATTAAACTATGGTAAAATTAATAGCATACTTTATGTATATGCAATGTATATAAACACGGTAGAATATTTAACAAGATGTTATACATATCATTTTTTAACTCGTGGTAAATGTTTTGCCTTAATTGCTTCATACTGGGATTAAACAAATAAGATTACAGAAAAAACTACTGAAAAACTTTATTTACATCCATTTAGAGTGAAATTACTGCATTTTTGTGTAAATCCGTGTTCATTCTGACCACAAAACATGCGCTATCACTTTAAATCAGCGCGTGCAGCTTGCGTGCCATACAGCAAAAATAGACTCGCTGCCGAAACGATCGCAGCACTGCTGCACCGCACCGCATCTGCAACGGACAGGACGGACCGCATACGTATGCTGTGTGAAAGCTCTAACCTGTTAACATGGCTACGTAAAAAATTACGCACCGCAAACGCACTGCATACGGAGTATGTGTGAAACAGGCGTTAGACCTCCTCCTGAAGTGATTTGATGGATCAGAGGGCATTACACCTGGTCTTTGGACAGCAATCCGATCAGAGAAAACTCTGAAGTGACCAGGTGCAAACAGGCCTATTGATGCGCTTTACACTTTCGGGTCAAGTCGGGTTCTACAAAAATAGCTGTCAAGTCGAGTAAGACTTAGGTCAAAGTTTATCAGTTCTGTCTCAGGTGGAGCTTTACTTTTTTAAAATAATTTATGCACTTTAAGTTCAGATAGAAATGGTTCGGGATGCATAACGATTAATCGTGATTAATCTATAACAGAATAATGTGTGTGAACTGTGTATAATAATTGTGTATACATAAATATTAAGCCCTATTCGGACGGGATTAGTTTTACAGGGGAAGATGGCGTAATGTAATTTTACCACAGGACGTCGGGTAATATAAATGGTCAATTCGGACGGGATTAGAAATCTCTGTAAAACATTCAGAAGTGGGAGGGGTAACTCGTTGGCGCAGCGCGTCACCTCTCGTCTTCACGTGCACGTTACCTTGCTTCCAGATATCAGATGTGCAAACAACATGACACAGACAAGGAAAACGCGAAACACTGTGTTTAATTTCAGTTTGGGGAGAACGTCAGTTTCATAAACAGTTCCGTGCCTCTGAGAAGTAAATTTGACTTTTTTTTTTAAAGTTTGTGTCGTGTTTTATTCAGAAACTGACTTGTAACTGACTTGTTTCTCCGTCTAGAACGCAAGTAAATGCATCTTTAAGCGCTTTTATATTTAAAAGAAACCCGCAAATTAAAAGGAAATGACGCGATTTACGTGTATATTTACAGCTGGTCGATTCGCACTGGATTAGTATTACCTGAGGTAATTTCTCCGGACCTTTTTACAGAAGGTAAAAGACGCCGTAATCTTTACTGACATTGTCCGTAATGATTACTGACATGGAGCATTCGGACTGGACTAAAATCACAGAGAACCTCTGATAAAAACTTGCTTTACCCCACATCCCTATGTAAAACTAATCCCGTCCGAATAGTACTTTAACATATGCATGTATAATTTTAAGAAAAAATATATATTAACATAACATTAGGGATGCACGATATATCGGCCGACATATCGTTATCGGCCAATAACTGCTTATTTTTATATTATCGGTAATCGTGCTGATAGCAAAATTAGGCCAATAAATGAAAGCCGATAAATGATGGATTATTTTGGTTTGTTGAACCACTTCACTTGCTCATTGCTGGCCATGTGGAGTTTTGATTGGTGCTTTCTGTGACATAGCACGAAGATGACACGTGTTGCGGGCTTAAGAAGAGTATGCTAGTCTAGCGCAAAGACAAGATGTCCACGGTCTGGGAGTTTTCATTGTGAAAATAATATGAATATTTATCGGCCTATATATATATATATATATCGATTATCGCCCCCAAATATAAAGAGTTATCGTATCGGCCAAAATTTCCATATCGGTGCATCCCTACATAACATAAATATATAAATGTATATTCACACACAAGCATTTCTTACATATATACATGCATGCGTGTGCATTTACCTACACAAAGTTATTATACACAGACATCACACAGAGTTTGCAGTTCATACAGTGATGTCATTGACAATTGTTATTATTCAGAAACATCTGAGACACGATTGGCAGTCAGAATTAATAATAATAATAATAATAATGTGTGACATCAGATGATATCAGCAGACACAACACATCATCACAATCAAAACTCACAAGTCTCTGTGTGTGCTTGAGAAAATGATCAGTGTATTCTTGGCTAAAAAACATCTTTAAACACACAACATTGTGTTAACAGCCCAGAGGTCATGGGTTCGCCACACAGGGTACAAACACACTGATAACACAAGAAACCATGTGTAGTTTAAATGGACTGCGTGTTAAATAAAAGCACCTGCCAAGTGTATTCATGTACAGGTTTTTAATGAACGATGCTAATGATCATGAATATAAATATTTACATGACACACAATCTTAACATATCAACTTTTAAGTGTAACACCAAAAAAGCCATGAGTTTGATTCCAAGGGAACACAAATACTGATAACAGCTTAAATGCCAACAACATTTTAACTAGAAGACTGAAAAACAAACAGAGGATGACTGATTTATAAGCATGTTCAATTTGACATCATAGATGCTGAATGTTTGTGAAGTGTGCTTGTATTCGGACACCTTGACCTGAACTGCCTGAGAGTCCATTACTGCGGTATTAAAGCGGTAAAAATAAGTTAAAGGCCGAGGAAAGTCCTAAAGATGAACTGTCATGACACCGGCCAAACCAGGACAGATACACAGCTTACATCACCAAAAGTCCCATCAGAACCCAAACTCATCATGCCAACAAACACACAAACACAAACATATGTGTGTGTATCATCAGATCTACTGAACATCCATCAAATCAAATAATATGACCACACACACACACACACACACACACACACACACACACACACACACACTTTCATCTGTCTTACCCTCTTGTTTTTCTGTATCTATCACTCTAAATCTCTGTGTTCCTCCATATCTGTCTATCCCTCTATCTGTCTATCTCCTCCTCCAAACACATCACTGCCAAAGCACGCGCGCACGCACACACACACGTACAGATAACACACTCAACTACACACACTGTCCTTCATACACAATCCACGCACATAAACACGCACACATATTTTCTCTCTCTCTCACACACACACACACACACACACAGAACGATCACACACTGAACTACACACACAGAGAGAGAGCGAGAGATACACGCAGGCACGCGCAGGCCGCATCACACAGCGCGTGTGTGCGAGTTCGCTGGTCGCGCGCATCTATCTGTGTGTCAGCGCGTGGATATGCCCCGGGGTGGGGGGTAAATCTACTGGGGTTTAATCCGCCTCACCTTCGCTTTGGTGATCATATGCGTGGCGAGTTTCACCACGGCGAAATTGCCCTTCCCGATGGTCCGCTCCATCTCATAGTAGCCGACGCGCGCGAGGGGCGGGCGATTGACGCCCGCGACGACGGCGGCGGCAGCTCGGCTCGGATGATGGATAGAGGCGGCGGGCTGCGGTAGGTCGCGGTTCGGGTGCGGAATCCCGGCGGCGGCGGCAGCCCCGCTCGACACGGCCGCCATCTTCTGCCCTCTCTGCGGGAACAACAAGCGAGGGCGCGCAGCTCGCTCCCCGGACACGCCCCCGCCGTGCGTCAGTACGCGAGGCCCCGCCCCTTTGCGCAGCGCCCTCTCATGGATGTCGCCATGGCAACGGTTAGCGTAACAATGACTTCATCACCTTCGCGAACGCGTATTTCGGTCGCCATGGCGACAGTACGTGCGCGCGCTCCTCAGATATCTCGCACTCTGAGGAAACTGCTGTCATGACAACAAGAAGATCCCTGCTGCACCCCCCAACCGGAAAGGCTCGGCGGCAGGAATGCGAGAACCGTGAATGCGCAACTGTCTCTCTCTCTCTTTATCTATATTGTGTCGTCATGACGACGATATCTAGGGGCTGGATCCGATCAGATGATTGACATTAATGTTGAGTGATATCTGAGAATACACACTGTGTTTATGTTAGTCTTTTAAACACACACACACTCACGCTGGCTAAATCTGACCCCCTCGCTCTCTCTCTCTCTCTCTCTCTAGTGTTGTGTGTTGACGTCAGCGGAAGTGGGTGGGACTTGCGCCAGGTTTTCATTAATGCGGAAGTGGGATTCGCTGCAAGTTGAACACATTAACACATAAATAACGTTATCTATCAGTCATCAGAGTTATCATCACAGAGGATCCGTCACCTCTCAGGTGTGTGTCTGTCAGCGTTTCATTAACTAAAAACACTGATTATTCTTCTCATATTTACATGAAGTAGATTTGATATGCTGGGTTAAGGTGATGTTGTGTAGTTGTTAAAGATCTGGAATCGCGTTAACTGAAGGTCCTGCAGTCATTATTAATACATTAAGATATCTCTCTCATCACACTGAAGATGAGAAATGAATGAAAAAAAATTCACATTAATTAATACTTTATTAAACATATGATAAGACAACACATGATTTAGTGTGTATTTTGTATAGTGTTGTGTTTGTGTGATCGTCAGGATGAGTGAGGGTGATCTTATGAACCCTGCTGCTGTGTGTTCACCTGTGGAGGATTTACAGGGTGACGCCCGCTGGATGACACAGGTACAGCACCTTTCATCTCATCTCAATCTGATTATGTGTTACTACATTAATAACTTGTGTGTGTCAGTTTTACACTCTTGTTTCTGCTTTACTAAGCTGACAAACACACATGGACATTGTGATTCATTATCACACACTAAAGCCCTATTCACAGTCATGTGTGTGTGTTTCAGCACGAGCGTTTTGTACAGGAGTGTAAGGACGCTGAGCCTGAAGTGTTATTTCTTGGAGACTCAATGATTCAACTAATGCAACAACATGAGGTAAAATAGATTCATACTGCACATTTTTATAAATTAAATCATCTAAATCATGCAGAAATTTAAGTGGGTACAATGCATACTGCATGATGTAAATGCAATAAACAGTTTTTACATTGAAAGGATGATAATGAGGTGTTTTTTACATTATGGTAAGGATTGGGGACAGGTTGGGAAGCAGTGTCATGTATAACTAGTTACAAAGTCATTAGTTACCGTAATTTAATGACTTTTTACTTAATAAAGTAAAGTAAGGGATTACTCCATGATTTAATGACAGATACTTCTGATGTAATTGAAGTAAATACTGTAGATCAATTATATATAAGACAATAGTGGATATAACATCAACATTTAAAGTCTAAGGTTAAAAATGCATGTTTTATGTATCCTTCTCCCCTTAAATACAGTGATGAGTTAATAAGAATAATGGTAACACCTTAGTTTATACTTCTCACTATTAACTGGTTGGTTATTAGCATTACTGAGATATTGTCTGTTTATTAATAATTAATATTAATATTAAAAAAATAAAAAGCGCTTATTAATGCCTGATTCTGCATCCTCAATCCTACCAATACTTAAACTTATTAACTACTTTACTAAGTATAAATAAGCAGTAATTAGGGGTATATTGAGGCTAAAGTAGTTAATAATTAGTTAATAATGAGAATTGGACCCTAAAGGGTGAGCACAATAATTGATGTACTTTTATAATGATTTATTCAAGCCTTTTTTTTTAAATAACTTACCCAACATTGTTGGTAAGTGATGTGATTGCTAGTATAGTAACCCATACTAGTTAGGGCTGGGTATTGGCAAGGGCCTCCCGATACGATACGTATCACGATACACGGGCCATGGTACAGTATATCGCTATACGATACAATGCTTTGCATGTTGCGATACATTAAAATGCTTTTTCTTTCTTTTTTTATCAAAAATTTAAAAAATAGAGCAGATTTTTTTACTTTTTTTTTAAGCCAAAGTGCATCCACACAAAAGCTGCAGGTGTTTTTAAATTTCTGCCATTTTTTACTCCCACTAACTTCTGAGCCATTGGCCGTATATGACAGACAACTGGACAGCGACAACTACAGCAGCGGTGGAGGAGTTGTTTGACTCACACAGAGGGATTATAACAGTTTTAAAATATCGATAGTAGAGATTGAAATATCGGTACACTTTCGTGGAAAAAAATATCACAATAGTTTGCTGTATGAATATTTTTGCACAGCCCTAATACTAGTGCTACTGTTTGTTTTCTATTCTTATTTTGTTTTACTGGCTCAGCTGGTGACCCCGTGACTCTTGGATGTGTTATGATACGTGCCGTCTCTGTGCTTTTAGGTCTGGAAGGATTTGTTCTCTCCTCTACATGCACTGAACTTTGGCCTGGCTGGAGATACCACCTGTAACGTCCTCTGGAGGATAAAGAACGGAGAATTGAAGAACATTCAGCCGAAGGTACGACATCAGAATACGGAGCAAAAGAGCTTTGATGTGTATGTGTGTCTTCCTCTGACGTGTATGTGTGTCGTCTTCAGGTGGTGGTTCTTTGGGTCGGCACAAATAATCATCAGCACACAGCCGAGCAGGTGTCTGGAGGTGTAAAGGCCATCACACAGTTTCTCATCGCACAACTCCCTCATGCCAAAATCATCATCTTGGTACGACTGCATTTGTGTGTGACGCTTTATAGGTAAAGAGATATCACATGCCTACAAACGCTTGATGTGTCTGTTGTTCTCAGGGTCTTCTGCCTCGCGGGGAACGTCCCAATCCTTTACGTGAGAAGAACGCCACCGTGAACGAGTTACTGCGCTCGTGGGTACCTCAGCTCGGTTCATCAGTTCACTTTCTGGACCTCAGCACAGAGTTCGTTCACTCGGACGGAACCATCTCGAAAAGAGACATGTTTGACTTCCTGCATCTGACTGCTGCTGGATATCAAACTCTCAGCAAACCTCTTTATGATCTACTACTGCAGATACTGGACGAAACTACAGCAGAAACACTCACATAGATCCTGCAAAACTTTTTATATTTACATCAAAAAACTAAATATTGTCTTGGTGTTGAACTTGCTGTCAATGTAACATATTGTGACATAAGATTTTTATTACAACAAACAAACAAACAAAATAATACTGACATGACTCTACCTAAATGTTGTAAATGGAAATATTTTTCACCGTTGGTGCTCTGCCATTAAATCTTCATAAATTCAGTCAATAAATGATCAAGGCCTTGATGAATCATGTCAACTAAACAAAGTTAAAGCATTCACATCCACTAATGTTCTAGACATGAAACAGTTTGTAATTCCTGTAACATTTAACAAATGAAGAGTTTCGTTGCAAAACGAGATAAGCACCGTTTTTTTTTTTTCAGAAATCTTGTTTTTTGGTTGTGCATTCCAATTAATTTCAATTCAACTGCAGTTGGTTTGTTTTGATTTAAACCTTCATAACTAAAAAAATAGTGCTAAGTAGCACCATAAAAAAAAATAATAACATGATTACATAATAATAAACATGTTTTGACAAAAATGTTAAAAAATGGATTTATCTTGTTTTGCAACGAAACTCTTCAAATATGTCATGAGTTAACAATAAACAATATAGGCCCAGTTTCACAGACACATCTTAAGTCTAGTCCCAGACTAAAATGCTTGTGCATTTGCTAATACATATAGGGGCGGTTTCCCGGACAGGGATTAGACTAGTCCTAGACTTAAACACTTTTAAGAGCTCTCCAAACTGAAAACAACTTTCACTTACAGATCTTAAAATACATCAGGGCCCTTTGTTTTACTTCAAGATGCACACAGGTAATGTTTTTAGTATGGCATGTTGTTTAAAACTAGTTATATTTCCTAATTACTCTAAGGCCTAGTCCTGGATTAAGCTAATCCTGGTCCGGGAAACCACCCCTTAGAAAATCAACCCTTGGTTTCACAGGCAAGGTTTAAGGTTAGTTCTAGACTAAAACACATATTTGAGTTATCTTAAATGAAAATAGCTTACACTGACAGATCTTAAAATAAGCCAGTGCCATTATTTTGTCTCAAGATACACACCATCAGGCCAGCTGACAGTCTTGCCTGGGCCCGGGACAAGATAATCTTGGAGGGCCCCTCGGCCCCCCTACTTTTTACTGAGACATTTGGAATTATCAGATTCATGAATATTGCATTATTATACATTGTATTCAACATTTATATAGTAAATAAATGTATTACTGACACTATATACTGACTATATTACTATATTACTGACACTATATTACAAAATAACTTTTATTTATATAACGTCAACCCCCTCTTTTGAAAACCTCTATTTTCTTCTTCTCTTTTCTTTTCTTTTCTGAGCACCGGACTTGTGCTGAGTCTGACCAGATATTTTGAGCGTACTGAACTTCAAATCAAATGACATCATAAAATTTTGATCAGTGGCCAAACCATTTTTGTGTTGGGCGGGGGGTTTCTTGACCACTATTTCAAGTATAGGAAGAAAACAAATAAAACGTTTTTTTATGTATCTCAAATACAGTCACCTCCATAAATATTGGAACAGAAGCACATTTTGTGTTATTTTAGCTGTTTACAAAAATGTATTCCAGTTACAGTCATATTATGAATATTGGCTTACAGTGCACAATCTCAGCTTTATTTTGAGGGTATTCACATCCATAATGGCTGAAGGATTTAGCAATTACAGCCATTTAATATGTAGCTCCCCCTTTTGAAAGGGGTCAAAAGTAATGGGACAGTTGACTTAAAAACTGTTTTATGGACAGGTATTGTCTATTTGTTAAATAATTTCCTCATGAATGACAGATGTTAAAGGTCTGGAGTTGATTTTAAGTGTGGTATTTGCATTTGGAAGCTGTGGCTGTGAACCCAAATCATTTGATTCAGGGACATCTCCATGCAAGTGATACAGACCATAATTAGGTTTCAAAAACAACAAATCCATCAGAGAGATGGCAGGAACATTAAGAGTGGCCACATCAACAATTTGGCACATCCAGATAAAAAAACAACACAGTGGTGAGCTTAGCAACATTAAAATCCTGTATGTCTAAATGGGATAACAGTGGTGGATGATCTTATTATCCTCTCCATTATAAAGAAAAAACATCATAACTGTAACTGGAATACATTTTGGTAAACAGCTAAAATAACACAAAATGTGCTTCTGTTCCAATATTTATGGAGGTGACTGTATTAGATTTTTTTCCACAAATATGCCTATTTTCTATGTTTTTTAACAATTGCTGTGTTTCCCAGGATTTTGAGAGACTGCGGCGATGACGTCACACGCCGATTAGCATATATGTGCCGTCATTGCGTCGTGTTTTACTCTTTAATCTGTCACATTATATTGCATTTTAACACAACTGAATGCTATTTTTACATATTTGTTCTGTTGTCTATAAAATAGTGACTAAACAGGACCCAGTAACGACCCAGTGACTCATTGTTAATGTATGTTAATGTCAATGGTAATCCAATCAGCTCTTTCTTTAACTGCTGCTAAAAACGCGCCCTCATCCGACAGAATCCTCATACATTTACATTGAGGCTGTACTG
This sequence comes from Misgurnus anguillicaudatus, assembly GCF_027580225.2. NCBI lineage: Eukaryota > Metazoa > Chordata > Actinopteri > Cypriniformes > Cobitidae > Misgurnus > Misgurnus anguillicaudatus. Next base: position 49,744,138 of record NC_073360.2, on the reverse strand, counting down.
ATGTTGCTCTTCTCATCAGTGTTGTTGCGTTATGAGCGTTTTTTTATTTTAAACACGAGTGGTAGTTTTATTGTATATCATCGCGTATAGCGCAGACAATTTGTTGCAAATTCAGAATATGAGAGAATACACGGTTAGTGTTACTACAGAACACGTGCACGAGCATACCGCATCATAGGGAGGGAGAGAGCTCGGACGCAGACTCACCAGAATGGGTATGTGTCGTAATGCTGACCTTTTGTTAAGTCACTCATGATGAACTCGATCAGCCATCTTCTCTATCAGTGACATCCGTGACTGTTGACGTTTACGCGAAAAAGAAAGTAAAAGGAACGTGGAGTTAAAATACTTTTGACTGTAAAAGTTAGAGAGAGCCGCGCTGCTTGCAACAGGAGAGAGAGGGGAGGGGCGCGCGCTGTTGAGGCGCTGCATGTAACGAGAGAGGGAGGAGGGAGGCGAGCTGAGCGCTCACTACAATGAATAGAGTAAAATTAAAATGTAAATGGTAATCATGAAAAATCTATTTGTGGCGGCCAGTGTTGATTCTATGGCAGATAAATCAATGTATGGAAAACACTGAATTATTCCATAGGTTCCAGTTCTGGGCCCCCCCTCATCCTGGGCCCGGGACAACAGACCCGTTTTTCCCCCCTGTCGGCGGGCGTGCACATCATTAATGTCTTTTTCTAAGGAATGTTTATAAAATCTGTCTTACTTTAACTAAGGCCTAGTCCTGGCTTTAGCTAATCCTGCCCGAGCGTTGTAACTGTTAACATAACCTAATGCACCGTGAACTAACAAGAATAATATCAGTGTCATATAATACATGTAATATCAGTAATGGTTTATCATATAAAACCTACTTAAAATATCCTGATTTAACTAATCCTGGCTTAATCTAAGGCCTGTCTGTGAAACCAAGCCTATAATAATTAATATGTCATATAAATAATATAATATAGTATATTTAACATAAACACTAGCCTATGATAATAAGTTACATTTATATGTAACATTTTCTTGCTTGTTGTTAGTTTATGGCACAGACTTCACTAACTCAAGAATTAATCTGCACTATAATTATGAAAAGTATAAATATTATGTGTAGGGTTTGAAAGCCTCTCAGTGTGGTGTTGCTGTGTTATGCAAGTATAGTAATGATGGGAGAAACGAAGCTTTGAATCAATTGAACCAATGAATGATTCACTGTTCGAAGCGCTCGAATCACCTAAATATGGCGCCACCTGCTGGTGAAAAGATGGCAATCTTGACATTTCACACAATAACTGCAAGGTTTTTAGATTTTTTTTAACTTGAAGTCAAAAATTAGGCAAAATGTTAGCGTTATCAGTCAGAAGGTTGAATGTTTAATGAACTTGCATAATAAAACTGACTCGAGTTCGTGTGTTGTGAACTCCCTGTCAGGTAAGTTAAAGTTACTGGCTATCATGATTAATTGAGATGCTGGGGTTAAACCCTGCACAGGTTGATTTTGACAGATGGATAACTTAAATGAACAGATATTCTGTGTATAGTTTCTCAATCAAGTATCGCCTCGACTATCGTTAGGAATTGTTTTGTTAATCTCTCTTTGTCCTCGTGCTCGTATAAACATATTTCAGTGATGGAGCTTTAAACTTTTTAAACCACATTTGTGTAAATTGCTGTGTAATATGAATATAAATGTGTTTGTTTACGTATGGAACGCAAACGTGACGTGGCAAGCAAATGACAGTCACATGACTCGTGCGCGATGACGTCACTGGCACACGGCTTTCCGTATCAACAACAGAGCACAGCGCGAGAGAAAGAGAGAGAGGAGAACGACTCCGGTTTGAGTTTAAATCTAAATCAGATTGAGTTTTTGTGAGTTTGTGTTATTATGTGTTTGTGTCAGATCTGTCGCGTGTACAGCGGATGAGAAGTCAGCGGAAGATTCGGTCAGTGTTCATTTGTCTGTCTGTCTGTTTACATACATCTATAATAATAATAATAATAATAATGTCTCTGAGTATGAAGAATATACACATATAGATTATATATACATGTATATATAGAGAGATAGAGTTTACACATATGCATTGAAAATTTTGGGGTGGTGTATTTCGCCCTTTCTATCACTAAATGAGTTTTTTATGTAAATGAAGCAGCTGGTGTGTAAATAAAATTAATCTAATATGATGAACACTTATTATAAATGAATAATGTCATGAATCATGCAGATGATCAAGTGTGTACTGTATTGAGATAGCAGCAGTTAATATGAAATCTCATAATTCTAATGATGTCTTGAGGGTTTCTGGTTGTGTTGTCAGGCTGATGAAGGATCCAGGATGCTGCAGGTGTGTTGTGGTTCGGTCCGGGTCCGGTCCGCTCCCGGTTGGCTCGTCCTAATGCTGATGTGCTGCTGGTGTCCAGGAGGAGCAGACAGCACAAATGTGGTCATCCATAAAGACGCTCAGTTTGATGTGACGTACAGCGACACCGTCGCCAGTGACAACCAGACCATCTACTCGTACAACCACACCGTGTCCAGAAACAAGGCACCAGAACCTTCATTCACATAAACTTTATTACGTTCATCACAACAACTCTATTAACTGTCTGTGTCTGTGTGTTTATCTCAGACGGAGGGCGTGCGGGTTTCGGTGGAGTTGGTGTCTGAGAGCACTCAAAGTCCCGTCCTGTTCGTGGTCCGTCAGAAACAGGCGGTTCTGTCGTTTCAGGTTCCTCTCATTCTCAGAGGCTTGTGAGTACACCTGATGCCACGTAACGTGTCCCATAATCCTGACCACACCTGTAGTTAAGGGTGTGTCTGATGATCCAAGTTTTATTTGGACTCAGATACGATGGGTGAACTTTGACCCCTTCACCTGAACATTTGGTGTTTTTCTCATGAAACTAACTGTCACTTTCACTTCTCTATTTTATAATGTGACAGGAAATGTGCTGCTTGTGTTTTAAAGGAGACATTTCACAAGACGTTTTTAAAGATGTCAAATACATCTTTGGTGTCCCCAGAGTACATATGTGAAGTTTTAGCTCATATAGATAATTTATTATAAGATGTTAAAATTGACACTTTGTAGGTGTGAACAAAAATGATCCATATTTGTGTGTGTCCTTTAAAATGCAAATGAGCTGATAATGCAAACACTGATCACCATAATGGTGGTTTGTTGACATTGAAACTTAGCTGTGCTGTCAATTTTGGCAGTGCCGTGGTTGGATAGTGCAGATTAAGGGGCGGTTTTATTATAATAGCATCCCCTTATGACATCACAAGGGGAGCCACATTTCAATGCCTTTTTTTCTTCACATGCTTGCAGAGAATGGTTTACCAAAACTAAGTTACTGTGTTCATCTTTATCACATTTTCTAGGTTGATAGAAGCACTGGGGACACAATTATAGCACTTAAACATGAAGTCAGATTTTCATCATATGTCCACTTTAATACAAAGTATTTACATTTTCTCTTGACTTCAGGGTTTATTTTGTAAAAGACTGTAGACTTCTGTATATAGAGAGGAGTCAAAGTTACCGTGTCTCATAACTGATCACATGTGTAAAACATAGATATATAATAAATAAAGAATAATTGACAACGGGCTGTTGAGTTTTTAAAAAAAAAAAGCACACCCAAGATGGTAATGTGTCACAACACGAAGCAGAGTAGCGCTGTATAACTCTGGGTTCACACCAGCCACGTTTGAGGCATCAAATTTGCGTCTACCGGGTGTAGTTTGCCGCTTGAACATTTTGAGTTTACTCGCTTCATTTGCGCGTAAAAGACGCAAAATTCTAGTCATCAAGAGATTCATGCAGAAATTGGCATCATAGGAGGGGCTTCTGCGACTCCGCTCGCTTTCTGTAATCACTTCACTACTAGAGCAAGCTCCTGATTGGTTAACGCGGTGCAAGTTCAAGTTTTTCAACTCATGCTTTTGCCGCGGCAACACTCAATTCTCGCAAACTAGAAGCTAAACGCCTCATTTGCGCCGCGAGAGTTCCAGACGCCGTGGCTGGTCTGAACGCAGCATAACGATTAATCGCAACTAATCGATTGCAGAATAAAAGTGTTTGTTTCCATCATACGTGTGTAATAATTCTGTATATATAAATACACACACATGCATGTAAATATTTTATATTTTTAGGAAAAAATATATTAATATATTAAGTATTTATAATATAAATTATATGTAAATATAAAAACGTATATACATATATAAATATTTCTTAAATATATACATGCATGTGTGTGTATTTATATATATATATATATACACATAATTATTGTACACACACACATATATATATATATATATATATATATATATATATATATATATATATATATATATATATATATATAATTTAAACAAAAACTTTTATTCTGTAAATGATTAGTCATGTTTAATAGCCCTAAATCGGAGTTACACCGCGGGTGTGAATTATTTTCAAATAATTCAAGAATAGTAGTAATTTTTTCCTCTTATACCATGATTACCACAAACATCACTCTGGTAGTTATTTTAACTCTTTGCCTGCCAATGAAGAATTTTTATGACAATCCATTTTTCTGCTATTATCCACTAGGTGTCACTCTTACTCAACTTATAAAACACTAAAGAATCCACTGATCCAAAAACAGTAATAACTCTATGTATGTTTCATTCATCGCTCTGAATCTGATCTCTAACAAAAATCCTTTACAAAAATACAATTATTTCAGCTTTTTGATCAAAAATTGGTATTTTTAAAGAAACCTACCAATATTTGAGAGGTGATAAAAGAAAACAAATGAAGATAGGATGAAACTTTTCTTTCCCATTTTGTTTGTAAGCAGAGGGTCTGTTTTTTATTTGATATATTGTATATTTATGTATTTAAAGAAGAACATTTTCTGGAAAGCATTCAATTTTGTGAAAATCATAAAAAAACTGCTGGCGCAGGCTGGCAACTTAAAAAAAAAAAAAAAGAGTTAAAACATTTGTCAGGTCAGGTGTGCACTTATAGAAAAACACCCATGAAACATTTTTCAGCCAATCAGAATCAAGCATTCACCAGTCCTGTGATATAATAGTATGTAAGTTAATGTATGATGATGTGTCATCTCTTCAGGTATCAGAGGAAATATCAATACACTCAGGTGGGCCGTACGCTGTGTCAGCCGCCTACTAAAGCCGTATCAGAGATGCAGTTCTTCTATGTGGACGTGTCGACTCTCTCCAGTACATCAGTTCATTATCAGCTGCGAGTCAGTCGTGTAGACAGCTTCATTCTGCAGTGAGTTACTCATAATATATTATGTCTTATCTTACCAGTCAGGTTTAGTAGTGCTATATAGACCTTTGACAGGATCACACGTCAATCTGATAGACAGACGCAATAACTTCACTTCTGTACTAACAAAACATTGAGTGTCATCAATCTCAACAACTTTTATTTTATTGCATCCTGGAAAAAACTGATCCATGAACAATGAAACATTGTGTTGAAAATGAACAACCTGTCAGTTATGATTTAGAGAAATGTTTAGTTGTTTTAGTAGTGTAGTAAACATCAGAGAGTTATGCATTGTGCGTCTCTGATCACTGAAACTTTGTTTTCTCTGTATGTTTACAGGACAGACAAGAAATTCAGCTTTAATGCGACACCATCTCAACCTCAGGTACACAAACACACACACATGAGCTTAGAAATCAGTGTATTACTGCAGTTCTGGAGTGTAATGATTGTGTGTTTGTGTTTAGTTTTTAAAGTATGTGTTTCCTGAGGGTATGGACACAGTGATTGTGAAGGTGAATTCACAGAAGAACTTCCCATGTTCAGTTATGTCTATACAGGACATCCAGGTAAGAAACACACACACACACACACACACACACACACACACGTACACGTGCTCATATCTGTCTTTCTCTTTGTTTTTTCAGTGTCCAGTTTATGATTTAGATAATAATGTGGCATTTATTGGGATGTATCAGACGATGACCACCACAGGTGCCATCACAGTGCAGGTAACACACAAACACACACAGACACACACACACACACACACAGACACACACACACACAAGTATACATTGATATGTCAGTCCAGTATGTGTGATGTGAGTCTTGTGTCTCTTTGCAGAGGAAAGATTTTCCCAGTAACAGTTTTTATGTGGTTGTGGTGGTGAAGACTGAAGATGAGGCGTGTGGAGGGCCGCTGAGATTTTATCCGCTCTCACCCGGTTAGACCAATCAGAACGCACGATCATCAGGCCAATCAGAACGCATTACAGCGTGACTTTACTGTGTGTCTGAATGTGTGTTTGTGTTTCAGATGAGCTGTTTGATGCTGGAAATCGAAGTAAAACTCTGGATGTGATCGTATCTCCTGCCATTAACTGTGAGATCTACACCGTTCATTCATTCATTCATTCATCTGTTCATTCATTTATTCATGTGTTCATTCATTCATTCATTCATCTGCTCAATTATTCATCTGTTCATTAATTCATTCACCCATTCATTTATTCATCTGTTCATTCATTTATTCATTCATTCATCTGTTTAATCATTCATTCATCTGTTCATTCATCTGTTCAGTTATTCATCTGTTCATTCACTTATTCACCTGTTCATTCATTCATTCATTCGTCTGTTCATTCATTTGTTCATTCGTTCACTCATTCATCTGTTCATTCACTTATTCACCTGTTCAGTCATTCATTTATTCATCTGTTCATTCATTCATCTGTTCATTAATTCGTTCATCTTTTAATTTACTTATTCACCTGTTCATTCATTAACTTATTCATCTGTTCATTCATTCGTCTGTTCATTCATTCATCTGTTCATTCATGTATGTATTTTCTCTGTCCCTGTAGCTGAGGTGTATGTTATGGGAATGCTCTTCTGTCTGGGAATCTTCCTCTCCTTATATCTGATCACATTTCTAGTGGCTTGTGTGGAGAATAAGAGGTAAGTGTGTGTGTGTGCGTGTGTGCGTGTGTGTGTGTGTGTGTGTGCGTGCGTGCGTGTGTGTGTGTGCATGTGTGTGTGTGTGATGTCACTGTTGTATGTTAGTGATGTGAGGTAAATGAGAATCATGTCTCTCTCTACAGGATGAACAAGAAGAGGGAGGGGCTTCTGCAGCCAGGTGATGCCTCTCCTGCAGAGACAGGTGTGTGTGTTTGTGTGTGCGTGTTTGTGTGTGTTGTACTCTGTATGTATGTTTGTTTGTTAAAGTGTCTGTTTTAATGATAAAATGTTCTCTTTCATCCTCTTGTTTTTTTCTGCATCTATATCTACAGCATCTCTCTTGGGTAAGAGGTGTGCGAGTGTATATGTATGAGTGTGTGTCTTTTTAACACACAACACTGATTTATCTGTGTGCTGTCACTCACAGTTTGTGTATGTGTTTAATGCATGTGTGTGTGTGTGTAAGGTGCAAGCCTAACTCTTTAACCATTTATAATTTATAATAATAATAATATATAATAATGTGTGTGTGCGTGCGCGTGTGTGTATGGTTTGACCTCTGAAGACTGTAGAAACGTGCATGTTATCTATGAAGGTTTAATAATACTAACTGTATTAACACTAACTGTATAATAATCAGAGTAAAGTCAAGAGTATAGTTTGTCTTTTATGTGTACGTGAATGTTCAACCGTGTAAGTACGATGTACACGAGGTTTGAAAAACTCTTCAGTGCTCATACAGTACGCTGACAATCTTCTGCAGCATACACACTGTACTTGGACCATCACATCTGTGTAAAAACTGGACTATACTTCAGCTTTAAGATCAACACTTTTCTCATTGATTTGACTCTGTGTGTGTTTTAGGAAAGGCTCCTGTGTCACCCTATGAATACGTCTCATTTGGTGAGTACATGAATGTGAAGATTAATGATTACTAATCATTAGATTTGTTTGAACCTCTAACCCCATTCACACAACACTTTGGGCACAGAAAATATCTGTAAAATAGTCAAAGAGTCTTCTGTGTGAACACAAACATGTCCAGTAAATGATCTGAGATCTCTCCTGTAAAGAGGACCTATAGTAGTAACATTGCCATCACATTCTGTGTGAACAAGAGACAGAAACAATAGCGTAAGGGGCGTGACGTAGTGAGGACTCTGTGTGTAAATGTCTATCTCTCTCTATCTCTCTCTCTTCAGCTGATAATGGCAGCACATTGAGCTCTGAGGCCGTCACAAACAGTTCAACTGATGGAAACTACGGATACACAGGTACACAAACACACACAAATATACACACACACAGGTACACAGCAGTATTCAGTGTTTGTATTGTCAGATGTTTGTCCTGTCCTCTCTCTCCTCTGCTCTTTAAATGGTTTATTTTTGTCACAGGATTGGAGACTTTTAAACGCAGATCAATCACAGCACATCATGTAGCCATCCGCATTGGTGACACGCCCACTTTATAAATCAGCCAATCAGCACGCCCATGTAAAATCCCCACAGAATCAAACATCTCAATCATTGGTCTGATGCCCCATGAAATGAATATTCTTGAGTAATCTTGAGTAATGATATATATGATGATACATTAAGAATTTGTTTTCAGCAGCTGGAGCGAGTAAAGTAAAGTAACCGTGTTACGGTTTATGCTGATTACAGATGATCTCATGAATAATTCAGTGATGATGATGATGATGATGATGTTGACCTCTGTAAAGGGAGTTTATGTCGCCACAATCACTAACCGTTCAGTAAGTGTCAATGATTTATGTGTCTCACACGCAGATCGTTTGTTAGAGAGCGTCGCTCGCAGTCGTCAGGAGTCTTTGAGTTCGGTCGAAGAGGACGATTATGACACGCTGGCCGACATCGACTCGGATAAAAACATCGTCCGTACGAAGGTGGGAATCAGTCGGTACAAAGAAGAAAGAAAGAGCTCAAAGCGAGGTTTAAACTGACTTCTTATTTTGTTTTCTAATCACAGAAGTTTCTGTGTGTGTCGGATCTCGCTCGCAAAGACAAACGCATCCTCAGCAAGAAATATCAGATCTACTTCTGGTGAGTGAGAAACATCTGACAGCTATCACACTCATTCATCTCAACCACACCTTCTAGACAATCTGACCACTCAACATTAATGTCCTAAAAGACTGTCCTACGACATAAAGCCTAATGCATTACAAGTAATAAGTAAAGTAACGCATTACAAGTAACGTGCATTACGTAATAATAAGTAACGAGTAAAGTAACGCATTACAAGTAATAAGTAAAGTAACGCATTACAAGTAACGTGCATTACGTAATAATAAGTAACGAGTAAAGTAACGCATTACAAGTAATGAGTAAAGTAACGCATTACAAGTAACGTGCATTACGTAATAATATTACTTTTCTGAAGTAACGACTAAAGTAACGCATTACAAGTAATGAGTAAAGTAACGCATTACAAGTAACGTGCATTACGTAATAATAAGTAACGAGTAAAGTAACGCATTACAAGTAATGAGTAAAGTAACGCATTACAAGTAACGTGCATTACGTAATAATAAGTAACGAGTAAAGTAACGCATTACAAGTAATGAGTAAAGTAACGCATTACAAGTAACGTGCATTACGTAATAATAAGTAACGACTAAAGTAACGCATTACAAGTAATAAGTAAAGTAACGCATTACAAGTAACGTGCATTACGTAATAATAAGTAACGAGTAAAGTAACGCATTACAAGTAATAAGTAAAGTAACGCATTACAAGTAACGAGCATTACGTAATATTACTTTTCCGAAGTAACGAGTAAAGTAACGCATTACAAGTAATGAGTAAAGTAACGCATTACAAGTAACGTGCATTACTTAATATTAATTTTCTAAAGTAACAAGTAAAGTAACACATTACTTTTTAAATGTACACATTAATATTTCAGTTACTTTTTCAAAAAAGTAATGCAAGTTACTTTTTTAGTTTAATTAATTTAATTTAAAAAATGATGTACTGAATTAAACTAAACGTAGTCACATTATGCACTCTATGCTTACACGCCTGTATGGGAACAGTTTGAGTCATAAACTGAGATGGCAGGCCAGAGCTCGACTTTTTTGTGTTTTTGCAATTTCTGAATGTAGAACTTTTCAGTCATAAAAACACCTGCAAGGCCTGAAAGAGATCAAGCCTCAGCTAAGAAAAAGTAATGCAAAAGTAACTAAAAAGTAACGTAAGCATTACTTTCCATGAAAACTAACTTATTAACACAATTAGTTGCTTTTTTGTGAGTAAGTTAATATTGTAATGAATTACATTTAAAAGTAACTTTCCCCAACACTGATTACAATACCGGTACATAAAAAAAGTTTTGTTTTGGCCATTTTAAATGGCCTGCTATGAATAAAGACGGTATAAATTTAAGTCATGTTGACTATGCTAACCAGCTAAACCTTGAGTAACTTCAGTAAGTGATGTGTGTTTGTTCTCTATAGGAACATTTCTACAATCGCAGTGTTTTATGCTCTTCCGGTCATTCAGCTGGTCATCACCTATCAGACGGTACGTGGATGACGTCAGTTATCGTTTGTTTTGTCTTTCTTCAACGTTACGATGACTGATGTGTGTTCTGATAGGTTGTTAACGTCACGGGAAACCAAGACATCTGTTATTACAATTTCCTGTGTGCACACCCTCTTGGCGCGCTCAGGTTTGTGTGTTTAATAATCATTAGAGATTATTAACTAGTAGATAACTAACTAATGTAGCGCTCGTGTGTGTGTGCAGTTCCTTCAATAACATCCTGAGTAATCTGGGTTACGTGTTACTGGGTCTGCTCTTCTTACTCATCGTTCTTCAGAGAGACATCCTTCATAGTCGAGCCCTCGATCGTAAAGACACCACAGCACTGGTGAGAACACACAAAGCTTCACAAACACACACCTTTACTGACATAAGAAGATCTGTAACATGTGTGTGTGTGTTTATTTCAGGAGTGTGGTATTCCTAAACACTTTGGTTTGTATTATGCGATGGGAACGGCACTGATGATGGAGGGGTTGCTCAGCGCCTGCTACCACGTCTGCCCAAATTACACTAACTTTCAGTTCGGTGAGCACAGTTTAGTGTTCATGTGTGTCAGTGTTTGACACTGATGTTGTGTTATATCTAATGTGTGTGTGTGTGTTTCAGACACATCGTTCATGTATATGATAGCTGGATTGTGTATGTTAAAGCTCTATCAGAAGAGACACCCGGACATTAACGCTAGCGCATACTCGGCGTACGCCTGTCTGGCTGCCGTCATCTTCTTCTCTGTGTTGGGAGTGGTGAGAAAAATCAAACACACAATTAAACATTCATCTCATGTGACGATCACCTATAACACCTCTGATTTAACTGATCACATACAAAAACATTCACCTGTTGTGTGTGTGTGTCAGGTGTTTGGTAAAGGTAACTCGGTGTTCTGGATTATTTTCTCTGTCATACACATACTGGCTACACTGCTGCTGAGTACACAACTGTACTACATGGGCCGCTGGAGACTGGGTAAGACACACACACAAACACACACACACACACACATACGTATGATCTATTGGACACGCTAGTGGTTTGAACTGTGTGTGTTTGTTTCAGACTCTGGGACCATGCGCAGGATCTTTCATGTGATTTACACAGATTGTATTCGACAGTGCAGTGGACCCATGTACATTGTGAGTACAAACACAAACACACACACACACACACACACACACACACACACACACACACAGTTGTAGTTGTGAATCTCTCTCATGTGTTTCTGTGTGTCTCTGTGTGTCTTTAGGATCGAATGGTTCTGCTGGTGATGGGAAACATTGTGAACTGGTCCCTGTAAGTCTATCATCGTATATCTCTTTCTCTGAATCACACATGAATGCACCAGTGACCCGTGTGTGTGTGTGGGTGTGTGTGTGTGTGTGTTTGTTTGTGTGTGTGTGTGTGTTTACAGTGCGGCATACGGTCTCATCAAACGACCCAATGACTTTGCCTCGTATCTTCTGGCCATTGCCATATGTAACCTGTTGCTGTATTGTGCCTTTTACATCATCATGAAGGTACGGCTCTCACGGTGACATCATCAGTGACTCTCATCTATACCTCATCATTGTGATTCAGTTGTTGTGTTTTGTGTTGTTTTGTTGTGTAGTTGCGCAGTGGTGAGAGAATTCAGTGTCTGGCTGTGGTGTGTATTCTCTTCACGGCTGTGGTTTGGGGTTTCGCTCTCTTCTTCTTCTTTCAAGGTCTCAGTACGTGGCAGGTAAGACTCAATCTCTCTCTGTACTTCCTGTGATCAGTGTACAATAGAGCACGATTGATTTAACGTTTTGCTGATTTTATGAGCCTGTCGCAGATATATCTGTATCAGCATATAAGCTGCAGATATGCAGCCGATATGAACAGGGTTTTTTTTACCGAACACAGAACTGCTTGTAAATGATTAAGTATTTGCTTTCTTAGATATTTTATGAGCAGTTGATTAAATAAGCTTGCACATCTTTCACACGCTCGCAAAATGAAACAGAAAAAAAAATTTAGTTTAATAAAAGTCTAAAGTCAGGACTGATAGAAAAACGTTGTGCAGTACATTACACATGACTCCATGACTGCTTCAATAAACAATGACTCCATAAGTCCAATATAAAGTTAATGTCATCCCTTAAAACTGCTAATGATTCATTTTGGATAATAAAGTTTATTGTTAAATTGTTTGCTTATATTAGATTATTATAATTGTTTGATCAGCACATTTGTGAGTGATCATTGCATTGGATTTATTTATATACAGTATATTGTGTTAATGTATATAATGTATTATGTGTACAGTACTGTAGTATAATATACTGTGATACATGTGTACTATACTATAATAAATAACCCTAACAACGTCCGATGTGTCATTATCTGACTTTTTTACTTCCTAATATATGTATCGTTTGGACTCTATACAAGCTGCATGATGTAAAATAGACAGTTTCTTTTACAGTGTGATTTAATATCATGCAGGTTTATTATATTGCACTTATAATAAAAGAAAGATATTGATATGAATTGCTCTACTAAATGGACAATAAAGTGATCTAGTTGTGCTAAAATACAGAGACCTCAGTTTATGTGTCAGACAGGAAATCTTCTCATTTAAAGATGACAGAATTGTGTGATAAAAATTGTGTTCCTAATATTTTGATGTAGTAGCAAAAGCCAATGTTGATTTGTTGTTGAGCTATATTGTAATATTATTTAACCTCCTAAGACCTGGATGTTCACATATGTGCACATCACATTTTTTTGTTGTTTGCACCATAACACTTAATTGTGTGTAACTGGAACCGTGCACACTTACACTGCTTCATGTTCAAAGAAAAAATATTTGATTATTATATTTATTGGTTCTTCCTCATAACCCCAAAATATCTGGAAGAAATCTGAAACAAAGACAAACCAAATCTCAGGTCTTAGGAGGTTAAAGACACATACTACACAATATAACACAACTTTAATATATGTATATATTACCTGCATACATTCATTCACTCTGATCTGAATCAAACTGTGTCACCAGAAAACTCCGGCTGAGTCTCGTGAACACAATCGTGAGTGTATCCTGCTCTCCTTCTTTGATGATCATGATATTTGGCACTTCTTGTCATCAATCGCCATGTTTGGATCCTTCCTGGTGAGTTCACAGTTCAACCTGAACAAACCAAATGAAATCAAAGCATTACATTAAACGTCTGTCTGTCTGTGTTAGGTTCTGCTTACTATGGATGATGATCTGGATACGGTTCAAAGAGACAAAATCTTTGTGTTCTGATGGACAGACGTTCTGGTTAAATTACAAATGAGACGTGAGCATCTTTTTACTGCCAGTCTGAGACGGTAGGGGAGGAGTCTCCTACAGGAGCTAATGCTGATAGGACAGTGAATGTGCCAATCAAACTGCCAGTGCTCCTCCTCTCATTGCCATGGTAACGGTTAATGTAACCATGTGGATCTCCAGTCCCGCCCTGCAGATCTCACTGGATTTTTGTAATGGTAGTTTATTCTTCTATGGCTTCTGTGTCGTGGTCTTGGACGTCGTGCTTCTGACTGTAAATCCGAGCCGAGCTGCTTTCATCTAACGAGGATTCTGATGAGAATATTTGCACTGTCTTACAAATTATGTTTTTACAATGTACAGATGGAATGATTAATAAATAAAAACTTTTTACTGTCGTTTTCATGTCACGCTAAACTATAGTTTAAACCAGTGAAACCATTAAAGGGGAGATTTCACATGACTTTTTTCACAAGAAGTCAAATAAATCTTTGGTGTCTCCAGAGTACATATGTGAAGTTTTAGCTCAAAGTATCCCACAGATAATTTATTAAAACATGTTAAATTGACACTTTGTAGGTGTGAGCAAATATGTGCTGTTTTTGGGTGTGTCCTTTAAAATGCAAATGACGCTGATAATAATGCAAACACTGATCACCATAATGATTATTTGATGAAATTGTAACTAAATTGTGCTGTCAATTATTTTTCTCTCGCTGCACTAAATGGCAGGGTTGTGGTTGGATAGTGCAGATATGAATGGCAGTATTATTATAATAAGATCCCCTTCTGACATCACAAGGGGAGGCAAATTTCAATGATCTATTTTTCACATGTTTGGAGAGAATGGTTTTACTGGGTTGATCTTTTTCACATTTTCTAGGTTGATAGAAGCACTGGAGACCCAATTATAGCAATTAAACATAAAGTCTGATTTTTATAATATGTCCCCTTTAATGGCCTGATATGGACACTTATGTTAAGGGATAATCGATTGCAGCAAAGTGCATTTAAAATATTTTAATGAAAACTAAAAATTTATAAAGAAAATACTTAGCCATGGTGTTGAATGATGAGTTTGCACATGCTTTATCTTAAAGCAGATTAAAAACACTTTAAAAACAACAATAAAAAAATATTTTCACTGTAAGAAACACACAGTTTTACCTAAAATACAATTTATTAAGAGTGCTTATAAAAATATTATACAAATGAGATTTGCACATTGAAAACAGCAGAATTGTTCTGCTTATGAAAAACTACATAGATCCACAAGAGCGTTCGGTCTTCAGTATCGATGAACTTTAATCTGGTTGTTGTCGTCGAGGCTGAGCTGCAATAATCCACTGGATGTATTTCTGAGATTTGGGAACAGAGGACTGTGATGCTCAGGAAAACCACACAACAAGAAGAAGAACATTGAGGAATATAATACGACAATATGACACGCGTTTGTTTGTTACTGATGTTTGTGTAAGGATACATGTTGCGGTTTTTCCTCTGGGCCTCCAGCCAACGTTTATTTCCGTCAATGAGACCCTGCAGACGATGACCTTCGACCTCTGCTGATGGACGCAGAGATGACAGACTGCAGAATCAGAGTTTAAATGAAGCGTCATGAGAAGATCATGTTTAATGATCAGTGTTTCAGAGAGATGAGAGTTTTAATGTAAGAAATGCAGTTAAAGTGTTTCTCCTCACCTTGAGTTCGTCATATGAGCTCTGCTGGTTTCTATGGAAACAGAGATGTGTTCATGTCATACTGCAGGTGATTGTGATAGATGATGATTGTGTGTTTGTGTTACCTGTGTTCAGGCTGGACCAGGTCGTGTGCATCATGTCTGTTGGTCTGTGTTGTAAAAGTGAGGGGGAGGAGTTTATAGGCCACGCCCACGAGGAGCGAAGTACTTGAGGGGAGATCAAAGAGGGCGGGTTGGGCTTTTGTGTGAGTGACCCCAAAGCACCCAAAACTGAGTTTAACTGTCCTGAGATCAGCTGTAGAGAATCAGCCAATTGCTGCACCTTTACAGGAACTGACACACACACACACACACACACACACACACACTCATGTTATTATTGTGTTTGTAAGGTCTGTATCTGAACTGAAAGTGTAAAGCATCACAGCTCCAGATCTTTTATACTTTATGAGTAGATTCTGTAATCATTCACAGATGGGTTTGTTCATAGATACACATGATGTTGACTTGAGATCAGTTTCAGATGAAATAATCTGAGAGGTAAATCTGTACAGGTGAGTTGTGTGTCAGTAAATGTCTCACCTGTTCCCTCGTGTCCATACACACTGCTCATCTCTGACTCGGTCACATCAAATGTCACTTTTCGATCAGCTGACCTCTCGCCATCCTCACCTGACACCTGACACATACACACAATGAGCAATCACTCCATACACACTGTTCAGTGATCAGTATAGGCCATCTGATTACTGATGTGTGTTTCTTCTTTATTTAAGTGACATTATATGACTGGATGTGAATAAAAAGCTGTGTGTGTCTGTGTGTGTTGTACCTCTTCAGTTAGTGATGTTTCCAAGAGATTTAATTTTTCCTCTTTTTCTTTGAGTAAAGTTTGACCTTTCTGAAGCGTCTCTCTCAACTCAGACAGATCCTTCACCTCCTACAGACAAACACACACAGCAAACAGACTAGTCATAAAACAACTAGTTAGATGAATGTGTGATGTCATGAGTGTTAGTGAATGATGAGAGAGACACAAACACAGACCTGCTGCAGGTTCTGGTAGAGCTGTTGGGCGGAGCTTTCAGTCATGGGGTCCTTCAGACTGCTGTGAGCTGCCTGTAGCGCTGCCTGTCTGTCTGACACAAGAGTGTCCTGCTTCTCCAGAAACTGACGCGCCCGCAAGAGAGAGACGCTCTCATTCCACATGTACTGCCTCACACTGACAGAGAGAGAGAGAGAGACATAAATACAACACACAAATACAACACACACACACATACATTAAGTGATACACACCATCTACACTGATGTCACTCTCTCCTGAACAAGCCGACGCTTCCAGATCCTCCAGACGTAGATGATTCTCACTCTTCTTCTTCTTCATCTTCTTCTTCTTCTCTTTCTCTTCTTCTCCATCTCTCATCCTGGAAGCTGCATTCATCTCTTCCAGTTCACTGTACACACACAAACACACACACAATAACTACACACATACACAATATCTATCCATGTATAATAACTGCAGTGCACACTGGTGATTCTCACGAAATTAGATGAGGTGTCATGAGTAAATGCTATTTAAATAAGAAGCATAAAGTTACAAACATCTCTTCACATACTATTTTGTACATGATTTCAAATGACATCATACAAACCAATTTTGTTTCACATTTAAGGGGAAAATTTTCATTATTGCAATGTGTCCATGACTGGATTTTGGTTCTTTGACACGGAAATATTTAAAAAATCTAAAAAATAAAAATCTTGCATGTTACCTATAAACATTTACAGTAAAGAAACATGTGGTATTTAGAGATCATTGGTAAATGTAGAGACAATAATAAGGAATATAAATGTGTACAAGACAGATTTTCTCATCCTCCGCAACAATTTTCAATCATTGTTTAAGCCCTCAATGAACTAACATTTTCAAAAATATATTGTTGTAAGTGACATAATTGACTGTGACACTCAAGATGGCTACCAGGTAAGCAGTTCTAATTTTTTCTCTCCAGATAAAAGTTGAAATTTTGTTTGTCATAGTAACTAGACAACTTTGTAGTTCTCATTACCAAAACATGAGTTTGTAAATGCATATATTTAATGTAATCTCATGTTGCGGTAATGATCATTTTTGATAATGTTAATCTTAAAAATGTAAATAATTCTATAGGAAATATTTTTTAAATCCTCTAAAAATAATGGTTATAGTAAGTTTAGAGACCTTAAACTTTTAAAAAAAAATTCTGATGGACAGCTGGACACTTTCTAAATCTGGAGAACCACCCACACACATAACTACACACGTGTCCTTGTATGCTTGTGTGTGCGTGTGTGTGTGTGTGTGTGTGTGTGTGTGTGTGTTGTACCTGACTCTACAGGTGAGTTGTTGACATCTCTCTTGTAGGTCTATCAGTCTCTTCTCTAACTGCTCTCTCTCCTTCATCATCGTACATCTCGCTCGCTCTCTCTCTTCTCTCTCTCTCTGCAGCTCATCATGAAGCTCCTGATTCTCCTTCATCAGTCGAGGGAGAGACTGAAGAGAGACACACAAACATCTTTCATACTACGCACATGATCCATGTACAAACACTACATACAAAGTGTTTCATTTAATGTTACTTTGTTTAGTTCCCATAAGAGAAATACACACACACACACACACACACACGCGCACACACGCACACCTGTACTTCTCTCTGAATGTCATCATCTTCCTCACACAGTTGTTGTCTCTTCTTTCTTAACACTGATTCCTGAAAGTAAATGAATTGGTTCGCAGGGTTATAATATATATATATAATCTGAAATAAATAAAGAACAAACTGTTACACAACAGTGTCTCTTATATATAAATATAATAGACAAACTGAAAGCTTATGTTACTCATGAGTCTACACACAAATGTTTTCTTTATAAATGTCATTAAAGCTGTTCACTATAAACCCTTGAAGAGAAATAAATCATCTCACACACTTTTGCTTGAAGTTCAGCCTCTTGTGTTTGAATCTCTTTGCTTTGTAGCTCCAGTTTCTTTATCAAATCATGTAACACTGACTCCTGCACACACACACACACACAGACACAAAACCATTAGGATTGACTCTTGTGTATAATAATGTAGTGTATAGTTGTGAGATTATTGTATAGTTGTGTGTGTGTACTGCATGCTGACCTTCTGTGAGTGTGTTTTGTGTGTCTCCTGTAGCTGTGTGTCCAGCATATTCTGCAGTTTGTGTAGTTGTGTTGTGTGTTTAGAGATCAGATCGTCTCTCTCCTCCTGAAGACAATTCAGCAGACGCTCCCTCTCTCTGTTCTCCTGTACACACAAACACACACACATACACACAAACACACACACACACACACACACACACACACACACACACACACACACACACACACCGCTGTTAAAATTGCTTTAAACTCTCCTTACATCTGTGATTAAATCGTGCAGTGTGTCCTAGACCTTAAGAGTCAAATGAGGCTCCAGCATATCACACCATATAAAGTGTTCATTTGTGTGTGTGTGTGTGTGTGTGTGTGTGTGTGTATACCTGCTCCAGGTGTGTCTCTCTGAGGTTCTGTAGCTCATGTTGATGTTTCTCTTTCAGTTGTTCTAGTTTTCTTCTGTGATCTCTCTCAACTTCCTCTCGAACTTCCTGAAGAACATCTGTGAGCTGAAACACAAACACATATAAACACACCTTGACTCATTAAGAACATAATTGTGTTTGTGTGAGTTTGTCTCTGTGAGTGTATGTGTGTGTACCTCTCTCTGGTACTCTGCTAAAGGTTTTTCTGGTCGTGGACTCCTCAAATCTTTCTGTCTGTCACTCAGTTTAGCCTAAAAAACACAACACACAGTGTTACACACACACACAGATAGAGACACACATGCACACGCACACTGATACACACATGCACACACACACTGATACACACATGCACACACACACTGATACACAAACCTCTAGTCTGATGGAGGACAGTTGCTCCTCCTTCTTCTCCTGCAGTCGTTTCTTCTCTGCTCTAAGCCCCTCCTCTGACTCCGCCCTCAGATGGTCCAGACTCCGCCTGTTTTCAGTCTCCACCCTATCACGCTCAGCCTCCAGCTCTGAACGCAGCTCTCTGAGTTTCACCTCACTCTCATCCCTGCACAAAAACAAACCAGTAAGACATTTATATATACTGTATACATATATGTGTGTGTCTGTGTGTGTATACCTGAGTTGTTTAAGTTGTGTGTGCGTTGTGTGTGTTAATTTCTCTTCCTCTTCTCGTCTCTCTTTCAGTAGCCGCTCCTTCAGTAATCTGAGACAGATGAAGTCAGCGAGTGAATGATTGTGTCTTCACATCATCTCTGAGAGAATAACCCGCTTGTCACAGACACACAACTCACCTGAGCTGCTCGGCGCTCTCCTCCTTCATCCTCCGCTCCTCCTCTTTCTCCTCCTCCATCAGAGTATCTCGCAGGAGCTGCAGTCTCCTGTCCTTCTCCTCCATCAGTCGTCTCCTGTCTTCCTGCATCTGTCTGTCTCTCTCCTCCTCTTCATCACTGTTCTCCTCCAGAGCTGTCTGTCTGTCAGTGTCCTGTCGCTCTCCTTTCGTCTGCTCGCTCTCATCACTCTCTCTCTGGTCGGTCTCGTCTCCTTCACGATGGGCGCTGATGTCACTGCGGTCGTGAGCGGTCGTGGGTCTATGGCTGATGTTGTCTGGAGAATGAGGGATCTGAGCAGATGTAACGTCATCCAACAGACACCTTGTGTGATGAGAAACACGAACATGTCACTGGAATTATCATCATCAAAAACATTATCATCTTCATCATCACCATCAATACTTCTCTTAATAACTTTAAAGAATATGTAAATCCCTGTTGTTGTTGTATTATGAAGCTGATCATTATGTTTGTGTGTGTGTGTGTGTGTGTGTGATCTGTACCTGTTTGCATCTTTAGAGACCCTCTCTATATCTTTACTCTCCTAAAAACAAACAAAACACACAGACTGGTTGGTGATGTCATTAAAGGTAAAAGATTAATTCATAAAAAAATATTAATCAATCAGGTCAAACTCATAAAGTTCATATAAAGATATAGGTTATAGGCAAACTAATATTTGTCATCTGTGTGTGTTGTACACTTGTCACATGTGTTACTGTATAATAACACAACTCATCATTGTCAAGTTTATGTAACAGATCTCTCCACTGCAGGTGACAGCTCCAGCAGATCAAACACATTCTCTGAGAACTTGGACACAAATCCTCTCTGATGACACACAGAAGAAAAAGTAAGAGACAAAAACACTTAAACATGCGTATACACTGTTGTGTGTGTGTGTGTGTGTGTGTGTTAATGAGATCATACCTGCACATCATCAGTGGATGAGAGAGATTGTACAGGTTCACCAGCTTCAGACTCCTGTCACGACAAAAATATGACATCACACACACATAAAGATGTGTAATAAAGCATTACAACTGATTCATGCTACACAAACACAACAGAAAGAACAAACACACAGATAACAAACACTGAGCACTAGAGCTGCATAAGTTTTTGCAGAATAAAAGTTTTCGTTTACATATTAAATGTGTGTGTAATGTGTATAATAATTATATTTATAATGTACAAATAAACGCACACACATGCATGTATATATTTAAAGAAATATTTGCATGTGTATAAACATTTGTATATAAATACAATATTTGATAATATAAATATATTTTTCCTTAATGTGTTTGTATTTATATATACATAATATTTGTTTGTGTACTGTGCAAAATAATTATGTAAACAAAAACTTTTATTCTACAAATGATTAGTCGTGACTAATTATTAGGCAGCCCTAGTGAGCACATGTTTATAAATGACAGCCAGAGAGGATGCTGGGAGTTTTAGCTCTGCTATAGAATGAATAGATGGATGGATGGATAAACTACAGCACACCAGCAGACCATCTGATGCACATTAAAATGTCTGATAACCTTTCTCAGATTCACAAACTCTAATGTGATGCACCAGTAGTAGTGAGAATAAAAAAAAATAATAATAATATAATAATATAATAATATGATAAGTAATATCATTATAAAAAGTATTATTGAAGTCTATGCACCAGGTAACAAAGTCAAACAACTAGTCAAACTAGATTTGTCAATGTTTGTGAGGGCATAAGACATTCAGAGCAAATGTAATCGATGATATCCTAAACTAGTTTTTAATTGACTGTTAAAGGTGCAGTGTGTATATTTTTGCAGCATCTAGTGGTGAGGTTGCAAATTGCAACAAACGGCTCAGTCCACTGCTCACCCCTTGCTTTTGAAATGCATAGAGAATCTACGTTAGCCGCCACCTAACATGTCATCGTCTGAGACAATTTAGTAAAAAAAGTTTGTCCGTTAAGGGCAGAAAAATGGCGGCACAAAATGGTGACTTCCACGTAAGGGGACCCTCTGTGTATGTAGATAAAAACATCTCATTCTAAGATAATAAAAACATAACGGTTCATTATGAAAGGTCTTTATACATCCCTGATAATATAGTTTTGTATAATATTTTGCATTTATGTCAAGAGATCCTTCTAAGTATTACACACTGCACCTTTAAGAATCATCATGAATATTAACAAATCATTATTAATAATTGAATTAATAATCTCTGCCGTTTGTTTTTGTTGCATAAGAGAGACGCATCAGATCCTCTGCTTCACACCGATCCAACAAAAGACAAATCCCAGGTTCTGTGTGTTTATTGGTCGGTGTGATTCAAGCTCAACACAATCACAGGAGGGGCGGGGTTAAGCATGTGGGCGTGGCATTACAGGCAGGGGCGGGGCATTCAGTCCTACCTCACTGGACACAGGATTCCACTGAGGCACAAACTTCCGTGTATCTGACTTAATGTTTGTCTTTTGAGTTTCTGGCCGCGTGACCTCGAGGTGTTCGATCTCTTCACGGTCAGAATTCATCCCTGAGCTTCTGTGTGACGTCTTCAGATGTTTGCTGTCCGTCTCACGAGGGGAATCATTGAGGTCTGCTGTGGGTTGATGGTCTAAACACTGCACATGTGTGTCCTCGTGAGTCTCTTCCATGTGTTCTGATGTGTCCACGTCTGTGTTCCTGAAGTCATCTGTATCACTCTGTTCTTCTTCATCCCTCTCTCCACACTCCTCCTCCACAGAGGAAACACTTTTCTCATCTTCTTTCTCACTTTCATTCATCTCTTCTCTTCTATGTCTCATCTCAATCCTCATACTATCACATTTATTTTCTGTCTGTTTGTGTTCATCATCTAATCTTTCTTCTCTCTGATGTTTCTCCACCTCTGACTTCTCTTCTGTCTGATCGCTCTGACTGTATGATCTTTCTCTCTTAACTACTCCCTGTTGTTTCTCATCGTCTGATCTCTTCACAATCTGATCTCTCTCATCTGATCTGTCCTCTGCCTGATCTCTCTCATTATCCTCAGGACTGCTGAATCGCTCTATCTGTTCCTCGATCTCTTCTCCATCTCTATCGCTCTTGCCGTTCTCTTCCTCATCTCCACGTTTCAACTCCACCTCCTCTTGTGCACCTTCATTCCTGTCACTCATTTCGTCCTCTCGACCGCCGGACACAGCTGCACCTGGGGTCGGAGGGCAGGAAGAGACACTGCTGTGCTCCCTACTGCCCCCTGGTGGTCCGGAGGGGAGGTGACATCCACGCAAGGAGCCCTTACAGTGAAGGGATGAAGTCAGAGAGAGACAGACAGACAGACAGACAGTCAGACAGACAGACAGACAGACAGACAGGGGTTGTGAGGAGACATGCAGATTCCTCACCTCAAACAAACAGCCCAATTATTAATTAAGCAAGAGATGCACAGAAACAGGTAAGAGGAACAAAAGAGAGGAATGACATCAGGTTTATTAGTGAGACAGACAGACAGACAGACAGACAGACAGACGCTAACCGTACCTCTACAGGAGCATCTAGACTGTGGTCTCTAGATAAAGCCAAGTCTTGTAGCTCAGGTTCTGTTCTTTCTTCAGGAGGAACCGTTTCACTGACCTCACTGTCCTGTAACACACACACACACACACATAAACACAACCTTCATTTATTTGTGTGTGTAAAACAAACACTCAAACACCAGCAATGTAAGGAGACCTGAGGTAAAAGCAGGTGAGGAGCTCTGATGTTTACCTCATACTGAAGACCTCCCAGAGCATCCAAATCCAGATGCAGGTTACGCAGAAGCCCACCTGAGTCCCGCAGCCTCTACACACATACAAGCGCACACATAAACACACACACATACATAGATGAGTTTCTGTGGCGGTCTGTGTGTCTCATGTCTCATATATATATATAATGTTTAAATCAAGGTGTATATTCAAAAAAACTAAGTATGAAAGTCATTATTTGCAGTGTATGTGATGATGGGTTTGTGTTTTATAGACACACCTCTTCCTCCGTCTCTTCATCAGCACTTTTCTCCTCTTGACAGCTCACAACAGCACTGGAGTTCACCAGCACACCCTGATACACACGCTCAGGATTAATGTCTGTGTATGACTTAACAAAACTAAACTAAACACACATGATTGAGACTGTGTTACCCCTAAAGATGTTTTAAGAGGCTGAAGACTGCCCAAAGATCCTCTGAGAGATCCATCAGACAGACCCCGGATAGGAGCCAAAGGACCTGACAACTAACACACAGAGAGAGAGAGAGAGAGAGAGAGACATTACCTAAGAGACAGACAGGTAAAGTAAAATCAACAGAAGGCCACTGATGCAGTAAGGTGGCTTTGAAATGTGCTGGTGTCTTATTTATTAAGGGGCGTACACACAAAACATGCCTACTAATTCATGCTGTGATTTTGGCAAGGTGTTAACAATCAGTCTAATTTAATCGTTTTTTGGCATACACCATTTTTAGCTTTTGGGTGCATGTTCACTATTAGTAAGGATCCTACACACAGTTTTATAAATGAGATTCTTGCTCTGTTTAATGTGTTATTTTAACTGAAGGGAAGTTAGGGCGAGGACACAACGAGCGGTCTCTTAGCCTTTTAAAATAGTCAATAGTGTTTAGTTTACCTCACAACCTGAAGCTGAAGTGATGTCACAAAAATCATTGATTATTGGTATCGGCAGAAGTGACAGACTGTAAGTTTCGAACGCTTATTTCTTCTAAATGTGAATTCTGTCAATGTTTTATTGCACATTAGTTTATATATATCTTTAAGATGAATATATTCATACTGAATGACAAAACTAATATAAAAAGATGTTTCCATCATATTTCACCACCGTAAGCTGTCAACAAGTAAACACATATTTATATAAATCCCTGAAAATTGACCGGTCAGAGAAAACTGGTTTGTATTTGAGAGATGAGAGGTTTGGTGACTTTGATGAGACTCACCACCGGAGCTCTCAAACTCTCCAGATCTTTTTTCTTCTCTTTTTTCTTGTCTTTCTTTTCCTTTTTCTTCTTCTTCTCTTTGTCTTTCTTTCCTGTACCGAGGCCGGAAGCGGCAGGAAGAGTTCTGGCCTGTTGGGCTCGTTCCCTCTCCAGAATCACCAGCTGACGGTACTGCTCATCACAGGGATGATCCCAGGTGGACTGACCCGTGGAGAAGTTAAAGTAGTACACTTCACCCGTCACGTCCTGACTAACACACAAACATTCAATCACTTCACAAATTCATAGAAAACTTATTTAACGAAAACCATGTGTGTGTGCGTCTGTCTGTTTGTGTGTGTGTCTGTGTGCGTCTTTATGTGTGTGTAGTTACCAGGGTTTCCATTCAGCTGGCAGTGGGGCTACCATCCCCTCTCTGGCCAACCACAGCAGCTCTGGCTCTCGCTCGGGATCAATGCCGATCTCGACAGCATACTCGTGGATCTCTGAGAGACATGGAGATAAATGTTTAGACATTTAAATTATTTAAAACAAACACACTCACACAAAATCTGTAAACTTCACAATAAACTTTAGCTCATTGTAGTGTGTGTGTGTGTGTACCTTGCTCAGATGGAATGTAGTTTTCATCATAGTCTTCCTCTAACACCACCTGATCTCCGATGCGCAGCCCCGCGGTTGTCATGGTGACGGCTGATGAAGTCACGCGTCTTTAATTAATCTCAAGAGATCATAATGTTAAACTCTGTCAGTAAATTACCATTCCTCACAACACAAATCACTGCTTGATATATAAAACCCTTATAACACATTCAATAAAACTCGATGTACTTCATCTCGTTATCTCTCTCTACAGGCAAATATACAAAGCAAAATTAACAGCTAAATATCAAAAACACGAAGAAACATCACACTACGAGTTCATCATTCAACACAATTATTATTTAACAGTTAATGCGATTAGTTTAATCCATGCCCGACCTCTTACCTTGCTGTTTCAGATGTGCAGAGTTTTAAATCATTATTGTGAGTTATACATCAGATAAATATGATGGATATTAATCATTATAAAGAATTTCATCAATTGAAACCAGAAAGTTTAAAGCTGAAGCGCCGCGTCTCCAACACAGCAACCAGAGACAAACATGGCGGCCGCCGCAGCCGCGCTTCAAAATAAAAGTCACACAGTATAACACCTCACGGGGAAGAAAATAAGACATCTCGACTTTTTGGGATTGTAGATGATGATAGTCAATTAACTTCAGAGGTGGACACTACTTAAGTATTTTAAGTACATTTCCAAGCCCTCTGTACTTTATCAGAGTGTTTGGCTTGGGGGAAAAATTACTTTACTAAAAAATGTTCACTACATTCTGAAGCATAGAATCTTACTGTGTATTCCTTTTATATTGCATATTAAAATTGATTTAATACCTAATTACATAAAAATTGTGTACTTTTACTTTTCCTGAGTAAAAGTACAAAAGTACTTTTTACTTAAGTAAAATTTAATAAAAAATACTAGATGTTTAATGTACTTAAATATAAACCAAAAACTTGAAATTATGAAGTGTAGTGGAGAAAAAATTATGATTATATGCTTTGGAATGTATGTTTTTCAAAGAAAAACACTGATAAAATACGAATACTTAAAAATTTACTTTTATGTAAAAAGTAAAAATACTTAAGTAGTGTCGCCTCTGATTAACTTTAACTTTAGTGGCAATTTACAGTAACAAAATTTTGTTTTATTTATAAGAAGATAAACAATATTTAAATATCAAATTAAAAGAACAGAGTTTTGTGTGATTAAGTGGTATTTATAAATCCTTTTTTTTTCATTGAATTATTAAAACTTACAAACACAAAATGTTAACAGTTTGTTAATATGTGCTTTTATTACACCGTACATTGCAATAAAACTATTCACACTTGGTTTTAATATATAAGAAATGCATGTCAGAAACTCTAAGCATGTTAGGCAAAGAAAATAAATATCAGTGTAAAAAAAGAGCAATAGGAGATATTTTGACATCATGATGGTCCTTCATCTCCTGGAAATCACTTTAAATTGTCAACACTGTCTGCTTACATACAAGCATATGAAGTTGCATCATTTAATTTAAGACTCAGTATTTTCTTTTCAGTACTTCAATAAACCTGAAATGAGTAGTTAATTTACATTCTTATTGTGTGTATTACAGTGGAATACAAGATGAATTAAAGTGTTGAATTATAAATTAAAAATAAAATCTACGGAGTGGAATGAAGTTTCCCATAAACAGATACATGATTCATACCTACAACTCATCCGTGATGTCCAGTGATAGAAAATAAACCCTAAAGAGTTTAAAGATTTCTGTCATTCTCAAATACAGCCACACTTTCACTGGCACATCAACCTCACATCTGAATCAAAGCACTGTAATAAGACAATGACTATATAGCAGAAATATCAGTCAGTCTTTAAAGGATAATCTGTGATCGGATGCCAGATCTTTGTGCGATTATCCTACTTAGATGAAACACAAAGTAAATGTGTGATTAAACTCAAACATGCATGTCAGAAGTGTATTGAGTGATGCAGACATCAGGGCGGAGATACAGAGTTGGTCCATGTCAATATTCATAATAGTGCTCTGTTCACACCAGGCAAACTAATCCGGATTCAAACTAATGCTAATGTAGATGCTCTTCACTTCACTTGATCACAATGCACACACACAGTCTAGTCCAGATGACCATTAGCACCAGTTTCCAGTGTAGTTTAATCCAGTAATGATGCCAACTGTGATCACTACAACCATCTGAGTTTGTCTGGAATGTGTGATCCTGCACGGCACAGATGTTAAAAGGAAGATCAAGGTCTGCAGTCTGCTTTTAAATAGCACGCAATGTGGAAACTCCACCTACCATAGAAACTGAACCTGGTCCAAACGTCACTAAATAAAGGAGAAATGTCATAGAAAAACAAACTCGGTGCTGTATAAATACTGCAGTGCTGACGTGTCGAACGTAGCATCAGAAAGGCACACACTTCTTTGTGTTGAGTTCTCTATAACCAATTCACTTTTGTACCCATACCATACGCGAGACACCCGGTCCACCAGGTTCGGGCCATATCTCACTCCCACCACGTGTCCAGCCGGCGAACACGTACGCGCTGCTTGTAGTGGTACTCCTTCAGGTGCTCCTTTAGCGCATTGGGAAGCGTCAGTGCGTTGATGCCGTCGTACGTGGTGCGGCTGCTGATGACGGCGCGACAGATGTGCTGCAGGCTGAAGGGCTGCGTCCGGTGGATGGGGTTCGACAGAAGCGGCTCGAAGAACATGCAGGAATTGGGATCCTTGTAGTGCTCGAGGAGGCCCGTGACGGTCGGCGCGTGGAACACGCTGGGGTCGTGCACATCGAAGCTGAAGTTGTGGTTCCACTGCTCGATGCGTGCGTGCAGCGAGCGGCCGTATCGCCGGAAGCTGACGGAGAACAGGTAGTCCTCTTGCGCGGAGTCGCGGAGCAGAAACGTGCCTTCGGGTTTGCCCTCCAGCAACGTCTCGGCCTGGTACCGATCCATGACGCCCCAGTAACAGGGCAGGTTCGTGATTCGGAGCAGGTCGGGCACCAAACAGTGGATGTAATCGATTTGCGTGTGTACGCGATGCTGTCCGTCTTGTGATTTGGGACTGTCCATTTGAACTAAAGGGGCTCCGGTCAGGGAACAGGCGGAGGGCGACGCGGCGCCTGCGCCCAGCTCAACATCAGCCGAGGCAGCGGACGATGCGGCGACCTCATCCAAGGTGTCCAAGCAACTCTGCAGCAGCAGCTGGTGCAGCGTCGCCCGCTCGTCTCCGGCCAATTCGTTCATTCCGTGCGCCAATTTGGGTCCCAGTTTATACAGGGGGTTGATCTGAGCGGTCACCTCAAACGTGTGGATCTGGGCGTTGGGCGGCGGCTCCACACCCTGTTCGATGCTTATTCGCCGTCTCTCTCGCAAACGATCCTCCTCGTCCTCCACAGGGGTGGCGGCGGCAACGGCGATCGTCGAGGTGCTGGTCGATCCGCTTAAGGGTTCCAGGATGGGCGCTTGAGAAAGGGGAGCCGTGTGCTGCTTGATGAGGTACCACTTCTGGGCCAGATCGGAGCCGGCAGGGAACGGACAGCTGTCTAGCATCAGCTCGCTCAGGTGAATCTTACGTCTGGATGCCGAGGCCGAAGATGAGGCCGTCGCTGAGACAGGCTGAGACAGGCCCTGGCTGTTGCTCTTAATCGGAAAACACTGTCCTACCGCATCCTGGATTTTCTGCCGAAGCGTACGCCCGCTACCGGAGGGTTTGTTTTCCGTGTCACAGCCGAGGTCGGCGCCGGGTTTGGCGGATAAAGATCCGGATGATCCCAGGAGCTGCCACCTCCTGCGTTCCCTCACAGGAGAGGAAGAGCCACCTGATTCGTGTAGACCGCTCAATAAATCTCCGTACTCAAAGCCGTCGCTCATGGGTCGCTCGGTGGCGGGGTCCCGTGACGGGTGGCTTTTCTTTTTACCCCTCGAACCCTTCCTCCTTCCCCCATCTCTTCTCTCCTCGGACCGGCTCTGACGCACTTTAGGACGAGCGCCACGCTCTCTCTCTTTCCCACGATCCCCTGTTTCCTCAGGCAGAGACATGACGGCTGCGGGGGAAAATTCAGCAGCGATCCAGTGTTCAACAGAAATGATGAATCAAACCTAAAGTCATTTGACATTTACTGAAGATTTTCCATCCATACATGAGAGATAATCACACACAGATCATGATGTCAATCTACAGAGAAAAAACACACAGTCAGATCAGACTATAAACAACATGTCACAGAGATTTATCACCATCACATTCACACTAAACTTTGTTCTGCTAATGTTTAGTTTAGTTGACTGCTATTATGTTATGTCTGTTGATGCATTACATCATGTATTAGTTATACACGTGTTGTGGGTTCAATCATACTTGGACAAACTTACAACTAAAAACAACATAACACTATCTAATTAAAAATGATAAAAAATAATATTGAGTTTTCTGGCTAAAAGTTTAGATCAGGTCAGAGAGATGAGACAGATCTGAGACATACGGGAGATCTGGAGTACAGTTACAGTATCGTACAGTAAAGCCACGCGACTTTATACAAACACTTTAATATTAACACCTCCAAAACAGTGTGGTAAATGTGATAAACCCTAACACGTCACGCTGTTTTGTGATAGTTTTGTTATTAAATTGAAGACAGAAGAGCGAGAATCATGAAAGACGACCCACCTGAATGAGCCCTACGCGCGCTCCCGCTGCTCTGCGTCGCTGAATAATAACTTAATCAATAAACTCGTGTGAACAAAATTACTTTAACATTTCAACTTTTATAAATAAAATCACTTTAAACTGAAGCTAATCCTCACAAAGCAGCGCTTCTGTAGCGTTTACATCATTTCCGCTATAGACAAATACACTTCCGGGTAAAAAAAATCGTTTTGAGTAAAATCGTGTTTAAAGCGTGAACTATTGCTACGTGACTTGTATTATTACATATTGTATAAATACTTTGTGTTTAATTGTGCAAAAATAATTATAAATCGCCATATTGTGATTTTAACTTGTTACTTTGATTTGGACAAAAAACGACTAGTTTTACTTACTATATATGTATATTAATTCAAAATGTATATTATTCAAAAGTTCGAGGAATTAAAAAAAAGTTTTTCGCATTAAATATTAATTTCTTGAGCTTTTAAAGGGACTCTTATTACATATGTCTCTGAAATATGTCCGGAAGTGAAGCTGCGCGTGGTATTGAATTGTTATTGAATTCGTTGAGTTTGTTAAAACAGTATTTTTTCCGTCATTATAGATTCACTTATTAAAGTTTCAGTTGTTGCGTATGTGTGCGGATACGCGCACAGGCTCGTGATCGATATTGATATTTGACAGTTTGTTGTTGTCATCAGTTAGTAGGATTCAGTCGATCAACAGGTCTGTCAATCATCTTATTAACCTCTGACCACTCTGGGTGTGCTTGTGTGTGTGTGATGATGATGTGTTTGTGTGTTATGCTGATGATGATGATGATGCTGTTGGGGTCTCTGTGAGGATGATGTGTTTGTGTGTTATGCTGATGATCATGATGATGTTGTTGTTGTTTGTGTATCTGTCAGGATGTTGTGCGAGCTGCTTCTCTCTTCTATCTGGCTTCTCTTTGTGATCTTCTGGTTGGAGACCATCAGTGTTTGGCTCTTCGTGTGTCTCTACTATCAGGACAGAGTTTTCTATCACTGGGGTTCTGGGTGAGTGAAGCACGAGCTGTCATTAACAGAAGAGCAGATATTTAAAGGGGACATATTATGAGTTTTTTCTAAGATGTCTAATTAATCTTTGGTGTCCCCAGAGTATGAGTTTCATTTATTATAACATTTAACATTAACATTATTATATGCTACTTTGTAGGTGTAATGCAAATGAGCTGATCCCCTTCTGACATCACAAGGGGAAACAAATTTCAATGAACTATTTTTCACATGTTTGCAGAAAATGATTTACCAAAACTAAAGCTAGGGCCACACCAAAAGATTTCTTAGAGGGGAAAAATCTGCCAAAATTTAACATTGACTGTACAACATATAACCGTCCACCCATATTAACACACATACAGTACTGTGCAAAAGTCATGCCAGCATGCTACCATTAGATTTGTTGTTTTTGCTATTGTATAGTGATCTGATCATATATAATTATTTCTCTTCAGTCTCCTTAAAAAAGCTCAAGATGTGTTTCATGTCAAAAGAGGTCAACACTAAATACTAACTGATGCCTAAAGAAGACATTTACTTCTGAAAAGTTTGTTTTTAATTTTGTGTACATATTTCCTGTATTTTTTGTTTGTATTTTAATAAAAAAACAGTAAAAAAATACATATGGATGGACATTTAAAACTTTGCTTTATATGGGGATTGTGTGATATATATTGTATATTATGTAAACTGTATATATTTATATATTGTATGTATCCACCTATTCTTCTTTTAAATGTTTATCCCTGTGTTTTTTTTTACTACTATCACTTGTTTTTATTGCTGCTGTGATTCATCTTATCTTAAGTCTTATCTTATCTAATAAACGGCTGTGTTGCTTCTGATAATAAAACTGCTTGTTGTTGTTGTTTTGCAGGGATTTGTCAGACGAGCCCGGTCTCTTCCTCTATGTACTGAACAGGTGATCTTCAGGTCTTATAAGAACAGTAGGGTTTTATATGAATGCCCTGGCTCAAGTTCAGATTAGATCTTACTTCATCTACTTCAGTCCTCTTTAAGAGAACCTAAACCCTTGTCGGACCAAGAGGTAAACCAAATGAAAAAGGACTGGGTCTGTTTTTTTTTACCTTTGATGTTTTATCTTCTGGCACAGAGTTGATTTCTCTACACAAACATGAGCATATGAAGGCATCAAGTGGAAGTATTAGACTGAAACTGAAGCAAGATGATGTTCATGGATCAAAGGGTCAGAGGTCATAGTGATGTCACTTCTCTGAAAACCCTTGTGGAGCATAAGCTAAACCGTCTGAGAGTGCGTGTAAACTGCCTTTAAATGTATTTAACTCAGATATATTCAGCTGTTTTATTTGAATCTTTTTCAAGACTGATAATGTTTCTACACAACATATTTGACAAACTTTGTTTCACTTTGGAACATAAACACTATTTGCATTTTAAGGCAACATAAAGAAAAAGAGTTCATTCATAAGATGATTGATTTCTAAACACCATCAGTCATGATCTTACTGATGTGTGCTGTTTAAAAAACTATAAGATTGGCAGATGGCCTTTTTTCTAAATATGTTTTACTATTTTTGTACTTTTTCTGTTATTTTCCAATAAATAAATAAAGCTGGTAATTTTGTTTGTAAAGATCTCTAGTGTCAGTTCCAAAAACTATAGTTATATCATGGTTACTATGCCAAAATTATGGTTTTGTTAATAGTAATCAATAAACCAAACAAAACATGGTTAATTTTCGTAAGGGTTGAGCTCGGGGAGTGAGGTTTACTCTCACTCATAAGGTGTGTTTAACTTCATGCAGCGCTGCAAGAACCGACAGGTGTATGACGTCAAAGAACAGCGAGAGCGATTCGAAATAAGGTTTCTCGACTCTCTCGCGGTACTTTGACGTCATCCGCTCGTCGGTTCTTGCAGCGCCGCATAAAGTTAATAATAAAAATAAAATATAAACAGCTGGACTCCTTTACACTTGCCACACTGTACTCACACACAGACATTAGGGGCGAATACCGATCAGAAGTGATCATCCCTATGCCCTTCGAGTTTTTAATATGTGCATTCTGGAGGAATTTGAATTCTGGAATTTTTTTGCGCAATTAAAGTGACCGATTAAAATACACTTGGCGAATACAGCAGAACCACGTCGTTTTCTCTTTGTCTGAGGCGAATGTTTATGTCCCCTTCGATGGTGCAAAAATGCCATTTTGAATTCGCCCTAAATTTGCTCGACTTCGTGCGGCACCACAAGAACAGACAGGACATGACATCAAAGTACCGCGAGAGCGATTCGAGAAATCATACGAACACGCCTGATTTAAATCATTCTCGCGATACTTCAACGTCATCCCGGTCGGATTTTGAGACGCTGCATGAGAAGCTGCTTTCAGGTCTGTTGACGATGTACTGCCGAAAACAGAACCCCTGTCAGATGCCTCTCCTAATTTCCTAGTATGATTCTGATAAGGATTAAGTGCTTACAATTTATCCAAGACTGATTTTATCTGAACAATGGTAATTAAAGAAAGCCATAAAAGTCATAAAATATAATACAGACTGTTAATGTTTGTGTTTGAGTCAGGCACTGATCGAGACTACTCCGCGCGGGGTCCTGCAGTACGGGCTGAATGTCCTGTACGGGCTGCTGTTGATTTTTCTGTCGTATCTCGTTGTAGTTGTTTAGTTAACTAATTTCCCCCGCGGTCGCTATTTAATCTTTATTTTTTTGGAAGAAACGCGTTTATTTCTCGATGGCTCCCACGATACAAACACA
Source organism: Misgurnus anguillicaudatus (assembly GCF_027580225.2). Lineage (NCBI taxonomy): Eukaryota > Metazoa > Chordata > Actinopteri > Cypriniformes > Cobitidae > Misgurnus > Misgurnus anguillicaudatus. The sequence continues at coordinate 49,710,126 of NC_073360.2, read as the reverse complement.
GGCGCAGCGCGAGGACGGGCACAGGTAAGAAAATGAACGGCACATGAAGCACAATAATAACATTAACTTACATAACTTACACACATTAAGCATAGCAAAAATTCAACAACAACATTATTATTATAGTTGTTGTTGTTATTATTATCACTCGATAGCAAAACTGGCTTTATATTTACGCGGTTTATCAAACACGCATGGATATATTGATGTGATACATCATTATAGTATGGAGGCATACACACACTCACATACATATAATTACACAACCTGTCATAATCACATCACTGTTGTGTGTTGTGGTTTCTGCAGGAGTTCAGCACACAGGAGCGTCCCAGAGAGGTAGGGGTGACGTCACAAACCCTAACATTAATTTATTCAACAGAGATTTTCTTCATTGTGTGTTCATTGTGAGTGTGTTGTGCTGCAGGTCTGGTGTCGTGTGCAGAGTGAAATATGGAAACAGTCTCCCAGATATCCCGTTTGATCCAAAGTTCATCACCTATCCGTTTGACCAGCACAGGTACAGATCTGAGATCAGGCTGATGTTCGTGTCTTTATCCATATGCTTCTATAACTCGCGTGAAATATTTGTGTGTATGTTGCAGGTTTGTGCAGTACAAAGCCACTTCATTAGAGAAACAACACAAACATGAACTGCTAACAGAACCGGACCTGAGCGTCACAATCGACCTTATTAATCCTGATACATATCGCATAGACCCTAACAGTAAGAACACACACATCAGTTAAATTCTGTATTCATGAAGCTTACAGTGTGTGTCAAGTAGGGTTGCAAAGGGGCGGAAAATAAATTTTTGGAAACTTTTAATGGGAACTTGGGTAGAAATTCTACTGAAAATGCATTAAATCTCAACAAAATTGTGCTTCAAAAACTACATTTAAGTTCCCTTTTATAGGCAACTCTCCCTTTTTCCAAATTCCCATTTTTTCCTGTTTATTCCCATGGAAAGTTTCCAGCCTTAGAAATTCCCATAATTTTGCAAACCTGGTGTCCAGTCAGCTCAACTATCTGTGTTTGTGTTTTAGTCATTCTGGACATCGCTGATGAGAAACTGTTGGAGGAAGACATTCAGGCTCCGTCAAGCTCAAAGAGGTACATGAGGGATTTCATTCTGTAACCTCTGACCTTTGAACCCAGTGCTACTACTGACAAAGGTGTGTGTTTGTGTGTAGGTCACAGCAGCATGCAAAGGTGGTGCCGTGGATGAGGAAGACCGAGTACATTTCCACAGAGTTCAACAGATACGGCATCTCCAATGAGAAGGTGGAAGTCAAGTGAGTGAGACGCATCAGAAACCTGTCGCCCATCAGAAACCCGTCACACTAGAAAGAGTGTGTTCTCATGTGACCTGTGTGTGTTTGTGTTTAGGATCGGGGTGTCGGTGAAACAGCAGTTCACAGAAGAGGAGATCTATAAAGACCGAGACAGTCAGATTGCAGCTATTGAGAAGACGTTTGAAGACGCTCAGAAATCGGTCAGCACAGCTCTGATTAAATCTCATTACGCACACGTGTAAGCAATCTCATAATGTGATTGGTTTGTGTTTCTTTCAGATTGCTCAGCATTACAGTAAACCCAGAGTCACACCGGTGGAGGTGCTGCCTGTTTTCCCAGACTTCAAGGTTAAAAACAAACACACACAAACACATGCACACCAGCCATACACACTTACACAATGTTATCAATGTTATCTCACTTTCTTTCTGTCTGCTGATTACAGATGTGGATTAATCCATGCGCTCAAGTCATCTTTGATTCAGATCCAGCACCTAAAGATGTTCCTGGAGGTGCAGCAGTGGATATGATGTCACAGGCCATGATCAGGTGTTTGTTTCTTCTCATTTGTTTTGACTCTGATGGACTAACTGCTACTATTTTGTTTTCTCAATATAACTCTCTTCACTTGTTGAATCAATCCAAATCAAACTGGTTTCATTTGTTGCAGTGTGAACAGATTAGAATATAAAAAACTTGGCCCTAACATCATTTGTATGATGATTTAAAGCAGTTTCAGACTGTTATAATGAATCTCTGTGTCCGTCTCTCTTATGAACACATGGATTAACTCGTGTCGTGTACACGCAGGGGTATGATGGATGAAGAGGGGAATCAGTTTGTGGCGTACTTCCTGCCGAACGAGGACACGATGCGCAAACGCAAGAGAGACGTAGATGAAGACCTTGAATACATGCCTGATGAAGTGTACGATGAATAAATATACACACATATCTACACATATACAGACAATAATAATCTCACACTTGGGTGTCTGACACGTGTTTGTGTGTGCAGGTACGATTATAAGATCGCTCGTGAGTACAACTGGAATGTGAAGAACAAGGCCAGTAAAGGTTACGAGGAGAATTACTTCTTCATCTTTAGAGACGCAGATGGAGTTTATTATAATGAGCTGGAGACCAGGTAACCAATCATCACCCACCCAGAACAAACTCAACCTATATACAGCTTTAATAACCTCTCGTGTGTGTTTCAGGGTGCGTCTGAGCAAGAGGCGAGCAAAGGCAGGTGCCCAGTCCTCCACAAACGCTGTGTTGGTGTGTAAACACAGAGACATGAACGACAAAGAGCTGGAAGCTCAGGTCAGTTTATTATCATCTCAAGTCTTTTATTATTTAGTGGTGTGTTAGGTCTATGTTAACATAATCACTGATTTGATTTGATGTGTGTGTGATGTACAGGATGCCCGTAAGGCTCAGCTGGAGAATCACGAACCAGAGGATGAAGAGGAGGAGCTGGACATTGATAAAGACATGCAGGACTCTGGTAACATCATCATCATCATCACATCAGCACAACACCTGCATATGTGTGTGCACATGTTGTTAATATGTATCATTAATGTGTGTCCAGGTGATGAGAAAGAGAAAGCGAGTGAGTCTGAGAACTCTGAAAGTGAGTCTGAGCGTGAGGATGAGGAGCGGCCGGCAGATGAGGAAGAGGAGCGGCGTGAGAGGAAGAGCAGCAGCAGTGAGAGCGGAGAGGACCGGCAGGCGCGTGATGAAGAAGAGATCTTCGGTAGCGATGATGACAGTGAGGATGATGATGAAGGTGGGCGAGCGAGAAGCAACAGTAGCAGCGTTCAGCAGAGCGGCAGTGAGGGAGCGTCAGACTCCAGCGATGGCAGCGACAGCGAATGAAACATTGACACGTCACACATAACCCCGCCCACCCTTTCTCTGTTAGTTAGGTGCCGAATAGTTGTTGTCTCACCAACCAGGATTTTTTTCCCTGATACTTCAGCTTTTCTGTCTGTTTTTGTTTTATTTTATTTTTTTCTTTATCGCGTCACTTTTCTTTGTATTCTCTCACTGTTTTAAGGGTGAATTACATCAAAACATCTCCAGGTCACTATTTACCCTAAAAAAATGAAAAGGAAATAGAAATGATATTTTGCATAAAGAAGATGAAAGCTATTTTCGGACTGTTAAATATACCTCCACTGAAATGATATTGATGCAAAGATTCTGTATGCCAGATGATTGTGTTTTATAAGTAACTGCAGTGAACACTACTATGATGAAAAATTAACAAAATAACAGTTTAAAATCACACACAATAATCAAAAAATTAATAATACCACAGTGCAATAAAATCATGATGTAAGAATAAGTCAGATTTCATTTATTTTCAATGTAGTTTCTTTGGGGTGAATGCTTGACTGGTTTTGTGATCTTCATCAGATATGGACAGAAAGAAGTTACGTGTGTAGGAGTTGATGTGAAATATTTAGTTTGACGCATTGAATTTTGTCATTGTGTCTGATAAAGTGTTTATTGTTTTTGCATTATGGATGCAAATGATTCTTATACTTTTTTATGTCTTGTTTTTCTCCCATTTTACTGTATAAACATTGTAAATAAACAATGATTTTGTCAAATTTGACTGAGGAGTATTCACATGGCCTCCATTAGGTATCATACAATTTTTGATGCTATTGTATTGGTTTATAAAATATCAAAGCATTTATTAATACATCACAAGCACACTTTTCAGGAACAACGTCAAAAGAACAAACTAGTGAACATAAAATCATTCAATGAAGTATAATATTTTTATAGTTATGATGAAATATTTTAGCTACACACATTTGCTTTGTTAACTGAGTAACAAATAATTTGGGTAACACTTTATAATAAGGGTCCATAAATCATAATGAACTAAAACATAAATGTATTTTAACTTAAACATGAACTTACACTGAGTTAAGGCATGTACTAATCATACATTCATTAATTTAGTCATGACATTGCTTTTAGTAGTTAATGTATTAATTAATGAATTAACGTGTTGAGCATGTTGTATAATGATGATGACTCTTCATTAGTTTATGATTAGTACATGCATTAACTCAGCATTAGTTCATTAAAGTAAGAATTCATTTATGAGTTCATCATGATTCATGAACCCCCCACCAATATTTTTACACTACAACATTAGATTGTTTTGTAAACACTATGTTTAATAAAAGAATAAGACCTGTTGAAGTTTATTCTGATAATAATCTTACACCATATAGACATGTTTAAACTCTGATCTGTGCTTCATTTTAAAATCACTTCATGATGCTGTTTTCAGCGGAAAAATGACAATTTCTCCTTCAGCCAATCCTCTGTCAGGTCATCTGGATTACGAACCTCAAAAATCTGCAGAAGAGTTTACAGTAAGAACTTGAGATTGTTGAGATATTAATGATTGCTGATAGTTAATTAAACTCTGTCTTCTGTATAAAGAAAGACATCAGACTCAAAGAAACAGCAGATAATCTCTTCATCAGGTCATTGAGTTACCTTAGTAAGATCTGCTGACTGCACGAGTCTGTTCTTACTCCCCGCGTACATCATCTGTTGCTCTGGTTTACAGCCTGTTACAGGAGATACACATAACACTTCAAATAAACAACACCTGAGAAACTTTTGTATGTACTAAAGCAGGTCTCAGATCAGTGCAGATGTTTCTGGTTTCCACTTACCCACAGGACTGGAGAAGATGAAACAGAGAGGGTATGAGACCCTGCCGTCCCCGTGGGTCAGTTTATAACTATAAACTATAAATGTGCACACATGACTTAAGGAAATCAAACAGATACTGAACACCATCATCATCATCATCATCACTGGTGTGAAAACATTTTCCCATTCTAACAGAGAAAAGTTCTAAGAGCGTTCCTTTAAAGTTCCCAAAATCAAAAGTTTCCAGTTTTTTTATGTTTTAATAACGTTTCTTGGTTGTCTGATCCTTGTTAGATACATTATTTCTATATGTTCTGTAAAAATATTGCTGTAGAAAACACAATTCATATAAGGTTGATGTTTTGTTTCATTTCAAGTGACCATTATTGTGATCAGTGTTTGTTTTAGTTGGACGAATTGCTTGCTAGTTTTTCCTTGCTTGCATTAACTTTGTGTGTATAAAACACATTTGTTGTGGTAATGTAAAGTTAAAAGTGTAAAGTTGTGGTAGTTGGTACATAATGGTTAGTATTATAATCAATTTATTGATTTACTCACTCATCAGAAGTTTCTTTTCTGTCAAAATGAGATCAAGCACTCTCACAGCAGTTTGTCATTGAGGATTTTTAGAAACCACTGTGTATTTGGGATGCACAATTGTCAAAAATCATAGTATGAATCTGGGAAGATTGGGAACTTTCAAGGACTTTTCTCTGTTAGCGGAGTAAAAATCAGTCGGATGCAAATCTTATATCATGCTCAAACTATGATGTAATCTGTGCTGTGAGGATATCGAGGTTGACGTTCTGGAAGTTCCTCTCTGATCGCATCCAGAGAAATATCCTGAAGCACAGAGAACACACAGGTCAATAAAGACTCGTGACCTTTAACCCTTCAGAGCTTCATGTACCGTACATGATACTGACCTCATACTCTTCCTCCATAACCACCAGCTGTTTCTCCATGTCAATTTTAACTAAACACAGACACACAGTTTATAACATTACACTAACTATCATGACAGATTAAACCTCACAGAGTAAACATGTCCTCCTCACTCAGAATGGCTGCGTTCGTTGTTTCCTTACGAAAGCGAAACTTCTTCAGTTTCTCCTGCAGAACTGCGTCCACCTCACACACGACTAAAGAACTCGACTGAAGAAAAACAACAAGAAATTCTGAAATTACAAGCAGCTTTATCACACCTGAACCATCAAATCATAAAGATAAGTGATTGATGGAGAAACATCTAACAGGTCAGGACTCAATAAGATCTTTGACCTAAACTCTAAGATCTGTAAGCAGGTGCATGAGTGTCCTCATATGTGAAGATCAACTGACTATAATAACAATATTAGGATGTTTTCTGTAAAACTGCACAATGTGAAAGTCAAATAGAAATAAAACTGTAATCTTATAAATGTGTTTAAACAGTGAGAGCAGGAAATGTTGAAATTCTCAGCTTCCTGTTTCAACGAAAGTAAAAACCAAACTCACATCACGACATAAAAACACATCACATACATTTACATGTCGGCATCTCTGACATTCAATGATAAGATTAATAAAGTGAAATATTAGTTCATGAAGTTGAATCAAACGGTCTTACCATCCTGCAAGGTGTGTGCTGTCTGTGTGTCTGTGTTTGTGGGTCATGTGACAGGATGCATACAGAGAGCAGTGTTGCATAGACGTCTCTTTCTTAAATGTTATAAACTAAAGAAGAAGTCATCTGTGTTCATGTGACAGAGACAGATATGCTTCTTCTTCTTCACTGTGATCAATATAAAGAGCAGAGACAGATACAGCTGCTGCTAGATTCACATCTCCAGTAACTAGGGATGCAAAGGGGCTAAACATTTCTGGAAACTTTCAATGGGAATTTAATCTAGGAAATTTTGGAAATATTCCAAATCGGAAACATACAAGGATTTTATTGGAATTTATAGGAATTATTTTGAAATTTACGGAAATGTATATAAACTATATCATATACAAACATAAATAAACATTTGGTTTAGTCATACACAGACATGCATGCAAGGTTATACAAATGTTAAAGAATCCTGATACTTACTCTCATCAAGCCGCAGATTTGTTTTTATTAAATTAAGATTAGAATGATTTCTGAACATTTTGTGAACAAATAAATGAAGGCTTGATGAGCATAAGAGACTCCTTTTTTAAAGGTGCAGTGTGTAAATGTTAGCAGCTTCTAGTGGTGAGGTTGTGAATTGCACTGCTCACCCCTCGCTTTTGAAACACATAGAGAAGCTATGGTACCCGCCACTGGAAAAACATGTAATTGACGGAGACAACTTAGTAAAAAAAAGTTTGTCCTTTAAGGGCTTCTGTAGAAACATGGCGGCACAAAACAGCAACTTCAACGTAGGGGGACCCCCCGGTGTATGTAGATAAAAACATCTCATTCTAAGGTAATAAACACATAACGGTTCATTATAAAAAGCTCTTTATACACCCCTGATAATAATATAGTTTTGTATATAATTTTGCATTACTGTCAAGAGATCCTTCTAAAAATTACACACTGCACCTTTAAAGTCCATAAATCAGATATCTAAATGTAAGCCAGCACTATTTCTTTAAACATTTATGAGGCTATCATGTAGCTGTGATGATCTTTCTTCTACATTCTTCTAAACAGTTTTCAATTATCATACAGAATTACTGTAACACCCAACATTTTGGACACATTACTATTTTCAATGTGTTAAAGCTGCAGTGTGTAATTTTTAGGTTTATCTCTTGACGGAAATGGTGTATAAAGAGCTTTTTATAATGAACCGTTATGTTTTTATTACCTTAGAATGAGACATTTTTATCTACATACACTGAGGGTCCCCTTACGTGGAAGTCGCCATGTTTGCTGCCATCGATGACATGTTTTTTCGGTGGCGGCTAACAAAGCTTCTCTGTGCGTTTCAAAAGCGAGGGGTAAGCAGTGGACTGAGCCGTTGGTTGCAATTTTCAACGTCACCACTAGAAGCCGCTAAAATGTACACACTGCACCTTTAAGAAATGAGGAGGGTTTGGCCTCAATGGCCCTTAAGTAAGCAGTGTGCTGTGTGCATGGGACTGAAACTGCATTAAATCTTAATGTTTTAAACAAAATTATGATGCAAGATTTTTTAACTACATTTAAGTTCCCTGTTATGGACAATTCTGCAATTTCTTTCAAATTCCCTTTTTATTCCCTATTAATTCCCATTAGTACCCATGAAAAGTTTCCAACCTTGAAAATTCCCATAATTTTGCAACCCTATCAGTAAGACAATCATAGACTTGCAGTATAACATTGAAAGCGTTGCCATTCATAACAAAACCTGAAAAAAAAAGAGAGAGAGAGAGAGAGAGAGAGAGAGAGAGAGAGAGAGAGAGAGAGAGAGAGAGAGAGAGAGAGAGAGAGAGAGAGAGAGAGAGAGAGAGAGAGAGAGAGAGAGAGAGAGAGAGAGTGGTTGGATGAGCTCGGCTCGGGAGCTCCAGTGATTTTCAGGCCTGTGTCTCTCTCTCTTTTATCCGCATCTGTGTCGGGCTCGTGCCAGTGTGTATCCACGCATTTTACCTGCGTGTCTCGTAAGTAAGTGTGTGTGAGTGTGTGTACATGAACAGGTGTGTGTGTGTGTGTTTAATAAGAGATCAGACTCGCTTTATATCTGTGTGTGTATATGTGTGTGTTAGCGCTTTGGTGTGTGTGTATGTGTTGATAAACTCTCGTGTGTTTTTTTAGTGTTGTTGTAATGAAGTAGATTAGTGTTGTGGTGTGTTCTGATAGATGTTGTGTGTTTTTGTGTATGTATGTGTGTGTGAATGTTTATGTGATTGAGTCAGATGTCTGTTAGCATTAGCGTTAGCATCAGGCCTGTTAGCCGCGCTTTAACCTAACGTTACTCTTCAGCTTTATTGTGGTTCTGCTTTGACTCAAGGCTTATAAACATTACACACAACCGTTGTCAACACTTTATAACAAACTCATTTACTTCAGTGTGTGTTTGTGAGGTTCATGGCATGTGTTTATTATTAGCGGTGTGTTTTAAAGCTAACAGCGGGTATCGATAAACCGCCGCTTCACAGATATATCGTCTGCAAAATAAATAAAAAAGACGGAATTTACCCCTCATCCCACTGAATTTACCCTTTCTTTTACTGACAGGGGGTTTCTCAGTGAGGTTACATTGAATAGTTTTCACTGTAAGAGAGTCTGATCTGAGATCAGCTTTAGTTATTGATGTAATCCAGTAGTGAGAGTTGCTGTGGTGTGCAGTAAGTTGGGAATCTGATTATGAATGAGTGAATCTCCTACAGGTGTGTGTGTGTGTGTGTGTGTTTGTGTGTGTTTGTGTGTGTGTGTGTAACTGTGTTATGTCTGCAGGTGTTGGGTTGTGCATCATGCATTAGATACATCTGTGTTTCTGGGTCACGTCTGCTTGTCTGTCTGTGTGTGTTTGAAGACTGAAAGACTTCCTCTTGGTCTTGGTGAATCAGGTCCACTCGTGTCCAGAACCATGTGAGGGATTATTAAATGCACCCGAGTGAGTGGACTGGAGCACTGCCTGTAACCTCCCCAGTTTATACAAACCCCGCCCCCATCCAAGAGACCCGCAGAAACTCGCCATGATGTTCCGGGACCAGGTGGGGATTTTGACGGACTGGTTTAAGGGCTGGAACGAGTGCGAGCAGACGGTCGCCCTGCTGTCGTTGTTGAAGCGAGTTTCTCGGACGCAGGCGAGGTTTCTGCACATCTGTCTGGATCACTGGCTGGCCGACTGCACAGAGATACACATACTAGAGGCGGAGGCCAACAACGCAGGTAAACGCGCACAATGATGTACTCACAAACTTTACTAAGAGTGACACTGATTATACCAAATATCTGGACAATTCTGTCACAGTGTCCTCGTTTGTGCCAAACCTGTGTGAGATTTTGCCTTCCATGTCAAATCTCAATCGCTTGGGTACCTGGCATGTTTGGGTAGAAGAGATGAAATAAACCAATAGATTGTGATGTAAAAAAGTTAAAGCTGCTGCACAGGCTCAGAACATCATATTGCATAAAGGGCTCAGGGTTCCTACGGGTCTTTGAAAGTTTGTGAATCTGGGGAAAAATTCAAGGCCCTGGGTAGTTTTTGAAAATATACATTCATAGATACAGGTCATTGGAAGTGCTTGAATCTATTTTTCTGGAAAAAAGTCCATATTATTCCCTGTGTAGTGTAGGATAATATCATACAAATTCTAGACATTTTAAGCACACATGCTAAACTGTTCGCTTTAAATGTTTATATTTTCTGTATGTGAATGTTGATTCATACCAAAATGCTTTTTTGTATAGTTGTTTTGACACATGAAAACGTCTCGGGTTACGTATGTAAGTGTTGTTCCCTGAGAAGGGAACGAGACGCTGCGTCTCTCTCGTGCAATACTTCCTGCGTCCCTGTAACGCCGTCTTTGGCAATATTTCAGATAGTGATATACTTCCTGACTCCCGCGTCACCCTGTCTTTGTCATTAAGCCTCACCATTGGTTGAATTTGATATACACATTCAGACACACTTACCCCTGGAGGTGTCCTCAAAGTGTCACCCAGTGACGCAGCACGAGTTCCCTTGAAAGGAAACTGTAAGAATGTATCTTAAAAGGTAACACAATGTAACCTTACTCTCATTTGAAATGTGTCCCCACATTTAGTCCTTGCAGTTGAGGGTATTGGATCTGGAAAGTCTTTGAAAAGTCCTGGAATTTGAAGTTAACTAAGGTGTGGGAACCCTGAGGGCTATGGACTCGGGTTGGGCGGTATATCGAGTTTTGGTAATATATCGTTATTTTTTCCCAGCGGGATGAGATGGTAGTGTCTGATATGATCCTTCTTATTTGCAACAGAAGCTCTGACAGAAATATAGATTGAGATCAAACGTAAGCTTTCCAACCAGCTCGTGTGTGTGCAGCTGTCGATTTTCAAACAGGGAGAAAAACCATGTCTCTGATTTTTGTTTTCATCGTGTATGTATCGTATTCCACCATTAGCGTTGCAAAATTCTGGAAATTTTTAAGGCTGGAAACTTTCCATGGGAATTAACAGGAATGAACTGTGAATTAAAAACAAATTGCCTATAAAAAGTTGCCTATAACAGGAAAAAAATCATCTTGCAGCATAATTTTATTTATAACAACAACATTTCATGCAATTTCTGTTGAATTTCAGTTCCTGCTCAGTCACCAAAAAGTTTGACACATTACTATTTTTGAAGTTTTTGAAAGAAGTCTCTCATGCTCATCAAGCCAGCATTTATTTGATAAGAATCCATTAGAAATTATTAATATTAGAATGAATTATGATTTTTTTTTAATCAAATAAATCCACGCTTGTATCAGGAATCTTCAAAATTTGTATAAAGTTGCATGCATGTCTGCTTATGACCTTATGACCATGTTTGTATATGATAAAACAAGCTTTTTTATAGTCTACTTAAAACTTTTTAGTTTTACTTGTTGATTTTATATTATTTTAGTTGTTGATGTTTTATCATTGTTTAAAATGTTAACATGCATAAAAGAAGCTAAGCTAATATAAAACATATGTAATAAATAAGTTAGGGCTGGGAAAAGATTAATTGCGATTAATCGCATACAAAATAAAAGTGATTTTTGGCATGATATATGGGTGTGTGCTGTGTGTAATTATTGTGTACGTATAAATACACACACATTTATGTATGCATTGTAGAAACATTTACATATATATGTATATATTTATTTATTTATTTATATATATTCTATATTATATATACATTTTAAAAAATGATGTATAAATAAAAAATCTGGCATGAATATATTTGTGTGTGTGTGTGTGTGTGTGTGTGTGTGTGTGTGTGGTTAAATATACACAATAATTACACACAGTACACACACATATATTATGCAAAAAAACTTTTATTTTGTATGCAATTAATCGCGATTAATCTTTTCCCAGCCCTAAAATAAATATTAAAATTGATGCTATTAATAGAACAGTGTGGTTTGGCGGGCACAATGTTGGAGACCACTGTCCTAGATGATCTTAAACTATACAAGCACAGATAATCCAGACATTGCTTTCCCGTCTGATTCGTAGCGATCGTGAGTCAGTGGCAGCAGGAGCCGAAGGAGAAAGTTGTGTCTCTCCTGCTGTCTCACCTCCCCCTGCTGCAGCCGCGCAACGCAGAGGCCAAGTGTGAGTACATGAACCTGCTGCAGAAGGTCCTGTGCCACACCATCGAGAGCAGCCTGTTTGTGGAGGAGAGCCGCCAGCTGCTGTCTTACGCCCTGATTCATCCGGCCACCACCATCGACGACCGCAACTCTCTCGCCATGTGGCTCAATCACCTGGAGGATCATCTTTCGTCGCGGCCGCCCCCTTCCGGGCCGTACCATCACGCCCGGCAGGGTTCGGACGAGTGGCCGGGTTCCGCCGAGTCCCTGGAGCCGTCGTACGGCTGGCAGGAGAACCTTTCGTCGACGTGCAGCTCGCCGGCCGGGCAGAACGGGCACGTGGCTTTTCCCGGCACGGGCGGCGTGACTTCGCCCGTCAACAATGCAGGTAAAGCGCTCGGGGATCAGAGTCAAGGAGTTGAATGTGCCGCTCAGTTTGTTTATCAGTGTTTAATGATCGCTCGACAGGGCTGCAGGTACAGCCGAGCCCGTTGAAGCCCTCCATGTCACTCACCCCCGCCAGTCAGACTGCCTGCAGCTCCGATTGGCTGAACCAGGACGATGGGATTGGATGTCAAGGGGTGGGAGGAGCAGAACACGCCCCCCTGTCACCCCAGAGCAGCATTACATCGTCGGGGAGCGAACCAACAGAGGACCAGAGCAACGCACGCAACACTTTCCAAGAGGATGGGAGTGGGATGAAAGGTGAAAATGCAAACACGCTGCAGACAACACACACACACACACACACACACACACACACCGAGTCATGAGGTTTTATTATTCATTGTTTGTTGTGTTATTCCTCTGTCAGATGTGCCGGGCTGGCTGAAGAGTCTCCGTCTGCATAAATACGCTTCACTTTTCTCTCAGATGACGTATGATGAAATGATGATTCTCACAGAACAGCATCTTGAGTCACAGGTGAGCTCCATGCTGCTCAACATCTCAGCCAATCAGTGTATGATTCATCAAAGCCCCGCCCCCAAAAGATTCATACTGAGGAAAACGTACTTGGCGATGAAGTGAATTTTTCTCTTCTATGTTTGCCTCTCAGATCCATGAATCAGAGCTCGAGCTGATTGGATGTTTTGTGTTTGTCTTTTACAGAACGTGACAAAAGGGGCTCGACATAAGATCGCTCTGAGCATACAGAAACTCAGAGAACGACCAAGTCTTCTCAAATCTCTTGAAAAGGTGAATCATTAATCTAGGATCTCATTGTGTGTTCTACTCATCTTCTTAAGACGTTTATCACAGAAACTGTCCATTACAGGATATACTGGAAGGCGGAAATGTTCGTAATGCTTTACAAGAACTTCAGCAGATCATCATCACACCAATCAAAGCCTTTGCCCCGCCCACTGCTGCTCAAAAGGAGGTGGAGCCTGGAGTTACACCTGTTGATAAAGCAGCCAATTCCGGTGAGGAGAAGGAAACTGAAGGTTTCCAGACCCACAATCCTCCTCCGTGTGACGGAGAATCCTCATCCGCTCCCATTTCTGATGGAGATATTGCTGGACAATTCACACGTGTGATGGGGAAAGGTAATTACACACTGATTATGTGTGTGTGTGTGTGTGTCTTATGTGTTAAAGGACCATAAACTTAATTAGTCATCAGTTTCTTGTGCTTCGGTGTGTTTGCGTCTCTGCGTGCGACTGTCCGTCCATGCGTGCATCCATATGTGCGTCCGTAGTCTGTGCGTACGTCCGTCTGTGCATGCATGTGTTTGTTTGTCTGTGCGTGCGTCCGTGCATGTTTTTGTCTGTGCATCTGTCTGTGTGTGTGTGCATGCATCTGTGCATGTGTCCCTGCATGTGTTTGTCTGTACTTGCGTCTGTCTGTGCAGGCATGCATGCGTATATGTGTTTGTGCGTGCGAGCGTGTGTCTCTGTGAGTGTGCGTCTGTGTGTGTTTTTGTCTGTGCATCTGTCTGTGCGTGCGTGCATGTGTTTGTTTGTGCATGCAAGTGTGCATGCATCCGTTTGTGCGTGCATCCATTCGTGCATGCATCCGTTTGTGCGTGCATCCATTCGTGCATGTGTCCGTGCATGCATGTGTTTGTCTGTGCGTGGGAGCGTGCATCTGTCTGTGCGTGCGTGCATGTTTTTGTCTGTGCATGCAAGCATGCATGTGTCTGTTCGTGCATGCGTCCGTGCATGTTTGCATGTGTTTGTCTGTGCGTGCGAGCGTGCATCTGTCTGTGCCTGTGTTTGTCTGTGCATGCAAGTGTCCATCCGTGCATGCGTCCATCCGTGCATGCGTCTGTGCATGCATTTTTCTGTGTGTGCGAGCGTGCATTTGTCTGCGTGCGTGCATGTGTTTGTCTGTGCATGCAAGCATGCATGTGTCCGTCCGTGCATGCGTCCATCCGTGCATATGTTTGTGCATGAGTGCATGTGTTTGTCTGTGTGTGTAAGCGTGCATCTGTGTGTGTGTGTTCAGGTTGTGTCTTGTGTTGGTGTGTTAAGGTTTTCTCTTTGTTGCAGTATGTACACAGTTATTGGTATCCAGGCCGGATGAGGAGAATATCAGCTGTTACCTGCAGCTCATTGAGAAGTGTTTGACACACGAGGTGAGACACATGATACAATCTCTATCTAATAATATATTCATCTACATCCTGCACTCTTTTGTTTAAACATTTAGCTTGCTTACACTAATTTCAGTGTTGAGTCTTAAGAAGACTTATTTGGGTCGATAAACTCCTGGAGAAAAACTGACCTGAAAGCATCATGTCAGGGATAAAAGTATCCACATTAAGTGTTGTAACCACAGTTGTTGTTGTATACCTTAAAATAATTGTGTACTTAACAGTTCGCAAGACAGAAAGCATTTGAGATACATCTGTATTCTTATGTCAAAGGTGTTTATCATTTGTGTTGTGTTTGGTGTATTTTTGTCAG
The DNA here is from genome assembly GCF_027580225.2 of Misgurnus anguillicaudatus. NCBI lineage: Eukaryota > Metazoa > Chordata > Actinopteri > Cypriniformes > Cobitidae > Misgurnus > Misgurnus anguillicaudatus. The sequence goes on along the minus strand of NC_073360.2, from coordinate 49,695,019 downwards.
GCATTTACAGAGACACAGAAGAAGAGGCTGTTGTCATGGAAACAGCAGGTGCTGAAGTTGCTCCGCCTCTTCCCACGGAAAGCCATGATGGATAGTGGAGTGTACCGGAGAGGGTGCGTGTCTGCTTGTCTCTCCGCTCATGTCTCTCTCTCTCTCTGCCGCCGTGTGTTTATTCTGACGAGTGTGTTTGTGCAGGTGGCCGGCGTACGGCTCCAACTCTCTGCCCACAGCTGGTTCTGTGAGCGCGGGTTTGGGCCGACGGGCGCAGCGGCCGTTTCAGATGCCTCCGCGGGGTGCTCCTGCCCCCAGGAGCGTGGGGCTGATGACTACCGGCGGTCTGGGCGGAGCATCGCCCCGACACTCGCTCACCAGCCCTGCGGCCGTCACGGGACAGGGGCGACAGGTTAGGATAACGCACGTTTAGTGTGTCATAGTCTCGGTAAATCCCGATGATTTATTATAAGTGTAATTATTATTATTGGACAATGATTAGGACACAAGGTTTGCAATAGCGGCCCTCTTGATGATCAAAATCTTAGAATCGCAGCACAAATGTCCTCATGTGTTTCAGAACTTGTGGTTTGGGAACCCGGGCGGCAGTAACAGCATGCCGAGCCAGAGCAGAAGTTCGGTTCAGAGAACTCACTCTTTACCCGTGCACACGTCTCCACACACCATGCTTCTGTTTCAACAGCAAGGTACATGTAAACACACACAAGAACTGGATTTTACTACTTTTTCTTATTCAGAAGCTCACACTGTTTCTAATGTCACTTGTGTTTGTTCCCAGAATGCCAAGTTCCAGGAACGGATCTGGAGATCAACCCCACTCTGGAGTCTCTGTGCCTCAGCATGACAGAGCATGCCTTAGGAGGTACGACCAATCACAGTTAACCTGTTAATAATATTCATCAATAATAGTTTAAAACGCAAGTAATGGATGTTATATATGCTTGTATCTCTATTTGCAGACGGAATGGACAGAACGTCAACGATATGAAAAACTTCACTTCAGTTCGTCACCGAGTCGCCCGACACACACGCGAACGATACCAGTCTCACTACAGTCACACGAAACTAACTGTGTATATGTTCTCTAATATTTTTCTACTTTATTGTACTTAACTAAGTTTATTATAAATGGAATACAAAACATAAATGATTATATTACGAAAAGGCAGAGCAGGAAGACGGACGCTTCGGGTCGATCCGATCGCCGGCCGCGAGGAGCGGTGCCTTTAAGGGCTTCGGGCCGCCGAGAGATGTTCTGCCGAGCCACGATTACTCCGTCAGTAGCCGATCGTATAAACGTCTGTTATCTGATGGCTGTTTACATCCGCTTACTGTGTTCACCTGTCTGCATGCGCTCTCACGTCCCATGACAGACTTCCTGTGACTTCTCTGTCTGAGCGGTAGGTTTAAGAACGCACGCCGGCCGTCGTGCCGTAGACTCTGTTTGGGATGAACGTCTGACCCGCACCCTTATACCTGTGTATATTTATCTGCTATAATGTCGAGGTACAAGAGGTTTCTTAGCACTTATACGTAACAAGTTTACTGTGCGGCACTACGGCCGATTCTGTCTGCGACGGCCGCGTAGTGGTTTTGTAAATATGCAGGAATAGGAAAATCGTACGAGCGAAGAGTCTTTACGGAAATGATTTTTATACGCAAACCTTCAAAGAAAACGTCAGTGGTGCGGCTGTTACGTGGATCACGGGAGACGTCGTTTCGGAGAGATCGAGCTGTGCTCGTTCCGCAAACGTCGTTCCTTTCGATTCGCTATAACTGACAGGGACGTCCACCGATGACAGACTCCGCCTCATACTCACTGACTGAATGATGCAAAAACCCACCAATCGGAATCCATTTCATCACATCTCTGCCATGTGAGGCCACTTTAGAGATTTGTCCAATCACAGCGGTGCTTATAAACAGCAAATACATTTATTCATGAATTTCTGTTCTCTTAGAATGATACAGACCCATCTGATCTAACAGCAACATCAGAGAGGTGTGTGTGTGTGCGTGAGCGTGTCTGTCTCTCTGCATGCGAGCGTGTGTGTATGCGTGAGTGTGCGTGCACGCACATGAATGTGTCTGTCTGTCTCTGTGCAAGCGTGCGGCGTGCGCGAGCGGGCTTGCGTGAGCGTGTCTGTCTCTTTGCATGCATGCGAGTGTGCGTGTCTGTCACTGTGCATGCGTATGTGAACATGTGTGTGCGTGCATGCGTGAACGTGTGTGTGTGTGAGATCTAGAGAGTGTGTCTATTTGTCTCTCTGGTTGTGATGATGTTATTGTGAGGACTTTAGTGTGTTTCTTGATGTCTCTTTACACAGATATTGGGCTCCAGCTCTGTATCTAGTAAAACTTTATTGACTGAAAAAACTTGTTTTGCTTCTGTAAGAATTTACTTTGTGTTGCTTCACAGTTTATTGCTTTGTACTTTATATAAAATGAAGAATATCTATTTCATATTTTACCCCAAAAATAAAAAGAAAATATTTTTCATGAGGAAGATTAAGCCTGTTTTGCGGAATAGTATGAAATTATGTAATTCCAAATGAACACCTCCTCCAAAAATCTCTGTTATTATGAATGAATTTTTATTGTATAGTGCAATAATAGGTCATGACAGCGTTTATTGAATAAATGTTGTGTGACGCTGATGAAATGACACTTAAATGGGCTTTGTTTTCTTTATGTAAAGTATGAATATTTTCTTGAGATTTTTGTAGTGAAATATATCCGGTCCGTCTCGACTGATATTGTGTCAAAGTGTCTGTGTGTTCATCCTTTCACTCAGGATCATCCCACTATGCAACTACTCTTTAACACCATAGATACATGAAGTTTTATTCGCAGATGTTGGTTTTCAGACGTGATCATGCAGAGTTTTTGCAAACTGAAAGAAATGATGAGAAGATTAGGAAGTGTTTCAGACGTCTGCTTCAGGTCTGTTGTGGGAAGTAGAGCTTCACGTTGAGCAGTCACGTCTGCTTTCTGTTGGACACCTAAATGATGAAATGAAGAGAAAGAGGAGTCTTTATGTTAAGATGAACAGAAGGTTTCAGTCAAATTCTTCAGTCCACGCAAGCTTCAGTCTCTTTCACATTGATGTGACCTCATTCTTCATGTGTTTCTGTCTGTCTGTCTGTCTGCGGGTCAGGGTGCGAGAACAGCCTGGTGCTGCTTCATTCTCTGTGGCTTCATTCATCATTTTTGTTAGTTTGTAAAGGGTCAGGAACCCTCGGAGGAAAACAGGTTATGGTCAAAATCTTCTTCCTCTGTATCCATGTAGTTGATGGGTTGAGAAGCTTTAAATGAGGGGAAGTCATTCAAAGATTTGGGGTCACAGCATTGTCCTCTGGTTTATCTGTCCGTCTGTCTGTCTGTCTCTCAGCCAGTGAGACCTCTGACTGTGAATCTTTGTAAAGACCGACTGCAGGACCAACTGCTAGAGATCAGACACAGATGAATGGCGCTTGGCATGAACTATATTATTATTATTATTATGATTATTATTATTACTGACATCTGGAGTGATGGGACTTTGTGTGTGTGTGTTGCTCTGTTTGGTTAAATTCTTCTAATATCTTTGTCATGATTCTTATATGGAGATCAGAATGATAATAAATTGTTCCTGTTTTGCTATTAAGGTGTTTGGTGACTTATTTAAGGGACAAATTCACGTGTGTGTATAAGATGTCTACCAATGAGTATTAGGGTCAAGCTAAAATAAAAAAATAGAACCATCACAAGAGTAAAATTATTATAATCCAAGATTTAACTAGTAGTTTTTCAAGAAATAAAATAAAATATTTTGAGTTTATTTTTTTTTTACCTTGGCCCTGATCCTCTGTGGTAGATGTCAGCTATACAGTAATAATGCTTATTTTTTTAAAGCACCTTAAGTGCCAAATTGCAAAGCATTTGCAGCTGGGATGCTTACAAATAAATGTGTGAATGTGCAACATTAAAAGTGAAATTACGAAGGAGGATTAGGGCCAAGCTAAAATAAAAAAACATCTCGAAGGTGATTAAAGTCATTAAAATGCGAGAATAAAATAATTTAAAGAGAAAAAAGTAAAAAACAATTTCGTCGCCATTTAACGAGAATAAAGTCGCCATTTAACGAGAATAAAGTCGCCATTTAACGAGAATAAAGTCGCCATTTAACGAGAATAAAGTCGCCATTTAACGAGAATAAAGTCGCCATTTAACGAGAATAAAGTCGCCATTTAACGAGAATAAAGTCGCCATTTAACGAGAATTTTTTTTATATTCAATATATTCAGTTTAGACTTATTCTTTACGTTGTTTATTGCATTAAGATAGTGATATAAATACACTAAATTCACTACACACTATAAAATATTTATGTTTAATATATATTAGGGCTGTCAATAGATTAAAAAAATTAATCTAGATTAATCGCATGATTTCATGAGTTAACTGCGATTAATCGCAAATTAATCGCACATTTTTATCCATTCTAAATTTACCCTAATTTAACACTTTTCAGGTTTTTAATATTCTAATCATATATACATATATAGATGCTTTATGCAAATGTATGTTAACCACAGCCTGTTTACATTTTAACAGAATCACCAGCCATTGTTTTGTATATGAATTTTCCTTTCAGAAGAATTTTCTTTCTCCATTTTTTTTTGCTGCTGCATCATTTGTGACATGTGAAGGCAAGTTGAGTCGGAATTAGCAAATTTAAAAAAAATAGTTGTTCATATTTTGACATTCTCTATTAAAACATAGAACAATGCATGATTTGTTTAAATATAAGAAAATATGATAGAACTACACGTTTTTGAAGTTTAATGATTCAAATTAACACTTACATTTCCTCATCCATACTTTATATTAGCTCATCAATTCCTTAAAATCTCTGGTAATACTAATAGATTTAGCACACACAAAGCAAAAACATCATCAATGTATGTTCAACTTTTTTTCCTTTTGTTTGATTGACATTGAGATAGACTGCTTAAAATCTAAGTGATCTAATATAATGTTACACATCAGATATTTTTACCCAACAGTTAACCAAACATTTACTTAAACATAACAGATTATAGATCCTACCTGCGTGAATTCGTATCAAAACAGATATTTGTAAAACTGTAATTTTGTGTAGATGTCTATATATCCGGGTCGCGCACTCGCGCGTCTGTGTGCACGCGCTTCAGATATCAGTCAGTCAGCGTGAGGGGATCGCTTTTGAGTCTTGTCGCTCTTAATAACTCTTTTAACATTAATCAGGTACCGAACTTTATCTCTCTTAATGACTCTTTTAACATCAAGCAAGTCCTGCAGTCTATTTTCTAAGTCATGCTTAAAAGCGAAACCAAAATGAATTGAGACGCATTTTTGTATTAGATTAAGCATTAGGAGGACGGTAACGTTACACCTCTCAGACGTATAAATAAAGATCATATCAGATGTCCAACGAGCATTTAGAGCATTGGATTTGGTAGACGATTTGCTTAATGTTCTTATTTCTATGAAAACCTTTTACTCATTTAGAGAGAGTCACATTTGTCTGCGTCTCTGTTCATTCAACTATGGGCTGGACCAAGGGTCAAACAGAAATTGCGCGTTGCGTTAATCTCTGTTAAAAAAATTAGTGGCGTTAAAATGAATTTGCGTTAACGCGTTATTAACGCGTTAATTTTGACAGCCCTAATATATATATATGTTTTATTTTGGCCCTATCCTCCTCCTTTGAAATAGTAGGGATAAAAACATATCTAAGAAACACAATCTGACCATCCTTGTCTTGTAAATGTTCTGAAAGTGTGTACTTGTCTTGTACTTACCATCTGAGTTTTTAGGTTAAAATTGCATCCAACAGGATAGATATAGTTTTGTGTTGTTTAAGTGCTACTGGTACTGCACACGAATGCGGTACAGGTGAGTTTAAAGGGTTAATTAAACCAATAATGAAAATTTGTCGTACTTCACCCCTCATATCGTTCCACACCCATAAGACTTTATCTTAGGAACATAAAGATATTTTGATAAAATCCGTGAGCTATCTGAGACCCATTTTTCTATCATTAAGTGACGAGAATACCTTTGGTGCTCACAGTATCCGAGACGTATTCACGAAAGCAGCACGTGCATTTGTTAAACAGCGCCATCCTGCGTAAGTCATAGATATATAATTATATAGATTCCCTGTTGGCGGACGCATCTATGGAGCTGTTGAATGAGGCATCTATGTGTACATGTATATCTACGCGCACAGACGCTGGCTTGCTTTATCGGTGTGCGAGCACTGAGCGGGAGCGCGCAGGATTTATTATATCATTCAGGTGGATTCTCCTGTAATCACACATAAACGGATTCAATCGTATCATCATCATCATCATCTCTCCTGCTCAGCGCGTGTATGTGAATAATGCGCGTGCTCGTCTTCTGCACGGCAGTGTGTGTTCTGAATACCGGAGGTGCGTGAGTAAAAAATAAACTATATGTGAGAAATGAATTTAAACAAAGCATTAATGAATATTTGTGTATAATCTGAAGTCATTTACACCCGTAGAGGTGTTTGCGTTTATTCAACAATGATCGCGTTACATAACAGATCATCTCAAAACATCGATCACAGGAATCCCTACTGTATGTGTTATTCTGTGCATTTGTGTTGTTTATTTTGTGCATTTGTGTTGTTATTCGTTTTTTATTGATGTTATTCGTTTTGTATTATGGATGAGTGTTTAGTTGGTCGAGCTCGTGCTCGAGGATTAGAGTTAAACTCTAATAAGGAGCGCGCACACGCGCAGGTATCTCTCACATGCATCACGTGTTTGTGTATAATGTAACGCTAATAGTGTTGACTGAAGCGCATTTATCTCACACATTTATAGCACATCTTATTCAACAATCTGCACTGGATCAGAGTTTGTGAGGTTCATGACATAAATTCTTATACAGATGTTCAAATTTTGCGACAATTTACTGTAAGTTAGTAGCACAAGAACATCTTGTGATGAGCGTCTGTGTTCTTCTCTGCAGTGAGATGTCTCCCTCTGCTGGATGATAAGGTCAGAGGTCATTTTATTATGAGTTTAGGTTACTGTGATGATATAATTAGTGATGCTTATAAAGTTTTGTATAAACTGTGTGTGTGTGTGTGTGTGTGTGTGTGTGTGTGTGTGTGTGTGTGTGTGTGTGTGTGTGTAGGGTGCAGGTGAGTGCGACACTAAAGATGTCAGTATGAGTACAAACATGAACGGGCCAGGAACAGACTGTACTGCGGTCGAGTCAGATGAGGTTCATTAAATAATCTTTGTCATTTAATTTGGTTACTAAGGACCAATCAGTAAAGAGAATAGTCAATATGTCCTGATGATGTCATGTGTCCTCAGATGATGTACTGAACACTGAAGAGAGACATAAAGCTCTACTGAGAGAATTACAGGAATTAGCAGAACAAGGTCAGTAACACACAAACACACACAGATTTGTGTTCAAGTCAGTTTAAACACACGTTTTTGTGTCAATCCAGAGGGAGAGAGAAAGAGCAAGCGAGGATATGCCCGTGATGATTATAAACAGAAAGGCAGAGATGAAGATGAAGAGTGGGAGGAGGATGAAGAAGATGATGAAGGTGTGATGGAGAATGAGCAAAACGAGAGAGATCTGGAGGAGCTGCTGGAGATGAAAGAGACACGGGACGAAGAGAAACGACAACAGATGGAGTCGGAGGATGAGAGGAGCACAGAGCTGGAGCTGATGATGGAGGTGCAGAAGGTGGAGAAGGAGCTGAAGCAGCTGCTGGAGGAGCAGATGAACGACACGCAGAGCTGGAACAGAGAGAAGGAGAAACAGCAGAAGCAGGAGGAACTGCAGGAGCTGCTGAGGAAGATGAGTCGGGCGCAGGAGGAAGATGAAAAGAAGAATCGGAGCAGAAGCGACGGACAGACGGACAAAAGAGAGACGCCGCAGAAGAGAGAGATGGAGAAGGCCAGCGATGAAGCCACACGACAGTTTGAGAGAGAAAGAGAGAGACAAAGAGAGGAAGATGAAGATGAGGTGTGTTTCTGATTCATTTAATACAATTATTTTTGGACTGTGAATTTTTGGGTGAATTGAGTTGATCATCTGTGTTTGCGTGTTTTATCAGTAGCTGTTGGAAATTGAAGCCGACTTGAGGAAGGTGGCAGCTGAACTTCGGGAACTACGCAACGGTTAAACGCGTACACACATTTATAATTCTTTAAATAACCCACACACACATAAACAAACTATAATCGCTTTAACTAACCATCAACTTCTGTTTGTCTTAGATGTGAAATAAGATATTATTCACCTCATAGTGATGATTTTACTGTCAGAGTGTTCAGAAAACAAGCATACAGAAACAAGCCATAATGCAGTTCTTGAGGCTAAGACACACACATTTGTGTTTGGTTCTCAGTTGTTTATCAAAGGGGACATATTATGAAAATCGGACTTCAATGTTTAAGTGTTATAATTGGGTCCCCAGTGCTTCTATCAACCTGGAAAATGTGAAAAAATAAACCCAGTAACTCTGCAAGCATGTGAAAAAAATAGCTAATTGAAATTTGGCTCCCCTTGTGATGTCAGAAGGGGATCTTATTATAATAATACCGCCTTTTAATCAGCACTATCCAACCATGACACAGCCATTTAGTGCAGAGAGAGAGAAAATAATTGGCTGCACAATTGAGTTTCAACTTCAACAAACCACCATTAAGGTGATCAGTGTTTGCATTATCAGCTCATTTGCATTTTAAAGGACAAACCCAAAACGGCACATTTTTGCTCACACCTACAAAGTGTCTTATAAAAAATTATCTGTGTAGTATTTTGAAATAAATAATATCTTGACATATGTACTCTTGGGACACCAAAGATTTATTTTACATTTAATAAAAAGTCATAATATGTCCCCTTTAAACGTAACTCACAGGCCACGCCCCTTTGCTTACATCACACAGGTACAGACTGTTTGAACTGAAATACTCTCAGATGTGACTCCTCATTCTAATAATTAAACATTAATATTTGTATAATAATGCAGTAATGATTAAATACATATAATCACATATAATATATTGTGCACTTATGCGCTCTTGACTGTTACTGTGTGCGTGTTTGCGCATGCGTGCGTGTGTATAAAACATTCTGCTCTGTTTTAAACACTGATGTGAAATGGCTTTAAACTGTTAAGACACATTAAGACTGTTCTGGGGTCAGAACACAAGCTGTTTTCTTTTGACATCATCTACTGGATCAATGAATGGTCAGAATATTACAGGGTTTCCGCGCGCGCGCGTTTCAATAATAATGATCTGCAAATAACAATCACGATTGTGTGTGTGTGTGTGTGTGTGTGATGTTGTACAGGAAACACTTGTGTTCTTTCTATCTTTGTTGCACTTTTCTATAAACAGGCAATCAAAGCAGGTGTCATCACGCACGCGCACACACGCACAATAAGGATTTTAGGTAATTTGTGAAATAAACAGCAATAAGAGAGAGATTAAGTAAATCTTGTGTGTGTTTGATACAACATCAGATTTAATGTGTAATATTTATTTGATATGTAAAGACATGAGTGTAGTTGTGTATTTAATAAAGGCTCTTATGTGAACACACGGTTGTGTCTCTTCCTCTTTATTGTTGCGCGCGCCTCACTGAAAGAGAAAGTGAAAGTATAAATCGCTCACTCACTCTCGCTCTCTCTCAGTCAATCGACGATCTTTGGCGATATTTAACTCTCAATATCCTCAGATTGATGTGATACATGTGCACACATTGAGTTTGTTTAAGTAGTGAAGTGTGTTTTGTGAAATTGTGAAGATGTCTCGAGGTTCAAACGCTGGATTTGATCGTCACATCACCATCTTTTCACCTGAGGGAAGACTTTATCAAGTCGGTAAGATATTTACTCTTAAACTCGATCAATTTGACTCTTAACTAAAATATTATTATTATATCATTCAGTTCAATTGTGTAGTGTGTGAGATGATAGTGTATTAGATAACAAACACAGACTGTAAATTCACCTGAAAGAGCTTCAGCAGCTGACCCAGAGTCAGCACAAACACATCGCGGTGACGTCTATGTAGATCTCCTGTCAGATGTCATATTAACATTTAAAAGATGTATAGATGTTAATAATTTAGATTTGTATGTAAAACTGCTCTTTCTAAGACGTTTATTAGATGTTTATACACAACAGTTGTTGTTCAGATCTTTAGCAGACATCTTACCTGTGCAGTGTGTGCTATCTGAGGAGATAATGACTTCATTATAAATCACTATAAATATTTTTTACAGACTGATACGTTTCTTGTGTGATCTGTGACTGTATTATTGTATACTGTTTTGTGTTTGTGTGTGTTTGTCGAATATGCCTTCAAAGCCATCAGTCAGAGTGGACTCACATCTGTGGGCATCAGAGGATCAGACTGCAGTGTGCTCGTGACACAGAAGAAAGTTCCGGTAACACAAACATACAAACACTAATACACACGCACAATCACACACTTATAGCTACACACAAACATATGCACACTAATACACACACAGAGAGAAAGAGAAAACCACTCATGCACACTCAGCACAATTTAACATCTTATTAGAAACAGTATCATACTTGTGTGTCTGTGTTCATGTGTTGTGTGTCTGTGTGTGTTAGTGTGTGTAAGCATCTCTTTCTGTTTGTCTTTGTGTGCAGGATTCACTGCTGGATGCATCAACGCTAACAAACATGTTCAAACTCACTCCAAACATCGGCTGTGTCATGACAGGACATTATGGTGTGTGTTTGTGTGTTATTCACACACTTTCTTGTATTTAGTTTCTGATAGATTTTATTGCACTTTCTTAGACAGCATCACAGCTAGACAACAACTGAAAGCGTCATCATGGGTGAATTGTGATGATCGGTGTTCCTCTTGTGGTGAGCAATAGATAGCAGAGCTTTGAACCAGATTTTTTTCCTATTTGGTTCGTTCTGAACAGAAACAGTATTTTAACGTTTCCGGTTTTCAGTTCAACACTAAAATTGACGTTTCTGAACCGGTTAGAACAAAAAATAAAGTTCCCGAACCGGTTAATAACGTTCCATGTCAGCTGTGGGATATACAAATAAGCAGGTTGATCATTATGACATTAAACTTAAATTATTAGTCTACATAATTTCCCTTAAGTCCCTATCTTGTCATCAACATTCTTATGTTGTGTGTTTCATTTTCATTAAATTAAAGTACTTCTCACTTTTTGCCATGCAGAATTACAGTAAACTAAATATAGCTGAAATAATAAATGCACAACTATTATGCAATAGCAAGAACATACAGATTGTCCTCTATTGAGCAATGTTGTTTGTTTGTGTTGTGTGTATAGCGGACAGTCGGTCTCAGGTACATCGAGCGCGCATCGAGGCGGCCGAGTGGAAGTATAAGTTTGGTTATGACATCACAGCGGATATGTTGTGTCGTCGTCTGGCGGACATCTCACAGGTGTACACACAGAACGCAGAGATGAGACCACTGGGCTGCTGTGAGTACTGATTTTAACTCAGACATTCATCTCTGTCAAACACTGAACTGGTCTCAATCTGTCTGTCTGTCTCTATTAGGTATGATGCTGATTGCCATGGACCCTCAGCTGGGGCCGTTGCTTTATAAATGTGACCCGGCTGGATATTTCTGTGGCTTCCGGGCGACGAGTGTTGGGGTGAAACACACAGAAGGCAACAGTTACCTGGAGAAAAAACTCAAAAAACAACCCGAGCTCTCCTACGACAGGACTGTAGAGGTACACAACAATCTCTCTGTGTGTGTTTGCATTTAATAATATTTGTGAAGTCATCTTCAGGGGGTATAGTTCAGTTTGTTCATTGAATAATTAAGTGAAGGACATCAATAAAGTGCAGTTTGTCTCCTGTGCACTAGATGGCGATCTCATGTCTGTCCTCTATACTTTCAATGGATTTCAAATGTACTGAGCTGGAGGTGGGAGTCGTGACGAAGGAAAAGCCCAAATTCAGGTGCAAACCAAATGATGAGATGTTATGAATGATCAATGTCTGATGATTATTATTATTTACATTGAGTAATCTTGTCTCTATTGATTTTAGGATTTTATCAGAAGGAGAAATTGAAGGTCATCTGTCAGCGATCGCTGAGAGGGAATAGTTAGTGTCAGGTTAACAGAGTCACACACCTGATGTCATTAAAAACCAGCTCAACACAAGATTATTTCTCTATGTATGTTAGTTAGTCAATGACAAACCTGATGTATAAACCAGCTACAACCAATTCATTAAATAAAAGAATCTTAAATGGATTGTCTCATTGGATAATAATTATATAAGATTAAGAACACCTTTATATTCTTATGTAGATGCATTTCTGCCTCATGTAAGATGTACTTCTCTCTTTCTCTATCCGGTGGTGACATCACTTCAGACTGTGTGTTGAAATGAGCTATAACAGACATGCGTATCTAATGTTTTACATTTGGAAATAAACAGAAGCTTTCTTCAAATTTAAAGAGACACACACACAGAAACGGCAATTTTTTATACAACATCATATAACGAAAGATCTGTGGTGAATTTTGAGCTGAAATTTAAAGACACATTCTGGGGATACCAGAGACTTTTAATATTGTTGAAAACAACTATGTTAGGTGCCCTTTAATGTTCTCTACATCAGAATGTATTTTTTACCATTGATATTTAGAAAGGCTGAAGAGTTCTAGAATGGATTGTGAAGATCCAGATTCTCCTACTTATCCAGACCAGAGCCAGTACTTATTGAACTTTGCATAACGTCCTGGCTATTCAGTACTGTCACAGTAGTGGAGCAAGAATGCGTTTCAAAAGCGGGGGGTGAGCAGTGGACTGAGCCGTTGGTTGCAATTTGCAACCTCACCACTAAAATGTACACACTGCACCTTCAACATTTTAAACAATGATACAACATATGAACAAGTAAAACAAAAAAAGTTTTGAGTAGATTATAAAAGTTGTAAAAAGTAGCCGTCAGTTTGCTTTATCCATTGTGGTAGCTCGATCACAAAAGGGTTGGAGACCCCGGCCCTGGTTTGGGGTTTTCCTTAAGTCTCTATCTTGTCATTAAACATTAAAAAAGGCTACATTATGTAGGCGACATAACTGTTATTTTGACATGCCTACATTTGTTGAGTGCACTTAAACACGCGCACACACACAGACGGAGGACGAATTCCAAACGGCACTTCGGGAAGAAGATGCAGCATAAACAGTCGCTCCACATAAAGTGAAAATTACGTTGTTTTTCATTGCTTTATTTGTCAAATGTAGTTTAATGGACTACAATATGAGATACAGTAGTGCATCTCTCTCTCAAGTTTATAGATCAAGAGTTCTGATCTTTGAAGGGCATAGGGATAGCCTAATCACATTTGATTGAAGTTGGACCGGACACATTCAACTGCATGTGTGTCTGTGCGTAAATTGTTCACTTTAGCACCTTGTGTGGTTAAATTGTTTAAAATCACTTAAGTGTTAACATTTGCAAACCTTTAAAACACGTGCATATCATCAACTTTCACCCTATTTAAATTTGCATATTAATCCGCAAATCGCATGCAACCCGAACTGTGGGTCGTGATCTGTACGGATCAACTGCTATCCATTTCACCACTAATTGCTATTAAAAAAACAAACATCTTGAGACACTTGGTAGCCTACAATATTTCCCTCTTATGATTGAGCATAAGAGAGTTGGGCTTGAGTAGACTACCTGCCGCTGGCAAGCTTCTCATTTCTCTGATGAGTCAACGACGACCGGAAGTGAACTTCACCGATTCATATTGCACAGAAATCTTGTCAAAGAACAAAAAATAACGGTATTAACCGGTTACCAGTATTTTAAATAAACGTTTCTGTTCCAGAACATATATATTTTTTAAAGTTTCTGGTTTTCGTTTTTGTTTCTTGGTTCTTCCAGCATAAAAATGCTGCAAACTGGACTCTGTTTTCCATCAAAACCACAAGACTTTCACACACATTTGGAGTTGCCTTGCACCAGACCACGCAAGTATCCAAAAAGGTTCTATATCATAAAACGGTGTTTAAGACGAGCCCTTTTTAATGAGGTGAAATGTTGGTTTTATGCAGAGTCTCTCTTGTTTGTCTTGGGAAAAATTTACTTTACTAAAAATGTTCACTACATTCTAAAGCATAGAATCTTACTGTGTATTCCTTTTATATTGCATATTAAAATCGATTTAATACCTAATTACATAAAAACTTTCGTACTTTTTACTTTAAAAAATACTAGATGTTTAATGTACTTAAATATTAAATATAAACTAAAAACGTGAAATTATGAAATGTAGTGGAGTAAAAATTATGATAATATGCTTTGGCGTGTATGTTTTCCAAAGAAAAACACTGATAAAATATGAATACTTAAAAATGAAATTAAAAATACTTAAGTAGTGTCCACCTCTGCACAAAAAGTACAAAACTCTGTGATGATGAAAAAATAGATATTACAGCAATCAAGAAGTGCAATGATTTAAGAGAGAAAAACAATGTTTTTCTATATCTGTATGCAAACTATATCTTGAGAATTGAAATGGGTGAATTACTATCCAATATGTTCTTGCATTTGGTGCTAGCCTTGAACCAAAACCAAAATCTACTGCCAGGTCCTCAACATCGAACCGTGTGATCTGGAAGGATTTCTTTTCTTTTTAAAGAAAGAATGCTAATGCAAATGGGACAGGTTTCCTAAGGAACACCAGATTAAAATGTTCGTTCCTGTAATAGTCTGTGACATTATGGGCCCTATCTTGCACCCAGCGCAATTGACTTTGTCAGTGACGCATGTATAATTCGTATTTTGCACCGGCGCACAGCGGGTTTTTCCCTCCACAGACGCACGTCGGCAAACTAGGGAATGAATTTGCGCTCCCTGGGCGGTTAAGCGCAAAAAAGGAGGCATGTTCCGGCGCAAACCATCCCTGATGCTATTTTGCAGTTTCAGATAACAATTGCGCCACTGACCAAAAAAAAAACTAGTCTAAAGTCAGTGGCGTGTTGCGCGTGGTTCATTATGCTATTTTAAGGGCGCTATTTATGACTTTGAGAACTTTCTATTCATATTGAAGCAGCATGTTTTTTTTGCTCTGAGTATCCTGAATGGCGATATAATAGCTGAACTAACATAACAGAGAGTAAATCTGTGTGGTTTTGGTGATATTATTTTTTTACACAGAGTAAACTATTAAATTTTGTAAATTATTACAGTTGTACTGCTGTTTATGTCAATGCACCGTTACTGTGATGGCTTAGCACCCAGACTTTGAGACTGACTTGACTTACTCATTGTAACGGGGTGATATGAGTTCGGGACTGCATTTCCCATAAGGCTATGCAGTAGCGTAATGTTCACGTCAGCACGCACTATAAATAGACGCACGGTAGCATAGTGTGTCCTCCTCTTTCATTCATTGATTCTGCCAACAAGCAAACATTATTATAAGGTACTATAAATAGACTCATAGTAGTGTGGATTGCTTTCACCTCATTTGTCGGGTCTACAAACAAGCTTGTCGATCTTCAGGTTACTGTTCATTTAATTTAATGCGGGTATAAGGCATCTTCATGTACGGATTTTATTGTTAAGAAAACCGTGCGTGTTAATGGTGATTGGCCTGACGACAGAGTCTTCAAAGAGTATGAGTGATGTATGAGCGAAATGCTTGTTAGAGGTTCCTTTTTAATAGAAGAAACAACCGGTTGGTTTTAATTCTGTCTTTCACAGATCCAGATATATTTTTAAGGTCAAGCACGACTATTGTTACTATTTTATATTTTGATTTTTGTGGTGAATTTCCCCTTTCTTATTGTATTAGTGATTTATGATTACTATTAGTATTTGTGTAATGATTTGAGGGTTTTTTATTCATTATTATTTTTATTTTATTTTTGTGAATGTATGATTAATTTTGTTTCCTCTCTTTGTAGTTTTCATCCTTTCTGACTCTCGGCAGCACAGGGGCTTCCCTTGTGGGTGCGACTGGCACTGGTGCGGTGGTGGGATATTCTTGTGACGTGGCACCTTTTATTGTGTGCTGTGATTGCTGTGTTGAAGTGGGGTTGCATTGCAGTGGTTGTATATCCTTCACAATTCCAGTGGTGCCTTTTAAGGAGCCCTGTGATTTTGTCATGAGAGTATAAATATTTTTCTACATCATGAGGTTTGCCATAGTATTTTAACTATTTTATCATGTTATGTGGAATTAGAAGTTTTGTATTATAAATAAAACTGCTTGTAAAAGTGATCATTGCTATTACCGTCTGTGGCATTTAACTTATATATTTAAATACCGACCAGGTCTGGTTGGTTACAATCATTACCAAATTCTGTTCCCAGACAGAAAAACAAGTCAGCCCAGCATGCTGCCATGAGTCTGGAGACTCGAGTCAAACTTCTACAAGCTGAAGTATCCATGCTGCAGAAGTGTCTCAATGACTCTCTCAAGTTGCAGCAGAGCATATTAAGACAGGACCTCCTGATGTAGACACCAATGCAGCGCCACATGACCAGCTACCTCCTATGGCCAGTTCTACACCACACATCCGTGTCTCACCAGGCCAGGTGCCATTACAAGGTATGACTAATGTTAATGTTTCCCACAGACACTTGACATGCTCACCACTGGCAAATTCTTCTGATGTGAGTAATACCAGTAGAATCCTTGCATCTGTACTGCACCAGTCAAGGCTCGAGCCACCTGTATTTGCGGGAGATGGACATGTGAGCCCAGAAGACTGTCTCCAATTGGTCAATGTTTACAGAACCTCTTATGACTAAACCCATGCCCAAATTCTTTTAGAGCTGCCACGATTTTTGGCAAAGGAACTAAAGAAGTGGTTCACTGTCCTTGGCACACATGTCGTGACATGGTCCCAGTTCTGTGATTTCTTCAGGACAGTCTTTCTTCCTTCCAACAGTAAGGAGCAAATAATGAGAGGTATCTTAGATTGTGTACAAAGTCCTGAAGAGCCTCTCCCTACTTTTGTGGCCCACATGCTAATTGGGTTCAGGAAGTTAAAAATTCCCCCTACAGAGCAAGAACAAATTGACCCAATTTCTAAGCATGCCCTTGAAAAATACAGAGTTGCACTCTATGGAACCTCTGTCTCCTCATTCATGGATCTCCTTCTGAGGGCTTATGAGCTCCATGTGGTTCTTGGACCAAGAATTATTTCCCACCTTCAGTGCTGGGTAAAACTAAACTTGCCAAAGATACATATTGTTACAAGTGCTCACGTCCTGATGAAAAAAGACAAACAAAGCTGAACGTAGTGATGCAGGGGAAACTATTCCCTTTGTCACGCAGAGGGGAAACTACAGAGGGGGGCAGATGATTTGCAGAGGCAATCCTCCCTCCAGGAAATTAATTCGTCTCAACTGACTCATTGCAATGTTCCTGCACAGCCTGTCCTTTGTCATGTGGAAGATTCTACATCCCCTTCTTTTTGGAACACCCCATTAAGAGTTCAAATTAACCTACGTGGCCAGGTGTTGGATGCTACACTTGACACTGGTGCATCACTGTTTGCAGTGCAGGCAGACATTGTTCAAAATCATGACAGGCTGAAGGTTAAGGTTCAACCATGGACCCCTTCCCCTATACAACTGGCAGATGGTGGAGCATGCCAACCCGTGGGGCTCACATGGTTGGCTTTTGGCTTTATGGGACAGCGTTTCTACCACTGGATTGCTATTGTCCCAAGCCTTCCCTCAACGTTAGTCTTGGGGATGGACTTCATGTTGCATGCTTCCATTACCATTCACATCCCGTCTAGAACTGTCGTCATGGGCGAAAATCATTTATTCATTGTGGAATTGGATGGCGAAGAAGGGCATGAGTCGGACGACAGTTTGTTGTTCACGGAAGTTTCATCCTCAGCACTAAAAGACAAAATTGAGGAAGAGTGTCTGAGTATTGCTGAGAAAAAACAGTTGACTGAGCTACTTAAAAGCTTATCAGACCTCTTTGACGGTCACTTGGGCCCCACTACTCTAGCCGAACACTCCATAGACACGGGAAATGCCAAACCAGTCCACCTTCCCCCTTATAGAACTTCACCAGCTAAAAAGCAATTTATTGAGGAACAAATAAGTAAAATGTTAACTGAAGTAATCATTGAAACGGCTTCAGGTCCTTGGGCTACCCCGGTTGTGATTGTGCACAAACCTTGTGGTGAACCACAATTTTGTGTGGATTATCGTGGGTTAAACCAGCTCACCACAAAAGACTCTTACCCATTGCAGAGAGTCTTGACTTCCTTTCTTGACAACGATTGACCTCGCTCAGGGATACTGGCAAGTCTCCATGGCAGAAGACTAAAAAAAGAAGACTGTTTTGGCTTCACACAGCTTCAAGGGCTGTTTCAGTTCCGAGTGCTTCCATTTGGACTGTGCAATGCATCGGCGACCTTTCAGAGACTTATGAACAGTGTTTTGGCTGGGCTTATCTATAGGTAATCTCTCATGTATGAGGGGATTGCGTTGTCTGTGAACCTGCCATTAAATGTGCGTAATACAGCCTTTCCGCCTTTAAGCTCTGTCTTTCACCTATTTCATAAGAGTTATCCAGGTCAAAGCGTTATAGGTACTATTTAAATGTTCTGTGTAGGGATTCATACTATTTGTGCAAAACCTGGATGATGAATCACGCAGGTAAGAGGCCCTGGAACCTGTTGCATTCTCCTTAAACCCTAATAAGTAATAACATAGCACTTAAATAAGTAAACAGTCTTTCATAATAAAGTTTACTATAGTAAAATAATGTAGAACTAACTAATGAATTAGTTAGTTCATTGACAGACATCATTTATACTGTAACAGCTGTCTGAACTCTCTGGATCGAGCTCGAAGCTGTAAGGCAGTACAGACACCATCGTTTATAGAGAAATATAACTGTTTGTTTATGTTCATGCCTGTAATTCTCAGGACCAGAAAACCCACGTGTAGTCAGGGACGTAACCTTTCAAACACACGCTGAACCCAGTGGACCAATAAGAGTTGAGTAGGTCATCTGACCAATCAGAGTACACTAGACATTTTGGGAGGCAGAGACAGGATCTAAATCCGAGTGTTTTACAGACAGGGCAAAATTGGTGAGGCATGTAGGCAATTTATAAGAATCATAATGCATTAGTTTGAAGTTTACTATGGGAGACCAATATATTACAATAAGGTGTTAATTTATTAACATAACAGGTGCTCTTTAAAGTAAAAAAAGATATTCTTAACAGGTACAAAAAGCAAACACAACAGAGTACAAAGGAGATAGCCAATACAGAAGTGATTTAAACTGCAATTCATCGACAGGCCACTAGAGGTTTCAAAAGGAAGTCGGTACCCACAGACCTCCATGTTAAAATGAAGTTAAAACTTTAGAGCAGAAAATAATGTTTACAGCCTTTTTGCTTACAGTTGTTTACAGTTACAAAAATAACAGTAGTGGCTGTACTCTCGTGGTGTGCTTTCTGTATAACATTTCCGCATCAGATCAGGATATGGATGTTTGTTTGGTGAATGGTTCCAGGCAAGAAAAAATGTTCTTTGCTCGTTTTTCAGCTTACGAGCACGGGCCCTGAGCCAATGCATCTGTGGATTACACATAAGCACTTTTCACACAGAAATTCCGTTAAATACCCGTAAAATGCATCCTGGATTTTTCCGGAATAGTTAGAGGTTTTTTTCGTTCACACTGCCAAGATTACACGGCATCTGATGGTCCCGGAAAGACACTTGACATGTTGAAAGTCCCGCCCTCTCTTCCACGCAGCGTCTGAAGTTTGCATATTATATATTATTTCTCTCTCCAGAAACAACTCGCGTGCATTTTTGTTTATGATAAGACTACAAAGGAGCGCGTGAATGCACAGTTCTATGCTGGTGAATGATCTCAGCTTCAGAGTGGATATTTGACGAGCTCCCTGATTTCTGCTTTGATACAGTTTTCAGAAATTTCTCATCGTGATTGTTTATATGCATTTAAAACCCGCATTTTGAGGAGCTGAACAGAACAATATATCTCGTTGGGATGACATGCGGGTATTTTCGTTTATTATAGCTCAAATGAGCACGTGACGCGATATTCTTTTATGCTGCTGAATGATCTCCGTTTCAACACAGTAAGTAACGAGCTAACTTACCTGATATCTGCTTCAGTCTAGTATGCTGCCATTTCTCGCCGTGAATGTTGTAAATCCCTCGTTTTAAAGAGTTGAACCAACTTCATGTTGCCATGACACGCGCGTCCTCACTATGGCACGTGCGTCATTGTTTATGCGTCTCATATATCATTTTCTGATAACTGCTTCAATCTAGTTTGCAACATTTCTCGTGGTGAATTTTTATATGCATGTTATCTCTCGTTGTAAGGAGCTGAACCATAACTTGTGTTGTGATGATGACGCGCGCGTCCTCACTTCGACACGCCCTTTACGGATTTCTTGTTCACACAGAGGGTTACCCGCGTATCTTACTAGGTCCTCTTTCGGGCAACTATCCCAGTAGATTAACGGAACGAGTTTTTGTTCACACAGACGCTTGTCTGGCAATTTTACGGGTATTTTCTGGGACCAGAGGTCTGTGTGAATGGGGTAAAAGTGTACAGTTGGCGCTGTAATGGCGACAGGTGGAGAGCATCGTGCATTTGTACTGTGTGATGAATTTTCGTTTCTGGTGTTCCTGAGTGCAAGTGTTTGTTTAAATTAGCAGCACTACGGTTTCCATGAATGTCTGCCTTTCTGGATATTATTATAGTTAGATCAAAGGTTGTTAAATACACTTTTTCATGATGAGGATGCGTGAGCTGACTTTGCTGTTGCTGCTGTTGCTGCTTTGGGCAGCTGAACTGCTAATGGCATTACCAGGGCGGTACGGGGGCCATATTTTGCGGTATAATCGGGATGATCTGCTGCTTCTTCAGAATATAAATTATACAGCACCGAACTTGGACAACTTGGGAGAGTTAATACCGGGACAACGCGGCCTGGGCCGTGACCATCGTCGGATATCTCCCATGAGGAAGCGAGGAAGGAGGGATGGAGTGAAGCAATGGCTGAAAAGGCTAACCGGCACACAGAGGAGTCTACCATTACCTTCCATTATACTCGCCAATGTTCGCTCCCTACGTAATAAACTGGATGAACTACAGGCAAACATATCATTCCAGTGGACATACAGGGAGGCTAGTCTGGTTTGCCTCACGGAAACCTGGCTGGATGAAACGATCGCGGACTCCGAGCTCTCTCTGGATGGATTCGGCACTCCGCTTAGACTGGATCGGGATACTGTGAGTAGCATGAAAAAACACGGGGGTGGGCTGTGCGTATATTTTAATAAAGACTGGAGCAGAGCTGCTGATGTCAAAGACTCTTGTTGTACACCTGATTTAGAGCTGCTTGCTGTGTCATTCAGACCTAAATATCTCCCTCGGGAGTTTGGTCAGCTGGCTGTAGTGCTTGTTTACATACCTTCCTCTGGCAACGTAACACGCGTGGCTGAGGCCATAGCGGCGCGTGTCCAACAGATTGAATCTATATCCCCAGATTCCCCAGTTCTCATTTTAGGGGATTTTTTAATGAGGATTTAATTAAAGATGGCTGCTTGACTCAGAGTGTGTGATGCAGGTCCAGGGTTTTCTGATATAAATTGGCTACTTACCATTGATACTCTGCATTTTTGATCGGTCTGTAAAATAACCAAACAACAAAGCTCCTTCCTTAATTAAGTAAATTTAAGGCAACTACACTGAGAATACCTAAGACCACGATAGCAAACAATGGAGCACGCCGCGGATATTACACTTAAGAATATCTGGGATGCAATCATTCAGATTAAAACTGACATCTATGCACATATTGATGCGAAAATTGCACCAATACAAGTAAGCATTGGAAAAATACAAGGCTCCATGTCAACAATAAGTGACCAGATAAATATGCTGGAACAAAGAGTGAGCTCCAACGAGGACAATGTCAAAGATCTCAACAAATGCGTGAAGTTACTTGAAAAGGAAAACATTTTTCAATTCAATTCAATTTTATTTATATAGCGCTTTTCACAATACTCAATTGTTTCAAAGCAGCTTTACATTAATAGAAGCAGTAAAAGCACAGAAAAATGACAGATAGCACAACATAATACACAATAGCATAAGCTGTCAAATTTGCTGAGGCTATGACTCGACATTATGAACGAGCGTATTACTAATGTAACGTCTAGGAGAAGAAGCTAAATTAAGCCCAAGCAGGCTACCTCCCCGGGGTAAAAAACCCCCTAGGAGAAAAAAAACAAAACCCCGGGTTGTTGAGCCGAGGAAAAAAAAAATAAAAAGTCCTAGGAGGGAAAAACCCTTGGGAGATTTATATGTATATAAACACATATAAACGGATAAGGAGATTAAGCGGGGATTAAGCGGGGTTTAAGCGGGTTCTGCCGGTGGTCGTTGGTCAGGCATCAGCTGGGCATCACAGTGATGGACGACCAGTAGATCAGAGGTGAGTCGACTTTCACATCTACCGGAACTGGGTCTGTTTGTCCCATTGTCCTCAGGGTCGAGGACAGGACAGGGAGAGAAAAACAAAATCATATTAGCGTAGGGGCCGTTCACATGTAATGCAAGTGTCACACAGTGATGTGGTTTAATCAGCTTAGTTTCAGACAGACTAACTATTGCGGCATAATTATATTATCCACAGTTGAAGATTTTGCAAATTGGGGGCCCACTGCGACGGTATATATGGTAACTAAGGGTCACCTTCTGATTTTTAAGAGAAAGAGAAAATGAAACCTGTCGACCCGTTTGACTAAGGCCTGTAGCCCCACTGTCGTCGTTAATGCAGGTTCAGTGGCAAACGGGTCTATATTGCATGCTATTTACAAGATCATGAGAAAACGCCAACATCGCAACCTGACCATACGTGCCAACCCGTTTGACTAAGGCTGGAGGCCCCACTGTCGTCGTTAATGCAGGTTCAGTGGCAAACGGGTCTGTATGGCATACTATTCACAAGACACAAAAAAGCGCCAAAATCGCAACCCGACCATACGTGCCAACCCGTTTGACTAAGGCTGGAAGCCCCACTGTCGTCGTTAATGCAGGTTCAGTGGCAAACGGGTCTGTATGGCATAGTATTCGCAATATAAAGAAAGCGCCAAAAAGCCCAACCCAACCATACGTGCCAACCCGTTTGACTAAGGCTGGAAGCCCCACTGTCGTCGTTAATGCAGGTTCAGTGGCAAACGGGTCTGTATGGCATAGTATTCGCAATATAAAGAAAGCGCCAAAAGCCCAACCCAACCGTACGTGCCAACCCGTTTGACTAAGGCCGGATGCCCCACTGTCGTCGTTAATGCAGGTTCAGTGGCAAACGGGTTTGTATGGCATACTATTCACAAGAACACGAAAGTTCCAAAATCGCAATCCGACTATACGTTAAGATAAGGTTTTTATTTATTTATTTGGTTGGTCTGTTTTATGACCGCGAGTGCTTTGTTCCGTACAGATAACTATTTCGAGTTAAGTACTTTTACTAGACAAATTATGCGAATGCTTTGTTGAAGAGAAAAGTTTTAAGTCTAGATTTAAAATTATCGACTGTGTCTGATTCTCGGACATCGGTTGGTAAATCATTCCAGAGCTTAGGGGCCAAGTAGGAAAATGACCTTCCACTTTTAGACACTTTTGATAGTCTAGGGATAATCAAGAGACCAGAATTTTGTGACCGTAGTGTGCGTGATGGATTGTATTCTGATAGTAATTCTCTAAGGTATGAGGGTGCTAGGCCATTTAAAGCTTTGTAGGTGAGTAGTGATATTTTAAATTGTATGCGATATTTAACTGGTAGCCAGTGTAAAGATGCCAGAATTGGGCTTATGTGGTCGTACTTTTTAGATCGAGTAAGTACCCTTGCGGAAGCGTTTTGAACTAGCTGAAGCTTGTTTACTTGATTTGCATGGCATCCCCCGAGTAGCGAGTTACAATAGTCTATTCTAGAGGTCATAAAAGCATGGATAAGCTTCTCTGCGTCAGATGTAGACAGTATATGGCGTATTTTCGAGATATTTCTAAGGTGGAAGAAAGCTGTACGGCAGACGTTGGCGATATGATTATCGAAGGATAAGTTGCTGTCGAACATCACACCTAAGTTCCTTACCGTGGAAGATGGCACCACAGTGCAGCCATCTATGTGCAACGTGTAATCTGACATATTATGTTTGTAGCGATTCGGTTCAATAATAAGTATCTCTGTCTTATTGGAGTTCAGCTTAAGAAAGTTATGTGCCATCCAGTCACTAACATCGCTAAGGCAGTCTGTTAGCTTAGAAAACGTGTGTGTTTCGCTGGGATGTGAGGAGATGTAAAGCTGGGTATCATCCGCATAGCAGTGAAAACTTATGTTATGTTTCCTGATAATGTCTCCTAGAGGTAACATGTATAACGAGATCAGGATAGGACCTAAAACCGATCCCTGCGGAACACCGTATTTAACCAGGGAGTGATATGACTCTTCCTCGTTTACATAAACAAAGTGATAGCGATTGGTTAGATACGACCTAAACCATGCTAGCGCCTGACCACTGATACCAACATAGTTTTCTAGTCTATTGAGTAAGATTGTATGATCTATTGTGTCAAAGGCTGCACTAAGGTCTAATAATATAAGAATTGAGATTTCACCACGATCGGATGTTAATAGGAGGTCATTTGTAACTCTAAGCAACGCTGTCTCTGTGCTATGGTGGGGCCTGAATCCTGATTGGAACTTTTCATATGTACTATTATTTGTCAAAAATGTGCGTAACTGGCTTGCCACTACCTTTTCTAATATTTTCGAAAGAAAAGGGAGATTTGAGATTGGTCTAAAGTTATTAAGCTCTCCCTGATCAAGCTGTGGTTTTTTAATCAGAGGTTTAATAACTGCTAGTTTGAAAGATGTTGGAACGTATCCTATTTCTAGCGATGAGTTAAAGATATTTAGAACCGGGGTTGACACTACAGGAAATACCTCTTTAAGTAGTTTTGTGGGAACGGGGTCTAATATACAGGACGATGATTTGGATGACGTTACTAGTTTAGAGAGCTCTTCTATTGTAGTAGGTTTAAATGAATCAAGATGTTCGTGTGGTAGTCTAGTGTTAAGTGAACTAACGGGTAGAGTGGTGGCTGCCTGTGTAGCTACGATGTTTTCCCTTATAGCCGTAATTTTGTTAGAAAAGAAGTTCATGAAGTCGTTACTATTGTGTTGGAGTTTACTATTGGTTTCTGTTTGTTCTTTGTTTCTAGTCAGTTTTGCAACGGTGCTAAAGAGGAAACGAGGGTTGTTATGATTCTCATTTATAAGCTTGCTAAGATAGGTAGATCTGGCGGTTTTAATAGCCTGTCTGTAGTGTTTAACACTATCTTTCCATGCTGCACGCCATACTTCTAATTTTGTGCTTCTATAATTTCTTTCCATTTTCCTAGTTGCCTTTTTAAGAGCTGCGGTGTGATGATCATACCATGGAGCTGGCGGCTTTTTTTTGATTCTCTTTTTTCGAATGGGAGCAACGGCATCCAATGTGTTAGAACAGACATTGTTTAGGTTTTCTATTACAATATCTAGATCATCACAGTTATCTGCATGTTTAATTTGGGACAGGTCTGGAAGAGTGCTAATAAAGCTATCTTTAGTGGTGGAAATTATTGTTCTGGCTAATCTGTAGCATGTTGTGGATTGAGTGATCCTATCTAGAAGTACAGTGTATGACACAAGGTAATGGTCAGAAACTGCATCACTCTGAGGTGATATTTTGATGTCATTAATATTAAGCCCGAGTGACAGAATTAAGTCTAATGTGTGCTTACGAGTATGCGTTGGCCCTGTCACGTTTTGTCTAATATTGAGAGAATTTAGAACATCCATAAACGCACGTCCTAATGCATCTTTATGGTTATCCACATGAATATTAAAATCACCAACGATAAGAGCTTTATCTACAGTGACTGCAAGCTCAGACAGAAAATCTGCTATTTCTTTAAGGAAATCTGCATGGTGGCCCGGAGGTCTATAGATTGTAGCTAAGGCAAAAGAGAGCTGTTTGTGGTTACGATCAGTTATTTCCATATTTAACAACATTAGTTCAAATGATTTAAATTTTAGTTCAGATTTTTGGTTTACTTTAAAAATTTTGTTGTATATTGTAGCTACACCACCCCCTCTCCCCTTTAACCTAGGTTCGTGTTTATAATAATAGTCTTGTGGGGTGGATTCGTTTAAACTAATGTAGTCGTCTGCTTTAAGCCAGGTTTCTGTTAAACAGAGTGCATCTAAGTTTTGGTCATTAATTATTTCATTAACAATAGGTTCTTTATTGGTAAGCGATCTAATGTTAAGAAGGCCGAACTTTAACATTCGAGGTTCATCTTGTAATGTATTGTTTTCTAATTTTATGTTGGTCAAATTTGTACGTGATGTGGCAAGCGGTGCTCTGTATTTGCTTGTTCGGGGAACAGATACAGTTGAAATGTGTTGATATTCTGGTAAGATCGACTCGAAGTGCTGGGATATATGTGATCTTGACATATCATGCCAGCTAACAGATGGACAGTTAAGCTGATCCGTCTGTTTCCTGACCTGGGCCCTGGATAGTCATACTATATCAGAATTAAGAATATTAATCAGATTTCTGGTGAGTATAGCACTTCCTTCTGATGTCGGATGAAGGCCATCTCGGGTTAGGAGGAATGGTCTACCCCAGAAATGCTTCCAATTGTCTATAAACCCTACATTATGCTGAGGGCACCACTTTGACATCCAGCCATTGAGAGACACTAATCTACTATGTGTTTCATCTCCCCGGTAGGCGGGGAGGGGACCAGAGCATATTACATTGTCTGACATTGTTTTTTCAATTTCACACATCTCCTTAATATTATCTTTGGTGATTTCCGACTGTCGGAGTCTGGTGTCATTTGTTCCGGCGTGAATAACAATCTTAGAAAACTTCCGTTTAGCATTAGCCAGCACTTTAAGTTTGGATCTAATGTCAGACGTTCTGGCTCCCGGTATACAGTCGACTAGGGTGTTTGGTGCCTCAATGTTAGTGTTCCTGAGTATAGAATCTCCAATGACCAGGGCACTTTTAACAGGTGTTTCAGCTAGTGTATTCCTTAGGGGATCGAATCTGTTAGAAAGTACCGTAACGTTATGGGTCTTAGATGGACGCCGTATATGACTATGCCGCCTGACAGTCACCCAGTTAGACCGCCGACTTGACTCTGATGTCGGAACCGAGCCATGTGTATTATGATAAACACTATGCGCGCTCGATACAGTATTTATAATGTTTACATTAGCATCTGATGTCGGAACACTATGTGCGCTCGATACATTGTTTGTAATGTTTACATTAGCATCTGATGTCGGAACCGAGCCATTAGTCTTTTCGCTCGATACAGTATTTACAACAGTAACATTAGCGGTTTTGCTATCCTCAACTAGCGTTCGGATGCGCGATTCTAGTTCAGCAACCTTCTCAGTTAATCTTAATACTTCAATACACTTAGTGCATGTAAACCCATCTATGCTAACGGCAGAAGCTAAACTATACATGTAGCAAGTAGTACATGTTACAATAACAAGCGGAGTCTTACCGCTTTCATGCTGGGCGATGGCGTCTTTGTTTACCCGAACGCGCTCCGCGGAGCTGCATCGCGTTGGGGGTTTGGTTGTGGTACGCCTCAGTCGCCTGCGAACGTCTGGGTCCAGGGTGATGTTGGGCATGCTGAATCTGCGAAGGCCGGGCAGCGGCTCCTCCACAGCTTCCCGATCGCTTTCATGTTGGGCAATGGCGTCTCCGTTCACTCGCTTACGGTCCGTAAAGCTGCATCGCGTGGAGCACTCGTTTGTCGCATTCCTCGGTCGCTTGTGGACGTCCGGAGACATGGTGAAGTGGGCGCTGTAGCTCGCGTTGGATCTGCTCAAACCGATCAACTCCTTCGCAGCTTCCCGCTCAGGCGAGGACAGGTCAGAAAAGCATATATCAGATGAATCCGCCATTAGATCGGAAAATGCTAGCTTCAGTCGGCAGCGTTTGTTGAAGCTAGCGGGCTATATGCTAACACTGTGGGTGTTTATTAGTGATAAATAGTTTCACGTGGTAGTAATGCTCAATAATCCTCACGGTAAAGTATTCCTAGGTAAAACTTAATATATAAATAGGAATAAGATAGTAAAAAAGGCTTTTAGATGAAGAACTCGACGGAGCTCCGATGCACGATCTGTTCAGCGTGAAACCGGATTTACCTCAGAGCTAAAGTTGACGATGCTGAAAACAGGAGCCGTGCTTGTAATCTCCGGTTCATAAATATTCCTGAAAAGTCGGAAGGCAGGGACACCATTGCATTTATGAACCAGTTAATTCCACAGCTTTTGGGTAAGGAAAGTTTTCCGACTTCGGCTTCCATTGAGAAGGCGCATCGTACTCCAACTTTCATGCCTGGGAATAAAGCCGACAGACCACGGCCGATTCTGGTGAAGTTTCTCAGCTTCCAGGATAGGTTCACATCCTACGTCTGGCTAAAGAAAAAAAGGAACTGCTTTTCCAGGGATCGCGAGTCCATATTTTCCCGGATTTAAGCGCTGATCTGACAAAGAGACGCCGCGAGTTTGATGCTGTTAAAAAGAAATTCCGGGAAAAGGGGATCAAGTATTCAATTATGTATCCATGTACTTTGTGGATACTTGAGGACGGAAAAGCCAGAAGCTTTCGCTGTCCAGATGACGCGGAGAATTATATCTGTCGGGACGAGTCTCTTTTATCTACGGAGTAGTGAGTACTATGAACGGTCAATGTGGCCTTATCTATCAGGATGTAATACTGAACTGATTTGGACATAGACTGAACACTGTAAATACTTGCTTCCATTAGAAATAGTTATGATGACTCCTATTAAGATGTTCAGTTCATCTTTATTTATTTATTTCCCGAAGGCAATTTGGTTGCAGCAAACAGGCATACACATAAAACACTGTCACACATACATACACAAAAAATAGTTTAAAACACACATGATTTAATACATTTACCTAGTGTTTAAAAACTTTACAGCTGAAGGTATAAATGAATTTTTAAACCTATTTGTTTTACTGAGCGGAGTTCTATACCGGCTACCAGATGGAAGAAGCTTGAACTCCTCAAACAAGGGGTGAGAAACATCCAACAGAATGTTCTGTGCTTTACCCAACACCTGTCTTTGATATAGCTGAGCCATAGTCATTTGCTTCCTCCCTGTTATTTTGTTTCCCTGATTCACCATCCTCTCAATACGATTTCTATTTTTCACATTCAGTGAAAAAGACAAAACCGACTCCACATAGGATCTATAGAACATACACAACAGTGTTTTATCCACATTAAATGACCTTCATTTTCGCAGACAATACAATCTCTGCTGCCCCTTTTTACACAAAGCATCAGTATTTGCAGAGAAAGTCAATTTAGAATCCAATACAGTACCCAAATACTTGTACTGTTCAACACTCTGGATACCCGCTCCATTTATACTTATTTGTTTATCATCAGTTGATTTTACTTTTAATCTAAAATCAATAGTCATCTCTTTAGTTTTCAAAACATTTAGTTTTAAAAAAGCATTTTGACACCAAACAGTAAAATCATCAACAACAGGGCCATGCAAAGAATCCACCTCGCTCAACAGGCTAACTATTACCGAGTCATCTGCAAATTAAAATGTGCCTACACTCTAAAAAACAAACGGTGCTACATAGCACCAAAACAGCTGCCCCGGATCGCAACGACAGAAGAACCACCTCTAGTGCCATACAGCACCGGTGAAGCACCAGTGAAGCACCAGTGAAGCACCCGTGCAGAACCACATAGTGCTATGTAGAACCATATGTGGTGCTATATGGCCCCTATATGGTTCTACACTGGTGCTTTACTGGTGCTTCACTGGTGCTTCACTGGTGCTTCACTGGTGCTTCACCGGTGCTATATGGCACTAAAATGGTTCTTCTATCGTTACGATCCAAAGCAACAGTTTTGGTGCTATATAGCACCGTTTGATTTTTTAGAGTGTATTACTAAAACTACTCTTACAGTCATTTGTGTACAAAATAAATAATAAGGGAGAGAGGACGCATCCTTGAGGTGAGCCCGTAGATGACACCAGCCATTTACTTTGACTCTCTGTGTTCTCTTAACAAGGAAATCTAGGATCCAACCTACCAGATAAAAATCCAACCCAAATTCTTTAATGAGTTTATCAATCAAGATATGTGGTTGAATGGTATTGAAGGCAGATGAAAAATCAATAAAAAGTAATTTAACAAAAGTTTTCGGCTTCTCCAAATGCTGACATACTAAATGTAAGAGAGTTGCGACTGCATCCTCTACGCCTCGTTTGTTCCTATACGCAAATCGAAGAGGGTCTAGAGAACTCTCAGTCTTTTTCATTATTTCTCTCTTGACTAATTTTTCGAAAACTTTTCATCACTAGGGATGTGAGCGCCACAGGTCTGAAGTCATCTAATAACTGTACTTTCTGCTTTTTTGGCAATGGAATCACAGTAGACTGCTTCCACCGTGCAGGTACTTTTTGTGTTTGTAGGGACCAAGCAAAAATTTCATAAAATATTGGTCCCAACTCCTCCGCACATTCCTTAAGTAAACGTCCACCTATGTTATCAGGCCCTGGTGCCTTTCTGTTTTTGGATTTTTTTAAAAACTGTTATCACATCCCCTACATCAAAAGGGACAGACACATTCTCTCTGCATATCCCACACTTATTTTTCCAATCCTCAATTTCTTGTTTAAAATCATACGTCTCAAATCTCGTAAAAAAATTATTAAAATCCTGTGATAAAGCTGCATCTGAACTGAATCCATTCAAACTAATTTTATTATTTGTTTTCCTGTGTTCCTGGCCTGTAATTAAATGCATCCCCTCCCAAACAGAACCTAGATTTCCCTTTTTAATTTGAACTCAAGATCTTCCTTATAAACTGCTTTAGCCCTCTTTATTTCACACTTAATTTCTCTTTTTAGCATATAATACTCTACATGATTACCCTCTTTAAAAGCCCTATTCCTTTTTGTCAGAAGAATCTTGAGTGACTTTGTAACCCATGGTATGCTGTTTGGATATTTCTTAAACGTCTTCACAGGTATTAACATATCTTCACAAAACTTCACATAACAACAAATTTCATCAGTCACTTGATCCAAATCCGATCCTGTGTCCATAAAAACAGTCCAATCCATGCAATCCAAACACCCTTTTAGACGTGAAGTCGTATCTTCGGTCCAAACTTTAGTCTTTATTACCTGTGCCTTTTCACGTTTTAAAACAGTTTTATATATAGGGATAAGTAAAACCATATTGTGATCTGAGGTGCCCAGAGGAGGTTTACCAAATGACTTGTAAGCTCCTTTAATCGACCCATAACACAAATCTAGAATCGAATCCTTACGCGTTGGGCAAGTTACATATTGATTAAAATGACCCAGTGATTTCTTTAAAGAACACTTATTAAAATCCTCCAAAATAAAGCAGGGTGCGTCGGGAGATGCCGATTGCAGTTCATGTACCACACGTTCAATCTCCCTTACCGCATTATCCTCATTTGCTCGGGGGTGGACGTAAACAACCGTAACGAACAGCTGAGGAAACTCCCGGGGCAAATACACGGGTCTTAGTGCCGCAGTCAGTAACTCAATGTCCTTCGTGCACACTCTCACCTTAACGTTTATAGATTTGCACCAGCTTTCTCGAATGTACAGACATACACCACCTCCTTGAGCTTTACCAGTTACCATCTCATCCCGATCCAAACGAACGGGCACTCCAAAATCATCCAGTCGAATGCTCGAATCCGAATCCCTCTCGGAGAGCCAAGTCTCCGTGAACGCCATCACACAAACGTTCCTGAAGTCATGCTGGAATTTCATCCTAGCTTGAAGCTCGTCTGTCTTTTTCCGTAGAGACTGCACATTCGCTAGCAAAATTGTAGGGAGAGGAATCTTTGAAAGAATATGGTCTCTCATTTTCCGACGAA
Organism: Misgurnus anguillicaudatus; assembly: GCF_027580225.2. Lineage (NCBI taxonomy): Eukaryota > Metazoa > Chordata > Actinopteri > Cypriniformes > Cobitidae > Misgurnus > Misgurnus anguillicaudatus. Next base: position 49,662,869 of record NC_073360.2, on the reverse strand, counting down.
CACCTCCTTTACGTCCTCTCTTCCTAATTTTAAAAGTAGAGTGTTTTTGTCGAGAGCAATTTGTTCTCTGTTCCACAGCAACAGGTGAATAACTTCCCCAATCAGGATGTACAAATTCCGCTGGTTGTTTCCCACCATTAGGCTTGTACCATTTTAAGCCTAAAAGAAACTCCCGAGAGTATTGAATCCTTAACGATTCCTGAGGTGGTTCGAACACACCCAAACACAGGTGGATCAAAGTCAGGAAAACAATAATCCTCATTTTCTCCATTTCCCCTACTCCTTTTCCTGTTTCAGTTTTCCACGGGGTAAAGATCAAATCTCCCCTTCCAATGGTGTTGAGAGAACGGGGAAAAAAGTTATTTAAGACGCATAAAAGACAAAAAACACTGACGAAGCACAAACAAACGAGCACACTGACACCTGTAGCTGCGAGTCGCCGCGTGCACATGCGCCTCCTGATGAAATAGTAATTTAATTTTATATGTTATGTTTATTACTTATTTAAACTAGGGTTCTCTTATTTTTTCTCTCTCTCTTTTGTTTGGTTGTTTTGTTTTGTTCTGTTTTCTTTATAAGCCATTATTTCCATCTTTCCTTTATTGAAACCTGGATCTGCTGAAACGTGTAAGAAGACAAAATATGTCTCACGCAAGTCTTGTCTTTGTCTTTGTCTTTGGATTTTTATGTTTGTGACAGAATGTACTTCTATGTATGTTTTGTGTGTGTATGTTTTTCTAGGTTGCCCTGATCACCTTCGCCTAACTCCTATCCCAGTGAAATTTCACTCTTAAGAATATATTAAATTAGATAATATAATAGAACTTGTAAAAGGCTTAAAAATAATTCATTTAAATATAAGGAGTTTACCCTCTAAAATTAACCTTTTACGGGCCCGGGTCACATACAAACCAAACAGCATAACAATCTCTGAAACTTGGCTACACTCTAATATGGCAGATACTGAAATTATAATTGAAGGATTTACAGTATAGTGAGCTGACAGATGTACTAGAGGAGGTGGGGTAGCGATCTATGTGGACATGAGTCTCAATTCCAAATGTATTGTATCTTACATTGAGCCAATTAATTTTGAAAGTATTTTTGTTAAAATAACATTTCATGCCAATAAGTCATTAATTGTGGGTAGTATTTATAGGCCTCCCTCTGCTCCAATTGACTCATTGTCAAATATCTTAAGTACAATTGGCTCATTAGAGAAAAGCAACACAAAAAAATTAATAATTTTAGGTGACTTCAATAGGAATTGGCTTGACCATTCTTCTGCTAAGGACAAGAATTTAATTAAAAGTGTAAATTTATCACAGCTAATTAATGAACCTACCAGGGTTAATGGCCAATCATCATTACTTTTTTGATTGGATATTGGTCACCAACCCAGAACGAATAATTACTTCGGGGGTAATGTCGGATTGTATGAGTGACCATTTCATTGTATACTGTGTATGGAAAATTAGAGTACCAAAATTACTGCCTAAATGTATAAAATTTAGGCACTGCAAAAGATTTAATTTAGACCACTTTAGAAATGACTTGCTCAATATACATTTGGATCGTATGATATTAATTCCTTCGATTGAAGATGCCTGGGAATTTTTTTATTCTGAAGTAATGAATGTGATTGATAAACATGCCCCATATAAAATTCAAAGGGTTAAGGGAAGGACTCTGCCATGGTTAAGCTCTGATTTACTGAGCCTGTATAAACTAAGAGATAAAGCATGGGATAAATATCATAACAGTAAACACCCTGATGACTGGGAGATCTACAGTGGGGCAAAAAAGTACCTAGTCAGCCACCAATTGTTCAAGCCCTCACACTCAAAAAGACGAGAGAGGCCTGCAACCCCCGCCAAAGGCACACGTCAACCACGAGAGACAAAACGAGAAAAAAAATCCAGAAAATCACATTGTCTGATTTTTTAAAGAATTTATTTGTAAATTATGGTGAAAAATAAGCACTTGGTCAATAACAAAAGTTTATGTCAATACTTTGTTATATACCCTTTGTTGGCAATGACAGAGATCAAACGTTTTCTGTAAGTCTCCACAAGGTTTTTACATATTGTTGCTGGTAGTTTGGCCCATTCCTCCATGCAGATCTCCTCTAGAGCAGTGATGTTTTAGGGCTGTCGCTGGGCAACTCAGATTTTCAACTCCCTCCAAAGATTTTCTTTGTAGTTGAGATCTGGAGACTGGCTAGGCCACTCCAGGACCTTGAAATTATTCTTATGAAACCACTCCTTCTTTGCTCGGGCGGTATGTTTGGGATCACTGCCATACTGAAAGACCCAGCCACGTTTCATCTTCAATGCCCTTGCTGACGAAAGGAGGTTTTGAGTCAAAATCTCACGATACATGGACCCATTCAGTCTTTCCTTAACTCGGATCAGTCGTCCTGGTCCCTTTGCAGAAAAACAGCCCCACAGCATGAGGTTTCCACCCCCATGCTTCACAGTAGGTATGGTGTTCTTTGGATGCAACTCAGCATCTTTCTCCTCCAAACACAAGAAGTTGAGTTTCTACCAAAAAGTTATGTTTTGGTTTCATCTGACCATATGACATTCTCCCACTCTTCTTCTGGATCATCCAAATGCTCTCTAGCAAACTTCAGACGGGTCCGGACATGTACTGGCTTAAGCAGGTGGACACATCTGGCACTGCAGGATTTGAGTCCCTGGCTGCATAGTGTGTTACTGATGGTAGCCTTTGTTACTTTGGTCCCAGCTCTCTGCAGGTCATTCACTAGGTTCCCCCGTGTGGTTCTGGGATTTTTGCTCACCATTCTGGTGATAATTTTACCCTACGGGATGAGATCTTGCGCGGAGCCCCAGATCGAGGGAGATTATCAGTGTTCTTGTATGTCTTACATTTTCTAATAATTGCTCTCACAATTGATTTCTTCACACCAAGCTGCTTACCTATTGCAGATTCAGTCTTCCCAGACTGGTGCAGGTCTACAATTTTGTTTCTGGTGTCCTTTGACAGCTCTTTGGTCTTGGCCATAGTTGAGTTTGCATTCTGACTGTTTTAGGTTGTGGACAGGTGTCTTTTATACTGCTAAAAAGTTCATACAGGTGCCATTAATACAGGTAACAAGTGGAGGACAGAGGATCCTCTTAAAGAAGAAGTTACAGGTCTGTGAGAGCCAGAAATCTTGCTTTTTTGTTATTGACCAAATACTTATTTTCCACCATAAATTGCAAATAAATTCTTAAAAAATCAGACAATGTGATTTTCTGGATTTTTTTCCTCATTTTGTCTCTCATAGTTTAAGTGTACCTATGATGAAAATTACAGGCCCCTCTCATCTTTTTAAGTGGGAGAACTTGCACAATTGGTGGTTGACTAAATACTTTTTTGCCCCACTGTATAGGTGCTTACGTAATGACTGCAAAACTAAGACTAGAAATGCTCAATCCAATTAGAAAACCAATAACCCAAGGCAATTTTGGAAAAAGCTAAATGCAGTTCTTAATCGCAACATCAAAAATCTGATTAAACAGATTTGTTTAAATTATGATTTTATCTCTAAGCCAGAAGAAATATCCCATATTTTTAATGAACAATTCTCAAATATTAGCCAGTCCCGACCAACACCGTTGTTATAGAAGATCTACCCGTTGTTAATCTTCTACGATGTTATTCCCGGAATGAGTTGGTTGACGCGTTTAAACTTTAATTACTGTTAAGAAGAGTCCAAGCATTGTCCTTGCTTTAGAGTGCAATCAGCATGACAAACACATCTATACGGTAGAACGGTCAAAAACCCTTTGCCCTTCCGGGTTAACACCTCCACCACAACAATATGTTTCCTATCTATGTACCTGATGCATTCACAGATACACAGCGACACCTAGTGCAATAAAGAAGACATAGAATCTCAATAGCAGCAGTAAAATTTGGCTGCTACATACCGGCCCCTATTTGTTAAGGCCATACAGACATAACAAATGATTAAACCTCATGCACCAAACACAGCTTTGTTATAGGTCTTTCAATTATACTGGACTTGGTCTGTAACCTCACAGAGCGTACATGACCTTGCTTATCTGGAAAGAATTTAAGAACTTTGCCCAAGGGCCAAGAACCCCGTGGGGCTGATGAATCCATTATCACCACAATATCTCCAGTACTCAAACTTTTTTCTTCTGATTCCATTTTTGACGCTCCTGGAGCAAGGGCAAATATTCTCGTACCCATCTTTTCCAAAAAAGGTCAGAAATGTACTCAACCTGTTTCCATCGTCTTTTCGTGTACTGATCATGAGGCCCAAACACTCCAGGTGGTAAAGCTGGTTGACCCTTCAGAAGCAAAAGATGGTTGGGAGTGAGTGGCTCCAAATCATTTGGATTATCTGAAAGCTGGGTGATTGGACGATCATTTAAAATGGCTTCCACTTCACAGAGCACTGTATGCAACGCATCATCATCCAATCTCTGCTGTCCAGCGAATTCCAACTTGAAAAAGTTTTCCTTGAATTTGGACATGGTTCAAAGCAGCAACGGCCTCCCTCAGTTCTCTTTCTGCTCCAATGAAGTTGGTGCCGTTATCAGACCTTAGTTGTAACACTTGCTCTCTTCTGCTGATGAAACGCCGCAAAGCATTAACACTCTGGGGTCGACGGTGGCGCGGGCGCCGCAAAGTCTTTATTTTTCAATCACTCCACAAAGAGAGTTAGATAACTCTGCTGATTTTGGTCATACAGATATGATTTATACATCATTTAAAACGTTAAAGTGTCTAGTTTTTTTCTGTCCACTCCTAATAAAAACAGAATGTTGTGCTTTTCGCAAAATTAAGAAAATAAACATGATGCGTGTTATGTTCTCTCTCCCTCAGTGAAGTCCTTTCAGAAACACGTCAGAAAAATTAACTGTAACTTAAGGAATACTTGTCATATAAACAAAAGATACATATCTACATAATGCTTGGAATGTCTGCTTTTGGATGATGTAAGTGAAATCGAAGAGAAGAGCAGAGATCATCCATATTCATTAGTCAACCCCAGTCAATGGAGACCCCGTCTCTAGCCATTCAGTCAGTGGCAGTGCTGTGTTGAGTTTTAATCCAAGTGTTGGTGACATGACATCTACTTGTTTACTCAGACTGTAACTTAAGTTATCTCCATACGCGAGTGTGTGTGCTTCATCAAACAGACGCGATCGACGTCCAAACGCACACACAAATAACTTACCTCATATTTGACGCGCTTTGTGGTATCATTATAAGATATGCGATTGTAAACATCACATCTACTTGTTTACTCGCACCTAAAGTTATCTCCAAACAGACGCGAGTGCGTGTGCTTCGTCAGTGACGCGATGTCCAAACGCACACACAAACACGATGCCTCATATTTGACGCGCTTTGTGGTTTTCTTATAAAAGGTGCCATTGCAAACATTACATCTACTTGTTTACTCGCGCATAAAGTTATCCCCAAAAAGACGCGAGTGTGTGCTTCGTCAGTGTGATGGGATCGAGGTCCAAACGCACACACAAATACCTCATATTTGACGCGCTTTGTGGTATCATTATAAGATATGCGATTGTAAACATCACATCTACTTGTTTACTCGCGCCTAAAGTTATCTCCAAACAGACGCGAGTGCGTGTGCTTCGTCAGTGACGCGATGTCCAAACGCACACACAAACACGATGCCTCATATTTGACGCGCTTTGTGGAATCCTTATAAAAGGTGCCATTGCAAACATCACATCTACTTGTTTACTCGCGCATAAAGTTATCTCCAAAAAGACGCGAGTGTCGTCAGTGTGACGGGATCGAGGTCCAAACGCACACAAAAACACAAGATGCCTCATATTTGACGCGCTTTGTGGTAAAATTATAAAGTATGCTCTCTCGCCTGTAAATACAAGTCATCTCCAGGCGCTTATGTTTTCTTTGTGCTTCCGTCAGACGCAGTTGATGGCCAAACGCACACACAAACACACAATGCCTCATATTTGACGCACTTTTGTATTAAGACGGATCTAAACACATCTAAAACCCTGTTTGTTCGCGTATATCTCTACACGGTAAGTTTATTTAACGCAGGATCACGCATGGGAAGGCATTTCTTTTGTGTTGCTTTCACAAACAAACACGTAACAAGGCGTCGTCTTACTGCCTAAAGGCATTATGCAGCTCATTATGCAAGTGTTTTGTTCTTCAGCTGTCAATCACAGATTATTCAAGAGCTTCCAGCCTCCTTGCATATTGCCTTCCTAACCAAAAAGTAGGGATGCACCGAATCCAGATTTTTTAGGTTCGGCCGAATCCCGAATCCACCGTTTAAGATTCGGCCGAATCCGAAACCGAATACCGAATCCTACTCGCATCCTTATTCCATTAACACAGTAAAACACATTAATGAAGTAAACAACGTCCACAGCAGTGTATTTTTCATTTTATTTAATTTTAACTGTACATTATGCCAGGATGACAAGTTGGAAAACTATTTTGACAATTACCATAAGCCTATGCATAATAAAAGCGATGTGTTGCGACACGCTCGTTTTTCCAATAAGCAAGCAGCTCCGCGCTGAAAACTATATACTTTGAGTTAGAAGCTCCGCTCGTCAATGTCACAGTCTTCACACGGCCGTCCAATTACAGTGGAGGAGGGGCGGGACATTACCACAGCAACCAACCGGCTCACAGCTGAAGCATCACTGCGACCAAGCGCTCGGCTGAAAAACAGCTGGCATTTGGCGTCCTCAGGGCGTTTTCAGCCGTGTTTAAAAGTTTTGGTGTGTCCAGCCCATAAGGCTCACAGAAAGAAAAAGCTCATCACCACGTCAGGACCTAATGTGTGAAATCAACGTCCGCGTGACGTCGACCAGCGTAGGGCAAGCCTAGGGTTCGGTTCGGTGGAAAAAAATCTAGGATTCGGCAGAACCCGAACCCCGTTAAAAAGCCCAGTATTCAGCCGAATCCTGGATTCGGTGCACCCCTACCAAAAAGTGACTTTGAAATTGTAAATCAATATTATTGTCTTATGTAAATGAGTAAGCAGAATGATTTTCACATCATTTTAAAGAAAAAACTCTAGACTACTAGATCCTGTATTGAAAAGTTTTGGGAAAACATGTTTAGTATGAGTTTTTTTTTACTTATATCAGTCACTTAAAAATTTAGCTTTTTCAAAAACCACGCATAAACATTTTTCTCTCAAAAATACAAACATGTACATACATGTTGATCATATAATATAGTAGCCCAGTTTGTGCTGAACACAGTGTTATAAGACTTTTGCCATTATTATGTTTTTAAGCAACTGAAAAAATCACAAATGTCAGTGCATGTCAAAACTTCTCCAGGGCCCTAAAAACCCCTTAGACCCCAGAGGGTTAATGAAAGCGTCTGTTTCCAATGACCCTGCTACTTCTATATGGATAGCCCTGCTTGCCATACAGCTAAATATAACTCCATATCGCTTGCAGGTCGATCTTCCCCTCTTTACTTCAATTGGACCAAAATAATCCACTCCCGTATTAGTGAATGGTGGTAAATCAGGGAGGACTCTCTCCTTTGGGAGGTCTGCCATCTTTTGTTCCATTGGTCTACCATTATAGCGTTTACAAAAGCTGCATTCAGTGATGACCTTACATACAGCAGAATTAGCATTTGTAATCCAGGACCTTTTCCTCACTGTAGACCAGGGGTCACCAACGTGGTGCCCGCGGGCACCAGGTAGCCCGCACAGAGTCTGTGAGGTGCCCGCCAAAGCACATTCTATTAATAGTCTCAACTCTATTATTTATTCATTACATATTATTTCATATTAGCTTGGCTTGGTTTACGTATGTTAAAATTTTTAACAATACTAAAACATATAAACAAGTCAAATAAAATAAAATAAACAAGTAAAACAAAAAGTTTTAAGTAGACTATATCAAAAAGTAGCCCTCCAGATTGTTTTATCCATTGTGGTAGCCCTTGCTCATAAAAAGGTTGGAGACCCCTGCTGTAGACAATGTGTGTGCGCGTCCACTATGGCCCAAACTCTGGTGCACATGCTTGAGAATGAGAAAAGAAACATGCTGATCCTTTGAGAGAATGAACGGATGTTTGGCCTCCTCAGGCATTGCTCCTTTACTCAATCTCCCTCCAACTCTCAAGAGTCCATTATCCACAACTGGGTCCAACCTGTATAAAGGACTCTGACGCCTAATGGTAGCTTTGGCTGATAGTGCAGCAATCTCTTCGTTGAATCGTTGTTGCTGGCAATAGTGAATGATAACCACCTCTGCTCTTGACAGCTCATCCAGCGTTAAAATACCGTGCCAGGATGTCATCTTATTTTGTTTGCTTGTCCTCAGTTTACCAGTCACAGAAGTCTCCAACCGCTTTCTCAAGCGACTCTGTTCCAACAACATAGACTTTATTCAGAGAAACCAAGCAACTGCGATCTTAAGCCGCCTCCAATCAGAAAAATATATTATGATGTAGTCCATAGGCTTCAACTCATCACACACATTAATAGCATTTACAGTCGCCTCCCTTCTAATCTCCACGTCACTGGGGTCCACACGGGTGTCTAGTACAACTTTAGGCCAGTCTTCCTCCTTCTTCCAGAGAAACGCAGGCCCTTCCAGCCACCTGTCATTCTTCAACAAATCTGCCACCTTAAGTCCCCTTGACGCATCGTCTGCTGGATTATCTTGGGTAGGAACATGTCGCCACTGTGATGGCTCAGATGCGTCTCTGATAGCTGCAATTCTATTTGCGACGAATGTATGAAAACGCCTATACTCATTGTTAATGTACTTCAACACTGAAGTACTATCAGTCCAGAAAACAGAATGACTCAGTTGAAGTTTCAGCTCTGCTCTTAACATTGAATCCACTCTGACAGCAAGAACCACAGCTGTCAACTCCAGCCGGGGAATAGTTACGGCCTTTAGTGGAGTCACTCTGGCCTTGCCCAAGAGAAAGGAATCTGAATATCACCCAATGGATTTACCATGCGAATATAAGTTGCAGTTCCATAACCACCTTCGCTTGCATCTGCAAAGTGATGTAATTGGGCAAACATAATCATCCCAAAATTCGCCGGCTTAATGCACCTAGGCACATTAAATGTTGCCAGCAAATCCAGATCCTCCAACCATCCTTTCCATTGATGCAGAATACACGGTGGCAAATCATCATCCCATCCACATCTCCTCCTACAAAGTTCTTGCTGTAACATTTTGGCAAGTAAGGTGACTGGTGCCAGGAAGCCTATAGGATCATAAACTGAACTGGTGATTGACAGCATGCCACGGCTAGTAAGAGGCTGTTTCTTCATCTCCATCTTGAACTTAAAGGTATCAGTCTCCACGCACCACTGTAGGCCTAAAGCCCTTTCCACTGCAAGCTTATCTCGATCTAGGTCCAACTCCTTAAGGTCTTGGGCCCTTTGATCTTCGGCGATGGCTTGTAAAACAACACGACTGTTGCTAATCCACTTTTCCAAGAGGAAGCCTCCCTTTGAACATAAAGCAGTTAATTATTTAATCATCTGGATAGCTTCCTGAGCCGTGGCAGAACTCTTTAGACAATCATTGACATAGAAATTTTGATTGATAGATCGAACTGCTTCCACTGAACACTTGGACCGGTTATCGTCAGCAGTTTTTTTAGTGCAAAGGCAGCACAACTGGGAGAAGATACTGCGCCAAACAAATGCACAGTCATCCTATATTCCACTAGATCTTTAGTGATATGTCCATTTGGCCACCAGAGAAATCGAAGAAAATCTCTGTCCTCTTCAGCGACCTTTACTTGGTGGAACATGGCTTGAATGTCGCCCATGAATGCCACAGTTTCTTCTCTAAACCGGGTAAGGACTCCAAGCAATGAGCTAGTTAGGTTAGGACCCTGTAACAGCTCGTTGTTTAAGCATGCTCCTTGGAAGGTGACCCCACAATCTAACACCACTCGAAGTGAGCCCTTTTTTGGATGGTGTACTGCATGATGGGGAATGTACCATACCTTCCCACTTTGGCCGGGTAGCTGTTGTTGTGATACTTGTTCTGCATAGGTTTTACTGATGAGATTATTTATTCCAGATGCAAGTCCTTGTTGTTCAGAAACCTTCGTTTTAAACCCTGCATCCTTTGCTTGGCCACTGTAAAGTTGTTTTTCAATGAGACTTCTTTGAGGGAGTTTCAAACAATACCTTCGTTCCTGAAGATTAGTTGAATGTTCCATTGTTTCCAGAAATTTATGGTGTTCTCTTGACATTTCCTTCTCCTCACTGAATTTCTCACTAAAATTATGGTTATACTGAGCATTCAGCATGTTTTCTAACTTACACAGAGAGACCCTGTTCACTGTAGCAGAAGGGAGTTGCCTCTCTGAGGTTCCACCATTTTCAGTCAACGGTCCAGTAATGACCCATCCCAACTTTGTCCTAACAGCATATGGACCTTGCCCATGGCTGTTGATTGACCTCCCAAGGTTCTAGTATCTTGGGTGCATTGGTTCCTATTAGCAGCTCCACATTTGCCTTTGTACTTGGAATGTGCACCTTTGGCAGGTATGACCATTTAAGTAGATCTGCAGATGTTACCATGTCATTAACGGTGACAGGCATTTCTTTCTGTGTTAGAACATCTGGAAGGATGTGAAATTCATCACTATTCGGATTGGATATCTCTAAACCAGTCAAGGAGTAAGCTGGAACAATCTTTTCTTGCCCCATAGTCATCAACAGGAAGTTAGTTCTCCTGCCTGTTATATTCAGCTTTTGCATTAGACTTTCTGAGCAAAATGTTGCTGAGCTACCAGCATCGAAGAAGGCATATGTTCTTATAATGCGATTCCCCTTTGTGGATTTCACCTTTACGGGTAAAATGGACAGAGCACATCGGTCTTCTCCGGCCCTAGTACGGCCACATGTTTTAAACAAGGCGACTGGCTATTAGAAGATTCCTCTACTTGCTCCAACATTGCAGCTTGGCCTTTAATATGAAGCACAGTAGGGTGGCTCCGACCACACACTTTACATGTCAAGCGCTGCTCACAATCTCGGCTTATATGACCAAAACATAGACACGCAAAGCATATTCCTTTCTCCCTTAAATAGCTAATCTTTTCTTTGTGCTTCTTTCTCTGGAACTGGTTGCATTCCTCCAGGGTATGATTACGTGTATAACAAAAGGGACACTCTGCTTTCTCCAAAATCTCTGAATCTAAAATTGTGTCAGACACTCCTCCAGGCAAATCCATAGATGATACTGTAGTGGCAACGACATTTCCCTTTACTCTATCCCTGGGCTGTGGTCTAGACCTGATGAGACCCTTCATCCCTGTAGCACCTGATAATGGGTCCTGTATGTCACCAAACAGAGGATCTGAAAGAATTTTGACTCACCGTTCAATGAATGTGGTTAGATCTTTAAAATGAGCTCGGTGACCGTTTTTTCCCATAATGTCGTGTGCTTTGGTCCTCCACTGCTCCCTCATCTTAAAGGGTAACTTTGAAATGATAGTTCTCATATTCACTGGCATATCTAATTCCTGTATATATGGAAGCTCCTCCATTACATTACAGCAACCATGCAAAAATAGGGAATAAGCTTGAAGTGACTTAATGTCCTCAGATTTTATTGTTTCCCATGCCAGAGCCCTTTCCATATAAGCGGTTGCAATTTTATAAGGATTTCCAAAGTGTTCCTGTAGAAGATCCTTTGCCACTGTATAACCACGATCTGGAGCCATATGTTGACAACTACGCACCAATTCTTGTGGTCGTCCTCTTGTAAACTGCTCCAAATAGTATAAGCAGTCTGCCTTTCCCGTTTTATCCTCCACTCCTTGCTCGAAGGCCTTAATGAATGCTCTATACTGAAGTGTATCGCCTTCAAAGGTTGGAATTTCTCGAGGTGGCAGAGATGATGATTGCTGCTGTTGTACCAATGCCGCAGTTATATCATTTTGCCTGTGCAGGATGGTAAGGAGGTCCCTGGATGAGTCTTGAGCGCTTGGATAGTATGAGACTTGCCTTTGCTCATCCTCCAATGGTGCTATTATTGACTGGTGATGAAAATGCTGAGATGTTCCCATCATATCACTTTCCTGTTGCTGTTCTTTGTGGTTATACCAATGCCTTGACATGGCTTTACACCACCGCTCTGTTTCCTTTCTCCGTACATCTAATGGTAAAGGGTCGATAGATGGTAGCAGTTCCTTTGACGACTCAATATTTTGCGTTGGTTTCCTGGATCCAGGTTAATACTCCTGTACTGTAGGGTTCAAGATATTAACAGATTGCGCTTTTCGTTTTTCCCTTTCCAAGTAGGAATTCATGCCATCAGAGGGTGCTTGGAGAGAATCTTTCAGGTCTGCGGCTTGTAATACGGCCAACTTGACAGTAGATGCAGCCAATTCAGTTTCTAAATCCAGCTCTTCCCTTCTTCTAAGCAGTTGCTCCTGTTCCTCCAAAGCATGTTTTTCCTTCAAAGCCCCTGCACGAGCTATAAGCGCAGCTCTTTCTGCTTCAGCTTTTACCCTTGCTGAAGATTGTAACGATCAGCCCTATCAGCTGAGTTACAAATAGTTAAAAGGGGTCAGATCTTACTGTGTGAGGTTAAAACAATGTTAAAAGGATGACAAACAAGTGAAATGGAATTAAATAAGTGTATTTACAAGATCACAATGAACTTAAAACAACACATTAAAACTTAAGACTGTTAAAAGAAAGGAATACAAGAAAACCAAACCTAAAACAATCTAAAAGTTCAAGCGTATTAAAAGTCCAAATGTGCAAAGTGTTCTCCAGTGTATATACAATCCAATGATAGTGTAATCCACAAAAGATGTCTGGAAGGGTAAGTCCACAATGAAAGAAACTCCTCAATCCAGCAGTGAATTGGCTTTAGCATATGCTCCCCATGTGCTCTATGCTACTTCCTTTTATAGGGTTACTTCCTGTTTCCTGTCATGTGATCACTCACATGACAGGTAAACCATATCAAAATAAAAGACATACAAATTAAAAGTAAGAGATAAAATGGAATAAAATGGCTAAGACTACATGTAAAACCTAGTTAAAACTCAAATATACATAAAACCATAATATATATATATTGAGCGGTTAAAACATGCGTCTTGTGTGGCAGTGTCACAAGATGTGGTACTTACTTCACTCATACCACTCCTTCGACTTAAACATTTACTACTAGTGTCAACATTGGAAATACTATCATTTGGATTAACATCATCCTTGTCATTAATTAAATCAACATTCTGAATTGGATGAACATACCCACAATCCGTATCATAGTGAGAAACCCACAACTTTGAATCAGTAATACATTCATCATTAAACATCCTTTTTGCTTTAAACCATGTTATATGTTTGTCCCTTTCAACATCTGGTAACAGTTCCAACAGAGATTCATGTATACACTGTATTTCATTACAAAATTCAATCAATTCTTTAAAGGCTTTCTCGACCTGTGTTTATCATTTTTTACCATTAAATCTTGAATTAACTTCCTTATGAGGCTTGCTTTATTTAGCTTGGCTTTTCTATCAGTTTGTAACTTGTCCAGTTTCCAAGCGAAAGCCTTTGCAGTGAGCTTAATTTCTCATTTTGGAGTCGGTATTTTAGCATCGCTAGTTACGTTAGATGTACTAGCAGTTTGTACATTAATTTCCATGATAATCAGTCAATCAACGATAGTCCGTAGCAACGATTCTCAACGAAATTTGACGTCAACGTCAATTTAAATGTTCGGCTACCAATGCATTGGATTTACCCTTTATGTGTGCACACAGTTAATGGCCATTAAACAGTATAGCGCTACATTACCTTTGCTCGTTGGGCGCCGTGTAATCCAGTTTCATTAGATCTTATCATCCAAGCGATTTCCAACAGCACTTGTAATTCGTAAACGATCCAAAGATAAATTTACCGACACAGTCCCAACTGCTGGCAGGTTTTTGACCGTTCTACCGTATAGATGTGTTTGTCATGCTGTTTTAATGTTTTGGAATAAATGGATTGCACTCTAAAGCAAGGACAACGCTTCGACTCTTCTTAACGGTAATTAAAGTTTAAACGCGTCAACCAACTCATTCCGGGAATAACATCGTAGAAGATTAACAACGGGTAGATCTTCTACAACATTATTCCCGGAATGAGTTGGTTGATGCGTTTAAACTTTAATTACCGTTAAGAAGAGTCGAAGCGTTGTCCTTGCTTTAGAGTGCAATCCATTTCCAAAACATTAAAACAGCATGACAAACACATCTATACGGTAGAACGGTCAAAAACCCTTTGCCCTTCCGGGTTAACACCTTGACCTCAACAATATGTGTCCTATCTATATACCTGATGCATTCACAGATACACAGCGACACCTAGTGCAATAAAGAAGACATAGCATCTCAATAGCAGCAGTAAAATTTGGCTGCTACAACCGTATTGCAATACAACTTACCAAAATGAAACACCCTCACATTCTTTTTGTTTTAAAATGACTTCACCACAGGAAGTGCTTAAAGTAGGGATGCACCGAATATTCGGCCACCGAAAATTTTCGTCCGAAAATGGCCCAAAAGTGGATTTTCGGTTTTCGGCCGAAAGACTTTTATCACCAAAAAATACGGCCGAAATAATGTGATGACGCAAACAGAAACCGCGACCTGCACGTGCTTGTCTGAAGTAACATATCTGCGGTGTGGACTAGATTTTTCTCAAACCCGCGTCCGCCGAATGACCAGGATGCCCGCAACCTGTGAGTTCCACTCCCGCCCACGACCGTAATGTTTGTGTCCAAACCTGCGGATTTTCTCTGGGCATTTGTGTACAGTTTTCACAAGCTCCGACTAAACATTCGTTCAGATTAACATCCAGAATAACAGACATTAAACATGATTGCTTTTAAAATTAGGGATGTGCACGAATGGTCAAATATTCGATCTGCAATAATAATTAGAATGGAAAAAAAATGATATTCAAATGTTTTTTATCCGCCACCGCAGCATAACGGCTACTGCTCATTTAATCCTTTTTCACTTCACCTGTACGGTCTTTTACAGACTTTAATGTAAAATATACATGAAAATTAATATGTATGTATTTCTGATTGTTTTGGTAATTCAGATTGCAGACTAATTTAAGTGTTTAGAGTTTTAATGCCGGGTGTTAGACGTGCTTCTCCGCCGCCGCATAAGCGTGCACCATGAGAGATTTGTTAGCTTTCTTATATAGCCTAGTTTATTTTGTTGTTAAAACGACACGAGACACGCATGGAAAGCGAAACGGAGAGCATTTATTTTATCTGTGGATATGGTTATAACAAACCCGATAACTGCAAATGCCGTAACAGCAAACAATAGCTCCGTTTTGTGAAGTGTTGTTAAATTAAGCTCGTAACTTTGCACCCTCAGCAATAATGTATCATGCCAGTGTCACAAGTAGGGGTGGACCCAGATGTAAATGAGGTCACGCCCCTTTCTCCACCTCGAGGAGATTCATTTTTCGTTCTCCTGACGTTCGTTCAAAATGAACGTTTTTCGTTCATTTTCGTTCTCTCTTTCTCCACGGGCAGCTGGACACAACAACACGGTTAATTCAGCTTGGATACTTCTCACCTCTCAGCTGTTTACAGCTCTGGGTACTTATTACTGTCCACAGTTCGTTCTCCTGACGTTCACTTTCGTTCTCTCTCTCTCCGCAGGCAGCTTGGATACAACAACACGGTTAATTCAACTTGGATGTTCCTCACCTCTCCGCTGTTTACAGCTCTGGGTACGTATTACTGTCCACAGTTCGTTCTCCTGACGTTCACTTTCGTTCTCTCTTTCTCCGCAGGCAGCTTGGATACAACAACACGGTTAATTCAACTTGGATGTTCCTCACCTCTCCGCTGTACGGTGTTCTGATCGTCACTGCACGGGGGCGGGCTTACGACGGCTGACACACACTGCCAGCTTTCGAGTCTTCACCGCCACACTCCGAAACTGTCGACACACAGACGGGGGCGACTTCCAAAGGCCCACACCGTCACTTCACACTCAAATCGCACACAGCGTACAATAAGTGATGTTACTCACGACCGTCAGCCTCTCCGTCTCTTCCTCAATACAAATGGATGATGCGGGGTACGTCTGACAAGACACACAGCACTTGCACAGCAACCCACAGCAAATACACAGCACCACTTCAACGTGAAAGGTTTTCAGATTACATGGACTCACCCACCACTCTACAGGTGTACACAAAGACGCCCGACGTCCTCCACTTCGCTGAGGTCAGATGGGGGCGATGAAAGTACGGCCGAGGTGTTTAATTCTGCTGCTGTGGCTGCCGAGTCCCAAATATTCCCGCGGCTCTCCCACCACGCTCGATCAGGGGTAGGGCCGCCCTCCTCTTCCTGCAGGTATTCGATAAATGCACAGGTTAGTGGTTGTACTTCGTTTAATCCTGAAATTAATACTCACAGCGGTCCTCTTGGTTAATGGTTTTTTTCAAAACTGTTGCGTTTCCTTCTTCCTTGGTTTCTCTAATGTGTCACGTATGCCGATGTTTCTTTTATCCATAGGATTTTCCCTTAACTCCAGCGTCTTCACCGCAGACTGCAAACGAGTGAGAGAGAAAATGTAGACAGCCACCAATGTCTATCACGAGCACAGCTCCGTTCCTCAGTACACACTAGATTTGACACACACTGCTCTCTTCGGGGTGCTCCTTTTTCTCTGTCCACGCATCGCCTTCCTTTCGCCCCAGGCAGCTCCTGTCTCCTCTCCGCGCGCTCCAAGCGCAGCCCGGATCAACAGAGCCTGCGGGCTCTTCAAAGGTGCGTATCTGCTTTTCTGCCCTAGGCAGAGGAGCTTTCCCCGCGTCGCTCCCTTCTCGTGCCCGAACTCCCTTCTTGTGTTTCAGCAGACCTATTTATTTCAAACGGCCTCCAATCATATTTCGCTGCCTTAATCCCTCTCACCTGCGGCTCGTCAAGCCCTGATTTCGTCGTCCTGGAAACCAGGAAGCGAGAAGGTCCGTCCTCGTATGTGGCCCGGTGGGGAAACTTTCCGGGCGGAACCAAAACTTCCCGAACTTTGGTTCCGCCCTTAAAAAAAGATCGTCACCTTGTGACACCAGCTTGCGTTATTTGTAACATAATATTAAATTCAGATATATTTGTTAGATCCGTTTGTTGTTCTCACTGGATAACAACAGAGCAGAGTTTTTTCTGCAGCTGGCATTATAAACGGGTTTCACCGGAGAAGGTAGGCTAAATATGATTTTCTTTCTAAACAAAAACATGTCAGACTAAATAAAGAAGATATTCATATTTGACTGAGCCTTCAATCCATTCGGGGTTTTAACGTGAATTAAAATGCCATAATTATTTTATTAGCATTTTGTAACATTAACGTTAAAACAAAACCACAACTAGCACATCTCATTTTTAAATGTATACTGCATGGCAAACAAGCACCAAAGGATTAATTAAACAAACAGTTTAACTTTTAACAACCTGATGTGTCACTAGTAGCCTACTAGTAGTTTTTCCAGATGGGAGGCAGATAGCCTATATAACTGAAGTTGGGTTTGTTTATGCCACATGCTGTTTGGCTTAGTTTTCTTCTCAAATTGTGTGTGTTGACTGCATTTTTATTACACGCAAAAATACCATAAGTGCTATGGTAGTACTAATAATTGGCATAATTTCTTTCGGTGTTTCGGCTTTCGGTTTTCGGCCTTGGTTTCCTCTTTTTCGGTTTTCGGTTTCGGCCAAGAATTTTCATTTCAGTGCATCCCTAGCTTAAAGTTATACGTAGGTTGAAAACCAATACGAGTGCTGGGCCTGACGGCATTAAAGCAAATTTTATAAAATATGCTGATTATATTCTTATGTATCCCTTGGCAGAGCTCTTTAACTTGTCTCTTATAACCAATTCACTGCCATCTATCTGGAAATGTGCCAGAGTAACACCAGTGTTTAAAGGGGGGATTCTACAGAAATTAACAATTATAGACCTATCTCAATTATATGTGCTGTCCAAAAGATATTTGAAAACTAATCTTTAATCAACTATCATCATATGTCAACAATAATATTTTATCTCCCTGTCAATCAGGGTTTAGACATAACTACTCAACAACAACAGCTTTACTTAATCTCACCAATGATATCTATACAGGTTTTGATAAGCAAGAGTCTACTGGGGCAATTTTTATAGATTTCACCAAAGCTTTTGACACTGTTGACCACTACCTTTTTCTGGACAAGCTTTATTCAGTTGGTGCCTCCAGAGACATACTACTCTGGTTCAATTCATATCTACATTGTCGAAAACAATTTGTTATGGTACAGGGTAAATCTTCAGAGACTAACACAATTACGAAAGGTGTTCCACAAGGCTCATCTCTGGGGCCCTTACTATTTTCAATTTACATAAATGATAAAATAATAGAATAATAGAAAAATGTAAAATCCATCTATATGCTGACGACACCGTTATCTATAGCTCAAACAAAAATGTATATAATATGCAAGAGTCACTTCAGTTTGATTTTAATCAAATACAGTCTTGGCTCACTCAGCATAATCTTATTTTAAATAATAAAAAAGAATCAGTATGCTTTTTTCAAAGTGCCTGGGTCTAAATCTGCAGAGCATGACCATATATTTATCAGATGGAAAACAACTTGAAAGTACAAACTCTTTTAAATATCTGGGGGTGTGGGTTGACCCAGAACATACCTTTAAACCACACATTGATTATATAACAAAAAAATCCATGCATGTCTTGGTCAGCTCTACAGATCAATCAATAGCTTTAAACAATTGATTAGGAAAAGAATAGTACAACAACTTATTCTGCCAATAATTGATTAAGGGGATGTAATTTACCAAAATGCAACAGAGTTTGCTCTTAAGCCTATAACTATATTAACTAACTCACTATGCAGATTTGTTTTAAAATGTCATTACAATACTCATCACTGCTTAATGTATAATTCTCTTAATTGGCTGCAGCCGAAAGAAAGGAGAGTATTCCATTGGTTAATTTTAATCTTTAAGTGCATTTATAATGATTTTCCTTACTATCTGAAAGAATACCTGGTACCATTTAGATCATCACATGCTCTTAGAAATTTAACATCTCCTTTCTTTCAAGTTCCTTCAGTTAAAAGAGAAACTGGAAAGAAGGCCTTTTGCTTTAAGGCTGCGTCAGACTGGAATAATTTGCCAGCTGCTCTTCGTAAATCTTCATTATACTTTTATTTAAATACGCCTTGCACTTGTTACTGATGTATTATATTATAAATGGCATGTTTGGTATTCTTTCTTACTACAGATGAATGTCTATCCTGTATATGTATCAGAAATATGTATATGTTGTATTAACTCATACTAAATAACTTGTATGAATTATGTGAAATCTTACAAAGGATAGTGACTTAATGTTTATCTAATGTAAAATTATCTAATGTAAATTATTATGTCACCATAAAAGGTGAGGATTCTGAGGGAACAGGGTTGGGGGACGTGTTAAGCAGGACAATTGTTAATTGTTTATTGGGTATGTGTTATTGTTATGAGTTTGTTGTATATTGTGGGACGTATTGTGATGTTTTATATGAAACAGCTATCCTTTTGCTTTAGGACCCTCTCGAAAAAGAGATGGATCATCTCAAGGGGCTATCCTTAAATAAATAAATAAATAAAATAAATAATGGATGCAGGCTAAATAAGTCACTTAATGCGGTCGAGTCTCTAAAGGGTTGCTTTGATATCACAGACTGGGAGGTGTTGACTGAGGGGAGCAGCTTAGAAGAAGCCACTGAAGTAGTAACCAGCTATATCACCTTCTGCGAGCATATGATTGTCCCGCAAAAACCGTGAAATTTTCTAACAATAAACCCTGGATTACAAAAGCATTAAAATCCACTATTAATGAAAAGAAAATAGCATTTAACTCAGGAAATAGAATTGAGTCTAAACTCATTCAAAATAGATTGAACAAGGAAATAAAATTAGCAAAGAAAGGTTACTAGGAGAGAGTGGAGAAATTATTTCGGGAAGGCAAAGCCAGGGATGCCTGGCGAGGTGTTAAAAAACTGGCTGGCCTCCCCATTAACAACTAAGCCTTATCTAGGACAAATGAATCTATCAATATGGCAGAAGACCTTAACCAATTTTACCCCAGGTTTGACCAGTTTGATTACTCTCAAGAGAGGAAGGAGCTAATAGCTGAGATCACTCCTATGATATCTGTTCACGCTAACCTGGAGCTGCGGCAGGAGGAAGTGGAACTTATGTTGAAGAAGATGAAACCCAAGCACCAGGACCTGATCAGATCTGTGGTCGGTTGCTAAAAACCTGCTGCAGCCAGCTGGCAGGTGTTCTCTGTCATCTGTTTAACCGCTCTCTCTCAGAACATTCAATCCCAACAACCTGGAAATCCTCATTCATCTGCCCAGTAGCTAAAAAGAGCAATCCCACTTGTAATAATGACTATCGGCCGGTGGCATTAACTTCCTTGGTGATGAAAGGTTTTGAAAGGCTTGTTCTTTCCCAGCTTCAGGAGGAGGTCAGCTTGCACGTCACGACACTGTGATTATGGACACCACTAATTCACTACGAGAGTTGCAGACTGAGATGGACACTTTTGCGGTATGGTATAAGCAGAACTGTCTTGATCTCAATGCTTTGAAAACGAAGGAAATGGTTGTTGACTTTCGTAAGGATATCTCCATTATCCCCGCCTTGTTAGTCAACAATCAGCCAATAGAAAGGGTTGAATCATATAGATACCTTGGGACAATACTTGATCATAAACTTTCATTCAAATTGAACAATGAGAACATTTTTTCTAAGTGTCAGCAGCGACTCTTTTTCCTGAGGAAGCTACTTAAACTTCAAGTTCATCAGTCAGTGCTGATAGCTTTTTATAAATGTTTTATTGAGTCTATAATAACTTTTAATATATCAGCTTGGTTTGGATCATTATCTAACATTCATCGTAATAGACTAAACAGAGTTATAACATTAAGCAGTAAAATAATTGGACAGGTGCAGGAACCACTCATTAGTATTTATCAGAGGTGGAAAAAGTAATAAAATATTGTACTCAAGTAAAAGTAAAGTTACTTTAATAATATTTTACTTAAGTAAAAGTAAAGTTACTTGTCTAAAAATCTACTTAAGTAAAAGTAAAAAGTAAGTCATTTTAACTTTACTCAGAGTAAAAGTTACTTTTTTTACAGCGGGAAGAGGTGGAGGATTTTAGTATAGTTAAAAAACGACAAGGGAATTCAATTCAATTCAATTTTATTTATATAGCGCTTTTCACAATTGGTGATTGTTTCAAAGCAGCTTTACAATAATAGAAGCAGTGAAAAGCACAGAAAAACAGCACAACATAATACACGATAGCAAAAGCAGCTAAATTTGCTGCGGCTATGAATCAACATTATAAGCGTGCGTATTGCTAATGTAACGTAAAGAAGAGGGTGCTAAGTTAAGCCCAAGAAGGCTGCCTCCCCGGGTTGAAAAACCCCCTAGGAGAAAAAAAAACCCAGGCTCAGCCGGGGAAGTAAAAAAAAGTCTTAGGAGGGAAAAACCCTTGGGAGATATATTTATATATACATTGAAACGATTAAGGAGATTAGGCGGAGGTAAAGTGGGTTCTGCTGGTGGTCGTTGGTCATGCATCAGCTGGGCATCACGTTGACGGTCTGCCGGTGAGTCAGAGGTGTGCCGACTTTCACATTTACCGGGACTGGGTCTGTTTGTCTCATTGTCCTCGGAGACAAGGACGAGACATGAAGAAAGAAAAACAAAACCCAATTAGCGTAGGGGCCATTCATATGTATACACATGTACATATACACAAACATACATACATATATATATACACACATACACACACATGTACATATACGTATTGAAGATACAACGTCATCCCAGTGACAGACTCTGCACAGTTTGGTTTAGGGAGAACGAGAAAAATGCACGGGACGGCGAATGTTTTTGGAAATGGATGCAGTGACACCCTTTTAAGGACTGAAGTCCCGCCCCCGACTAGTGGGCTTAACACCACAAATCTATACCCACCGAGCTTTATTGAAATCCGGACGAGCAAGGGAGTAAAGGGGAGAGGGGGACGTGACTGCGCCAGCCATCTCCCTGATGCCTGTCTGGGCTTCACAGTACTCCCCTACTCGACTCAGAAACCTCAGGAGAAGGGCCGAGCAAGTGATAACATAATGCCATACATAACTTTCAATCACTCCTCTGCGCTTGGCAATTAATGGCCCGATTCGGGGTTTTATTGGTCAAGTGTTGAAGTTTTGGCCTTGTATTGTGGTTTGTATGTGCACAAAGTAGCGTTTCTTTTCCTTATATGTAGCCTTTTCTATTTTATACGTGACATTTGTTTTTGAAAGTTTATGCCCGGCTCATGGTTTGCTGCACATATGTAAACAAGTAAGGAGAGATTAAACATTTTCTTAAGTTTATTAATAGCATTTACCATGCTTTGAAGTGTTGACGAAAATGAGGATTTAGTTTATTTATTTATCAGGTTGTACAAGCTATCTATTGTGAGATGAGTACCATTACTAAAACAATTATGTGAATGCCTTGTTAAAGAGAAAAGTTTTAAGTCTAGATTTAAAGGTATCTATTGTGTCTGATTCTCGGACAACGGTTGGTAAATCATTCCAGAGCTTAGGGGCTAAGTAGGAAAAGGATCTTCCACCTTTAGACACTTTTGATATTTTAGGGATAACTAAGAGACCAGAGTTTTGCGAACGCAGTGCACGTGATGGATTGTATTCTGATAGTAATTCTCTAAGATATGAGGGTGCTAGGCCATTTAAGGCTTTGTAGGTGGTAAGTGATATTTTAAATTGTATGCGATAATTAACTGGTAGCCAGTGTAAAGATGCTAGAATTGGACTTATGCAATACCGCTTTTTCTAATATTTTCGAAAGAAAAGGGAGATTTGAGATTGGTCTAAAGTTATTAAGCTCTCCCTGATCAAGCTGTGGTTTTTTAATCAGCGGTTTAATAACTGCTAGCTTGAAAGCTGTTGGAACATATCCTATTTCTAGCGATGAGTTAAAGATATGTAGTACCGAGTTTGACACTACAGGGAATACCTCTTTAAGTAGTTTTGTGGGAACGGGGTCTAATATACAGGACGATGATTTGGATGATGTGACTAGTTTAGAGAGCTCATCTATTGTAGTAGGTTTAAATGAATCAAGATGTTCATATGGTAATCTAGTGTTTAGTGAACTAATGGGTAGAGTGATGGCTGCTTGGGTAGTTACGATGTTTTCCCTAATAGCCGTAATTTTGTTAGAAAAGAAGTTCATGAAATCGTTACTATTGTGTTGGAGTTTACTATTGGTTTCTGTTTGTTCTTTGTTTCTTGTCAGTTTTGCAACTGTGCTAAAGAGGAAACGAGGGTTATTATGATTTTCTTTAATACGCGTACTGAGATAGGTAGATCTGGCCGTTTTTATAGCCTGTCTGTAGTGTTTAACACTCTCTTTCCATGCTGCATGCCATACCTCTAACTTTGTGCTTCTATAATTTCTTTCCATTTCCTAGTTGCCTTTTTAAGAGCTGCGGTGTGATAATCATACCATGGAGCTGGCGGTTTTCTTTGATTTTCTTTTTTCGAATGGGAGCAACGGCATCCAGTGTGTTAGAACAGACATTGTTCAGGTTTTCTATTACAGTATCTAGATCGTCACAGTTATCTGCTACATGTTTCATTTGGGACAGGTCTGGAAGAGTGCTGATAAATCTATCTTTAGTGGTGGAAATTATTGTTCTGGCTAATCTGTAGCATGTTGTGGGTTGAGTAATCCTATCTAGAAGTACAGTGTATGACACAAGGTAATGGTCAGAAACTGCATCACTCTGAGGTGATATTTCGATGTCATTAGAGTCCGTCATTAATATTGAGCCCGAGTGACAGAATTAAGTCTAATGTGTGCTTACGAGTATGCGTTGGCCCTGACACGTTTTGTTTAATACCGAGAGAATTTAGAACATCCATAAATGCATGTCCTAATGCATCTTTTGAGTTATCCACATGAATATTAAAATCACCAACGATAAGAGCTTTATCTACAGTGACTACAAGCTCAGACAGGAAATTTGCTATTTCTTTAAGGAAATCTGCATGGTGGCCCGGAGGTCTATAGATTGTAGCTAAGACAAAAGAGAGCTGTTTGTTGTTACGATCGGTTATTTCCATATTTAATAACATTAGTTCAAATGATTTAAATTTTAGTTCAGATTTTTGGTTTACTTTAAAAATTTTGTTGTATATTGTAGCTACACCACCCCCTCTCCCCTTTAATCGAGGTTCGTGTTTATAATAATAGTCTTGTGGGGTGGATTCGTTTAAACTAATGTAGTCATCTGCTTTAAGCCAGGTTTCTGTTAAACAGAGTGCATCTAAGTTTTGGTCATTAATTATTTCATTAACAATAGGTTCTTTATTGGTAAGCGATCTAATGTTAAGAAGGCCGAATTTTAACATTCGAGGTTCATCTTGTAATGTATTGTTTTCTAATTTTATGTTGATCAAATTTGTACGTGATGTGGCAAGCGGTGCTCTGTATTTGCTTGTTCGGGGAACAGATACAGTTGAAATGTGTTGATATTCTGGTAAGATTGCCTCGAAGTGCTGGGATATATGTGATTTTGACATATCATGCCAGGAATATAAATCTCAAACTAGTTATTTTTAATTGTAGGAACATCTTTACAATTAAAGTGCAATAACAAAAAGTTTTTTTAAAGTAAGAAACATTTATGGAATTGTTTAATGATTTTTACATGTGAGTTATGCACTTTTGAAGGTGGTCAGCAGCTTGTAAATACAATCACTATAGTAAGGTTGTAATTGATGTATTGCTGGTAACATACATTATTTTATTAAACTATATATAGTTTAAATGAGCATATAATGAGATGAGTGCCATGGCTATATACTTTTGACACGTTTATTGTCTTCTTATCTCCCTTACCTGGGGACCTGATGACCTTTATTCTTCTCTCTCTCTCTCTCTCTCTCTCTTTCTCTCTCTCTCTCTCTCTTTCTCTCTCTCTCTCTCTCTCTCTCTCTGCAATGTCTAATGAACAGCGCATTCTCGAGGACGTTTTGAAGTTGTGTTTGACTTGACGTGAAGCTTCTAGACCTCGGAAGATACTGCGCATGGTATTAAAAACGCGTCGTGCAATTTCGTACTTACAGTTAGAGCATGAATCCTACCTTTCATAGAAATGAAACACTCGCTTCGCGTCAGTGGAAAGTAGTCGCTTAAATATGACCAGGGGTTTCTTTCATAAGATTTGAACTGAGGCGGGTCTGCATTAGCGCGCGCCTGTCTCGTCCGTCTCCATGGTTCTTTTTGCGCGTTCCCCCGGGCCCCGCCCATTTACATCCGTTGCGCGTCTTTATCACCTTGCTTTTTAAAATATTTTTTACTCAGTAATGAATATGATTTAAAATGTAGCGAAGTACAATACTTTAAATAAAACATACTTAAGTAAAAGTAAAGGTACAGATTTTAAAAACTACTCAAAAAAGTAAAAATACACAAAAAAACTACTCAATTACAGTAACGTGAGTAAATGTAATTCGTTACTTTCCATCTCTGGTATTTATTATAGGAGGACAAAAGCAAAAGGTACACAAATAGCCTCAGATGCTACTCATACACTGCATAGTCATTACTGTCTTTTACCTTCAGGCCAGAGATATAGATCACTTGTATTCAGGACCAAGAGAGCCATGACAAGTTTTGTGCCTACATTTATTAGAAATATGAATGAATGATGAATGATACATTCATATTTTAGCTGTTTCTTTTCCTTAATTTATAACTACTGTTTTTTAATGTCTAATGGTTATTATGCTTAATGCTTATTTATCATGTATTTATTTACTGTATTTTACAAGCTTTGGTTACTATTTATATTTATGTTACTATCTATTGGTAACTATTTACTTTTTGCCTATATGTTTTTGGGTTCGTGAGTGAGTGTGTGTGTGTGTGTGTGTGTGTGTGTGTGTGTGTGTGTGTGTGTGTGTGTGTGTGTGTTGGATCATGCGGATCATGCTGAGTTGTGGGATTGTACATGCACTGATGCTCAAAACAAACGAAGTTCCTAACGGATAAATAAAGTTCTTTGAAGTTAAAGCGTTTGTGTGCAGGATGCGGCATTTTCTTCTTTGGGAATATACATGTTTAGCCAAGCGCTCTCAAAAATAAATCAGAAACTGAATGAAGCTTGCTCCTACCCAAGCTTTGTACCGTATATGGACAGCGGCATCCTGGATACATATTTTAGAATCCTAAACTGGAAGCGACAGCCAAAGCCTGCAGGGATAAACGGACGTCTGTGTCACGGTCCTGTCAGACATCTGTGCTAGATGTAGGTCTGAGTGCATCTGGCAGGACCGTGATAGTATTACCCAGATAGCAGTCAGTTCTGGGCCGATTCTGGCTTTTTTCCGCCAGTGTCGGCTGAAAGCCGGACAGATTTTTAGTGTATGCGCCAGAACTGGCCCAGATGAGGAAATAGTATACCAGTAGTAAACACTATTTATAGCTGTTGGCCCGAGTGTAAGCATACTCAGCTGAAGTCCGGGTCTACTAAAGTAGCGTCTCAGTGTAATTGGGCCAAATCTGGCATTGTGTAGTCGGACCGACTACGTTGAATTGTGCCTGGACCGATTATGGTTTGATATGATACTGCCAAGATGTGTATGATGTCAGAAATTCCGTATGTGGCCCGATACCAGTGGAACTGACACATGCCGGTTGTAACGCTGTTTGGCGGCAATTTAAAAATGTTTATGCTTCAGACGGACAGTATACAGTACACGGCCCGATTCCGTGATGTGGCAATCAGCCCTCTAGCTGTTGAACGGCAACATCACCACTGCTGTTATGATTTGAATCAAGCAGAGCACAAAGCTGAGCTCCCGTTCGACACAGACACCATCATCAATAACTGGTAAGTCACTGATTTAGTTTTTATATGTTAAAAATGCATGATAACAATGAAAAGGAATTGTTTGCTACATATTCAAAACCGTGAATTTTCCTGCATGTTTAGCCAGCTATCACGTTAGCTTAAATATTGTTGTTAGTAAGCTGAATCCATTTAGAAAGATGTAAATAACCAGTCGTCGTTCACGTGCAGGTTAACAGGTTTTTAATAATCAAGCAGAGAATTCAGACACACGTTCGTATCTTCATAAAAAGGAGCAGTACACACAACCTTATTTGAGCTAAAGTAGTTAAGAAGTTAAAGAGCACCCTGCTGAAAAATCCAGCATCAAACCAGCATGGGAATTATGATGGTCTTTGCTGGTGGTCACCAGCATAACAGCACCAAAACACAACATATGCTGTGGCTTGCTGGTATGACCAGCATGGGATGCTGGTGCTAATGCTGGTTTGGTGATGGTCCTGGTTTGGGGCTGTTTAGCTGGTGTTCACTAGCAAACCAGCACCAAAACACAACATATGCTGGTCTTGCTGGTATGCTGTTTTTTCAGAAGGGCAAATTTTTCAGATTCACGAATTTACACACCCTTTGATGTGTAAGTGTTAAAGACATGTGAACGATGTGCAAATGTACAAAACCCTACACTGTAAAAAATTTGCTGTAATTATGCAGCTGGTTGCCAGTAACTTACTGTAGAAGTTAAAGACTGAAAATGTTTCATGTTAATTTAACTTTGAACAAACTGTTGCCAGTAAATAACATAAATGTAATCTCTACAGTAAGTTACTGGCAGCTAGTTGGCAGTAACACCCAGTAATACTGTAATTTCTACAGAATTTTTTTACAGTGTAAGTAAACAATGACGCCAGTTATCTTCTTCAACTTAAATCTCTTTTCTGGGACTACAACAAACACACAACAGTTTACTTCTATGGATTGCACACAACTTTTCTTAAATTAGCACACAAAAAATAGCATGCATCACCTCTTTGATATAAGCAATCAACTACTGTATGACCTGTGTCCTGTATGAAACTATGACCAACTATTAAGACTATAAATCTGTTTCAGGTTAACTGGTTGGGGCTTATTGGCGGGACAGATGTACGAGACTGCACATGGCATATATTGAACTGGATGGAAAAGACTTTATTTGCCGCCCTCTAACTCAGAGAGGTAGTGATTGGTAAATATATCTGTTAATTATTTGTTAATAAAAATTAGACTTCTTTTTAATATGCTCATTAAATGTTAAAGATTTCACAATGACAATATGGATTATTTATTTTAAAGATGCAGTTCGGAGAAGGTCCCTTACAGTTGTGGAGGGGACAATGAAGTGGTGGCTCGATCGAGAGGGTGGGTGCAAGAGACAACTTTAGCAAAAGAAAAGCAGTTAGTGTTAGCGCCTGCGTTTGAGTCTGCAAAAGAGAATGTTTTGTGCTGTAAAAAGAGTGGTGGTGTTTTGGTTAAATGTGTTTAACTTGTTTTAATTACTTGGCTTGTGTGTGAGAGGTGTGTGTGCGATTGGGTTGGTATATGTGGTTTATGGGGAATAGTGTATAATGACATGTTTAATATGCTATAAACATGCTTTACAGGGACACAATACTAAGTGGTACTTTTTCAGATTAAAGACTTCCAACAGATTTTTGCTATGGTTGGGCTTAAGGACTGGGGTAAGTTAAGGCAATAGAATATACAGTTTGTACAGTATAAAATGCATTGTGTTATGGAATTGTCCAGGTAAACCACATATGCCAATGTGTGTGTGTGGTGTGTGTGTGAGAGAGAATTTTTTTCTTTAAATGTTAATTAATTTGTTTTACATGTTGTCTCGCTGTAATTGTTTAAGGGGATAGTTCACCCCAGAGTTGCAATTTTGTCATAAATCACTTCCCCTCTGTCGTTCTGAACCAACAAGTGCTTAGATTGTCTTTAGAACACGTTTTTAGATATTTTTGATGAAAACTGGGAGGCTTCTGTCCATCCCATTGATTTCAGTAAGTTTTACAATCCGTTTAACACAAAAGAATGAAAGACATTGCCAAAAAGTTCAGTGTTCCATCAGTATTTCAATGAAAATTTTTTCAAGTTTGTTCTTCTCCTTGGTCGTTCAAAGCCTGTTAACGACCAGACTACGGCGCATCCTGATGACGTCACCTGCTGACTTAGTTCCCATCGTACAGACAGAATAGGCAGCCAAGAAATTTGTACATGTATTAGGGCAGTTTATCTATTGTTACAATGTTTTCATTATGCTTTAAAAAAAAGCGTAGAAAAACAAAAAAAAAATAATTGGTAAACACATCAGCACTGGACGAGAGCTGCAGGTGATGTCAGCATCATCGCTGTGGTCTGGTATTGATTACTATTTCTGCGACTAAGGAGGAGAAAAAATTGTTGAAATCGTTCGTTTTATTTTCTTTGTGCACAAAGTGTTCTTGTCACTTCATAATATTATTATTAAACTACTAATGGAAAATGGACCTTTTTGGCGATGTCTTTCATTCTTTTCTGGGAGGTGGATTGTGAGACTGGCTTAGGTCAATGGGACGGACGGGGGCCTCCCGGTTTTCATAAAAAAAAATTTTGGAATGTGTTCTAGAGGCAATCGGAGCACTTGGTGGTTTGGAGT
This sequence comes from Misgurnus anguillicaudatus, assembly GCF_027580225.2. Taxonomy (NCBI): domain Eukaryota; kingdom Metazoa; phylum Chordata; class Actinopteri; order Cypriniformes; family Cobitidae; genus Misgurnus; species Misgurnus anguillicaudatus. The sequence continues at coordinate 49,633,204 of NC_073360.2, read as the reverse complement.
GGCACAGGGGTAGGTGATTTATGAGAAAATTATAATTTTAAGGGTGAACTATCCCTTTAAAAATGTTTATAAAGTGGGTTATGTGCTTGTAAAATGTGTTGTGTAAGAGATATATGTCTGTTTGTATTTGTTGGGTTTTTGTAAAGTGTACTGAATTTGTTAAGAATGTTCAAAATTACGGTTAATTGTTGGTACATGTTAAAACATGTTCATATTTATGTATTTGTTAACTGTTAATTCACATTAATGTGATGTGTGTATTTTTTTAATAAAAGGCTCTTAATCTTCTTAAATGGGTGTATTTTTCTTGAAAAATAAAAAATATACAATATTTACCAGTTTCTGGGCCACATCTGGCCCAGGGACCATGCAGATGTTGTCAGCCACATAAAACAAAGGGTCTGGGCCAGACTTGGGCCAAATAAGCAATTTAAGTCACTTTACAGTGTGCTAGCCAGACCTGGGCCAAATAAGCAATTTAAGTCACTTTACAGTGTGCTAGCCAGACCTGGGCCAAATAAACAATTTAGGTCACTTTACAGTGTGCTGACCAAATCTGGGCCAAGTCAGTATGTAAGATCTATTTTACTGGGTGTGGGCCACAACTGGCCCAGATTTAATAGTTTGATCCAATTTTTAGTGTGTGGGCCAGTTTTGGGCCGGGGACCCAGCCAGAACTGGGCCAGAACTCAAGCAAATATGTGGCCCAGTGGTGGGCCAGCCAGATTTTGCTATCTGGGTATGTTCTGTGTGGGGACATGTGGAATCACATTGTATGCGTGGTTTCCACATGTTCCCGGTGTCTTGTTGCTGTCATGATCTTGCCAGACCTTAGTATAGGTTCAGGTCTGTGTTAGAGAGCAAGATCATGGCAGCATTGTGTTTACGTGGGAACACGTGTGTTTCACATCATGTCTGTGTGACACGTGTTACCAGTGTTTTGTGGCTGTCATAGTCTTGCCTGACTTTGGTTATTATCCAGGTGGTATGTTAGAGGGCAAGACTATGGCAGCATTGTGTTTATGTGGGAATACGTGTGTTTTCACATCATGTATGTGTAACACGTGTTCCCAGTGTCTTGCCACTTTTACCCTACTCCCTTATGTACTCGTGTCTTACGTGATTAATGATGTTCACCTGTTCCCCATTGATGTGCTGTCTATATAATGCCCTCGTGTTCTCTGTGTGGTGTGCGTGCGTTGTTGTATATCAGTGTCTATGTACTCAGTTATCTGTTTCTGTGTTCCATCACAGTGTTATTATTTCATATTCTGTTTTACCCCCACGTGGGTTTGTTTTGTTCTGTTTTATTAAATCATAGTTATATTTTCATACATCTTTTGCATTTGGGTTCTTCTTTTGTTTCCACTTTCCGGTGTTAAACCGAACGTGACAGTCTGACTATAAAGTGAGTGTTTCTATTTTCTTTCTTACACCAACGTGGCATTTATGTACACAATAGCATATCTGAGCGGTGTTTTGATTAATGGCAGTGGCTTGCAGAGCTGTGCATTGTGGTACATTGTGGGAGTTGTAGTTTTCCATTAAAAATGTGCCCTAAAGTCACGTTCTGTCTTTTCTCGATCAAATAGGCACAAAATGCTAAATATATGTTACATTTCGACTACAAATATGACCCACTTTCAATAAAGATTAATGTTTCTACCCATGAAATGTCCCTTTAAACAGCTAGAATCCAGTATCAGACATGAATGGGACAACATTCCTCTCCTAAAAGTTCATCAACGGCTCTCCTCAGTTCCCAGATCTATACAGACTTTTGTTAAAAGAAGAGGAGATAAACATGACCCTGTCACAACTTTATTCACACGTCTTCATCACATCAAATATAAAGGGGGTCCAAAAACGCGGCACCGCGTTTTGACGTGTTTTCTCCTTATCATGGCAGAATCAACTTAAAATACTCCATCATTAATAATCATACACTTACGTGTTTGACGTCATTTAAAACTGTGAAGGGTCCTCTTTAATATGTATACATTCACAATAACAAACAAAGCGTAAAGTTTGATCAGATTTAAAGACTTTACCGCATGTTTGGATGATAAACTTTATACACACACATGAGGAATATCTTTTTTATGTCTGGACATTGAGGAAGAGAAGCATTTATCTTTAACGTTAACGTTACCTAAGAAGAACAATGGAAGACGCAATGGAGGAGGATATATTCCTGAAGAAACTGTAAGTCATTTATCTTCATTTATATTTGCTATCATGTAATATGCTTATGGATTGTGCAGTTCAGCCTACACAGGCGACCTCAGCAGACTGCACACTTCTGATTGAAAAACGTTCGCATTGTTTACAAACGAGACGCGTGATTGTCACGTAATGGCGGATCTACATGCTGTGTTAGACACAGTTATTCACTTTCGTTTTCTTCATGGAAACTTTCAGTGAGCCTGCAATGCAAGATCTTTTTAGTGTGTGCTGTAATATGATTTCATATATTGTTTACAATTCCATCCATTGTGCTTTACACGCGACACCGTTTTCATGAGCGCTGCATTGTTTAGGCGGAGACGCGAGCTTTCGCACATGGACGCCATATGCGATGTGTTTTTAAAGTTCATACACGCTGACAGAAACGCGTTTAAAACAGAAGCCAGACGATCGATGGGCATCTTAAAAAACAGTAATCTGAAAACAGCTTTTTATAAAACTAATCACTGCAGATGTTTATCTGAGATATTCTGAATTTAGTTTATGTACATGATAGTTTATCTGAATGTAGTGCTATCAGTGAAATTTACCCATCAGTTATGTATGTAAGGGCAGGGGCGCCGCTAGCAATTTTGGGCCCTATGAAAGAATAGGGGGTCAGGCCCCCACCATACCCATTTCGCACCAAACATACAATCCAACCTACTGTAGCTATTCAAAATCTTTGTATGTAATTTAATAATACAGAACTATTTCTTTTGCTATTGTTATGACCACAATTATCAGTATTTATAGACACATACAATGTCTGCAGCTAAGATAATTTATTGTCCAATGTAAATGTAATTGAAAAATACAGTACATTCATCAAATATTCAGAGAAAGTGCAACGTTCTTAAAGATTAAAGATAAATATGACCATGCCTGTGAAAACCCAGCTGAAGTATTTATTTGTGATTTACTGTTTTCCACATAAAATCATCCTGTATAATGTAAAGAACATTTTGTGAAAGTATAAACTTCATATCTGCAATGTCATGTCAGCGATTGAAATCATAGTGAAATTAATGCTTGAAATTAAACTGTGATGCTTATTATTTTACAATAAGATTTGAGGCTTTAGTCTGATTTTCAGAGACCGTCTCAGTGACATACTGTATACTTCAGCTGTTACATACACCAATAACATTGTAACATTTAAAAATGGCAAACAACAACAATGCATCTTTTCTATACAGTTACCTTATGCCTCAAATAAGACTGGGTCAAAAATGCTTGACCAAAGCCTGTATTATAATTAATAGCATTATTTCTAAGGTAAAGAACAAGTTTCACAGACCGGCAGCTTCAGTAAAGCAAAAATAACGACAGATCATTGAAACTGTGAACTTGAGAAAACAGCTATACTGTTATTAAATGATTCTTCAGACTGTTTTTTAATCAACGGTGCTCTAAAATGAAATGAATGACAACTATAACAGATTACGACAGATTTCCATTGATTTCTTAAACCTGTTGCAAGGTGAGAAGCTTTAATATACATAACTGGACTAGGTTAGCCTTAGTTGCATTTCAGTTTTATCACAATCAACTCGATTCACGACTGCATAAAAATACTTTCTTGGCATATTGCGTTGCAAAACTTTGAAGTGTGTAACCGATCGCATTTCTAGTTTATTTTAATTAGCTTATATGGGCTATGTTAATTAAAACAGCTTATAAGGGCTGACTTCGCGTCAGAACCATAACACAAAACAGGGAATGTAAATCACCTTGTTTATTTTTAAACTGAGGTGAACAGAGCGAAGACTTTACAGTGGAAAGAAAACTGCATTGTATTGCTCCAGCGTCACATTGTGTAAACTGCATTTATAGTAAGGAAGCGCACATATGCAGATATCATAGCAAATAGCAGTAAATACACACACCTTGCTCTCTTGTGAAGTTCACGCGCACTGTGAGACCGTGGATTGAAGACGGCGCTAACACGCAGAGTAACGACGGGGGCGGAGCTAAGAGGGCTCAGCTTAAGGGGGTTGCGTTTGCGGCACAGTCCTTGGCTGGGGCCCTCAAAAGTTCATGGGCCCTTAGAATCGTCCTAACTTTTCCCCCCTTTACGGCGCCCCTGTGTAAGGGTATTTCTGTGGACAATTTATGCTAACAGCTGTTTATAACTCTCTTACAGGTCTGCATCCCTCTCATCAGTACAAAACTATGAAGTGGAAAAACATATTCACACTTGTTGGACATAAAAAAGTTATATGGTAACATGAGCCACATGAGCAGCTCTGTTGTGTATCAGTTTTTTAGTTTATACAAGTTAAGTTTTTGAAAAGGGTTTGTTTCCAAATAAACTGAAACTGTCCTACTGACCTTCATTTCTATTTTGATTATATTGTTAACTTCTTAATAAACTTCAGTGGCGGAGTGGCAATCGGGAGAGTCGGGGCTTTCCCCTGTAGGCCGGTAGTGCTTTAAGACCGTGCTTTCAGTCTTTAGTCATGCACTCCGGCCACACCAAAAACTATTTATCATATATTTAATATGCTTCAGCGCTCAAAATGTATCTGGCCGCACTGCTCTCTCTATCAAGCCCGTCTCCCCTGAAGTTCTATCAGCCTATCAAAAAAAAAGAAAGAGGCTACACAATAGCCAATCAGAAAATAGCACTGTTGTATCTGGGTAAGATTTAACGCAACAACCAATAAAAAAGCATAGCCTCCCACAACCACAGAGGAATGGAGCTCCGAGCATTACTTTAGCCCTTTTCACACAGATATTCCGTAAGATACACGGGACAGGCATCCTGGAATTTTCCGGGACCGTTTGATATTTTATTCACACTGACATGATTACCCGATCCCGGAAAGACACGTGACCTGTTGAAAGTCCCGCCCTCTCTTCTACGCAGCGTCTAAAGTTTGCATATTATTTATTATTTCTCTCTCCAGAAACAACTCGTGTGCATTTTTGTTTATGATAAGACTACAAAGGAGCGCGTGAATGCACAGTTCTATTCTGGTGAATGATCTCAGCTTCAGAGTGGATGTTTGACGAGCTCCCTGATTTCTGCTTTGATACAGTTTTCAGACATTTCTCATCGTGATTGTTTATATGCATTTAAAACCCGCATTTTGGGGAGCTGAACGATATATCTTGTTGGGATGACGCGCGGGTATTTTCATTTATTATAGCTCAAATGAGCATGTGACGCGATATTCTTTTATGCTGCTGAATGATCTCCGTTTCAACGCAGTAAATGACAAGCTAACTTACCTGATATCTGCTTCAGTCCAGTTTGCTGACATTTCTCGTAGTGAATGTTGTAAATCCCTCATTTTAAAGAGTTGAACCAACTTCATGTTGCCATGACACGCGCGTCCTCACTATGGCATGTGCGTCATTGTTTATACGTCTCATTTATCATTTCCTGATAACTGCTTCAATCTAGTTTGCAACATTTCTCGTGGTAAATGTTTATATGCATGTAATCTCTCGTTGTAAGGAGCTGAACCATAACTTGTGTTTTGCTCGACACACCCATTACGGCATTCTTGCGGCTTCTTGTTCACACAGAGGGTTACCCGCGTATCATACTAGGTCCTTTTTCCGGCAACGATCCAAGAAGATTAACGGAACGAGTTTTTGTTCACACAGACGCTTGTCTGGCAATTTTACGGGTATTTTCTGGGACCAAAGGTCTGTGTGAATGGGGTTTTGGTTTGAGCAGCACAGAGTAAGTCTGATATCCTGTTTTAATGTTACAACAAATGCACAACTTTGACACAAACAATGACAACTTGACTGCTGTTAGAGAATGTTTCCCAGATAATCAGCATCAGTTTTTCACGAGTGTCTGTAACAGCCAACAGTTTACAGCCTGTTTACTGACAACACCTGCTCAGAACATGTAAGTTAGTCTAAGCCTCGTTATATTTTCGTTATCACACAATGACTGACATTTTGTCACATAAAACATCTCTCTTTAAACAAGCTTAATAATTTTATAAGCAACTGCTTTGCAACCATAGTAAGCTTAAGCTTACCTAAAACTAGGGAACTGTTGTTGACTTTAAGATCTTTTAAATATTAATTATTACACTTGGTATTTCATGTTGTTGTGCAGTCATTTTATTGTTATTTTAGATTTCAGCATTTGCTTATTTACAGGGAACCATTTTCTTTTTTCTTTTTTTTTGACCACGGAGGGCTGGTGGTCTATGAAATTTCCTGGTAGATTTTTGGGTCCCACTCCGCCCCTGGTCCTTACATTCTTTACTGTAGTTCCCAACATTCCTGCCTTATTATGCAGCTCATTATGCAAGCCTTTTGTTGCTCAGCTGTCAATCAATCCTTCTCGCATACGGCCCCTCTAAACAAAAACTTACCTCTGCTTACAGCACGAACCTGAGGAAGAAAGGTTACAGTCCCAGTCTTGTGTAATACTTACCTCTGTTTACAGCACGAACCTGAGGAAGAAAGGTTACAGTCCCAGTCTTGTGTAATACTTACCTCTGTTTACAGCACGAACCTGAGGAAGAAAGGTTACAGTCCCAGTCTTGTGTAATACTTACCTCTGCTTACAGCACAAACCTGAGGAAGAAAGGTTAAAGTACCAGTCTTGTGTGATACTTACCTCTGCTTACAGCACGAACCTGAGGAAGAAAGGTTAAAGTCCCAGTCTTGTGTGATACTTACCTCTGTTTACAGCACGAACCTGAGGAAGAAAGGTTAAAGTCCCAGTCTTGTGTAATACTTACCTCTGCTTACAGCACGAACCTGAGGAAGAAAGGTTAAAGTCACAGTCTTGTGTGATATTTACCTCTGTTTACAGCAGGAACCTGAGGAAGAAAAGTCCAAGTCCCAGTCTTGTGTAATACTCACCGCTGCTTACAGTACGAACCTGAGGAGGAGAAGTTGAAGTCCTAGTTACCTGTGTCATTCTTATATCAGCCTACTTATCTCTGTTGCAGTAAGGAGTATATCGCACCGAACCACCCCTGGCTGCCGGGAAGGACTCATTCGACCCACAACCAAGAGCCTAAAGAGAGAGAGAGCAGAAGATTAGTCACTCAGAGGAAACTGTCTTACAATTTCTAAATCAATATACTGGTTTATGTGAATGAGTAAGCAGAATGATTTTCACATCATTTTGAAGAAAAAACTCTAGACTACTAGATCCTGTTTTGAAAAGTCTTGGGAAAACATGTTTAAAATGAGTATGAGATACTTATTATTGAACCGAATCACTACAAACATAATATATCAGATTACAAGTTGCCCATAGATGGCTGCACGGTGCTGCCATCTTCCACGGTTAAGAATTTAGGCGTAATGTTCGACAGCAATTTATCTTTCGATAGTCATATCTCCAACATCTGCCGCACAGCATTCTTCCATCTTAGAAATATCTAAAAAATATGCCATATGCTGTCTGCATCAGATGCAAAAAAGCTTATCCATGCTTTTATGACCTCTAGAATAGACTATTGTCACAGGTCGGGGCGGACCACAGAATGTAACAAGCCACGCCCCTTCCTAGTTTCCATCTCGAGGAGGTCCCAAAGCCACCCCAATGGCCAGACACACAGAGAATGGGTATAATTAAAATTAAACTTTATTAAATTATTTAAAATATTGTGGGGAAGGGGGAGATTAAAACAAATGTTCCTTCGAGCCTCCAGGCGGAGCTTCCACGGGGACAGGGGGGGGCAGGCTCCTTTGGCTTTGTTCCTTGAACCCGTGGCGCTCTCCTCTTCTCCTGGAGGCAGAATCACAAGAGAAACACAGTCAGTGCACGGACTATTACACAAGACTGGGACTTTAACCTTTCTTCCTCAGGTTCGTGCTGTAAACAGAGGTAAGTATTACACAAGACTGGGACTGTAACCTTTCTTCCTCAGGTTCGTGCTGTAAGCAGAGGTATTAACTGTTTCTCTCAACACAACGGTCTCTCCATACAACCTTTACTCTGGGGCAGTGGACTCAACAGGGTGATGTTTGAACGCAGTGTGCTGCCGACCTGCGGCTCCCTGGGCGTCAAGGGGACGTCGGGGATGGACGTGTAGAGCCGAACGCTTCCCTTGCTCCTCCTCCACTCACGGTTCCGGAGATACTGAGCAGGGGCAAACATTTGAAGAGGCTCCACACAAGGACAGTTATTATATGCAGGCCTTAGACCAATAACCCTTCGTCCAAAAGCAATAATTATGAGGTGGTGTACTCACACTGGTAGATAGGTATGCTTCACCACTGCCCGCTTTCTCGCCAGGAAAAGATCCGTCACTTTATACTCAGGGAATCCAATTTGCAAATTTCTTCAACCCACACTCCACCAACCTCAACGGCTGTGATCTCCTCACGACTCCTCTGGCCTCGAAGTGGCTTCTGTCAACATAAGCACAGCACGACACTGAAAGCTTTAGGTGTACACACACAATGAAGACAAGGACTCACCCACGACACTCCACACACTTTTAGTGAACTACGGACTGAGCCAGAACTCGACCTGGGCCCGCCGTGCGGTTGGTTGGGCGATTTTCTTGGTGGAGGGGAAGAAGTGTATAGAGGATGGACACGGGACCCCCTGTGGTTATTACTTGTACCCCTCGGCTCACCCACGCTTCTCTCCACAGTGGGGCTGCAACTCTATGTGTTAGACTCACAACACAAGATCAGGTAATACACTTTCGGCTTCACACTACGTAATACAGACTTTGATGCTACTCACGTGCGTTTTGCAATACTGCGCTACGCTGTCGCCTTCCAGTGCTACTCCCTGGCTCGCCCACGCTTCTCTCCACAGTGGGGCCGCAACCCTACGTGCTAGACTCACAAGGCAAAATATCAGGTAATACACTCTGCTTAATTCTTCACAATAGCTTAGTTCGTTTACTCACATTCCTTGATGCCTCTCCGCTATTCTGGGTCCTGTTCACAACTGGAGCTCCGCTGTATATGGTCTTCGAGGTCCGCTACGGTGAGTACTCTCCAAAATTTCTATCTCCACAAAGGCATATCATGTCAGTGCATCCACATCCTAACAACAACCGTCTTTCACTTACTCCGCCCAGTGATTCGCTTTAGCAATGCTTTCTTCGCCCAGTTAATACAGCCTCTGTTTCTTCGTGTTCCGGCTTTGCCCGGCCTCTGATCCTTCACACCGGATCAGGCTTCCGTGACCACACACCGCACCACAACCGTAGAGACCAGCACGAGTACAAAAACAACAACCACGTTTGTATTTCAAGGGCTCTTCTTACACTCCTTCCCTTCTCCTCTTCAGCCAATCTCTAACCGCTGTGTTGATTGTACACACCTGCATCCCATCTGGCCCGATTTGCCCTCGGAAAACTACCGGAAGTTCCGGTGTTTGTGGTAAGTCGTCCGGGCGGAAACCATCCTTGGGCGGAACCAACCTTCTCGAATTTTGGTTCCGCCCATGGAAAAGTCACACTGTGACACTATTGTAACTCGTTACTCGGGGGATGCCATTCAAATCAGGTAAACAAGCTTCAGCTGGTTCAAAACGCCGCTGCAAGAGTGCTTACTCGATCTAAAAAGTATGACCACATCAGTCCAATTCTGGCATCTTTACACTGGCTACCAGTTAAATATCGCATACAATTTAAAATATTACTAATCACCTACAAAGCCTTAAATGGCCGAGTGCCCTCGTATATTAAAGAATTACTATCAGTATACAATCCACCACATAAACTGCGATCACAAAATTCTGGTCACTTAATTATCCCTAGAATATCAAAAGTGTCTAAAGGTGGTAGATCCTTTTCCTACTTAGCCCCTAAGCTCTGGAATGATTTACCAAATAATGTTCGAGTATCAGACACAGTCGATCAATTTTATACTAAACTTAAGACATTCTTCTTTAACAAAGCATTCACATAAAATGTCCAGTAAATGTACTTTTCCCGCAGTAGTTATTTTGTCTAGAACAAAGCACTCACACACCTCATATGGGTAATACACTATTGCCGCAATAGTTAGCCTGTCTGGAACCGAGATGACTTAAACAACTATAATGTATGACACTTGCATTACATGCGAACGGCCCCTACGCTAATAGAACTCTGTTTTTGTCTCCCTGTCTCGTCCTCGACCCTGAGGACAATGACACAAACAGACCCAGTTCCTGTTGCTGTGAAGGTCATCGCACCACTGATCTACTGGCTGTCCTTCAACGTGATGACCAGCTGATGCGCGACCAATGACCACCGGCTTAACCAGTTTAATCCGCTTACCCGCTACCTATCCCCGAATATATTAATTTCTCCCAAGGGTTTTTGTCCTTCGAGGAGTTTTTCCCACTGTGTTTTCTCTTAGGGGTTTTTTTTCGTCCCAAGGAGAGTCAGCCAACTTTGGCTTAACTTAGCACTTTACTGTATACGTTACTACGTTCACTTGTACAGTTTATTCTTAGCCGCTGTATTCTACTTCTTATATTATCTATTGATTTCCTGTGTTCTCCCCTACATCTACTCATGTAAAGCTGCTGTGCAACAATTAACAATTGTGAAAAGCGCTATATAAATAAAATTGAATTGAATTGTGGGGATGTGACCAGAAAAAAAGGCAGGACACACTGCTTGCCATCAGAAAAAAAAGGATTTTTATTTTCTCCTTGAAATTAACTGGCATCCTCCTCACGGAGAGACCTCAGCACAACAGCCAAACCAAACAAAACTGACTTAACCAAGGAGAAGGAACCCTTTATAACTAATGGTTAAACCAATATACACAAACATAGGGAAAATGGAAATCATATATCAACATAAATATACAAGCAACATACATTTAACACTTAAGTTCAAAATTAATCTTAACATAAATAAACAATCCCCAAAACAAATATAAAAACAAAATACATAAATAACCACAATATGTTTCCAAAAATAATATTCCAAACAGACACAAAACAATGACCCCCCTGCTCACTCATATTGAATGGACTATGCCTACACTACCAATAATCCTCCAGGATAGCATATGAGGAACAGGAAGGCCGCATATCCTCTTTAACTTTACTTCTGGATAGCATGCTGCAGTTAGTGATGGCCAAATGAAGCGTTTCGAAGCATTATTGCTTTCCGATACAATTGTGTCGAAAATTGTTAATTACTCGAAGCAGGGGACGGACTGGGGCTAAAAACAGCCCTGGACTTTCTCCCAAATAGGCCCATCATCCGGCCATTCGCCCCTAGCAGTGCGCAACAGACATAAGGATGTCCTGATAATCAGACAAGGTTATTTAATATTTTACACAATATTATACACTTTGATGTATAATAAGTTTGTGAAATAATGAAAATGGCTAGGCCCTATACATTTTGTCTGTAAAGCTTTCACAAACCACCACCAGGTCTTTGCCAATTCCACAATACTAAACACAATTATGAAAGACAAGGATAAAGGGTACTCTGATGGAAGACAGACAGAAAGTGCAAGCTAGGATTTTTTGTTTTAACTAAAATTTGGTCATTTATTTAGCCCTCTTTCTTGTATATTAGCACGTTTAGAGTGGTAGCAATGCATGCCTGATATTTTCCCATTTAATTCAATAGTCTTCATTGTAGCAGAAAATGTGAGCTCACTACAACCTCTCATATACAATAAAGTCAATGAAAGAAATGAAAACCAATGCAATACGATGGATGTCCACCCACAGACTGTTTTTAAATGGGGTTGGATAAATATTTTTTGCTTTGGTGTGTGTGTGATTTTGGTTAGATGACAGTTGTAGGTTACAGTTTGACAAGAGTTTACACTTTGACAAAAGCACAATGTTTTGTTTTATTGCGACTGTACACAAATGAATGATGTCCCATATGAATAAAATGACGGAGTATGTATTGTTTTTAAGTGTCTACTGTTCAATCGCGCCCGCGCGTCTTTTTCTCTAACACGCACGCGCGCGGGCACACTCATCACGTCTCTCTCTAACAGTAGTTGCGCATTACGTTAATTTTCACGCGAGTTTTATTGATTTTTATATCGTGTATATTATATTATAATGTCACGTGTCCTGCTAGTACTGGCACTTACAGGACCTCTTGCTTATGTAAAGTTAACTCTGTCTGTCCCTCATCATGACCAGGCTGTGGATGCTCAGGCTCGCGAATTCAGGCTCGCGAATTCCAAGAATCTCGCGAATTCCAAGAATCCGTGGACCAATCACGGTTATCTACTAGGCCGACTCTTCTTCCTCGTTTTTTTTACACGTAGCATCATAAAAGTGATCGTATTAGTGCGCCTGCGCCGCCTGCTGTTGGGTGTTCATATTGTTTTATTAGACTTTTTTTGCCGACGGCCGGGCGACGGACCTCTGTTGAACGGCCGTTCTGGACTTTTCCAGAACGCACAGATTACCAATCCGTCCCTGCTCGAAGCTTCATTCAAATAGAAAATGCACACCACCATCTGGTGAAGTAAATGTAATGCAACAAAGCTGACAATGCACGTAGGCTGATGTTACCACCCCATTAGGGCCGTCAGAGCTTTGACACTGTGTTCATGTTTAAAACCCTCAATAAAACATTGAGCCTGAGATGTGTTTGTGTGTGCATATTTAGCTGTAGGATACAGCACTCTACAACTTACTAACTGGACATTTATATATTTAAAAATGTATTTATAATGTGGCAGAGGGCAACTGGACAGGGCTTGGACAATGTGGGGGAGGGTATTCATTAAATTTTGTGTTTTATATTCAGAAATATAATTTTATATTAATTATAATATATATTTTATAATTTTTTAAAATAATTTTATAATATAGCCTAATAGGCTATACATTTGGTGATGTGGGCGATTTCTTTTTTTTTTTAACAAATTCACCAGCTTTGGAGAATATTCTCTCGCATGAAACAGATGATGCTGGAGTACACAAAAATTGTTTAGAAAGCTTTTCTATGGTTTAGCTTAACTTGTATGAAAAATAAAGCCGCCAAGTTTCAAACCTGTCAACGCCGGATTGGGCTATCAAAGCAGTCGTGTGGTTCACTACAGAAATGAACCAGTGTGTTTGCTTCAGACGTCGTATTTCACGTGACTAGTGACGTAACGATACAAGCTCCGAAACAGTGGTTCATTGCAAGGACTTTTCGAGTCTGAAGCAAGCATTGAAGCTTCGGTGTCAGACGTAACATCACTAGCTGCAATCATGCACCCCGAAAAACAAAAGGTAAGAAAAATACATCATTCAAACTTTAATAAAAATAAAATAAAATAAAATGAAAACAAATAAAATGAAAACTTTGTGTCCTTTCGTTGATCTAATTTGCACCCTTAGACCAGAAAGTAACCAAAATTTATTTTTAAACAACCAAACAAAAAGAAAGCATAAACATGTATTTAAACAGTAAACCAAACAATTACAAAACACAAAAACAATTTATGACATCCTCACATTCACCATCAGATCTTCCTGAAGATCAGAGAGACGTCTGTACATCTTTATCATCTCTGCTTATGAGTCCTGAATAAAAATGAAAGAGAAAGTCAATCAGATATGAGATCATCATCAGTGTCAGATGAAGAGATAGAAAAACAAACTATTAGTGCTGTCAGTCAGTGATAGAAATGAAATCTTCAACATAATAAACATGTCAACAATCTGTTTATCACATACACATGAGCTACAACAATACAAAAACACATTTCATCTATTTCCTCTGAATATTTGATGTCAATGTAAGAGATGAATGTATTGATATGTATGTAGTATAATATAATGACACACTGACACTTTTATGAGTTCACACACAAACAGTAAGAAAATGAAGGTGATGCTTTATTTTAAAAGTCCTGGAGGTTGACAGTCGTGTAAATAAAGAGAAACAGCATCAATGTCAAAGTTCGACAGAGAGTTGTGTGAAGTCTCCATCAGATTTTAAGAGTTGACTTTCTCTTCTTTTTTCTAATCTTCATCTGTATCATTTATCATCTGTACTTTGCGTTTATCTGTTGTGTATATATTGTGTTTGTGTTGTTATTTCTGTCTGTATTCTGATGATTTGATAAATAATGCTTAAAACATGAAATAAAAACCAAGTTGTTATAAAAAGAGTTTAAGATGAACATCTAGTCAAGGTTCATAACTATAGAGGTGTCGACCTATCAAACAAACCCCATTAACAAACATCATATATAATGTGTAAGAAGAGTAAGATCACAGTATTAAATCCTGGAGTGAACAAACTCAACATCACAGTTAGTAAACAGACTCAGACATTGGATTGAATTCTTATTGTGTTGATCTGACGAAGCATCAAGTGTTGTTGTTCATTAGGCCTGGCAAACTCGACTCCTTTTAAGGATCCGGGTTATTGTGAGTCACTCACTAAAGTGATCCGGGTTGTGTGAGTCACTTGAATCACTTGAGTCAGTATTGCTAAATCGCCAATGAAAATTAGTACAGACCCACTTGTAACCGGCTGATCCACGTGACTCGAGATTTTCAGAGCCGGAAACATTGCAGACTCGCAGACCATGAGGCTCGCTCTACAGATCCACTAACCGGCTGATTCGCGTGGATCAGTGGATCTATAGAGCGACTGCAGTCTCCTCAAAAGCAAATACACAACAAAAGCCTGAGATAACATGCTTATAGGTTTTAGGTTTGGTGTGTATGGTCGACCATTTAAAAAAAAAAATAGGCCTAATAATAGCATAATAATATAGAAAAAAACTGTGTCCTGCTTATGTAGTCCCCAGAGCCGGAGAGACAGTTCGCGCGGATCAGCTGGTTACGAGTTGAGAGATTCTCGAGTCAGAGCAGATTCGCAGGTCTCTCGAGTTTGCAATGTTTCCGGCTCTGAGTGAGAATCTCGGGTCAGTTCTCGCGCAGATCAGCCGGTTACGAGTGGATCTGTAGTGCGAGCGAAGTCTCATCAATAATGTTGAAAGAGGTTTGTGTGTCTGGTGGCGCTGTTTATGGTTTTACATTGAATTGTAGTAGGACTCAACTGATCCGGGTTAATGACACTAGAGACTCGCGACTCATGAGTTAATTTAAAGATCCGGGTTAAAGATCCGAGTGAGTCACAACTCAAACAGGTCTATTATTCATGTACACTTCATATTTTCTGTTTGTTGGGTAAGGATACACAGCCTATAACAGCAGCAGACCAATTTACATTTATTTCTAATATTTATATTCTAGGATTTAAATTACACTGCATGAGTTTACTTTAAACATTTATTTAAATAAGCTCTACTCACTCTACTGTCTCTAGTTTATAATGTGGATCATCTTTTAGATCAGATATCAGCTTCTTCCCTGAATCTGTGAGTTTATTATAAGACAGATTCAGATCTCTCAGGTGTGATGGGTTTGATCTCAGTGCTGAAGTCAGAGCAACACAACCTTCATCTGTGATATCACAACACCTCAACCTGTAGAGAACAGAGACTTCATGTGAATTATACAAAACTACAAAGTTTGTCCACAAATGTCTAACCTCCATCTCTTCATGTAATGTTCCTCTTTCAGTTCCTCAGAAACTGAGACACTGTGTGTTTAAATGTCAAATAAATCCATCACACAGCTGACTATTAGTGTTAGATGTCCTAAACCACATGAACATTTCTTCATAAATCTGTATTGAGTTCATGACTCACACTTGTAATTCTCATCAGGTATTTGATGTAAAAATCTTCCTCTATTACAGGAGGAATATCAGCTGGAGATAACATAACTCTGATCTTACATTTAAAGATGTTACAGTGTTTAAAGATCAATTTCACTCAATCTATAAAAACACTATTAATGTGTGTGTCAGTGTCAATGATGGATCAATGTTTTTAATCATCTTTATAAAAACAACACGACGAGGAGAAAAACTCTTCATACACAATAATATCAGCAAAGATTTCATCAAAGAAACACCAAACTACATTTTCTGACATTTTAACAAAGCAGTTTTGTTGCACGTTGTTGTAATACTGGATGTTAAATAATCAACTTTAAGTTTATTTATGAAAAGACACTATAAAACAATTAAACTTCAGGTGGTGTTGCTAACCCAAATTTGACCCTCAGGTTAAACTGGTTACAGACATGAAACTCTTTGTGCTCCTAATCTCTTCATCACAAAAGCTTTGGCACTGTTAGCCTTTAGGCTCATATCACTGAGTTTCTGCTGAAATATA
The DNA here is from genome assembly GCF_027580225.2 of Misgurnus anguillicaudatus. Taxonomy (NCBI): domain Eukaryota; kingdom Metazoa; phylum Chordata; class Actinopteri; order Cypriniformes; family Cobitidae; genus Misgurnus; species Misgurnus anguillicaudatus. The sequence continues at coordinate 49,616,848 of NC_073360.2, read as the reverse complement.
TGATGTAATGTATACATATTATGTGGTTCTAAGATTGTAATTTTATATTAATGTTTAGTATTATTTTAAAGGTCATGGTGCGTGAGTAAAAAGGTCTCATTTCTATAAGTCTAAGATCAGATGGATTAAGGTTTTAGAACTTTGGATAGAAGATGCATTTCTTGTAGAGGTGGGGTTTTGCCTTGATATTTCTGGCTTGTTTGACCAGTTGCCAAGATACTCCTGGCTAGTTTGACCAGGTGCTCTTTAGTATCACTTGGCACAGGTCAAACTAGATTTTGGTAGTTTTCTCAAGCTGTGTATAAAAGGTGGCCTGGCAAAATATTCTGGGAGTCATTCTGTTGCAGAAGCTCCCACACTCTGTGTGTATTCAAACCTTATGGAGGCATCCTGTAACCAGGAGCTCCCACACTTTGTGTGTATTAAAACTTTATGGAGGCATTCTGTTCAGAAGCTCCCACATTATGTGTGTACTAAAACATCATGGAAGAAATCTTTAACAAGAATCTTCCTAGACCACTTTGTGTGTCTTTGATTGCCAGGTATGCTTTGTATTTTGTGAAATGTTCTTTTTTCTACGATGATCTTTTAGTGAATGTTTTGATATATTTTGATGGATTTGGATAACCAAATTATTGATTTAAGTGTAACCTGCCTGGCAAAATAAATTGTTAATCTTTATTAATTTCAAAACTTGTCATATCTTTTATTATATTTTCAGGGTTTAAGATAAATATACTGGAGGGGGCATAGATGAGGAGAAGTGCCTCTATTGAAATATTACTGGAGTAATTACCTCCCTGTTTAAGGTTGGATGGAGAATTGCCTCAACCTAAACATAGATGGATCCTTTTATTTTCAATGTGTTTGGAGAAACCTCTAACTTTAACTTAAGTTAGAAGGAGAATGCCTCTATGCCCAGCTGTATGGAACTGCCTTAGCACCTTCAGGATTACACCTTATTCTCTATGTGAATATAATTCATTCTAAATAAATATAATAATCATTTTATAAATTATGTTCAGCATCAGAATAATATTGATAAAATATAAATTGGAGTCAGATTATAATTTAACCACAGAGATCAGAATAAATTAAATAAATGGAATTATTCTTCTAGAAGCACTATGGCGGCAAGAACATGTGATTGTGATCCCTTCACCACGCCATTGGATACCTTCGTTGGGCCGATGGGTGGCGTCTTACATTGTGAAGGAAATTGAAATGAATCATAACTAATTATAACTAACATGTCTTTTCCTTACAGTTTTGAACATTTGTACTGTATGCTTTTGACAACAAAATGTGTTGAAATAGAGGAAGTAAAAGTTGTATGTATTGAATAATGTAAGACTTTACAATAAGGTTTTGATTGAATACATGATCATATTCCTTAAGTGTTTGTGTTCATAATGGACAAGATGTTGTGTGACTCTTGAGTGTTTGTTTTCTGTGGACACCCGGTGAGGATAAATGTCTTGTGTGTGTTGTCTGTAGACGCCTCGGTTATGTAACTTAAGTCAGTCAGGTGTGCTGGAAATCTAACAACACAACATCATTCATTTTAATTGAAGGTGAATTTATTTTAATTGTAATCTGCAGTACTTGGATGAAATATCGATGTCTCATAATTATTCATGAGACTGCTGATGTATCTGCTAACTGATCAGACCTCTTATTGACTTTATATATCCTTTACGTTTTACATTTTAGTGTGTGTTTCTTTTTCATACAGTTTATGTTTAACTAAACCTCAGTACATGTGTGACTATCAAAGAGATGATCTTACTTCAGTATCTCCAGTTTACAGTCAGGATTCTTCAGTACATCAGAGATCAGCTTCACTCCTGAATCTCTTAGATTATTAAAGGAAAGATTCAGATGTGTCAGGTGTGATGGGTTTGATCTCAGAGCTGAAGTCAGAGCAACACAACCTTTATCTGTGATATCACACTTACACAACCTGTAGAGAAGAGAGACACACAGTTTGTTTACACACAGATCAAATCTAATGTGAGTTGAATTTTATTTCTCTTCTGTCATCATTTAGTATTTATGGACATTTTTATTTTAGTTTCATGACACAAACTGCTGATTCTGTAGCTGTCTTTAAGACTTGGCTAAAACCCATCTCTTCCGCCATTACCTCACTTCCTAATATAGAACTTCTATCTTTCTCTATTTTTCCTTTTCTTTATTTGTACATTCTTTAAAAAAATACTAACCAAAAATGTAGTGACCAACCCTTGGCTATGTATACTGTGTTGGACTTGACGAGACTATATCCAGTGCACTTATGTATTGCTGTTCTTAAGTTGCTATAATTGCTTCTATTGTTTACCTCATAAGTGGCTTTAGACAAAAGCATCTGCTAAATCAGTGGTTCTTAAACGTTTTTGGCTAAAGTACCCCTTTTTTTAATTTTTTTCAAGCCGAGTACCCCTTAACCAGACAACAACATTTAGCTTTAAAATACAGTTTTACGAGTTCGCCTCACTGACAATAAAGTGGGACTGCTAATATGCGTGAGTGGCGTGCTGTCCCGGGGCGAAGGTTCCGAGCTCGGGAAATACCCCCCGAGTTCGGAACGTTCGTCCCTTGACCGGGGAAGGAGCCCCGGGCCTGGGGCGTGCCCTGACCCGGGTTATCCCCGGTGCTGAGCTAAATGTACGTAGTGAGGCGAAGGGGTGGAGGTGGGTTTGCAATAATGTCCCAGAGAATTGAGGGTAAGGACTCTATGATTATTTATAGAGCTGGTACTAAGTTGTTGTGTTGATTAGTGATTGATAACCAGCCGTGTGCATTGCTTAATCATCGAGAGCCAGCCGTGTTCATTGAGAGCCAGCCAAGTTCATTGATTAGTGATTAAGAGCCAGCCATGTTCATTGATTAATGATTGAAAGCCAGCCGAGTTCATTGACTGATCAGCTCCTCCCAAACCTTGTTTATATAAAACATCATTTTACGAGTTCGCCTCACTGACAATAAAGTGGGACTGCTAATATGCGTGAGTGGCGTGCTGTCCCGGGGCGAAGGTTCCGAGCTCGGGAAATACCCCCCGAGTTCGGAACGTTCGTCCCTTGACCGGGGAAGGAGCCCCGGGCCTGGGGCGTGCCCTGACCCGGGTTATCCCCAAAAAGAGCAGGTGGTGCAGGACAGCCGCCTGAACAACAATTCCCCAAAGAAGGCTGGCTTGAGAAGGCGAGGTGCTGGCCCTCATTGGGGAAAATGCTGAAGTAGAGGGTAGAATTGAAAAAGGCAGCTCTGGAGAGCGGGCACTGTTGAGAAGTGCTGTGAAGAAGTTGAGAAGGATATATGAGGTGGGGCAGAGGCCTGGACCCAAAGGCTGTAGTTTGAAGAATATAGGGGGCTCCGGGGGAGCAAAATCTGCTGCTGCCAATATGTAGGGAAGGGAGAAAATTGTACTCTGAAGAAGAGCGGGGAGTTTTTAAAGGTAATAGGTGAGGTAGTGCTGTAAGGAGCAAGGTAGGACTCCAAGGGAGCGAAGGAAGCAGTTTGTGCCCTGAGATGGGGCTGTGCTCTAGAGGAGCCAGACATGAGGTAGTTGGGGAAGAAGAAAACTCCAGAGGGAGCAGTACTGCTTAGGCAGCGATAGATGCATAGATTCTGCTGGGCAGAAAATGTGAAGGAAGCACTGGCCCCTGCGGGGGCGGTCGCGCTGCGATACGGGCTTCGAGGTTGAAATAATCTGCTGCGGCAGATCGAGGAAAAGGCACGGGCCCCTGCGGGGGCGGTCGCTGCTGCGATACTGGCCTGAGTTGGAAAGGGAAGGTTTTATTGGCAGAGCATGTGAACCAAGGACGCGCCCCGGCGGGGGCGGTCGGCGCTGCGATACTGGCTTCAGAAGTCTACTGCTGCGGCAGATCGAGGAAAAGGCACGGGCCCCTGCGGGGGCGGTCGCTGCTGCGATACTGGCCTGAGTTGGAAAGGGAAGGTTTTATTGTCATAGGATGTGAAAGAAGCTCGGGCCCCTGCGGGGGCGGTCGCAGCTGCGATACTGGCTTCAGAAGTCGACTGCTGCGGCAGATCGAGGAAAAGGCACGGGCCCCTGCGGGGGCGGTCGCTGCTGCGATACTGGCCTGAGTTGGAAAGGGAAGGTTTTATTGACAGAGGAAGTGAAAAAAGCACGGGCCCCTGTGGGGGCGGTCGCTGCTGCGATACTGGCTTAAAAAAGGCATCTGCTGTGGCAGAGAGTGAAATAAAAGCTTGGGCTTCTGCAAGAGCGGTCGCGCTGCGACAGTTGTTGTTATCTGAGAAGGAATCTGTTGCGGTAGGGCTGTGTAAGATTTTGATGAGGGTGTCAGCTTGAGTTGCCGGTACTAGCTTCTGCGGAGGCAGGGAAGTGGATCGAGGGTGATGATGGGTTTATGTGTGACGGTGTGATCTTATGTCCGTTTGCTGGGCCGTGAGTGTTTGGTGGGCTTCTTTGATGGAAGCACGATCTGCCCTGATGTAATTTTTGAAAGCTTCCGAAGACCAGCGGCCAAGGGTTTGTATCTGGGAGTCTGGGAGTCCGTTTTGAGCAGCTGTTGTGGCTGCTCCAATGCGGAAGGAATGACTTGAAAATTCATGGGGGGGGGGAGCCAGATGTTAGCAGAACTTGTTTTAGGTGCTTCTGAAACCAAAAGCGGGTTAATTTGCGGTTGAATTCATCCCCAAAAAGTGGGTCGGAAGAGGATTTGATCTGGTGGCAACGGAAGGAAGTGTAGGCTTTGAGAACTTAGTATGGTTGGATGGGAGTTTGAATTTTGAAAATGTATATGTGGTGTCCTTTTCTCATTTGGTCCGTCTTGCTGTGTTTGATAAAAAATGAGATGGTTTCGTCATCTATTATGGCTAGATCGGAGATGGTTGGGTGTAGGTTTGGGTCAAAGGTGGCTGAAGCGGTGAATTCTGAACAGCGGAGGAAACCAAAAAAGGCTAACACAAACATGGCGTCTTGGGTTCGGGCAGTATGTACTGAGGAGTAGCCTTTGCGAAGAGTGGCTAGACATTTTGAAAGGATTTCTATGGTTATGGGTAACCTGGGATCTGGACTCTTGGGTTGGGTTTTTTCAATACCTTTTAAAAGCATGGCGGTCTGGGGATTAGTGATAGCAGTTGAGGGTGAACCTAACATTAGTTTGTGAAAAAATTGGATTCCGCTCATATACCCTTAATTGTGCTGATTCGAAGGTGTTTGACTTTATGCAGGTACGATATGAATGATGTTATGGTAAGTAGAGAGAAGTTGGCTAAAGGGATCTGGTGTAAATGATGGAAAGTTCTGAAGCTTCTCCAAGCTGTCAGATAGGTTTGAAGAGTTCCCATTGAGACTGCTTGGAGTATAGTATCTAGAGAGGCGGTAAGAAGGTCTTTGAGTGGATGATTTAAGGGAATATTATAGTTGAATAGGGAGGCACTAGTGTTGGGTGAAGATCCGCTTCTGATGCCGGCTGCCTCAATTTCTGCGAGGATCTGTTGCCTGATGGAATTGATGACAGGGGGAGGTTCCAAGGCCAATGCGTTGGGTGGGATGGGCATTGGTGCTGCGGTAGCCAGCGTGAAAGGCTGACGGGTCTGGGGAACAGAATCAACAGAAAAAGAAGCCGCTGGAGCCGCTTGCGGAGGCAGCCTCACGCTTTGGGTCGATCCGTGGGCGAAAATATCAGGTTGAAAAGTCATAGAGGGTGCCAGGGCCTGACTCGTTAGCGGAGGCATCCTCACGCTTGTGTCGGCTCCTGCGGCAAAAACCGGGGCCTGACTCGTTAGCGGAGGCATCCTCACGCTCGTGCCGGCTCCTGCAGCGAAAACCGGGGCCTGACTCGTTAGCGGAGGCATCCTCACGCTCGAGTCGGCTCCTGCTGCAAAAGTGGGAGAAATGTGAGAAGGAAATATAGATGTGGCCGGCGCTGCTGCTGAACGCAACCCCGTGTGATAGAGAGACGGAGGGGCAGCAGGCCATTGGCCGGGAGAAGGAAGCGGCAGTGGGATGAGCAAAGCCGTTACCAAGCTCGTGTTGGCTCCTGCGGAAAAAATGGGAGAAATGTGAGAAGGAAAAATAGATGTGGCCGGCGCTGCTGCTGAACGCAACCCCGTGTGATAGAGAGACGGAGGGGCAGCAGGCCATTGGCCGGGAGAAGGAAGCGGCAGTGGGATGAGTGAAGCCTTTGCCGAGCTCGTGTCGACTCCTGCGGAAAAAGTGGGAGAAATGTGAGAAAGAAAAATAGATGTGGCCGGCGCTGCTGCTGAACGCAACCCCGTGTGATAGAGAGACGGAGGGGCAGCAGGCCATTGGCCGGGAGAAGGAAGCAGCAGTGGGAGGAGCGAAGCCGTTGCCGCGCTCGTGTCAGCTCCTGCGGAAAAATGGGAGAAATGTGAGAAGGAAAAATAGATGCGGCCGGCGCTGCTGCTGAACGCAACCCCGTGTGATAGAGAAACGGAGGGGCAGCAGGCCATTGGCCGGGAGAAAGAAGCGGCAGTGGGAGGAGCGAAGCCGTTGCCGTGAGCGGAAGCATGTTCGCGCTGTCTGGCTGGCTTGCTAGCTGACTCGCTTGTGAGCTGGCTGCTGGAGACATCGGCGGGCGACCCAGGCTAGCTGATGGCTTCATGCGGTGTCTTTGAGACCTCCATGTTTTCCCTGGTGTCTTTCGGGTGTACGGTGTACTCCGTGCTTGCAGAGACGAGGAGTCAGAGCTTGCTGTCACGGCTGTTTGCGGGGGTTGAGTAGCCCTCCGGCTATCGCGGAGTAGGCTGAACAGTTGCGCCTTTGTTTGTTTACGTGAGAATGGAATATCTGCATTTTCAAGAGCTAGTTCGAGGCCTAGGATGGACCATTTCTTGATGTCGGGGATTCCTGGAGAAGCAGAAGCGTATGAAGATGCCGGTGATGGTGGGGAGCGCCTCTGCGGGGTGTGAGGAGACGGTCCTTTTCTCCTCGGGATTCGTGTAGCAATGCGGGAAGATCGCCCGGCCTGTGGGGAGGCCTCGGGCTTGATTGAAACCTCCCGACCGCTGTCGGAAGGCCCGAGATAATCCTGTGTGGTATGGTGAATTTCCTGTGCTGGGTTTGTTTGACTGGACATCTTGCAATAATGTCCCAGAGAATTGAGGGTAAGGACTCTATGATTATTTATAGAGCTGGTACTAAGTTGTTGTGTTGATTAGTGATTGATAACCAGCCGTGTTCATTGCTTAATCATCGAGAGCCAGCCGTGTTCATTGAGAGCCAGCCAAGTTCATTGATTAGTGATTAAGAGCCAGCCATGTTCATTGATTAATGATTGAAAGCCAGCCGAGTTCATTGACTGATCAGCTCCTCCCAAACCTTGTTTATATAAAACATCATGAAATGAAAGTGAGACAGTTATTATATCTGATGCCCCAGAGCAGGTATATTGCTTATTAGTATTCATCACGAAACTGGGGTATTTTGAGGCTCTGGTTTGTTTTTTTCTTTTTAGCATCCTCTTTTAAGAAGCCTCCTCTCCTAACTTAAATTATTTCGCGCAGACCCTGCTCCTGATTCTGGATTCAGGTCTTAATAAATACTGTTAATGATCTTAGTACTGAACATATATTAATTAACAAAAGGTTTAAACTTACAGCAGTAACAATATAGCAAAGTATAAACTGCAAGCTACAAGTTGAATATGTCAGTATTAAAGATTAGTCTGCTGGCCTCTGCTACTGTGGCTGGATAGCTGTGTCAAGGGACAAATGTGTGTGCGTCAGTCGAAGCACCCGATGCGCTATTATCAGATTTGCACACATGCAATTGAACATACATTTGAACAAATATGGCATAAATATATATTTAAATAGATTGACATTCATATTAAATTGAAAATAAACCTTTGAATTATCAATTTTGTGTGGATTACAGCTGCTTTCCCAAGGTTATTATGAAGCTTTAATGAGGTACATTTAACCAAATAAAACTCAGACACATTTACAACACTGACAGATGTCACTTACTTGAATATATATATATATATATATATATATATATATATATATATATATATATATATATATATATATATATATATATATATATATATATATATATATATACGCACAGCAACACCACAAAAGAAAGTAAACTTTAAGTAAGAAATTATAACAGGAGCAGACTCTGTGTTCAGTTGCTGAAGCTGCTGAACTGAAACCTTAGCGCATGCGTCAGACAAGATCAACAGGTTGAACTAGCACATGCATTTTATACAATGTTTTTTAAATGTATGATTTTTTTAATGCATCTTTGTGTAGTCCTAATGTCATATAAAAATACTATCATCATCAAATACTGATTTTATTAATTTATTTCTAAATGTCAGTTTCCATTTTCTCTCACGTACCCCCTGCAGTACCCCAAAGTACCCCTAGGGGTTACGCGTACCCCCATTTGAGAAACACTGTGCTAAATGACTAAATGTAAATGTAAATGTTTCATTTATGCGTGTTTGTGTTTTACTGAAACACATCAGTGAGATTTTAAAGTAAATGAACTTCATCAATTTATTAGGGGTGTCAACAATAATCGATTCGGCAACGCATCGCAATGGGCGCATGCACGATTCAGCATCGATGCAGCAAAGTGCCATAATCGATTATGTCACTGTTTATTTTCTGGAGAGAGATAACCGTGATAGACGGGTAAATAAAAACGCACCCTTTTCCATGGAAAGTGGACATATGGGCACAGTTCGGATTCTATGAAGTTAATGGGAAACTAGAAAAGACTTACGTTGTGTGTAAAATTCTCATCTCAGGCAGGGCTCGCAAAATTGCTAGCCAGACGTCTCGGGGCTGTTGTGAATTCCTGTCGGGCTACCAAAATGTATCTCCACCCTGCCCGTCAGGCTATCTTGGGGAGGAAATAATATTTTAATGTCTTTGCTTTGTCTCAGATTTAGTTAGGTAATTATATGTACTTCGGCGTCCTCTTGTCAGTCATTATCCTCATGTAATAAGTGAAACTGTCAGGAAATGAAGTGAAAGCATAAATAAACCCATCCTTTAATGTGCACGTCTGATATGCGCGCGACCCTCTGCATGCGCTTCTCCCGACTTTGCTCTTCACGAGCACCTGCTTGCGCGAACTCAAGTCATTTAATAAAATAACGTCATTTCATTTTTACCTCATAGACTAACATTGTTTTAGCCTTTGTTTATTTTTTCTTTCTTCAGTTAGCAATGTGTGAAGGAAAATATATCTAACAGATTCTCCTCCCTCAGCAATACATTTGCTGAGACGTCTGTTAAAGGTGCCCTGGTTATTGGTGATTCTATTCTCAGGAACGTGAACATTAAGGCACCAGCCACCATAGTCAAATATATACCGTCAGCCAGAGCGTCTGATTCACGCCGGCACGAATGACACCAGACTCCGCCAGTCGGAGATCACCAAAGATACTATTAAAGAGGTGTGTGAAATTGCAAAAACAATGTCAGACAATGTAATATGCTCTGGTCCCCTCCCTGCCTACCGGTGTGATGAAACTTACAGTAGATTCGTGTCACTCCACGCCTGGATGTCAAAGTGGTACCCTCAATATAACGTAGGGTTTATAGACAATTGGAAGCATTTCTGGGGAAGACCTGACCTGCTAAAGAGAGATGGCCTCCATCCGTCTCCGGAGGGAAGTGCAATACTTTCTAGAAATCTGACCAATAGTCTTACTTTTGATATTGTCTGACTATCCAGGGCCCAGGTCAGGAAACAGACAGATCGGCTTACCCATCAGTCTGTTAGCTGCCTTGACATGTCAAGATCACATATATCCCAGCACATAGAGCCTTTTTTACCAGAGTACCAACACATCTCGACTGTGTCTGTTCCTGGAACAAATAAATACAGAGCACCGTTTACCTCGTCTTGCACAAATCTTATTAACATAAAATTAGAACACAATACATTAACAGATGAAACTCAAATGTTAAAATTCGTCTTTGTTAACATTAGATCGCTTACCAATAAAGAACCTATTGTCAATGAAATAATTACTGACCAAAACTTAGATGCACTCTGTTTAACAGAAACCTGGCTTAAAGTAGACGATTACATTAGTTTAAATGAATCCACCCCACAAGACTATTACTATAAACACGTTCCTCGTCTAAAAGGGAGAGGGGGTGGTGTAGCTACAATATACAATAAAATATTCAAAGTAAACCATAAATCTGACCTAAAATTTCATTTGTTTGAAATAATGTTGTTAAATATGGAAATAACCAATCGCAACAACAAACAGCTTTCATTCGTCTTAGCCACTATCTACAGACCTCCAGGTCACCACACAGACTTTCTTAAAGAAATAGCTGATTTCCTGTCTGAGCTTACAGTCACTGTAGATAAAGCTCTTATCGTTGGTGACTTTAATATCCACGTTAATAACCCAAAAGATGCTTTAAGACGTGTGTTTATGGATGTTCTACATTCTCTCGGTATTAAACAAAATGTGTCAGGGCCCACGCATAGTCGTAATCACACACTAGACTTAATTCTGTCACTCGGGCTCAATATTAATGACATCGAAATATCACCACAGAGTGATGCAGTTTCAGATCATTGCCTTGTCTCATACACGGTACTTCTAGATAGGATCACTTGGTCCACAACATTCTACAGACTAGCCAGAACAATAATTTCCACCACTAAAGATAGCTTTATTAGCACTCATCCAGACCTGTCTCGAATGAAACATGTAGCAGATAACCGTGAAGATCTGGATATTGTAATAGAAAACCTGAACAATGTTTGTTCTAACAAGCTGGATGCCGTTGCTCCCATTCGAAAAAAGAGAATCTGTCATGATTTCTGTCTTACCGGCTGCCGTGTGCTCTGCTTTTCCTGTGTTTGTTGTCTTTTGTTGACAGGTCATGTTTGCACGTCTTCACAGGTGATTCCCTTTTGCTCGTTGATTCCTCACTCACGTCATCTCACAGCTGATCCTCGTTGATCGCCCAATCGGTTTGCTATTTAAGTCCCCTCAGTTTTCTGCTCTGTGCGAGTTTGTCTTTGTACCTCGTCAACTAGTCTTGTCTTGTCTAGTTATCCGATTTTTCAGAAAGTATTTTTCTGTGCTATCTGCTGTTTTCCAGTTCCCAGGCTGAGTATTTACCAGCATAAAGGACCATTTGCTTTTTCCCATAGACTTTGCCTGCATTGAGGATTATTCATATTTGCTCCTAAGACTTTGCCTGCATTGTGGATTATCTGCATTTCATCTAAGACTTTGTCTACATTGTGGATTAACCATTTTTGCCACCAGCTCTCCATCGAGTGGACTAGGAGCTCCGGGGTTCTCCCCAAAGTTTGTCCGTTTGCCTGGGCTTCCCATTAACTCTGTTCTCTCTCTCTCTGCCGCAGCTCCAGCTGCGTTGCTGCCTGTAGTGCTGTCCAGCGTATCCTTTGGAGTAGTTTGCCGTGGTCCAGCACTGCTGGTTAAATTCTCCACGGCATATCATCATCGCAGGCTGTCACCCTGCCATTCTATCGCTGGGATCTCTCTCTTGGAAACGTCAGATCAGCACTCGCTCTGCCGTGGTTGGAACTTCGTTTTGACGGAGAGTTTTCCCCGGGAGTGAGCCTTGTCCTGCCCCTGTTGCTTCCCTGACGCGGTGCTTACGGAAGCAGTCTACGTGCCTCACCCCATATCGGAGCCCCCAACCTTTCACCTCGTGCTTTCATTAAGCCGGGGAATATCCTCATCTGGTGGCTGACATTACTTATCTCTCTCTGTGCATTGATTCAATAAATTACCTATGCATTGGAATCTATCTGTCCTTTGTCATTCCTAACAGAATCAAAGAAAAAACGCCAGCTCCGTGGTATGACCATCATACTGCAGCCCTTAAAAAGGTAGCTAGAAAAATGTAATGAAACTACAGAAGCACAAGTTAGAGGTATGGCATGCAGCATGGAAGGAGTGTTCAACACTACAGATAGGCTATAAAAACCACCAGATCTACCTATCTCAGTACGCTTATTAAAGAAAACCATAACAACCCTCGTTTCCTCTTAAGCACAGTTGCGAAACTGACTAGAAACAAAGAACAAACAGAAACCAATAGTAAACTTCAACACAATAGTGATGACTTCATGAACTTCTTTACTAACAAAATCAAAGTTATTAGAGAAAACATCGAAGCTACGCAAGCAGCCACCACTATACCCAATAGTACATTTACCACTAGATTACCATATGAACATCATGAGTACTTTAAACCTAATAGAAGAGCTCTCTAAATTAGTAACGTCATTCAAATCATCGTCCTGTATATTAAACCCTGTTCCCACAAAACTACTTAAAGAGGTATTCCCTGTAGTGTCAACCCCGGTACTAAATATCTTTAACTCATCGCTAGAAATGGGATACGTTCCAACAGCTTTCAAAGTAGAAGTAATTAAACCGCTCATTAAAAAAACAAACCTTGACCAGGGAGATCTTAATAACTTTAGACCAATCTCAAATCTACCTTTTCTTTCTAAAATATTAGAAAACGTTGTGAGATATGCACATTCTTAGTGAATTCAGGATTCAGGCCCCACCATAGCACAGAGACAGCACTGCTACACAGTTACAAATGACCTCCTTTTAACATCCGATCGTGGTGAAATCTCGATCCTTATATTACTAGACCTTAGTGCAGCCTTTGACACAATAGATCACACAATCTTACTTAATAGGGTAGAAACTATGTTGGTACCTATGTTGGTTTAGACCAGGGGTAGGCAACGTCGGTCCTGGAGTGCCGATGTCCTGCAGATTTTTGCTCCAACCCTGATAAAACCTTGGCTACATAGGTTTCAGGTGACTTTTTAGACCTTGATTAGATTGTTTAGGTGTGATTGATTAGAGCTGGAGCTAAACTCTGCAGGACATCGGCACTCCAGGACCGACGTTGCCTATCCCTGGTTTAGACTGTACCTTACCAATTGCTACCACTTTGTTTATCTAAATAAGGTAGAGTCATATCACTCCCTGGTTAAATACGTTGTACCACAGGGTTCAGTTTTAGGCCCTACCCTATTCTCGTTATATATGTTATCTCTAGGAGACATTATCAGGAAACATAACATAAGTTTTCACAGCTATGCAGATGATACCCAGCTATACATCTCGTCACATCATAGCGAAACCCTGATGTACGACAGCAATTTATCCTTCGATAGTCATATCTCCAACGTCTGCCACTCAGCATTCTTCCATATTAGAAATCTAAAAAGTAAGACCACATAAGCCCAATTCTGGCATCTTTACATTGGCTACCAGTTAAATACTGCATACAATTTAAAATACTTTTAATCACCTACAAAACCTTAAATGGCCTAGCACAATCATATATTAAAGAATTACTATCGGGATACAATCCACCACGTAAACTGCGATCACAAAATTCTGGCCAATGAATTATCCCTAGAATATCAAAAGTGTCTAAAAGTGGTAGATCCTTTTCCTACTTGGCCCCTAAGCTCTGGAATGATTTACCAGATAATGTTCAAGTATCAGACACAGTCGATCAATTTAAGTCTAAACTTAAGACATTCTTCTTTAACAAAGCATTCACATAAAATGTCCAGTAAATCTACTTATCCCGCAATAGTTTGTTTTTCTAGAACAAAGCACTCACATAACTCATCTGGGTAATATACTTATGCCGCAATAGTTAGCCTGTCTGGAACCTAGTTGATTTTAAACCACAATACTGTGTGACACTTGGTTTACATGCGAACGGCCCCTACGCTACTAGGATTCTGTTTCTCTCTCCCTGTCTCGTCCTCGACCCCGAGGACAATGAGACAAACAGACCCAGTTCCTGCTGCTGTGAAGGTCATCACACCACTGATCTACTGGCTGTCCTTCAACGTGATGCCCAGCCGATGCCTGACCAACAACCACCGGCTGAACCAGTTTAATCCGCCTACCCGTTTCATATCCCTATCGTGTTTATATATATAAACAGTGATGGGAGTAACGCGTTACAAAGTAATTTAGATTTTTTAAATCAAGTAACACAATTAAAATTACTGAAATTTAAATGAGTTCGTTACTGGCGTTACTCTATTTTGAAAAAAATAGACAAGACATATCTGACGTCGCAGGACCGTGGTTTGCGGCCCAATGAATCATTACACTTCATCATAGCTGACAGTGCATATAGAATGAACATGAAAAATCTAAACGGGACAACATACCTTTGTTTAAAAATTGTGCGCAAGTCATAATCCATCCGTTCTCATGTTTGTAAATTATCTTCGCCAAGCAATCTCAGTATGACATCAACTTGCATTTGTAGTCCACAAAAGTAATACATCTGAGAAATGTTCATATATTTAATGTTTACATCAGCTTCATGGAAGAGAACGATACGCAATTGTTGTTTCCACTAAAATATTCACACTGCGCTGTACACCCGTGTTAAAACTCCATAGTATGTGTGAGCTCGCTTTTAGTTTTAGTTTCACTCGCCCCGTATCCAAAAAACAATCCACTCGCTCTGTGTCCGTCCGACAAAACAATCCACGTAGCCTACTCTGTTTTCTGATTAAATATCTTCCTTTAATCTTGTTCATCATTTTAATCAAACATAAAAAATAGAGAAACAATATACGACCAACGAGCACAGTCCCTGCCGCAAGCTTCACAAGCTGTGTTCCAATTCAAGGGCTGTGCCCTATTAAGCATGCGAAAAAAGGTGAGCACTCGGCCTTTCAAGGCGCTCAGAAGTTCGCGAAGAGAACTGAAATGAGGCGGTCAAACCTTCGGACGACCCATAATTTGCGTCACCTGCTGCAAGCACACCGCGCCTGTCAGTAGGACACAGCAGAGACGTTTCTAACTTATTAAAATAAATATGGAATCAGAAAAATGATCATTTATTTTAGAAAATATGATATGTTGACTCAATTGTCTCCAAATTTTTAAAGAGACACTACACAATTTTAACACATTATATATTTTGTAAACATGCAGAATATTTGTCTAAATGATATACATAAATAAACTAAGCTTTCATATTAAGATAATTTCTAACAAAAATATTCAAAGGTTGAATCTAAAGCAAAATAGGCTCCTACAGTATGTGATATATTAGAGTCTTACGTGTAAAATAGCCCATTCATATCATTTTACTGTTTGTTCAGTACTGTTCATATTTACATTTAAAAAGCAGACATAAAAGTAACTTAAAAGTTACTTTTCTTAGTAACTAATTACTTTTGATATACAGTAACTGGTAGAGTAATTCAGTTACTTTTAAAAGAAGTAACTAGTAACTGTAACTAATTACTAATTTTCAGTATCTTGCCCAACACTGTATATAAATATATATGTTTCTCTCTCAAGGGTTTTTCTTCTCCTAGGAGTTTTCCCACAGGGTTTTTCTACTAGGGGTTTTTTCATCCCCTGGAGAGTCAGCCAACTTTGGCTTAAAGGCGGAGTCCACGATGTTTGAAAAACGCTTTGGAAAATAAGACGGGCCGACTACCAAAACACACTTATAGCCAATCAAATCAAATCAAATGCCGGGTTGCGTATGTGTGGGGCGGGTCTATCAACAGAAGGTCCAGATTCTATTGGGGTTGGGGCGTGTTTGTTTAGGTGATTTCAAATATCAACATTGGCTTTCAAACATCATGGACTCCGCCTTTAACTTAGCACTTTCCTGTATACATTACATTATTACTTCGCTGGCTTGCACGGTTTATTCTTAGCCACTGTATTCTGCTTCTTATATTATCTTTTGATTATTCTGTGTTTTCCCCTACATCTACTCATGTAAAGCTGCTTTGAAAACAATTAACAATTTTGAAAAGCGCTATATAAATAAAATTGAAATTAATGACTTGTTTAGTGAACTGTCATATGAAATCTGTGTCACATTTTCAATCGTGATGTGATGCTGCTTAACTGTATCATGTCATTAAAACTCCTCATTTTTACCGTAGTATGTTAACTGAGTATAACCCACTTTGTTAAAGGAATAGTCTACTCATTTTCAATATTAAAATATGTTATTACCTTAACTAAGAATTGTTGATACATCCCTCTATCATCTGTGTGCATGCACGTAAGCGCTGGAGCGCGTTGCGACGCTTCGATAGCATTTAGCTTAGCCCCATTCATTCAATGGTACCGTTTAGAGATAAAGTAAGAAGTGACCAAACACATCAACGTTTTTCCTATTTAAGACGAGTAGTTATACGAGCAAGTTTGGTGGTACAAAATAAAACGTAGCGCTTTTCTGAGCGGATTTAAAAGAGGAACTATATTTTATGGCGTAATAGCACTTTTGGGAGTACTTCGACTCGCCTGAAAAGTCCGCTCCCCTTCTCACTCTCATAATGGGAGGGGGAGGGTGTTACTGCGCCGAGTCAAAGTACTCACAAAAGTGCTAATACGCCATAAAATATAGTTCCTCTTTTAAATCCGCTTAGAAAAGCGCTACGTTTTATTTTGTACCATCAAACTTGCTCGTATAACTACTCGACTTAAATAGGAAAACCATTGATGTGTTTGGTCACTTCTAACTTTATCTCTAAATGGTACCATTTAATGAATGGGGCTAAGCTAAATGTATCTAAGAAACATTGCAAAAATTAGGCCCTACCTTATGATGCTGAAAGGCTATACATGCATTTGTTACTTCCAGGTAGTGTTGTCAAAAGTACCGGGTCTTCGGTACCAAGCCAGTACTAAAAAATAAAAAAGTAATCTGTACCAGGTTTTTTAAGTACCGTAACAACCGCGGAACAGTTTGTCACTCGGAAACTTTTCATAGATCCAACAAGAACACGTGAGCAATGCGAGTGGCAACGCAGGGTCACTGAACTCCACAAAATCATTTAAAGATGTTCCAAGTGGCGTTACCAGCTTACAGAAATACTTGAGATTTAAAGCGCATCACTGAGAGAACGAGTGAAGTGTCCGGATGGAAGTAGGAAAAACATTAAAGGTGTCGAATGGTTTCATTAGACTTTAAGCAGGGGAGCTTCAGTTTTAATTGGTACTGTGACAACACTACTTCCAGGATTGATTATTGTAATGCACTTTTTACAGGTGTGCTTTATAGTTTGCATTGGTTACCTGTCCAGTCACGTATTGCTTTTAAAACACTCACACTAACATATAAAGCTGTGCATGAAATAGCACCTTCTTATATTTGTGACTTTGTCAGCCTGTACGCGCCTTCACTTTACCTTCGGCCTATGGATTCTCTTATTCTTTAGCAGCCTCCCTGTAGTTTAAAATCTATGAGCGAGAGCTTTCTCTGTTTCGGCACCCAGGTTATGGAATGCATTTCCTCTTTCTCTCAGAGATGCTCCTACATTAACAAGTTTCAAGAAGCTGTTGAAAACATATATTTTTTAAATTGTTTACATAGACTGTCATGATTAGTATTTTACTGTGTTGTACTGTAATGATTATTTTGTATTATTCTCGTACTTTTGTATTTTACTTCGTTTTATTTTTTGTAGCGCTTTGGGTTTTAGAAAAGCGCATTATAAATAAAATGTATTATTATTATTATTATTCAACAAACCTGTTCTTGTCTTAGGAAATCTTAGGGTGTTTTCAGACCTGAGCCTATGTTTCAGAACTTGGTGCATTTTACCCCCTTAGGTTTAGTTTGTTTAGGCATATGTGAACACGGCAATCACACTCAGATCCGCACCAAAACAACTGCCCTGAGACCGCCTGAACAAGGTGGCATATGTCTTAAGAGTTTATAAGCAGAGAAGAAAATATAGATAGAATGAAACGTTTTTCCAGTTTTGTGTTTTTGTTTGTTTGCTTATTGTTTGTTTGAAAGAAGAGGGTCTGTTCTTTCATTTGATATATTTGTATGTTTATATATTTTTATATATATATATTTAAGAAAATTTTCCTGGAAGGCATTTTGTGAAATATTTTGTAAAAATCGCAAAAAATGCTGGTGGGCAACTTTTAAAAAAAAGGCTGGTGGGGAATGAGTTAATCATAAACATACATAATAGCTTTTTGTAGATGAATTCTGGTGAGCTCGTCAATGCCATTTAACACCAAAGTGCATCTGTTCCCTTTAAAAAGAGCTTTTAATTGCTCTTCTCTACATAGATTCATGGTAAGAATGTTGTCCCACCTAAGTTTTGATTCATATTTAAACAAATTAAGTAATATAACCGCACTTACAAAAACAGCCACAAAATAATCCCATAAAGCTGCTCTCTGTCCATCCTGACGGACAATTTAAGCAGAACCACAGAAAATAAACAGATGCACTCTGAGGAAAGTTTACTTACACATGACTTGTATTAATAAAGTATGGTTCATTTGGAAATATTGCCTTGTGTATGCAAACTGAACCAAGATGATATTGCAACATTTTAGCCATTTAACCCTTCAAAACAAAGCAATCGATCTACAGGTCTGAAAACACCCTAAAAGTAACTTTTATAATCCACTTTCAATGTTGACTAGTGTCTATAAATCCATTACAGATGTTATGATCTCTATATAGTCTCACTATAATCTATATGTGATTTCTGTCTGAACATCAGATCACAATCTTACTTCAGTATCTTCAGTTTACAGTCAGGATTCTTCAGTACATCAGAGATCAGCTTCACTCCTGAATCTGTGAGTTTATTCTGAGACAGATTCAGATGTGTCAGGTGTGATGGGTTTGATCTCAGAGCTGAAGTCAGAGCAACACAACCTTCATCTGTGATATCACACAAACTCAACCTGTAGAGAACAGAGACACACAGTTTGTTCACACACAGATCAAATCTACAGTGAGTTGAATTTGTTTCTCTATTGTCATCATTTAGTGTTTATGGACATTTTCATTTTAGTTTCATTTATGTGTGTGTGTGTGTGTGTGTGTGTGTGTGTGTGTGTGTGTGTGTGTGTACCCGGTAATTATCATGTTACAAAGATAGGAATACCAGTGTTTTTGTGACCTTGTGGGGACATTTTGATGTCCCCATGAGGAAACAAGCTTATAAATCAAACAGAATGATGTTTTTTGAGGATGTGAAATAGCAGAAAGTTTTCTGTGATGGTTGGGGTTAGGGAATGTTTGTATGATATAAAATGCATTACGTCTATGGAATGTCCCCACAAAACATGGAAACCAGAATGTGTGTGTGTGTGTTTTACTGAAACACATCAGTGAGATTTACAAGGAAATTAACTCAATTTAATTTTTTTATACAATAATGAAATCAGATTCTTCTCATCAGACAGCACAAAATTTTCACTTGGGTTTTTTTATAGATATTTTTTACTTTTTTCTCATCATAATTCAATTTTTATGTTTGTGATTTTCAGTAAGAGTTAAAGTGTTGTGATGAATGTTGAATAAAATCAGCTTCATGTATCAAAAACATTACTGAAATTAAATTAAAATAAACTATTCTACATATGAAGTGGACCAAGGCCTTTTATAAAAGTTGTCTTCCAATTTTGAACAATATCTGTTTTTGTCTTAGGACAACTTTGATCCACTTCAAATGTAGACTAGTGTCTATAAATTCATTACAGATGTTATGATCTCTATATAGTCTCATTAAATGTGATTTCTGTCTTAGCATCAGATCACAATCTTACTTCAGTATCTTCAGTTTACAGTCAGGATTCTTCAGTACATCAGAGATCAGCTTCACTCCTGAATCTTTTAGATTATAATTATTAGAAAGATCCAGATCTCTCAGGTGTGATGGGTTTGATCTCAGAGCTGAAGTCAGAGCAGCAAAACCTTCATCTGTGATATCACACCTCATCAACCTGTAATAATGTAAATAAAAAACATGGTCAAAGAACATGAAATAAAAACTATAATAAAGAAAAAAAATTGTATTTCTCATTGACTCTTTACTCATATAAACATCTCAGTGCAATAACTGTAATCAGAGGTTAAGCCCCAAAGAAACAATAACTGCTTTTGCACTATCGGGCCTGTGCGAGCCAGGGCTTCAAACGGGCCTCACAGAGCCAATAGCCTCAGACCTCCAGCTGTGTAGCCAAAATCACGACGCGTTTGCATTGTCAAGCCAATAGCGCCGCAGCGCTTCAGAAAACCCCGCCCTTAATACGCCTACCTGGATGTAACGTCACACAACTCCGCCTGTTTTACCGTGAGGAAGTCGCTTCAATCTGACAGGAGACGGGAGTTAGATCGCATCATCATACAACACACATAATGAAAATAACTGAGGCGGCTGTTTGCACGGTGAAAGCCAAGATGAGAAGATAGAGATGTTTGCTCCATCCGCGGTGTTACTCTTATAGTTTATGTTGGCTGAACACGAGCAATCTCACGATGAGACAATATCAGATCAATAAGCAATAGTAAACTTTATGAAGTAGGATAATTAAAAATAAAGCGTTCATCTACCTAATGTGCCATTATACACAATATTTTAAAGAATATAACGAGTCCTAGTTTTACATTTATGTAAAATAATCTTATTTTAAAATACAGGAATCCACGTGTGTCTAAATATATTACGTTACGTTTGTAATTATAGTTCTTTGGCGATGTAAACATACTTACACATTATAAGAGGTGTGATATCACATGAAACACAAGGTAACTGTCTAATAGCTATTTCAATAATGTGTCAATCAATAAATACTTTTGTCTATAAAGAACTGCCTCGAATAGCTGAATAGGACTGAAAATCACTTTACTTGCAACTCAAAAATCAAAACGTTTGAGAAATCATTAGAAAATGTACTCGTTAAGAATCAACTCTGAATATACACATGTATTTAAAAAGCTATGTTACAGTGGTTAAGTTAATGATGGTTATATTTACCATTTTGTTGCATCTTACTATTTCTGTGTTTCAGATGTGATCCTTATTAAGCAGTCATTTTCAATAAACTGACAAGCAGTCGTAGTAATAATAACGCGGTACTTTATTTACATATGAAGTTTATATCAGTGCACAAACAGTGTATTTAAAGACATCGTCTCCGGACGGATTTCAACATCCATGGCTCCTGTCGTCTCATCATCATCATCTTCGTTTCATCTCCTGCTCTTGCATTTGTTGCTGTGTCATCTCTCATATACAAAATAAAAACTCCTGGATGACAAACTGAAAGTTTATGTTGGCATTTTTCTGTAAAACGGACACAAAAGAATAACGTGGCACATGTGACGTTTTGTATAAAGGGTTTGTAAATACACATACAGTATACCCACATATAAAGTTTGCTACATTCATATAAGAGTTAAATTAATCTCCAAAATACCAGAAAGCATGGCTATGACTAATATAATAAAACCATGGTTACTTTTTCTAAGGGCTGACTAAAAAATTCAACAGAGATGACAATATAACACAATGAACACCCATGTAAGACACTTATGCAATCGTTATTTGTATTGTATTTTAAGTGTTTTGTATGCAAACGTTATGTAGCATGTTAACTCACCGACTGTAGATACCATCGTGACTCGAGTGATCGCTTCTTTAATACATGGACGATGAAATGATGATCCAACACACATCTTTAATTTCTCAGCACTGTTGCACTTTAAACACTTTGTTCTGCGCCCGAAACTTTATAAACTTCTCCCGAACCGGTAGCGGTGTGCGCCGGATCCTTAGCATGGCGAGTTCGGTGATGTAACGCGTCTTTGTTTTTTACATATGCAGATCATTTTCTTCAGTCCGAAGTACAAACATAGCAGGCATCTTCCGTTAAACAGTAAATTACTGGTGATCCCGATTATTTTTAAAGTTTTAAATCTGCAGACAGATGGATGCGCATCTTGCCAGAGACTCAGATAAACTCCGCCTTTGACCTTTACCACTCCCCTAGCCCCGAGAAGCCTGCTCTGGCCCAAGGTATTCGGCGGGCCAGAAAAGCTGGGCCTTAAGTCCCAACGAAGCACCAGTGAAGCACGATCATGCCCCGGAAGTGACAATGCAAACGCGACAGGCCTCAGCAGGCACTGGCACGCCCGCTTGAAGCCCGAGTGCAAACACGGCTATTGATTTAAATTTGTCATGTAGGGTCAGTTGCCCATACAAGGTTTATCCAGTCCCAGACTAAAATGCATGTTTGAGCTGCCTTCATTTAAAAACACCTTGCCCTGTCACATCTTAACATATATCAGTGCCATTGTTTTGTATCATGATGAACACCAGTATTGTTTTTTGTAAGGTAAGGTAAAAACTACTTAAATGTTCTAATATAACTAAGGCCTACACTCTAAGGTTCTTAAACAATGATAAAGGTTCTATATAGAACCATATATCTTACTGAAGAACCCTTTTGTGCTGAAATGGTTCTTTGTTTTGGCAAAAGGGTTGTTTAATTTCCGCCTATTATTTTACATCTTGTCACAATCAACAATCCTGCTTAACCGCCTGCAGACTAACAACACAAACAGGTAAAATAAACGTCCTTTACTATGGCATTTTGAAAATTGAAGTTTTGTGTATTCTTATTGTTCTTCTTTCCTTTATAACAGTGTTGTACAGCTGGTATATAATAAACTTTAAAGGAATAGTCTACTCATTTTCAATATTAAAATATGTTATTACCTTAACTAAGAATTGTTGATACATCCCTCTATCATCTGTGTGCGTGCGCGTGGGCGCTGGGGCGCGCTGCGACGCTTTGGTGGCATTTGGCTTGGCCCCATTCATTCAATGGTACCATTTGGAGGTGGGGTTAGAAGTGACCAAACATATCAACGTTTTTCCTATTTAAGACGAGTAGTTATACGAGCAAGTTTGGTGGTACAAAATAAAACGTAGCGCTTTTCTAAGCGGATTTAAAAGAGGAACTATATTTTATGGCGTAATAGCACTTTTGGGAGTACTTCGACTACATTTATGAATCATGAAGACATTCAAATTATATTAGTATTTAAACCCCCTGGGGTCCAAATACGCGGCACCGCGTTTTGACGTGTTTTCTCCTTATCATGGAAGAATCAACTTAAAATACTCCATCATTAATAATCATACACTACACGCTGTTGACATGGTAATGAAGAGCAGCTCAAACATTAAAAAGTAAAGTTTGATTTAAGTTCAGATTTAAAGACTTTACCGCATGTCTGGATTATAAACTTTATACACACACGTGAGGAAGATCTTCATTTATGTCTAGACATTGAGGAAGAGAAGCATTTATCTTTAATATTACCTAAGAAGAAGAACAATGGAGGATGCACTGGAGGAGGATATTTGAAGTAAGTAATAGTTAATTTATACCATTTATATTTGCTATCATGTAATATTCTCATGGCTTGTGCAGTTCAGCGTACATACAGTAAGCAACCTCAGCAGACTGCATGCTTCGGATTGAAAAACATTCACATTGTTTACAAAAGAGGATGCGTGATCTCACGTAATGGCGGATTTCACTGTTGCATGCTGTACAGTGTTAAACACAGTTATTCACTTATATCCTTCATGGCAACTTTCAATAAGCCTGCACTGCTGTATCCTTTAAGTGTGTGCTGTAATATGATTCCATGTTTACATGCTTATTTACAAACGAGTACGCGTGACCTCCCGTAATGGCGGATATCTTTTACATGCTGTATAGTGTTAGACACAGTTATTCACTTTCGTATCCTTCATGGCAACTTTGAGTAATGCTGCACTGCGGGATTTGCTGTAAAATGATTCCATATTGTTTACATGCAAGGCAATTCCATCCATTGCGCTTTACACGCGACACCGTTTTTATGAGCACCGCACAACGGGAGTTTGAAGTTTACAGCTCTGTTGTGTATCAATTTCTTAGTTTATACAAGTTTTTGAATAGGGTTTGTTTCCAAATAAACTGAACTAAATAAACCTAAACTGAATCCAAATAAACTAAACAAAAAGTGTCTTACAATTTCTAAATCAATATATTGTTTTATGTGAATGAGTAGGCAGCAGGGGCGTCACTAGACCCCTTTTACTGGGGCACGTGCCCCAGTGTAAATCTTTTGTGCCCCAGTGTAAATCTCAAGTTTAAATTTTAGCAGTTCACTAGTACAATCCTTTACAAAGACAATCGCGGCAAAAACGGATCTGTATGCAATGTAGTTACCCAATTTACGCTTATAAAAGCAACAAAGCAGTTGCACGCACGTATCCATGTCCGCAAGCGTCTTTTTAATTTTTTTAATTTGACTTTTCATAAACAGGGAAACATTAACAAACACAACCTGTTCAATTATAAGTGTCAGAAATAATAAATAAATGAAAAAAATATATATATACATATTATACATACATATTTAAATAGAAAATATATAATATAAAATAATAATAATAATAAAAAAAATGAGTGTATGATTGTCTGCGTAAATACATGAATATTTAAACATAGGAGGAAAGAGATATAGATATAAATGACTTTGATAGTGTATACAAATGTTATACCTTTGTATATATCATACCTGAATATACTCCTACATTTAAAAAACACTGCATATACCTACATAATCATACATGTATGCGCCTTACATACCATAACACACCCCATATATTCATACAAACACATTTATACTTATACACCTGCATGACCATGCATATTCATACCATATGCAACCTATTCATAACAACCCACATACATTATGCTCATGCGCGTCAATAGAAAGGTTAACAGTGTCCGCGCGCGTCTTTGCATCATTAGCGCACAACTGCATTCAAAAGGTGACGCCACGCGAGTGAGTTAGCTTATGAAAACATGACGAGACTAAAGTAAGTTTCTAAATAATAATGCTAATCTTATTTTGACTTGATCATTATTGGCTTCTGTAGATGGACATCAGAAATGTTTTGTGCAAAGCAGGGAAAGAGAAGCAGAAAGGAGAGATGATGAGTTTAAGGGAGGTAAGAAAAACTACATCCTCATCCTGTCAGGTCTCAAACATTAGAGGAAAAATCTCAGGAAAACCTCTTGCCAAGTCTATAGAATTGCATTGTTGCTGAGAAAATCAACAGATGTATGCAGGGGCGTCATGCACCAATTTTTTTTAAGGGGGCACAGCGTCAACAGCTCACAGAAATTTGTGCATACACAGACATCAAACGAAATATTATAGAGCTTTCAGTCTTTTCCATGGCACTTACATTTCTTACAATCTGAAAACCCCTGCTTTCATGCAAAAACCTCCAAAATAAAAGTGATGACTAACTTTAATATCAAATACTATTCAATCGGAATAATGACACATTTGCATCATATTTACATCTGAAACGGCATGTTTTATTTAAGTCTTAATGACTTGTTTAATTGTGTCATTAATGCATTTTGCACAACAACTACATTATCATATAAAATTAATGTAATTTTAAATCCAAAGTATATAAACAACAAAAAGGACATACGCTATAGCCACGTGATTGAGTTTAATGTTCAATAATGATTTAAAGAAATATGTTTAGATAAATTTTTTAGAGGACCGGATTTTGCATTACATTTTACCTCATGTGAGCATGTGAGATTCCGCGTCCGCGTGAACTCTGGCGAACTTTGGCGTTGTGCCAAGAAGATGAATCTCTACTATATAACGTTGAGACATTTAAAACCATACATTTTCTACACAGAGGAGGTTAACTGCACATTACCGTACTGGGGTTTGGTGAGCGTTTCTAACACGTTTTAATTCCTACGATAGCCAAATGCAGCAGCAAGCCAGCAACAGCAGAGAGCTCGTGAGCGCGCCCAGATGCTGGTGACTGCTGCTCCAGCTGCCGCCAGAATAAAAGTAATGTAACATGATCAAAACACTATCAAAACGGCGGAAATCTCCTTAAAGTGACAAGGATGCAGCACATAATGTATAAATTGTGCATATTAAACAGATTAAAAGTCAAATAACAGATTAATGGACGCTTATTTGATTTTGAGGTTGGATGCAAAATCCATTGGCTCAAAAAAACCAAGGGGGCAGGTGCCCCCTCAGTTTGAATGGGCATGACGCCTCTGGATGTATGTGTTATACTGTTCTGTATTTTCAAATGAATTTAATATTTAGTTTACTAACACTAACTTACACAACAGTTAGCAGTAACTATGACTGAGATTATTTAGTATAGCAGTCATAAAATGACTGTTTTCTTAAAATATTCTTGTAAAAATACGTTATTAATCATTGCTATCATTGTATAATGTAGAAAATATTTCTCTGCTGTCATTATTTATGCCTCCAAACATGTTAATAATGTTAGGTATGATGAAGATTACAGTTGAATGTATCTTTCGCAGTACCTGTTGCACTGTAGAATAGTGGGTTAAGCAAAGGACATTATATAGAAGTGTTGCACACTTCTTGCACACAGCAGGCTTTCAAAAAAAGTCAGCAAAAAATGGGGGGCCTGTGCCCCAGTAGAGCTTTATGTCTAGCAACGCCCCTGGTAGGCAGGATGATTTTCACACCATTTTAAAGAAAAAACTCTAGACTACTAGATTCTGTTTAGGAAAGTCTTGTTAAAACATGTTTAGAATGAGTTTTGTGGACTTATATCAGTGACTTAAAAATTTTGCTTTTTTTAAAACCACGCATAAACATTTTTCTCTCAAAAATACAAACATGTACATGTAGCTCATATAATATTTTAGTCCAGTTTGTGCTGAATGCTAGCCTGGGTGCCAGCCGATCTTAGCCCTGCCCACAACATTTTGAGAAACGGGAAGATCGTTCTGGGGATTCACCATTGAGGAGCTACTATGCTCGACCCAAAGCTTGTCGACCAATCAAATTGTCAGGGCTGGCTTTATACGATGATGGACAGATGATCAGTAACGTAAATCAACCACGTCACCAAAGAGCGCGTGTGTTGAATCTGTTTACAACGAAATGGCTGCCGCGGTAGAAATCAGAAGTGTGGATTCTGACATTGAGTCTGTTCTAAAAGATATCGACAAAGCATTGATTTTAAAAGAGGAACAGAGAAACGCGAGCAAGGCATTTGTTGATGTTTTTGCCGTCCTTTCTATGGGATTCGGCAAAAGTTGTCGCACTTATGAAGGATCAAGTTAAAGAAGCAACTGAAATGGGTATCACGGCGATGCAACTCGGTGTGCACGACGAGATGGATATAATTAGCGGTCGTTGCCAGCTGCTTTTCGGAAGCCCGGAATCGTGGAGGGACATGCTAGGCTCCAATATTTTTCAAGCAAACGTAATGGGTATCGTCGTGGATGAAGTTTAACTAATGTACAAATGGTAAGAGATAGTCTTACTGTATGACTTAATGTGATAAAAATGAAATGTTGTAATCATAGTAGGTGTTGATGTACGTTCGCTAACTCAAGACTTGTAGTGTGTGTCATTGTAGCGAAATAACTAGCAGTTCGGTCAAGCTGCAAAGACGTCATTTCAACATACGTCACACACTCGGTTGCTCTGATTGGTCGTAGGTCTATCGAATTGAGTGCAGAGGCATTTTTCGGTTGAGACACGCCTCATGATTATAGCTCAATGGAGCAGTATCAGACTCAAATTCTGACTAGAATTGAGTATGACAACGTCAGGCTAGTTGAACGCAGTGGTATGAGACACTTGCCATTATTATGTTTTAAAGCAGCTGAAAAAAGACCAAATGTAAGAGCATGTCAGAACCTCTGACAGTGTCCCAAAATGGTCGGACCTCAGAGGGTTAAATATTTTAATTTAAATTTGGTTCAGGAATGTTTAACAATATTACAAATAAGTACATGCATTTATTTTACACGATTTTGCACGAAGTCTTAACATGTTAATGAAATAGACAAACGTAATGCTGTTTAAAAATTAAGATGATGAATCACATCATTTTGATTTCACTCACAAGCTGTTTGTAAAAGACTAAAGTTTTCAAACACTTAGATAAAAAATACTTTGATGATCAAGCCTGAACAAGATCAAGTTAAGTTGGATTTCTCCACTTAAATACTATTTGATCAAATTTTAACTTTTTACAGTGTATATTATTCAAATTTATATACCATTTAACTATATACCATTGCTGTCTTGATAATCCCATAAAAAATCTTGGTACTGTATATTTTTGGTACTGTATAAATCTTGGTATATTATATTGTGTAATATAATATACATTATATAAAAACCCTATACTCTTTATATTTCATAATGTTTTATTAATTCCTATCTACTGTCTATATACTACTAACATGTATTTATTGTACATTTTTTGCTTTGCAACAATGCAACAAAAAATTTGTCAAAAGTGTTATAGAAATACATTTGAATTAGTATTATTCTAACACACTCTTTGTTGTAAAGTGCATGATCTCCACCTCTCTGCTGCCCTCTTGTTACTCTTAACTAGGTTAAGAGACCTCTCCAGCTCTCTTAAATAATTTAGGAACTGAGACCTAGGGCCCTATCTTGCACCCAGCGCAATTGACTTTGTCAGTGACGCATGTATCATTCGTATTTTGCACCGGCGCACAGCAGGTTTTTCACTCCACAGACGCACGTCGGCAAATTAGGAAATTAACTTGTGCTCCCTGGGCGGTTCAGAGCAAAAAAAGGAGGCGTGTTCCGGCGCAAACCATCCCTGATGCTATTTTGCAGTTACAAAAAACAATTGCGCCACTGACCAAAAAAAAAGTCAGTCTAAAGTCTAAAATCAGTGGGCGTTGCGCGTAGTTCATTATGCTATTTGAAGGGCGCATGCTTGACCATAATGTATAGCGTTCACAACGCGCACACACTTTGCTTATCTAATCTACACAGATGTAACAGTTATTTTTCAAATCATAAATTGTTACAATAAAAAATATGAATACATGAGAAAAGGGAAATCATAGTGGTGAGCATTGTGGTGATAGTTTTTATTTATTGTGTGGCTGCGTTAAAAAATTCTCATGCAAATAACGATTAAAATATTTTCATACGTTTGTTGTGTGGCTGTATTACGTTTATTTTATGTAAATAATAATTAAAATGTTTTCATAAGAAACCTTAATGTGTATGAACTTGATTTGTAAGTGTACTTTGGGGTTGGACCTTGCTTGCGTTTCTTGGGTCCGATTTCAAAGCCCCCGGTGAGGGTGTACGCAGCGATGTCCTCTGCTGGCGTCAGGTCATGTGTAGAGGCAGATTAACCTCCCGTTACACGGGGTGCCCGATTTATGCTGGCAAGCATGGGATTCCCCCGTCTCCTGACATCATTGTAGAGCTTGGCGCAACGTCCTAGGGATGCCAGCTTAAGAGACAATTGTGGCTATTTCCTCTAACGACTGTTTAACGACGTTGATTTGGGTGGGTTTCTCCCATCCCCATACAAAACAACTTCTCTGTCTTTGACTGCTCTTACAAGAACGTGGGTCTCCTCGGCTGTGAACCGCTCCTGGCATGTGGCTGGTAAATCCGTCATAATAATAGCAACCCGCCATGGAACTTGCGCCCTTGCGTTTAAAGGGAATGTTGGATAGCGTTCTGATTGGTTTATTAGACGTTACGCCCAAACCACACCTATGCATAATGAACCTACTTCAGACCAACCCCTTATTGATTAGCGCCTGGCGCGCAAGAGTTATTTCTCCCGCCGGGAAAATAGCAACAGCGCTCAAGATCTGCCCACAAAGTAACTTGCGCTTTGCACTTGCGTTTCAGATCGTTAAAATAGGGCCCCTTATCTGCATGAACACTTAAAAATGAATTGCATTAAATAGTTTGCCACTGTTTGTCTTGTGAATAGTATGCCATACAGACCCGTTTGCCACTGAACCTGCATTAACGACGACAGTGGGGCCTCCAGCCTTAGTCAAACAGGTTGGCATGTATGGTCGGGTTACATTTTTGGCGCTTTCGTGTGTCTTGTGCATAGTATGCCATACAGACCCGTTTGCCACTGAACCTGCATTAACGACGACAGTGGGGCTTCCGGCCTTAGTCAAACGGGTTGGCACGTATAGTTGGGTTGCGATTTTGGCACTTTCGTGAGTCTTGTGAATAGTATGCCATACAGACCCGTTTGCCACTGAACCTGCATTAACAACGACAGTGGGGCCTCCAGCCTTAGTCAAACGGGTTGACACGTATGGTCAGGTTGCGATGTTTGGCGTTTTCTCGTGGTCTTGTAAATGCTATGCAATATAGACCCATTTGCCACTGAACCTGCACGACAGTGGGGCTTCAGGCCTTAGTCAAACGGGTCGTCAGGTTTCATTTTCTCTTAAAGATCGGAAGGTGACCCTTAGTTACCATATATACCTTCGCATTGGGCGCCCAATTTGCAAAATCCTCAACTGTGGATAATATAATTATGCCGCAATAGTTAGTCTGTCTGGAACTAAGCTGATTTAAACCACATCACTGTGTGACACTTGCATTACATGTGAACGGCCCCTACGCTTATATGATTTTGTTTTTCTCTCCCTGTCTCGTCCTCGACCCCGAGGACAATGGGACAAACAGACCCAGTTCCGGTAGATGTGAAAGTCGGCACACCTCTGATCTACTGGTCGTCCTTCAACGTGATGCCCAGCTGATGCCTGACCAACGATCACCGGCAGAACCCGCTTAATCTCCGCTAAATCTCCTTATCCGTTCTCCCAAGGGTTTTTCCCTCTTAGGACTTTTTTTTTACTTCCTTGGCTAAAAAGCCCGGGGTTTTTTTCTCCTAGGGGGTTTTTTACCCCGGGGAGGCAGACTTTTTGGGCTTTACTTAGCTTCCTCTTCTAGACGTTACTTTAGTAATACGTTCGCTTATAATAGTCATAGCCGCAGCAAATTTAACTGCTTATGCTATCATGTATTTTGTTGTGCTATCTGTCGTTTTTTTGTGCTTTTTACTGCTTCTATTTATGTAAAGCTGCTTTGAAACAATTGACTTTTGTGAAAAGCACTATATAAATAAAATTGAATTGAATTGAACTTGTGACGGCACTGTACATTTTGTACCTGACTGACTGTATTTCCGAAAATCACAGCATCCCCACAGCATACTCAAACCATAGTGCCTCAGTGATGTGAGGTGTGGCCGGCTTCACAGGATCAACGGGATCGGCTGGTTGCCACGCATTGCGCGGGTGTGCAGACTTATCTGTTTGTTTTTTAATCATGCATGGTAACGTTACTCATGTCATACGCTAATCTGCGTAGCTCAACACGACGTCAAACACGCATCTCCAGACCCAGTCTTTAATACCACAGGCGCTTGTAACGCTAACCAGACATCAAAATGCCGCAATAACCACAATAAATAAATAAATAAAACCACATGATTTTCGTGATCGATCATCGATGCCACGTTCGAGTACTTGAACAACTGAGTACTCATGCCCATCCCTAACTTCTATACTCTACCATAGATATACATAATAAAGGCTAGATGTCTCACCTGCGCTGCTGGCCAATGAAGGTTCACATCCTGTTACAGTCAGCTCGCTCACTCGTAACATTGTGTTTTAAATAGTGCATATACTTTTTAAACAACCATAACTTGCTCAATTTTCTACAAATTTTCAAATTGTTTGGTTTGTTATAAATGTCAGATATGTACTTATGACACTGCATACTTATGAATAAAGTTTATGAAACATGTTTAAGAATGATTAAATTATAGCATGTTAATAACATTTGTAAGAAACCAAACCATTTGTAAATCCTTCAAAATTTCAGCGAGATAAGATTATTTGCAGATCACTCACCTTGTGCCTGTGACAAGATGGTGGTGATGACGTTAGAGACTCCACCGTTAGACATCTAGCCTTTATTATGTATATCTATGGCTGCTACAACTGCACTTGTATGTCACGTGGTCAGGTCGGAGAACACAATGCAATGCTATCAGGAGTTAACTTACAGGCTGTGAGTCAGAAGCGAGAAGAATTATGGTAATCTCGGTTGTGTCTACATCAACAATCCCAGGTAGTAAACAGTTTCCTACAATCTGTGTGTTTGTTGTAATCCAAGAAAAGAGATTTACATTGGTGACGATAACTGGCGTCAATGTTTACTTTGGGGTTTGTCATTAACATGTACTAAGACACACTTACATACCAAATGAAATGTAAAAACATGAATCGGACAATAGGTGCCCTTTAAGATGTAAACAGTCATCTGATTGTTGTTAGTTTTACTTACCGAAGTTTCTTGGTTTCTTTAATCACAGGCTGCAGTCTCACAAGTACTTCATCTGCTGGATTTTCAGCTCCAATGAATTTATTTAGATCAAGTTCATCCAAATGCTGCTCAGACATCAACAACACAAAAACTAAAGCTGCCCACTGTGAAAAGGAGAATTTGTAGTTTCCTATTGATTCAGATCTCACATAACGTTGAATCTCCTGCAGCAATGAGTCATCACCCAGTTCATTCAGACAGTGAATCAAATTGATGGATTTCTCTGGAGACAGATTCTCATTCATCTTCTCTTTAATGTACTTAACAGTTTTCTCTTTCTTGTAGGAGCATCTTCTCATCTGTGTCAGTAGATCCTGTAAGAGAATCTGATTGGACTCCAGTGAAAGACCCAGAAGAAAACGCAGGAAAAGATCCAGATGTCCATTCTTACTCTGTAAAGATTCATCTACAGCTCGATGATGTAACTCAGATAATGAATCCCATTCTGATGATTTATGTTTTATTCCACCCAAAACTTTAGAAAATTCATCAAACACATTTATGTTGTTGTTTGTGATGGAGATGTAAGCATAAAGAGCTGCTAGATGTTCCTGGATGCTGAGATGAACAAAGCAGTAAACTTTCCCCTGATACAAGCCTTTCTCCTCTCTGAAGATCTGAGTACACAATCCTGAGTACACTGATGCTTCTGCTACATCAATGCCACACTCTCTCAGGTCTTCATCATAGAAGATCAGATTGCCTTTCACAAGCTGCTCAAAAGCCAGTTTCCCCAGTTTGAAGATCATGTCTTCATCTTTCTTCTCATAGTCCTTCTGATGTTTGATGTTTGTCTGAATGATCAGGAAGTGTGTGTACATTTGAGTGAGAGTCTTGGGGATCCTTCTTCTCTCTGTCTCACTCAACATTCTCTCTAAAACAGTGACTGAAATCCAGCAGAAGACTGGGATGTGACACATGATGTAGAGACTCCTGGATGACTTCAGGTGTGAGATGATTCTCCTGGCCAGCCACTCATCACTGATTCTCTTCCTGAAGTATTCCTCCTTCTGTGGATCAGTGAAGCCTCGTACCTCTGTGACTCGATCAACACACTCAGAGGGGATGAGATCAGCTGCTGCTGGTCTGGAGGTGATCCAGATGAGAGCAGAGGGAAACAGATTCCCCTTGATGAGGTTTGTCAGCATCACGTCCACTGAGGTTGATTCACTTACATCACACAACCTCACACTGCTGTGAAAATCCAGAGACAGACGACACTCATCCAAACCATCAAAGATGAACAACACTTTATATGCATCACTAAAGATTTCCATTTCTTTTGTTTGTGGGAAGAAAAGATGAAGAAGATCTAAAAGACTGAGTGTTTTGTTCTTCATCAAATTGATCTCTCTGAAAGGAAGTGGAAATATGAGGTGGACGTCCTGATTCTCTTTCTCTTCAGCCCAGTCCAGAATGAACTTCTGTACAGAGACTGTTTTTCCAATGCCAGCGACTCCCTTTGTCAGCACACTTCTGATGTGTTTGTGTTGTTCAGGTAAAGGTTTAAAGATGTCATTACATTTGATTGGTGTCTCTTCTGTTGTTGTTCTTCTGGACTGTATCTCAATCTGTCTCACCTCATGTTCATTACTGATCTCTCCACTTTCACTCTCTGTGATGTAGAGCTCTGTGTAGATCTCATTCAGTAGTGTTGTGTTTCTCTTATTTGATGTTACCTCATACAAAGACTCAAACTTCTTTCTCATATTTGATCTGAATGTGTTCAGGACTTGAGCAAGATTAGAGTCATTACTGTAAATAAAAAATAATATATCATACAGCGGGGAAAATAAGTATTTGACACATCAGCATTTTTATCAGTAAGGGGATTTCTAAGTGGGCTATTGGCACAAAATTTCCCCCAGATGTAGCCATCAAGCCAATTATTGAATTCATACAAAGAAATCAGAAAATTTAAGTATATAAGTTGAGTCATAATAAATAAAGTGAAATAACACAGGAAATAGGTATTGAACACACTTTATTTAATAATTTTATAAAAGCCTCCAAATCATCTGTGCTGATCTTACTGGATTTATTTACCGCTTTTGACACGGTCAATCACCACATCCTCCTGTCGAATAACATGGCTATGTGTGTCTCTGACACAGTGCTTCTATGGTTCAAGTCATATCTTTCAGGTAGGTCTTTCAGGGTATCCTGGAGAGGTGACATCTCCGAACCCCAACGTCTCAATACCAGGGTGCCTCAAGGCTCAGTACTTGGACCGCTGCTCTTTTCGATATACATGACATCCCTGGGTTCTGTCATTTGAAAACATGGATTTCCTACCACTGCTATGCGGATGACACTCAACTTCACTTGTCATTCCACCCTGATGATCCCACAGTTTTTGCCCGCATCTCAGCATGCATGAGGGACATCTCACATAACGTTGAATCTCCTGCAGCAATGAATCATCACCCAGTTCATTCAGACAGTGAATCAGATTGATGGATTTCTCTGGAGACAGATTCTCATTCATCTTCTCTTTAATGTACTCAACAGTTTTCTCTTTCTTGTAGGAGCATCTTCTCATCTGTGTCAGTAGATCCTGTAAGAGAATCTGATTGGACTCCAGTGAAAGACCCAGAAGAAAACGCAAGAAAAGATCCAGATGTCCATTCTTACTCTGTAAAGATTCATCTACAGCTTGCTGATGTAACTCAGATAATGAATACTGTTCTGATGATTTACGTTTTATTCTGCCCAAAACTTTAGTAAATTGATTTTCATCAAACACATTTATGTTGTTGTTTGTGATGGAGATGTGAGCATAAAGAGCTGCTAGATGTTCCTGGAAAGGGCCGGTTCTAGATATTTGGAGGCCCTAGGCAAAATTTATGTTGGAGGCCCCTCACACTTCTTTAATTTTCAGAGTAATCAGAGAAAGTGTTTTTTTTTCTACCCTGTAAGAATTCATTTGACCACTACAGTGATTAAGCATGTTCCCTATCAAAAGCTTTACTCGATGCTGCGCTGCTAAGCGCTATGGGGAAACGTCTTTATCGTTGACCAGCTGAATATAGTGTGCAAACACGTCAATGAAATTGACCCGGAGGTATATAGCCTTGGTTGATGACGACATCACAGCGCACCCGATGCGAGGCTATAAAATAGATGAGCAACAGCTGTGTCATCAGGTCTTTTTATTTTCAGACCAACTCTGAATGAGTGTGTGCTACACTGAAATGCAAATCTCTCTCTTACCTTTTGAACTTTACTTGAGATCTTTGTTAGGAGTTAGATTCCAACAAGATAGAGTGCAGACTTTCTCTCTTTCCGATTTTAAAGGAGTTTAAGTTAAAGGAAAATATGAGTAAGAAGAGTCACGAGCAGTCTAAGTCGTGTTTGTTTTTGCTTTATGGCGAAGGACGACACACACACTTAACTGTTTTGTGTGTTTGGGGGAGGAGCATGCGGTCATGGCTTTGTACAGTCTGATGAGTGCGAGCATTGTGAATCATTCACAATATAAATGATTCGTGCTCGCCGTGATTGTTTCTGACCGCAACCTTAAATTAAGTTATATTTCTTCGCGTGATTCCGAAGCGCACTCCGGTGTTTCTTCGGGTTATGTGGGGGTAATTATAATAATGACGTTGATGATATCTCTCTCGGTTCTGCGGAGTTTCATAAACCAGCCTCCGAGCGTTCCTCGCACGATGAAAGTCGGTCGAGGAGCTTCTCGAGGTGGTAACACGCGCCAGGTTGCAAATTGATTGGCCTCGCGAGCCAGAGAACCCCAAACAAAGCAAAACTAGCGGATAGGTTTTTATAGTGACAAAGGGAGAGGACGAAACATGAGCCTCTCTCTTTCTTTGAGGATCTCCATGGTGAATTAAATAAATCATGGGAAAGACCATACTCATTGCGTGCTTCATGCCCACGGCGTCAATTTATGACTATCGTGGGTACGAAGACGCGCGGATATACCGAAATGCCACAGGTGGAAGAGACGCACGCGAGTTATCTCTCACCTGGCTCGGCATCCTCATTAAAGAAGCCTACCCTGCCCACGAAACCATGTAAAATAACTTCAGCTCTCGTGGGCAAAGCTTATCAAGCCGCAGGTCGGGCTGGTGCTGCGCTGCATACTATGACAATATTACAGGCATACCAGGCTGATCTGTTAAAGGATTTGAGTGCAGGCGAGACGATAGACAAAGAGACATTTGACGAGTTGCGTATGACTACAGATCTGTCTCTTCGTGTCATTAAATAAACGGCTCGCGCTATCGGCCATACTATGTCTGCTCTGGTTAACACAGAGAGGCATCTATGGCTAAATCTGTCAGGCATAAATGAGAAGGATAAAACGTTTCTTTTAAATGCCCCTGTTTCCCTATTGGGTTTATTTGGTGATGCAGTTGACTCTGTTGTCACATAATTCACTAAGGTTAAAAAGCATGAGGGAATATTTCACTCTTTACAGTAGGGCTCGCCGGCGGGCGGGGCATATCATGTTACATCAGATCGCTCCGTCCCG
Source organism: Misgurnus anguillicaudatus (assembly GCF_027580225.2). Classification (NCBI taxonomy): domain Eukaryota; kingdom Metazoa; phylum Chordata; class Actinopteri; order Cypriniformes; family Cobitidae; genus Misgurnus; species Misgurnus anguillicaudatus. Next base: position 49,580,253 of record NC_073360.2, on the reverse strand, counting down.
TTGCCTTTACGAAGCCTCTCCACCTCCGCCGCCTCTGGGCTTGCGGGGGGGGGGGGGGGGGGGCGGTTTCCAGCATAATGTTAAAGGCCCTCTGTCTTCAATGTTAAAGGCCCCCCGTGCAGGGTTTTTAGCATTCCCCTAAGAGGAAATAATAAAATTAATACCATTATCAGAGAGTCTGGCAGCGTGGAAACTACTGCCAGCCGTTTCTGCTTGGGTAATAAGCACAGTACACTTAGGATACAGAATCCAGTTTATTCGTCGTCCTCCGCGCTTCAACGGCGTGATATTCACTTCCTTGAGACCGGAGCGAACACAAATACTGTTGCAAGAGATTCAATCTCTGTTGATGAAAGGGGCCATAGAACACGTTCCCCTCCCAGAGAGAGAGTCAGGTTATTACAGCAGATACTTCCTGGTTCCCAAAAAGGATGGGGGGGTTGCGTCCAATCTTAGATCTTCGAGCTTTAAACAAAGCAGTGAGAGCTCTCAAGTTCAAGATGCTAACGGTCAAGACGGTTGTGGCACAAATTCAACATTACGATTGGTTTGTCACAATCGACTTAAAGGACGCATATTTTCACATAGAAATATTGCCACAACACAGGAAGTTCCTGAGGTTCGCTTTTGTAGGCGAAGCATACCAGTTTCGAGTTCTTCCATTCGGCCTAGCCTTATCACCCCGCACATACACAAAATGCATGGATGCAGCACTGGCTCCATTGAGACTCCGGGGCATCCGCATTTTAAATTACATGGATGATTGGCTAATACTAGCAAAATCGCGATAGGTGGCGCTCCAACACAAAAACATTGTGTTAGCACATCTACTTTTTCTAGGGTTGAGACTCAACGCCAAGAAAAGCGTTCTTTCTCATGCCCAGAGAATGACTTATTTAGGGATAGTCTGGGATTCGATTACGATGCGGGCACATTTGTCTCCCGCACGAATCGAGGCCATTCAGCATACCCTGAGCAGAGTCAGGCTAGGCCAGGATCTCACTGTGAAATAATATCAGAGGATATTAGGGTTTATGGCATCAGCATCCACGGTGATTCCTTTGGGGCTGTTGCATATGACGCCGTTTCAGAGCCGGAGGGTTTCATCCAAGGGCCAACCCTCAAAGGCTGATTAAAGTGATGCGCCACGGGCTTCATACACTAACTATGTGGATAAGACCCTGGTTTGTTGCCTTGGGTCCCACGCTATGAGCGACTTGTCATCGCGAACTGCTAATGACAGACGCCTCCCTGACGGGCTGGGGTGCGACCTTAGATGGTCGTCCAGCTCAAGGGGAATGGGAGGGTCATCAGCTCGGTTGGCACATCAATTGCCTAGAGCTGACGGCTGTATTTCTGGCCCTGAAATATTTTCTCCGCCAAATGAGAAGCTGTCATGTCCTAGTGCGGATGGACAACACAGCGACAGTCTCATACTTAAGTCACCAGGGAGGTCGGCGCTCGCGCAATCTGAACTAGATAGCGAGGCAGATTTTTCTCTGGGCTCAGGACAAGTTCCTGTCACTCAGAACAGTGTACATCCCAGAAAACCTATATGTAGGAGCAGATTTACTGTCCAGGCAGACATTATCGACTGGGGATTGGAAACCCCACCCAGACATAGTGTCTCAGATATGGACCTGATTTTACAGAGAGAAAGTGGACCTCTTGGCCTCTTTTCAGATAGCGCAATGTCTCCTTTACTTCTCTCTGAGTTCCCCAGCCCCCCTGGGTCTTTGAAGCATGGTGCATGACACATAATGCAGATCCTGTTAAATGCCAGTTTGCTACAGTTCTGAGTTTTCTGCAGGAAAAGCTGTCAGCAGCTTATGCCCATCCACTCTCAGGTTTTATGTGGCCGCTTTTTCGGCTTGCCACGCTTTGGTGGACGGGGCGCCGCTCGGGAGGCATCCAACGATTGAGGCCTACAGCAAGAACTAAGATTCCTTCGTGGGACCTAGCTATAGTCCTTGAGGGTCTGGTTCAGACATCCTTTTGAACCTCTAGAGTCAGCGTCTGATAGACTTCTGACACTAAAGATGGTTGTTCTAATGGCATTAACTTCTTTAAAAAGAATTGGGGATATGCAGGCTCTGGCGATCTCGCCATCCTGTCTAGATTTTGCCCCAGGAATGGTGAAGTTGATTTTACATCCTTATCTTGATTACCTGCGTAAGGTTCCCTTTTCGACTGCACATCCGGTCATTCTTGAGACTTTCTGCCCTCCGCCGTTCACCACGCCGGAGCAGGAGTTATACCACAGATTGTGTCCAGTCCGTGCTCTTCAGACTTATGTCCACCGCACTAGCCAGTGGGGTAAGTCAGAGCAGTTGTTTGTCTGTTTTGGGGGCCGCAACAGAGGTGCTGCGGCCACCAGGCAGTCCATATCACATTGGGTTAGGGATGCCATTGCTCTTGCCTTTGAGGCGCGCTGTCAAGTCTCGCCAGCAGGTCTGAGAGCTCACTCCACCAGGGGAGTAGCCTCTTCTACTGCTTTAGTAAAAGGGGCCTCCTTGCAGAGCGTTTGTGATGCGGCGGGCTGGTCCTCTCCGCATACATTCATAAGATTTTATAGCTTGGATGCTCATGTCACTCCAGGATCTCCTGTCCTCGAGTCAACATCTCAAGCTGATGTCTATGCCATTTGTCCATAAAAGGGGTATCCCCCACTGCTACTTTTAGTAAGGGGTGCCTCCTTACAGAGCGTTTGTGATGCGGCAGGCTGGTCCTCTCCGCATACATTCATAAGATTTTATAGCTTGGTTGCTCATGTCACTCCAGGGTCTCATGTCCTCGAGTCAGCATCTCAAGCTGCTGTCTAAACCATTTTTCCATAAAGGGGTATTCCCCACTGCTATTTATTGGGAAGGGGTGCCTTCTTATAGATGTTTGTGAGGCGGCAGGAGCATCCTTTCCGCACACGTCCACTATTTTTAGCTTGGTTGTTTATGTCTGAGATTTCCTTGCGGTCCTTGTGCACACACTTACACATCCGTAAGGGGTCCAGACATCTCCAAGCACGGCAGCGTGGGTATTGTCGTTCCCCATAGCGCTTAGCAGCGCGGCATCGAGTAAAGCTTTTGATAGGGAACGGAGGGGTTACTTGACTGTAACCTTGTTCCCTGAAAAAGCGGAACGAGATGCTGCGCTGTCTTGCCGTACAGTAGATGTCCCAGGACTGGTCTTCAAACAAAAGATCTGATGACACAGCTGTTGCTCATCTATTTTATAGCCTCGCATCGGGTGCGCTGTGATGTCGTCATCAACCGAGGCTATATACCTCCGGGTCAATTTCATTGACGTGTTTGCACACTATATTCAGCTGGTCAACGATAAAGACGTTTCCCCATAGCGCTTAGCAGCGCAGCATCTCGTTCCGCTTTTTCAGGGAACAAGGTTACAGTCAAGTAACCCCTCCGTTTTCCCCATTACTTTTCTGTTTTATAAAGTTAACAAATTGATTAAATTTATGTAAAAATTTAATTAGAAATTATGCAAAACCACATGTATTAATAATTTTAAGACAGGTCAAATTTGTTGTTGTGGATGCAGTAGTTTATTTAAAACACCGCCTTTTTGTGATAACACATGATAACACAAACACAACACTAAGACAACACATTGCAAAAACCCTAACTGTAAAAAACTACAGATAAATACCTCCTAGAAAACATTTTTGTTTTTATTTTAGCTGGGTATGAAGAGGAATTCCCCTCTTACTGCACCAATATATAAAGTTATCCATTAGACTATGGATATATTTCTATGTCAATACCTTTTTATACCTTAAATATCCATCAGTTGCCACTGGAAGATCAACAAACCACTAAGCAGAATAATTAAATAGTTTTTTTCCCAATAAATATGCATCATGTTTTCATGATTTGAAAACTAAAATAAAGTGTAGAGGACTTACAGGGAAAAGTAGACAGTTTACTTTACGTAGGCTACTTTAAATAAGTTTTGTTTGCTATTTGACTTCAAATACAAACTTTTTTAACTTTACTATTTTGATAGTCAGCTCTCCAAGCAATGCTATTGTGCACATGCATTCAAAGTGTTTAAACAGAATAAATAGCGCTCAAGTTTGACCTGTCCTGAAATGACGTTGATACACAGAACAAAGCTAAGATTTTTTTTTAATACCTGCATCATGTGCTGAACTGTCTTTGCATGCTGCTTTTGCTAAGCAGGAATCAAAGGACATGATAGCCACTTTCAGCGTCACTCAAAGTCGGTCAGATTTGAATGCTGTTCATCTAAGCTTCTTTAACTTTATGAGGCACTGCAAGAACCGACAGTGGATGATATCAAAATACAGCGAGAGCGAATCAAGAAATCATATAGAGGAGTCTGCTTATCAGTCGTTCTCTTGATGTCACCCGCCTGTGGTTCCTGCAGCGGAAGCTCCGCATAAAGTCGAACTCACCTTAAAACTTTACTTAATGCTGTCAGTAGTGATTGTCAGACTAGTGCACATGGATTTAGCAGTTATGGAGGCCCCCTCCAAGTTTGAGGCCCTAGGCATTTGCCTACTCTGCCTATAGCTAGCGCCGGCCCTGTTCCTGGATGCTGAGATGAACAAAGCAGTTAACTTTCACCTGATCCGAGCTTTTCTCCTCTCTGAAGATCTGAGTACACAATCCTGAGTACACTGATGCTTCTGCTACATCAATGCCACACTCTCTCAGGTCTTCATCATAGAAGATCAGATTGCCTTTCACAAGCTGCTCAAAACCCAGTTTCCCCAGTTTGAAGACATCTCCGAACCCCAACGTCTCGATACCAGGGTGCCTTAAGGCTCAGTGCTTGGAGCGCTGCTCTTTTCGATATACATGACATCCCTGGGTTCTGTCATTTGAAAACATGGATTTCCTACCACTGCTATGCGAATGACACTCAACTTCACTTGTCATTTCACCCTGATGATCCCACAGTTTCTGCCCGCATCTCAGCATGCCTGAGGGAGATCTTACTCTAGATGAAGGATCATCATATCCAGCTTAAAGGCGGAGTGCACAATGTTTTGGGAAAACACACTTGTAGCCAATCAGCAGTAAGGGGCGTGTCTACTAACCAACATCCTTGCTGGGATTGCGTATGTGTGGGGCGGGTCTATCAAAAGATTCTATTAGGGAGGGTAGGGGTGTGTATGGTTAGGTGGTTTAAATATCAACATTGGCTTTCAAACATTATTCACTCCGCCTTTAACCTTGCAAAAACAGAACTGCTTGTCATATCATCTAAACCAAAGATTCATTACAACCTTTCAATTTAGCTTGGTTCCTGGACCATCAAGCCATCCAGGACAGCCAGAAATCTGTGGATTCATTCTCTACAATATTAGGAAAATTAAACCTTTCCTAAATGAGCATGCCATGCAGGTTCTAGTCCAAGCTCTTGTCCTGTCCAGGCTGGACTACTGCAACAGGCTACTGGCTGGACTTCCAGCCTGCACAACCAAACCCCTTCAGATGATTCAGAATGCAGTGGCAAGAGTGGTGTTTAATGAGCCAAAGAGAAAGCACATCACTCCTCTCTTTGTCAAGTTACACTGGCTCCCTATAACAGATCGCATTAATTTCGGCACCCCCTCACATCTCAAAAAGGGGAAAAAACATAATCGCGTACCTTCGGTCGCGACACAATCTGCTGACTCTGTAGCTGTCTTTAAGAATCGGCTAAAAACAAATCTCATTTCCCCATTACCTCACCTCCTAATATAAGACTTACTTACTATCTTTTCTTTACCTTTTATTCTTGATCTCTGTCTAGACATTCTTATAAAAACTAACCCATGGCTATGTATACTGTGTTGGACTTGATTAGACTATTTCCAGTGCACTTATGTATTGCTGTTCTTGTGTTGCTATAATTGCTTCTGTTGTTTACCTCATTTGTAAGTCACTTTGTACAAACTGTCTGCTGAATGACTAAATGTAAATGTGGTGATTACAGCTTCTAGACGCCTCTTGTATCGAGAGACCAGTCATCTGCATTGCTCAGGAGTGATTCTGGCCCATTCTTCCACACAAATGGTCTTTAAATCTTGAAAGATCCTTGGGCCTCTTTTATGAACTTGGACCTTCAGTTCTCTCCATAGATTTTCTATGGGATTTAGGTCAGGTGATTGACTGGGCCATTAAAGCAACTTGATTTTCTTTCTTTGAAACAACTTCATTGTTTCCATGGCCTTGTGTTTGTCCACCTTCTTTTCATTTTTCGCTTTCTGGTCTTGTGTAGTGAGCGTGCATGGAAGCCATGGCGGTTCAGTGCATTGCTTATAGTTTTCTTTGAAACAACAGTACCTGCTGATGCAAGGTCTTCCTGAAGTTCTGTCCGAGTGGTTCTTGGCTCTCCTGATTATTCTTAGGAATCCTCGGACAGGGGTCTTACGTGAAGCACCTGAGACACGTGGCCGGTTTATGGTGAAGTGGTGCTCTTTCCATTTCCATTCAGCATTCTGCAAATGCGCCTATAACCATTCCCATCAAAATGCTTTCAATGATAAGATTATGAAGATCTTGAGAGATCTTCGGTCCTGGAGGGATGGTGTCCTGCAGAGTTTAGCTCCAACTTGCCCCAGATCTTGAGAGAGTTCCTTTCTTTTACCCATCATGAAGTCTTTCCTGTGTGCCTCCTGGGTAATGAAAAGCCTTTAAAGGCCATCAATTAGGATTAAAGCAGCTGATATCAATAAGTACTGATAGGGGGCAGGGTTTTTCTCTCAAAACTGACAGATTTCAGGTGATCTCCTGGCTTTCTATGATATTTTGCACCTTATTCCCTCTGTCATTTCACTTTGTTTATTATGACTCAACTTGTATAATTAAAGGAGCGGTGAATCAAAAACTCAATTTTACCTTGATAATTTGTTATATAAGAGGTCATCATACTTAAATGAACATCCTGCAAGTTTCAGAACTGAAAACGTCCGTGCTACTGAAATATAACCGTTTTTGGCACCAAGCCAGCTAAACACTCCAGTGTGGAATTCAGAAATCTATGACATCAAAGTAGAATTGAAACACCTCCCCATAACCAAAAGGACATGTCTACTTTTGTAGCCCCGCCCACAGCTTCGCGTGACACACGTGTGTCTCAACAAGTAAACATGTCTTTAAAGATTGACAAATGTAACCAAAATGACTTTTAAACACATTTTTTCTGAGAGACTTTTATTTTGATGCGGTGATCTGTTATGATACCATGGAAACGCATTTTCGGTTGTGGAAGAACCGCGTGGGAACAACACAGAAGCTAAATACTTCAATTCGGAGGATTGGAACATAACATTAGCAATATGCGTGGATAAAGTTTGCTTTTGAAGAAGTTCCAGCTCGTGTGGGGAGTGTTTGTTAACTTTGTGTACACGGATTCATTTGTAAAGAAGTTGATGCTGGATTTGCAGAGAGACTGTGATTAAAAGCACCACTTATATTTGATCTGACAACAATGACACAGCAGTATAATACACAGTAAGACATTTTACTTTATTTAAGTTACTGCGTTTCACTATTGCTTTGTTAGAAGAGATCGCTTGATATGTCCTTATTGTATGTAACATCTGTGTCTAAACAGGTTTGTTTGACTGTTTTAATTTACTAAAAACATTAAACGATTAATAAAGGTACAACACTTAACAATACGACTGTAATTTAAAGGTAGAAATATACAAAGTTAGTGATAAGGAAGGATTTATCAGCCGCAGTTTAGATTCTGATGCCCGTTTACTGTGTTGTATACGGTAATTTAGGCGAGTTGCGTTTGAAAGGTCAAACACTCCACAAAGCTTTTTTATCATATAACTGTGGTATGTAACGTTACGTGTATGTCAAAGCAACCTCACAAGCACAATAGAAATATACAAAGTTATTGATAAGGATTTATCAGCCGCAGTTTAGATTCTGATGCACGCTTACTGTGTTTTATACGGTAATTTAGTCACGTCGAGTTTTGTTTCTAAATTAGTATACGTATTGTCATTTATGTGTATCATGTTTAGCACCCAGAATCTTTTGTGTCTCAAACATATTTGTGTTCGGCTGCTATTTTTATCACATTAATGTTTTTAAAACATTTCCCCACGTGTAATGACGGGGGAATGAAACTATCCAATCATAGCAGTGGGCGTTTACGTCCAGATCTTCATTGCGTCCCGCCCCTTCAAACGAACCATTTCTCCAGAGAGCCACTAATCCATGTTACAAAATAGCCTATTACTTATTGCTTTTGAGGTTTTTGAATGTAAAAACCACGCAAACATCATAAGTAGACATCAGACAACAGTATAAAACAATAAAATCGACAAATTCACCGCCCCTTTAAATGTTCTGATTTCTTTGTATAAATTCAATATTTGGCTTGATGGCTACATCTGGTGGAAATTTTGTGTCAATATGCCCACTTAGAAAACCCCTTACTGATAAAAATGCTGACGTGTCAAATACTTATTTTCCCCACTGTATTATCATACAGATACGAGTAAAAATGTATAAAGCAGGGATGGGCAACTTCGGTCCTGGAGGGCCAGTGTCCTGCTCCAACCATAATTAAACACACATGAAGCAGCCAATTAAGGTCTTACTAGGCACACTAGAAACTTTTAGACAGGTGTGCTGGGGCAAGTTGGAGCTAAACTCTGCAGGACACCGGCCCTGCAGGACCGAAGACACAAGACATAATAATGGTTTGCAAACTGTTTCAATTAGGCAAAATTAAATCTACTACTGCAAATCTACTACTACGATAAAATCCTATGATTTACCTGAAAGGAGGACTAATTTTTTCATTAAAGTCTTGCAGTTGATTCTCAGATTGCTCAATCTTCCTCTGACAGTCGGGTTCTGTTATGATTTGTCTGGATAACAAGAATGAGAATCAACAATCACTTTACACATGGGATAGTTCACCCCAAAATTATAATTTTATCATAAATCATTTATCCCTGTGTAATTCTAAACCACCAAGTCCTTTGAATGCCTTCAAATCATTTTTGACTGCCCCATAGACTGCGGTTACTTTCACAATCCGTTTCCCAGAAAAGAATTAAAGACATCGCCAAAAAGGTCCATGTTCCATCAGTCATTAAATAATAATATTATGAAGGGACGAGAACACTTTTATGCACAAAAAAAACAAAACAAACTATTTTATTTAACAATTTCTTCGCCTCGTTGGTTGTTCAGAGCGCGTTCGCAACCAGACTATGACGCATGCTGCTGATGTCTCCTGCTGACGTAGTTGCCAGCATACAGGCACAGAATACGCTGGCAAGTAACTTGCGCATTTATATGAGCTGTTTAAGTATTGTTTACAATGTTTGCATAACCCTTTAAAAAAAATGTCATCAGGTGACTCTCACCATATCCAGAGGTATTTAAAAAAACATTTCCAAATCGATGCAATATTTAATTATTTACCAAGCTACAGGTGAAGCAGCTCTTTACGCCTTCTAATCTCTCATAATCGGTCCTCATTTATGTCCAAGAGACTCAATTATAATCTTTTACATTTAAATCCTTTAATTTTTCATATTTAAAAACATTAATGTGCTTCTGCGCATCCATGCGTGTGATAAGCAAACGTGTGTTGTCGTCCGGTTTATGGGCCCATATTACTAACGCGCCTATTAAATAACAAAAACAATATTGTGCCATAGACTTTAGAGCAGGTTTTTGTTGGTAAATGGCATAGTCTATTTTAGTTGCCTTAAAACAGCAACGCACTAACAATGCGCCTGAACACACCTTGTTTCAGACCAGAACGCCCATGGGCGCAACATAGGGCGCAAATGCATTTGCTATTTAAACAACGTGGCGCTAAAAGTGAAAATGATCATTGCGCAGGGTTAATTTAGGTGCAATTTGTAAGATATTTGCAGTAAAATCTCCAAAAACCACTAGGCCAGTGTTATATATTTTGTCCAGCTGATTACTATCAATATCTGTAATGTTTTCTACTACTTGTAAATCGTGAGAAAATTTCCATTCAAAACATTGACATGGGGCAGTGCAGTCTCCTGTCAATGACGTTAATATCCATGTGACCCTTTGTCACCGCCTTTACTGACGTAACCCACATGAGAACACTGGTCGAGCTCGAAAAAATAAAATGGCGGCCAAGGAAGCGGTTGCAGCACAAATTTAGTGAAAATAAACGTATATTTTCACTTTTTAAGCATTTTAATTGCATTTCTAGCGAGAAATTAGTATTGTAGTTTTCAAATATGTGATTAGTTATCACAAAGGCGCTCTCTGTTTTTATTTCAAACACGCTGCCTTTGAAGTGCGTCGGAAAGCCTTTCTCTGAGCGGCCTTCAGGCCTCCGAGTCCGAAGTCATGTCCTCATGAGGCAGCGAGGCCACAAGTCCTCACAGTCCTCACTGCCTTGAGTTTTCGGACGCAGCCAGTGTTGTGGACAAATGCGGAACTACGCGCTTGCTTATGGACTTATGGATATCTCTGTACCGTCTGCCGCTGGTTGTGTCAGCTCCTGTAAGCGTACGGGCCAACCAAACGACCCAAGAAGAGTTTGGAACAAAACGAGGGAGGATCAATTTGGTGTTGCATTATCTGGATAGAGAGAGCTTCACGACAACATTTAACTAGACCGAGATTCTGATCCTGCTTGTGTTTTACGCGATGGGTGAGTTGTTTTGATTCGTAACCCTTCAAAAAACGTATGCTATTAGATTGATGACAACATTACTGTAATCAGCGCGTCTTCCCGCGGAAGATATGCACATCAAAGGTATTGTGAGATTCTGATCCTGCTTGTGTTTTACGCGATGGGTGAGTGGTTTTGATTCGTAACCCTTCAAAAAAACGTATGCTATTATATTGATCACAACATTAGTGTGTAGACTGTAATCAGCGCGTCTTCCCGCGGACGATATGCACATCAAAAGGTATTGTACAGCAATATAAATGGCCATTTTAAGACACTTCACAATAAGATTTGTACTGTCAATACATTATGTGAAAAATCATTGTAGATTGTAAGTTGAAAACTTAATTCGGTGCTGTGTTTACCATCGAATTTGGACTAATATACTGTAATATCAATATGACTAACAATTTCGTTTTGAACATCACATATAAACTTACATGATGAAATAAACAATGTCATCAAACGCATCATTTATAAGACTTGATTACCTTATCCATCAACGTGATTTCTCGTTCTCGTCTGATTGATGGCTAAAGTTAAAGACTACAAATCCCATAATTCCACGCTGCTTCAGAGCGTCAGTAAACAACATCATTGTTTTTGTTTGATCTGGCGCCATCTTTCGGCACATAAATACAAATTGTATCTTTAAAACTAGTAAAAGACACTTGTTGTGTTGTGCATTGGGCAGGGTGTATGATAGGGCCCTGAGTGTTTGTACAGATGTGTCTCTCTATGTGAAGATGTGCTGTATAATAATGAAGGTAACATTTACTAAACACAATCACAAGAATAATTTATCATCTCTTTAACAAAACACATCATCATATAAAAGCTATAATCATGTTTCACAGTGTTTTATACCTGACAGCATGAGATGTTGATTCATTCTTAAAGCTCAATGGCAGACCCATCGACCGATCGCTCTTCATAGACACACAACTGAACTCTGGATCTGATCTCTTCTGATGATCTGAACTATAACACACAACAGATTTAATACTTTAAATTACATTACTAATATTTTTTCAATGATTGTGATAAAAACAACACTTAAATATTTTCCTATAATATTGTTGTGTAATAAAGTGTTTATATAAAGTACCTGCATCCTGGAGAAAAATCTTCATGTGTTGATGTTTGTGTTTGATCCATGATGAAGCTGCAGAGATGAATCTGATCAATCTGATCTCCACAACTGATACTGAATGAAAATAACATTCAGACACAAAATAAACTTAAAATCAAAGTGAATAAACAGACATTATAATTCAGATAAATCAATCCTGAGTGTTGAAGAAACAACTGCGTCATCAACACAACTCCACAACATTACTTACATTAACACAATATTAACACAAATTAAGTTAAGAGTCACAGACAGAGCAAAACATTCAATAAATAATGCTAAAATTAAGTTTTGTTTTGTTTTTGTTAAGAAACTATCAAATAAATATCAAATAATAATTCGGTCCTTTAGGGGAACAAGAAGTAAAAAGCGTCTTGTGACACCAGAACTTACAATCCCCTACATCCTCAAAATCACCCAGCTTTAACATCAACTACACAATAAACTTTTTACTTTCGCTTTAAACCTGTGACGTCACCGACAAGACGACCAATCGCTTGATGTTTTTCTCCCTCTGCTGGTAGTAAACGAGCATTACAGCGTTACATTATACAAACATTATTACAACTAATTTATCAGATTTAACTTATAAACGAGGAGAAATCATTAATGTATTGCTTTAACATTTGTGTGTTTAGCCTACTTTCACTTATGAAACAAAACACATCAACAATGAAATCTAAATGTCTCCTCTTTTCTTCCACTAAAGCAGTAAAGTCATATGAGTTTGGTGTAATGTAAGTGATTTTTCATTATTTTTGTGTTTTACATTAACATTCATGTATTTATCATAGTGTGAGGAAGCTGCATGAAAACACTTCTTCAGTTGAGCTGATAGAGACACATTTAGTGATTTATTATAGAGAGATCTTTAAGATGTGTTTACTGTCTAATGAAGGTTTGTGACAGAACAGAGAAATGTTTCACAAGATAAAATAACTGTGTACAACTTCACATCACAAACTCACAACCATCACAAAACACAAACTCTTTCATACTTGATTAGAAAGAATGAAGTTGATCTATTTAGCCTATTTTAGTCTGTAGATTGACCTGTTTTATTCTTCATGTATTACAGTACGTATAATTTAAGTCATGTTATAGGACACTTGTATTGTTTGTGTTATCACTGATTGTTATTAATCTTGTGGTAGAGTTAATAATTCACATTTTGAGTTCATGAGATTTGTTTACTGACAGTGTTATTGAGGTTTATGTGTTAAATGTTGAGGTCTACCCTTACGGAAATTAACCATGGTTTTACTACATTTAAAGCAAAAAACAAAAACAAAAACAAACAAACAAAAAAAAACATGGTTACTGTAGTAAAACCATGGCAACCACAAAATAATCATGTTTTGATAACCATGGTTTTTAAAACCATGGTAAGTGTAGTAAAACCATGGTGTTGCTGATAGTAATCAATGCACCAAAAAAAACATGGTTACTACACTTTTACCACAATAAAACCATGGTTAATTTTCTTGAGGGTATGAGTGATAAGTGAAGTTTAACCCTTCACTGGCCTCCATATTAGAAGCAAGAAGTTTAACTGAATATTAAATTAAACTATGATGAATCAACTTAATAATTATAACTAATATCAGAAGTCAACCATTAAACCCTGAAAACAACAACAAACAATCAAATGCACAAACATATTAAATCATACTTAAAGTTTCCTTAAGAAATATAAGCATGACTTAACTATAGCATAGTTTTATGTTTGTTTTATTTGTAGTAGGTATCACCATAGTAAACATGGTATTTTATTTATAGTAAAACTATCAACTAATCTTCTAAAAACATGTTTACTACACTAATAATACCATGGTTAATTTTCTTTATGGTGATATAAGTGTAAATATTGCTCATAATGGATATGAAATGAGAGTTGTGTCTTACTATAAATATATTACTCATATTGTAATGCTATGGTGTTTTCTCTTTAGAACTGTATTATATATAGATAACTGTATATCTACAAGAGCAACATATGAAAGTGTGTTTATAAAAGCAGGAACATTACAGACACAAAGACTGTCACATGATCAGATATGAGGTCTGATCACAGCTCTGTCTCGTATCACAGCTCAGACACAGAGTGTGGGTCTGATCACCGGCCGGCACCATCGACACGAGCGTTCTGGCTGTGATTATCTGATGTCTGCTGGTCACACATGTGGATTATACAGGACCCTTGAGAAAGATTTTGGTAGATTCTCATTCCAAATGGTTGGAAATTTATCCTGTAACAACTTCACAAACTTCCATCATGAAAATGAGACTGTGTTTTATCACACATGGATTGCCTAAAATGATAGTGACTGACAATGGACAATGTTTTACAAGTGAAGAATTTAAGATTTTTATTAGGAGAAATGTCATTCAGCATGTTATATTCACTTCTTATACTTCATCAAATGGTCTCACAGAACGAGCTGTACAAACTTTCAAAGAGGGGATGAGGAAGTTATGCGTTTTGAAAGATAAACGCATTAATGTAAACATAGCCTGAATCTCCAGCTTCAAAACTCCTACATTTACAAAGCTTTCTCTTTGCTTTTGTTGTTAGGACTTTGGTCTTCATGTCAAGAATGAGCAAGTCAAGTAGATCTCAACTTACATTTCAGCAGGTTACAATCCAGTGGTTGCACGAGGAGTGAATCTATAACTTTTGCTACGTTTACGCCTTTCATTTACACTACACCATTATTTTTGACCCTCATAAACCGAGTCGTTCGTAAACACTGCAGACCTTGTTTTAGTTTGAGACCTCTGGGTTCAGTGTATGTGAGGAACTACAGTTTTGGTCCAAAGTGGATCCCTGCAGTAGTTGAAAGTTGTACTGGACCTTTATCTACAAAACTGCTATAGGACAGGGACAAATTGTGAAAAGACTTGTGGACCAAATCAGAACTCGCAGTGCAGATGAGATGTTGGAGATCTCAGAGAATAAACAGGATTGAGGCTTCTGCCAAATATGGATTTTGCCAAATTTCCTGTTACTGAAAAAGAAACGAACCTTCCCACAAAAATCAGGAAGAGAGAGATGCCCTCCGGCCTATTTGAAAGACTGTGTGTCAAAAAACGTATATATCACATCTGTTCAAAACAAAATCAGACTAAAATGCAACATTTGTGACCTTTTGTTTGAGGTGTTAAAATAACGTAATCATAATGTTGGAATAAAACATATTTATTTGTAACTAAACCTGAAATAAACTTGACAAACTATATATTGTTGTAAAGGTCTGGGAATATAGATTTCATATTCCAAGGCCATTTGATGATAGAAATTGTACAGTGACAGTCATTGTGTTAAATGTCACTCACCTTATAAGAAGAATACATATGAATGATTATGGGGCGGTTTCCCGGACAGGGATTAGACTAGTCCAAGAAGAAAACATTTTTAAGAGCTGTCCAAACTGACAACAACTTGCACTGACATATCTTAAAATACATCAGGGCCCTTTGTTTTGCCTCAAAATGCACACAGGTAATGTTTTTAGTAAGGCATGTTTGTTAAAGCTAGTTATATTTCCTAATTAAACTAAAGCCTAGTCCTGGATTAAGCTAATCCCTGTCCGGGAAACTGCCCCAATATATTTATAACACTAATACCCAATAAACTTGAAATAATCTTGACAAACTATATATTTTTGGAAAGATCTGGGAATGTAATTTTCATATTTCAAGGCCATTTGAGGATAGAATTTTAGTAGTGACAGTAATTTTGTTCATTTTCACTGACCACGTAGGAGTACATATGAATTCGTACACTGTAAAAAAAAATCTGTAGAAATGACAGTATTACTGGGTATTACTGCCAACTAGCTGCCAGTAACTTACTGTAGATTTTACATTTATGTTATTTAGGCAAGGCAAGGCAAGGCAAGGCAAGGCAAGTTTATTTGTATAGCACATTTCATACACAGAGGTCATTCAAAGTGCTTTACATACAGTAGAAATGAGAAAACAATATATAAAAGAGAAAAAAGAAAATGTAAAAATAATAGATACACGATAAAATCACAATAAAAACAAAGATGAGCAGCTGTTATGTGATTTCGATCAATTTCAGGTCAAAAATAAAATTTCTTTCAGAATCGTTTCTGATGCATCCCTGATTAAACAACACACCCTACTATTTTAGGTTAGTTTTTATTTACTAATGATTCTTATATGGCAAAAGTTTGTTCAAAGTTAAATAAACATGAAATATTTTCATTCTTTATCTTCTACAGTAAGTTACTGGCAACCGGCTGCATAATTACAGCAAATTTATTACAATAAATCTATGAATATTCAAAAATCTTGACAAACTATATACTGTTGGAAAGCTCTAGGATTGTCGTTTTCATATTTCAAAACCTTTTTGCATCAAAAACAATGCAGAGACAGTAATTTATTAATTTGTGACAAGATAATGCAACTAACCGTTGACACCTAGTGGTCTTCATTGGTAAAACCACTAAAAGTGTGATAGAAACCTCACTTTGGGTTTTTACCTTGAAATTTGGTTCAGAACTAGTTGAGACTTGTGCCTTTATTGTTGTGGTGTTTTGGGAGTAAAACATTTTAATTTTTATATAAATTTGATTAGAGCAGTGGTTCTCAAACTTTTTCAGTGTGCGGCCCCCTTTGTGTACGGTGCATTCCTTCGCGGCCCCCCCAAAGAAAATATATGACAAAAAATAGCTCTAAAACTTCACATTTTAATTAAACAAAACATTAAATTATACAAAGTAGTGCTGCCTTATTTTTTTAGGTTTAATTTCACAAAATTTAGGATAAATTAATGTATTTTATAAAAATGTCATAAAACTGGGGCCCCCCTGGCACCATCTCGCGGCCCCCCTGAGGGCCCCGGACCCCAGTTTGAGAACCACTGGATTAGAGAGTATAGACCTTATTGAATTATTTTTATTATTTCAAATAAGTTTAAACTGGTATGGTATAACTACTTTTTTATTTTATTCAACAACTTCAAACACTAAAGTGCAAAACTTTGAAGTGTCTTCTTTAAAACAAGACCAAGATTTTGCTTCTAGGCCAAATGTATCTCATCTTTATTAATAGTTTTTTTGTTTTATAATGGTAGGCAGGGCTGGTGATCGGATACTGGGCATTTTCTTGGTGGGCCGACATACATTTAAACCAAAGTAACATAAACACATGGTTGTATGGTCATGATGTTTTTTAAAAGCTTTATTTCAAGGTGGTTAGTTTAACACCTCAACACAATGTCTCAGAAATGTTGCATTTTGGTCTGGATGTGATAGTTATGCTTTTTTACCACTTAAAGAAATCATGCCAATATATTTCGAAAGTTTTTTAAACTTCCTTTTTGTTTTTATTTAGGCTGTTTTTTTTAAATGTTGTGCTGCAACATTACCTAATTGAAATGAAAATGTTGTGACACGTTTTGTGTTTGTAATTTTAATCTGATCACAATCTCTTTGTCCTACGCTATCTTTATGACTTTAAAAGCTTGATGTTTTTCTTTATTCTTCAGCAATTATTTTCCCACCCGTTCTTTTCATTTAGTCAATAGTTTATGATGATTTCTGGTCATAATTGAGACGCCATTGTAAAGCAGTGTGTCTTCTGTCTTCAGTACAGCAGTAGGCGCTGCAGCTCTTTAGTCTTCAGATAAACTCACTAAAGAAAGAAAGAGCTCGAAAGTACAAGAAATGGTTATTACAGAATTCACAATGGGTAATATTTTAAATGAAGGGACAAATACGGGTAGGCTAATAAGTGCAATAATGAGGTTCTAAAAAACATCGCGGTAATTAATAGAATTGAATCAGATTCATACAGATTATCTTTGTCACACTCCAGTACAGTAGGTGGCGGTATGACCCTTTACAGTTGGTTTGCAACCCACCAGTAAACCCACAAAAGAAGAAGAAAGAGCTCGCGTGTGATGTGTTTGTGTATCATCAGTGTTTTTCTCTCTTGCGTGTTTTATTGGGTGTAAACAGAGTCGTGTCTCTGTGTATTTTAGTGTTGATGATGAGATGTGCTGTAAATGAGTATGAACTGATCTGTCCATGCTGGATATATTGATGATTTCATCACAGAAATCTCTCAGCTGAAGAAAGAGGTGGCGTTACTGGAGACAATGCTGAGGTCAAGAGGAGATTTAACAATGAATCGAGAGGTTTGTACAGCTTAAACATCATTTACCTGAATCACTATTGCATAGGTTGAGTTACAAATTGTTTAAAATAGAATCAGATTTACTCTGTGTGAGATTAAAAGAGTTAAAAGGATGAGACAGACAAAATGAATAAGTTGTATAGAAGATGTATTTACAAGGTTTACATTGAACTTAAAACAACATACTAAAACTCAAGACTGTTAAAAGAAAGGAATAAAAACAAACCTAAAACAATCTAAAAGTCCAAGTGTCCTCCTGTGTTTTCAATAGAAAAGAATAAAGTTATATCCCTAAAACGTAAAAGTTGAGTCCAAATACACAAACTTTACAGACCATACAGCAACTGTTTGTTTTAGATATAGCATAAGCTAACAATGCGCTCAAGTTTTTTATTTTTATTATAATGAATTAAATTTACATCAGACCAAGATAGACATTCAAAATAACACAACAATACAATGAACAGTAAACATGCATAAAGTCAGGGGGAGGTACACAAATATATTCAAAGATTCACATATATTGCATATGATTTACTTTCTTATTACTTGAGAAAAATTGTCTTCATATATTTTAATTTCTTTTTCAAGAACCAAAAATAAAGGTTTATCTTTATATTTGCATTTATGAATATTTTGCATGAATTAAAATAAAGTTAATGATAAATTATATTTGGAGGAAATCTTTGTAATGCCAAATAAAACATTTTCTAAATATAGAGAAAAGGTGGGGTCAATATCTACAATTATAAATCTAGATAAATCTTTCAATACATTTCTTACATGAGAGCAGTGCACAAAAAATGAAATAAAGATTCTTCTGCTGTATCACAAAAAGAGGAGTTTAGATCAATATCCTTTTAAAATTTAACAAGAAATGTATTCACTGGAAAGTATCTGTAATATTTTGAATGTAATTTTGTTTACTTAATATTTAACTAATAAAAATTTGTTTGGTAATTTGTTTGCATGCTTAGTGAATGAAACGCATTGTCTTGCTGCAGCAAAGAATGAATAATTATATTGACATGAATAACATCAGCAGGCTTAAAGAGAAGTTTTTTTTTTTGTGTGTGTCAAGTACATCAACAAAGGGAGGGGGCACATTGCTGTTTTGACAATTAGCTTTGAATAACATTAATACTCCTGTAGGAATTGCGTCTATAAAACAATGTGCTCTAGTGATGGCGATGTTGAAGCACTGCTTCATGAAGCCTCAAAACATTTATGAATCTTTTGTTTTGAATCATTGGTTCGGATCGTGTTTCAAACTGACCAAGTCACTACTGTAGCGATACACATAATCCGATACACGATACTCATCTGTTTTGATCTGCTTAGCCACCGATTTGATATAAACCGATACACTTACATCAATTTCTGAAAGATTTAAAGGGGACAAAGTGATTTTGGTGACATCTTGTGAGTGTTCTATTTACTTGTTCTAAAACTAAAAGCATCAATTACACAATATAATATATGTCTCTGACTGAAAGAGAGTCTACAGCTTGCATTTAATGAATGCAAACCCAACAAATATGCCTCTTAAACAGAACATAAACATTTTGGCATGTGTCTTAAATACATGGGACATTATAAATAACAAAGAATCAACAAATAGCATTGCTTTATTTTCCAGCAGGCCCGTTGACATGAAGTTGTACAGGGCACAGGCGTCCCACTACTTTTTCTTTAACACACCTAACATAAACATTATTAATATGTTGTATGCCAACTTTATGTAGTATCCTAAATTAGATCTAGTAAACTAAACAGTAATTAATTTCATATCTGACAATACAGAACAGTACACAAGCATGTGTTGATTTTTTCAGCAATAATGCAATCCTCTAGACTTGACTATGGTTTTGACTAGCTGAGCAATGCATATAGTTTATTTTACTTCCCTCATCATCTATACTCTCTGCTTATATTTCCCTGCTCTGTACAAAGAAAAAAATCTGATATCCATCTATGGAAGCCAGTAAGGATTGAATATGATTGATATTATTTAGAAACTTAATTAAGTTTTCTGGCGTGCCATCACACACGGCTGCATGCTACAAAAAGGAAACACATACGATCGGCTTGCAGACATTGAGTTCTGCGTGCTGCTTGCGCCAGTTTGTCTTTTCCTTTAAAGTGCGACTGCAACGCATTTAAAAGCATGAATTACTTTTCATATAGTTCAGTTGGTTTGCCAAGATTAGCAATGTAAATGAATATACCACCAAATAAATTTAATACTGGGTGTAAAACTTAAACTTGAGGCAGAACATAGGACACTTGGTAGATTTACACTGGGGCACGTGCAACAGTAAAAGGGGTCTAGATGACCTGGTTGGCAGGCTTAATTCCCATATCCTGCCCATTTACCTTTAAAACGGTGTTTAGAACCGTCTTCCTTTGTAAAACAAGTCACAGCATGAAGATAGAGCGAGATGAAATACAATTTTGTAATACAGTTTTGACAGCTCCCCGCTCTCTGTTTTAAAAGAGTTTAAAACTAGCGCTATGATTGGTCGAAGTCTTCTTTTCCCAACAGGTTTCTGCCCAATGCAGTTACACCGATAGACGAGTTGCCAAGTGCGCAAATGCACAGACAGTTGAACTCAAAGCTATCAATGGCTTTTCACGTATTTTCAAGTGACAGATCATAGCAGCGTAGTTTCATGTCTAGATGCATATCTGTTACGCAAAATGCATAAAGGTTGGTAGCTTTGTTAGCGGCTGGCTGACCAAATCGCTCTTCCTGCAATGCGAACGGGGGTAAACACGGGGGATTTTAATTGGACTTGTGTATCAATACTCATAGCTTAAAAATCAATAAATTTTTTAAAAATATAACAATTTGTATCGCTGAATACAAATGCAGAAAAACCTCTAGACTGCTAGATCATGTTTTGAAAAGTCTTGTGAAAACATGTTTAGAATGAGTTTTGTGGACTTATATTAGTGACTTCAAAATGTAGCTTTTTCAAAAACCACGCATACACACTTTTCTCTCAAAAATACAAACATGTACATGCATGTAGCTCATATAATATTGTAGCCCAGTTTGTGCTGAACACAGTGTTATGAGACTTATGATGAGCGGTAAAACATGTTTCTTGTGTGACAACATCAAATAATTTCTAATCTTACTGTCTGTCTCTGTGTGTTGTGTTGTCAGGATGTGGATTGTTGTGAATCTTCAGTGTATGTAACTGATGATGGGAGTCTGGATTCAGTGTGTATGAGCAGAGATCAGAGCCGCACACCACAACCACTGCTGGACTCTAAACTCTCTGAAGAGAAATCCAGACACACACAGGACTCAGATCTCAGTCTGACTTTACTCTGTTATACTGAGTCAAAGCTCACAGATGCTCAGGACACTACAGTGTGTGACAGTAAAAAGAGCTTACAGGAGGATCAAACCTCCACAGAGTGTCTAGATTCTGTCTGTAACGCTGGAGAACAGCAGCAGATCCTGCAGATGTGTTCAGTCAAACTCATCGACTGCACGAACCTCATGATCGAGATCAAAACTGAACCCACAGAAATCAAAATTGAGCCCACAGAAATAGAAACTGAACTCATAGAAATCAAAACTGAATCTACAGAAATAAAAATTGAACCCATAGAAATCAAAACTGAACCCACAGAAGAGGAAGATTGCATTGATGAAGATAATGATTTTATTCCATCAGGTATGTCTCTTAACTGTTGTATTTTTTTACATTTTTATGCGAGCACCTGTTTTCAGTCACAAACTCACTAATCAAAAGACCAAAAAATGTAAGTACTAAAATTTTACAGGAGTTTAGGATATCTTTAATAATTAATGAGGAACAGGCATGTATGCTTAAATGTTTAGTTCACCTTACCCATATGTCATTCTAAACTACCAAGTCCCCAGATTGTCTTCACAACACATTTTCTGATATATTTTTAATGAAATTTGGGAGGCTTCTGTCTGTCCCATTGACTTCAGTTAGTTTCACAATTCTTTCCCCAGAAAAGAAGGAAAGACGTCACCAAAGGGTCCATCAGTATTTTAATAATAATATTATTCTAAAGCGACAAGAATACTTTTGTGCACAAAGAAAACAAAACGAACGATTTTATTCAACAATTTGGTGATTCACTGCACATTCATGAGCAGACTACAGCGCATGCTGCTGATGTCACCTGACAATGTTTTTAGTTTTTATCCGCTTTTTTATTTAAGCCATTACAGGGCTCCAGACTAACTTTTTTCACTAGGAGCACGGTGGCCCCCAACTGAAAATTTTAGGGGCACAATCAGAAAATTTAGGGGCACACACTGTAAATCAACATGCTAACCAAATATTCACATTTCTACTCACTTCCACTGTATTACTAATAAATACTTTGATGATAGATGCAGAAAGTACAATGTGCTGTTTCAAATTCAGTGTCACATCACAAAAAAAGGTCAAATTTATGTAAAATGGATGTAAAAATTCAGTGGCGCACACTCAAATTTTGGTGGCAGTCTGGAGCCCTGTCATTATGCAAATATTATATACAATTCTTTAACAGCCCGTATAAATGCACAAATTACTTGCCAGCGTATTCTTTGTCCGTTGCTCATAGTTATGGCGTTTTGCTCGTTTAAGTGCTGGTGGATTGATGCAAAAGAGACATTTTAACATAAAATCATGAATGTGATGCCAAGTGTGTTTTAAACAGTAATGACTTTGAGCAATTTAACAGAAAGCAATGAAATATTTAAAAACACACTTTAACCAGAAGACTGCGCTGTCATTCACTCTCTGTCCAGCACTAATAAATCCTCCTCTATCTTAATAATTTTCAGAGAAACAGATTTTTGCCACAGGCTTCTTATGTCTACAATTGTGTGTATTGTGTCTATATCTGTCATTACACGGACCAGAACGGCATGAAAACGAATGTGGATTAAACAAATCACTTTATATATATTATACTGACCTTCAAAAAGAGGTTTTGCTCATAAGTGCATGTAAAATAAAGTAATGTGAACTTGAGATTTTTATACTGTTATTAAACTTCACAATATGCACTGCAAACGCAGCCGGTGTAAAAGCACAATGGCTATCCGCGGCAAACACTCTCCTGACGCCTTTCCGCGGTTAAAACAACATTCCTTTTCATGGTCATTCATGTTTATTTGATGCTATAAATTAACTAGAAGGAAGAGATGATTTGAAAGGTGAGACTTTGTTTAATATGTTTAATAACACGTCAAACACGTTGTTATGGATGTATTTCATAATTCGGTGCCGTGATGAAGACAGAAATATTATCAGTGCCTGTACAATGCAAAAAATGATTTTGTAATGAAAAAATTCTTAGTATTTTTGTCTTGTTTTCAGTAAAAATATCTAAAAATTCTTAAATTAAGATGCTTTTTCTTGATGAGCAAAACGACCCAAGAAAATAAGTTTTAGACCAAAAGTATCAGACCTTAAATCATTTTTTGCAGTGTAAAGGGTGTTCACATTATAACGATAACTATAAAAATATAGTTTTGAAAATCTTTTTATATTAAAGATAATAGCGGAGTTCACGTAACAACTATAATGATAGCGATTTAACGATTTTGTCCCACCTGATGAACGATAAACCATTGACAGCCAATCAAATCTATTTGAACTTTAAGTGCACGTGCACTTTAAATGCAGTAGCAAAGCTCATTGCTGAGGTCTGTAGCATAAAATTACCTCAGGTATCCAGCGCTGATGCAGTTGCTGTGAAATGTACTGCTTTTTCTACCACACTGACAACGCTTATATTGTTACACAAACTACTAAATTCATTGTTTAGTTACGCGAAACCCAGCAAGTTGAGGACATTTGCTGGTTACCCGCTGTGTAAATGCAACAAGAACAGCATATTTACTGGGGGCAGGGAACTACACTAACCTTTTCCACTGGTGGCACTTGCGCTACCAACTTTTTCAGTTACTGGCGCAAAATATGATTTGGTCGCACATATTTTTTTCAAGTTATATTAAGGCGCTCTGGTTAATAATGAACAATAATGAAACTGTATTGCATACAGATATGCTTTTTATTTTACTTGCCATCTTTTAAACCACATGCCGCCTTGTTTTCTTAAACGTTGCAGTCAGTGTTTCCCACAGATCTGAAATTTACTTGGTGGTGGTAACCGGTAAAAAGGGCAATCATTACCCACTGACAAATAATGGTCTACTATACATATGACGAAGAACTAATAATGTGTGACACAACACAATACTTTGATTTATTGAAAATTAATATTAATTTCACATTATATTTCATTAATCTAAACACTCCAAACTTTCTTTGCCATTAACAAAGCTGACACTGTTTGTCAAAGCACCACGAAAACACTTACTGTTTTTGCACTGATATATGAAGCAATTAGACCCCTTTTATCAAACTCAATATAATACAATACTATGTATAGTATATTAATAGACAGTGCAGGTCTATAGATTATAAATGTGACTGATGTTATAATGGTAATAATTTCTATTAAATAGGCACTTTTACTGCTTCTGCTCTATCTTTCTATTTCTCTCTTGCCGATTTAAAAAGCTTAATCCACTTATTATTTCAATAATATTATTCCACTTATTTTATTTTCAAATCTACTGTCCCGGTGACAAACTTTACATTGCTTTGCTCGTTTAGTGCAATGGCTTGACATTAGCACTGCTTTTTTGCTACAATCTGTGCAAACTTAATATGGATATGGTTTTAGAAAATATATGGTTTATTAATAATAAGATTATTAAAAACATGTGAGAAAGAAAACGCAGCGCGTGGTCGTAACAAGAACCATCGCCATAGAAACCGAAGGCACGCTAAACTGCACTCGAGCTTTAGCGCGGTAGCGCTCATGGCCGTTTTCCGATCGACTCGGGTTATAAACTCAATATTAATCAGACTTGGGACCCAAAGTAATTAAACTAGGACCTAACCGGGCCCGACAGACCATTTAAAATATAAACCCGGAACCATACGGGTCCCGCGTCCTCAGTGAAGAAAGACCTCTGCTCAAGTTCAGAAACATGGAAGACACTGCGCTTGCGTCGCAACGCACCCAATTCATTTTTTTTTTTTTTTTAATGCTTTATTATGTATTAAAATAATGATACAATCAAAACATCATGTAACACCATAGCAAGCATAACGATTACAAATAACATTTAAAGTAAAAGAAATACACTTTACGCACACTGATGGGGAGAGACACGACGTGCTTTCACGCAAAATGAAGCCAACGTGTTGATGGCTCAGAGCACGTTATAAAACGTATTCTTAAAATCCACATTTATGTTTTAATAAATGCACATAGTAAATCATAGCATATTGTCTAAAACATTAGGTAGCACATTTGCGACCCATTAAAAATTAGGGTCGCAACGGCAGTTCAAAAGGTCGCATATGCGACCATTTTGGTCGCAGTGTAGCTCCCTGACTGGGGGTAACGGTTCTCTGTAAAGAATCAAATCATTTGAAGTGCACAGTAAAGTTGGTACATCTAGTATTATAATACAAGTGCTCTTAGTAAAATGTTGATTTTGGCAGAGGTTAAAATGGCTTAGGTTTTAATTTTTGTAAATAAGCCCTGTTGTGACCAAAGTGTACCGAAACGTACCGAAACCGTGACCC
The DNA here is from genome assembly GCF_027580225.2 of Misgurnus anguillicaudatus. Lineage (NCBI taxonomy): Eukaryota > Metazoa > Chordata > Actinopteri > Cypriniformes > Cobitidae > Misgurnus > Misgurnus anguillicaudatus. The sequence goes on along the minus strand of NC_073360.2, from coordinate 49,554,630 downwards.
TAAAACTATGATACACACCGAATTCTGAGTAATTTGAACCGTTACATCCCTAATATTTACATTCAGTGACATATAAACAATTGCATAACGTTTTTATTACAAGAAATATACAATATTTGTTATTGCCATTAATGGCAAGGGCCTTGCGTGAGTGCCGCGTGCGTAAGCGAATTAGCATGAAGTTATCATTATGATGTGGTCACTAATATATTTATTGTTATAATCATTCATCTTAAGGGTTTTATACACTGCTGTCGTGTCATTTGAGCTGTTTCTGGATGAAGGAATTTGTGCTTGGGGTGTGTGACTAAAACACACGCGCACTTCAGTTAGTGCGGTATAATGCGATTAAAGCGTTTACTTGGACGCACACTGCGATTAAAAACTGCACACGTCACCTCTTTTAATACGATTATACTTACTGCAATTATGAGCTTAATCGCATTATTTTAATTGAAGTATTGCGTTTACATGAGGTAAATTCACAGTATTGCCAAAATCCCATTATCATCACATTATGAGGGTGCATGTAAACATGGTCAGTGTCTGCTCCGCGATGTATTTTTCACTGCATGAGAACATGGTTGGGCGTGTAACACAGACTGTTAACAATTTTTTTTAATAAGTATTTAAACATTCTTTATGATAAAAATATAAAACACGGTTTTGGCAGTTATAGAGTTCTAATGACGGTGTTCAACTATAACCGTCGGCTCACGGTTATATAATAGCCGTCACACCCCTAGTGAAAAGACAATTAAATTGTTTCATGTTTCTTTCAGATGTGAAGAGTGATTCATGTTTGGATATAGAAATAACGTCCTCAACATCAGAAAAGCGACCGACAGCACAAACTCTTTCCTGCATCACCTGTGAAAAGACATTCAGCTCACAGAGACTTTTAGAGAGACATGAGAGAAAACACACAGAACAGAAACTCTTCACCAGATCTGAGATCAGCTTTACTACCTTACAAGAGAAGAAACTTCATTCAGAAGACCACAGAGAGAAGAAGAAGAAGGAGAAAAAGAATATTCACTTTAAAGAGAAACTCTATCATTGTTCACACTGTGATAAACATTTCTGTCATAAATATCGGCTGATAGTCCACGAGAGAGTTCACACTGGAGAGAAACCTCATCACTGTCGTGTCTGTGGGAAGAGTTTCCGTCAACAGTCACACTTAATAAGGCACCAGAGGATTCATACAGGTGAAAGACCTTACAAATGCTCTCAGTGTGACATGACGTTTGTGGAGTCACGTTACTTAAAAGTCCATGAGAGAGTTCATACTGGAGAGAAACCTTACGTCTGCGCTCAATGTGGAAAGAGCTTCTCAAATCCATCTCAATTAAGAATTCATCACAGAGTTCATACTGGAGAGAAACCTTATCACTGTAGTGTCTGTGGGAAGAGTTTTAGTCAACGGTCAAACTTACATAAGCACCAGAGAACTCATAAAGGTCATAAACCTTTCAAATGCTCTCAGTGTGACATGACATTTAATTACTCGGCTCAATTGAAAGACCATCAGAGTGTTCACATTGAAGAGAAACCTTGCATCTGCACTCAATGTGGAACGAGTTTCACCGATCTATCTCAATTAAGAGTTCATCAGAGAATTCACACTGGAGAGAAACCTCATCACTGTAATCTCTGTGGGAGGAGTTTTGATCGACATGACAGTTTAGTGACACACCTGATGACTCATACAGGTGATAAACCTTTCAGATGCTCTCAGGTTGATAAGACGTTTGCTCAGTCAGGTTCCTTAAAATCCCATCAGAGACTTCATACGGGAAAGAAACCTTAAAGGAATACTTTACATAATTTACTCACCCCCATGTCATACAAAATGTTGATGTCTTTCTTTGTTTAGTCGAGAAGAAATTAAGTTTTTTTTTGAGAAAAACATTGCAGGATTTTGCTCATTTTAATTGACTTTATTGGACAACAACACTTTACAATTTCAACGCTGTTTCAAAGTGCTCTAAACGATTCCAAGCGAGGAATAAGGACAGGGCTCCATACTGACATTTGAGAGGGGTGGTACTGGCACCACCCAAGTTGTACAGCTGGTGGCGCTGGGCCTCAATATGGTGGCACCAGTCACTGAGTGGTGTAAAAAACACTAAAACTAAGTCCAAACATGTTTATTGCATTAATATATATTCTAGGGCTGTCAAAAAATTAGTTGATTAATCGCATACAAAATAAAAGTTTGTGTTTACATAATATATTTGTGTGTGGTGTGTTTAAATATACATAATTATATACACGCATGTATAAATGTTATCATTACAACTGTCAGACACTACCAGGAACAGGCTGGTTGACAACCAAGAAGAGGTTGGTGACTTCTGAAGAGACAGATGGCAGCTCGGGAACACAGCAACTGGGGTCTATGGGCTAGCACCCCTAGCCGCAGCCTCTGTGAAGAGGAACCCAAATCTAGCTATGGATCAATTAAATGAACAAAACCCCCAGGGGAGCTCGAGGGGGGGGGGTGAGAACCCTAGTTGGAAGATTTTAAGGTTATCAACCACTAGCAACGGAAAACGACTATGAGCGTGGTATGTCGTTGCGGAAAGATCATCAAAAATTAAAGAGGACTGAAGATCCATCAGTAACTAATAAAATGTCTGGAGCAACAGCAAGCGCCACAATGCACAAGCCTCTAGTGCCTGGTGAGTCAGAGGCGGAGCAGGGCCCGGAAGCACCCCATAGAGCCCAGAGCATCCAAGTGGTGCAAACTGTCCCTCCAGTCATGCGGCCCGAGAATAGGAGGATCAGGTGGCCTCAAGCATGTAAATCAGCTAAGTGGCAGACGTTTGATGATGATGTGGATAAGGTGCTGGAAGCGATGGCCAGAGAAGGGCCCTGTGCCAGGGAAAGGGAACTCTTGAGCACATCTTGAGCTGCTGCCCAAGAGCTTTGGGGAAAGGCTGGTATCGCTGGAGACATGACCAGGTGCTCAAAACAATTGCAGAGCATCCATGCTACTATCAGGAACTGCCGGAAGTCAAAGCCCTCCAAGCTAACCATCAGCTTCACCAGGGCTGGAGAGAAACCAGAAAGATCTGCCAGGGTAATATCAGGGCTTCTGAACAACGCACAGGACTGGCAGCTGAATGTGGACTTGTGCAGACAACTGAAGTTCCCTCAGCATGTCATCAATGCCACCTTGAGACCTGACATTGTCTTGGTATCTGAGGCAACAAAGAACCTGGTCATGTTGGAGCTCGCTGTGCCATGGGAAGACTGAATGGAGGAAGCTTTTGAGCGGAAGAAGGCGAAATATGAAGGTCGCGTCAACAACTGCCATAACCAAGTCTTGAAGGCAATATGCTTACCTGTAGAGATGGGATGCAGAGGCTTTGCAGGGCAGTCCCTCTACAGGGCCTACACCGCACTCTGCATCACGGGTGAGAGAAGAAGAAGGGCTATCTGCAATAGCACAGAGGCTGCAGAGAAGGCTTCAAGGTGGCTCTGGAACAAAATAGCTGGGGCCGGATGTACAAAGGCTTGAGTTGAATTTATACTAAAACATTGCTTAGGGGAAAAGCTGTGAATGTGCGTATGCACCAAAAAAATCAGATGTGTGTATCTCTGCGTATGCAGGATTCCATGTACATTCTCTTTGGTCATCCCAATTAACGCGAAATTGAGCGCACATGCACGAGCACACCACCACACCTTGTCCCCTCCCTCAATTAAATTAATATAAATATGGTACTTAGTCCAATTTGGCAAAATAAACCTGCAAGAACATGAAAATGAATTAGAGGTGCTACGATCAGAGGTAGAAACCAGAAAAAATATTTTATTTAACTTTGTCCTCTGGAATCAACAACAAAAGAAAGAAAAAAAGAGTGGGAGAGTTTGTCTGATGTATGATTCGGCAAACCTTGTCAGGGCGGTATAACACCATCCGTACGGTCAAGGCAGTGCCATCGACATTTCAGCTGCCCAATCGCCCGCTCCACAACTGACAGAGTGCAAGAATGGGCATCACGATCAGTTTGTGGGTTGGTGAGGAGGGTTAACAGCCACGTCTTTAGTGGATAACAGTTGAATAATTACACACACAAAATTAAACTTATGTAAAACCATACATTTAAATGCATAATTTACCAGGTAGCCACCTATCGCGCACCCTGCCAGCTTGGAGTCTCATCCCAACCATGCTGTTTGTAAGGATATATGAATCATGGGTTGCCCCAGGCCACCTTGCCACAATATTTGTTAGGCCCATTTGTGTAACATATAATCTGCACATTTACAGAATGAAAATGTTTCCGATACACATATGCAAATTCTTCAGATGGTGCCTTTATAGCAATATATGTGCAGTCAATTGCTCCGATTATATAATAAAAAACATCTATCGCTGCAAATTGGGCTTTAATGTTTGGCTGGTCACCTGCATCATATGGGAACGTTAGATACCTGGTAGACAATCGGATGATCCCGTCCCATACAGCTGGCATTGCACTGATCAAACACGGCTTATTCCTGAGCGGTCTACCAGTTCTCTTTGGAAAGATCTAGTTGCCAGGAAACCAAGTGTAGTAAGCACCTGTAAAGGAACGGGTAACGCGTGGCTCCTCCTTGTCTCTCTTTCCCAATTTTGACCCAACTCAGCGCAGAGCTCCAAGAGTATAGCCCTTGGAAATCTGAAATAAGCCAGTCATCATCGTGGGCAAGAAAATTATTGTGGTCCCTAAAAATTAATTCTCTCCGGATTCGTCCATTGAAAATGTCCTCTAATTAAGCCAACGCTGCCATTTCTAGATGGGTTGTATCAATTAGCACATGCTTTATATATGTTCTATTAAATATTTTAATAAGACTCGTGTGACAATAATATGTCAATTAATTTATCAATTACAATTTATAAGCAATATCTGACAGCTGGTGGTGCGATAGAACAATTTGTTTGCCACTTCACCCATGAACAAAAATCATGATAAATGTACGTACACCAGGCATGAAGTTTACGTGGAGGAATGCACATTCTTCATTTATTTCACTGTTGGTTCATCTGACCATGAACGTGAGAGCTGGCGTACGTTGCGTTTTTGTGCGTACGCAGTGTTAGAAGAACGTAGAAGAACGCTTTGTGTCCGTGTCTATTACCTGGAGGGAGTTATAGGTTGCTTTTCTGAAATTGAACCTGAAATATTAAACCTTGATGACGTATGTGGTCGACCAACGCGACTTCCGGGACGTCGCGTTGTTCGGGACGTGTCGGGCGGAACTGGCATGAATGGCCACCCTAGGCCCCAGATCCGTGGACAATGTAGATTTCTACAGAGACGTGTGTATTTTCTATGAGGACATTCTCTGGTCCTAACAACCCCATGTGTCTTCACATCCTCATCAAACAGCATATACAACACATAGCTAACTGGGACAATTGCATCCTTATGCTAAAAGTTTATTGTTTGCATGCGTTTTATAGTTTTGAAAGTTTAAACTTTCATTTTCCTCAAAGCTGCTGTACAGCCTGTCGTCTAGTGATGGGTCGTCCATGAACGATTCCTTTATTTTGAACGAATCTTTAGTATGACTCGGGAACGAGGTTGTGGCTACTCGTAGTAATTCTTTCACATGTGTGTTAGTCAGGACAGAGCCATGCTTTGATTTCACTTGTTTCAGTGTTGAAAAAAGCTGAGATGCTGCTTCATCTTCCACTAAAGGGGCTTTTAAACAATGATTCAGCAGTGAATGGGTTGATGAGAATCTGTCCTAAAAACTCTGTTCGAGATTTTCAAGCAGTGTTGCATACCGTGCAGTACACTTTTTTACAACCTCTGCTGCTTGTCCACTAGAGATGCGTGGATGGGCTATTATTTCATCCGCAACCGCATCACAAAACTCATCATCCGTCCGCCATCCATCCGCACCAACGTTTCTGACCAGTTTTCAAAACCGCACCCGCCCGCCATCCGCTGACTGGGCAATGCAAGGCACTGCTGATGACTCAGCTGATGACAGCCGCGAGACTAGAAAGCCCTAGAATATAAGCAGTGAACTCAGGCTATGTTTACATTAATGGGTTTATACTTTAAAACGCGTTACTTTTGCTACGTTTACGCCTTTCATCTACACTACATCACCGTTTTCGACCCTCATAAACGGATTCGTTCATCAACGCTGCAGACCCTGTTTTAGTTTGAGAATTCAGTAGAGATGCGCGGTTGGCGGTTACAGCCGCGGACTCCGCGGTTAAACCGTGGATCGGGCGGATGACGTGAAGAAATGTAATATTTTAATTAAATTCGGGCGGGTGAAATATAAAAATATAAATATATACATTGTTAAATTGAATTACCTACATCCTAAAATAAAACGAGCACACTTTAAACGTCAAATTTTTATCAGGCATTAATTTGGCCCATAGTTGCGTCTCTATACATGCTACTATCAGAGATGGCGACGCATGTGAAGGTGGTACGTGACAAACTGAAAAAGGGAGAACTAAAAACTAAGGAAAAAGAAGGTAGGAAAAGTGCTGCCTGGAATAAATTTTATGAAGTTGTTAATCAGGATGACACAAGTGCAGGCTATGTCATTTGCAAAACCTGCGAAGCTGTTTATGTGCATGACAGTCACAAGACGGGTACGTCTAACATGGTGCATCACACGTGTGTTAAACCCCAAACCTCCACGAACACACTGACAAGTTTCGTCTGTCGAGATCCCAACAGAGTACCACAGGATGTCAAATCAAAGCTCACAGATGCATGTGTGGACCTGTGCTCTATTGATATGCGCCCGTTTGATATAGTTTCTGGTAAAGGATTCCACCAAGTGGCCCAGACGCTGATTGACATAGGAGCTAAGTTCGGTTCCATTGACGCTGGTGCTATCTTACCCCATCGACAAACTGTGTGCGATCGGGCAAAGAACCAGGCTTCCATTGATAAGCAGAAGCTTTCGGAGGCCATCCAGAAAGCTATAAGCAGGTGGTATTGCCATAACCACAGATATGTGGACCGATGAATTTAAAAAGAGGTCATACACCGTCCTTACGTGTCATTACATCAGTCAGTGGAAGCTGGAAAATCGTATTTTGGCAACGGTAGAATTTGACCCTACACTAAAAAAAAACAGTGAAAACCTTCATGAGCAGATAACCAGTGTGTTAACGTCCTACGGAATACAGACAGACAAAGTAGTGTTTGTCAGTGACCAGGGCTCAAACATAAAGGCTGCACTCCGGTCCTACCACTGGATTCCGTGCTCCGCACACATCCTCAACACGGTGCTGAGACATACGTTCTGTACAAAGGGTTACTCCGAGTCCGATGGCATTGAAGACGTAGTGGACATGATCGATTACTGCAAAGAGCTTGTTGCATACCTGAAGAGAACCGGTGCGATCGCCAGCTTAAAGCACACCATGAATCAAGAATGTGATGTTCGATGGAACAGTAAAGTTACTATGTTGGAATCGATACAGAAACAATACAGGGACATAAGAGAGCTGCTACAGAAGAGAGACCAAGAACATCGCCTTAATGGCATCCACCAGGATCAACTCACACATTTGATCGACTTTCTCACCCTTTTCAAGTTAGCAATCAGCGAGCTTGAAGGTGAACATTACCCAACCATTCACATGATGTTGCTCTGGTTTGTCAAGCTCAAAAAACACTGTGAGCCCAAATTTGGAGACCCACCTTATATGAAAAGTCTCCGCTCTCGTGCGTCTGCCCTTCTCGACGAGAAGATGCACCCTACTGCTACACATAAAATTGCCACTTTTCTCCACCCGAAATTTAAGTCCCTGAAAATGCTGGTAGAAGAGGACAGACGAGAAGTGATTAAGCAAGTTCGCGAACTTCTACCAGAGGAAGGCGTCCATCTCAGTCATGATGGAGAAGGAAGCAACCTTGTCACCGAGCTAATGCCAGCAACAGAGCAAGGTGCCGAAGGTAGGTCGATGCTTTGCCTATAGGTTATTCAGTTTAATTTATATACTACTGTGCAAAAGTTTAGGGTCACTTGACAAAATTTTAACTGTTAAAAATAATTTAATCTGAAGATGTATGGTTAAATGCTTGAAATTACTTTTGTAGACAAAATATACCTGTGCCAAACAGATTAATTTTTGTTATTAGAAAACAAAAATTTTATTTTAAAATATTACTTTTGAAAAAGATGACTTAACACTGAATATTGAAGAAAAAGCAGTCAATAAGAGCCCAGATTAAATATGAATTTATACTATTTAAATAAACTCTTTAAAATTCATCCTAAATGGAAAATTTAAGAAGCTTAAAGTGCGTGTTGCAGGTTAACCACCACTGTCGATTAATGGGTACATAAATCACTCAAGATATGTGTATAATTTTTAAAATGTCTCAAAAATGGTCTTAAAGACCACTTTTTTTACGTTTTTGGTATTAACGGTTTTTTAACGCAATTCTGCGATGACGTCACGTTGGGGAGAAGTGGAGAAAGACTCAGCCAGAGCCATAGAGATGAGACATTTATTGCTGTTTAATACTTACGTATATAATTTGGAAATCATATATACATCGTAGGAAATATATAATGTGTTATACTGCAAAGTTACCTTGCTAATTATTATTTATGATATATGTGGAGATAAATAAAACTTCGCAAATCTGCTGATTTGATCCATTCATGTTCTGACCACCAGGCTAGAGATTTTTAAACATCCTTAATCCACACTTACTAGTCTATCAAATAATATCTCAAATATATTGTTTTGTGAAATAAAAGGATGCTTTGTTATATTGTTTATGCGATTATAACGAATCACACGATCATTTTATACGCAGAAGCAGTCAGCAGCTGCAGCACACTCGGATCCGACCGCATACATACTGTAATAAACAGGCGTTCGGCGGCTTTTTACATCACGACAGACTATGCCATTTGAGGAGGAACCGCTCATTGATCACCGTATTTTTATAAATCCTGTACATGTTTGGACCTGCCGAACAGGTTGAGCACTTTTATATACTTTGTTGAGCAGAGAGGCTGCCTGCACATCATGCCGCCAGACGGTGTGCTAATATAACTCGAAATGTATAACTATTATCAGATCAGCCCGGGAAAGTCCCGACTCTCTCGATTGCCATTCCGCTACTGGCTGTAAGAAAGTGAGTGCGTTTGGGTCGCTGGTACCCGCGAACAGACGTGACGTGCTTCACTCACCTTCAAGGATTAGAGACATGCTGCCAAAACCGTTTGTGCTGAAGATCGCATAAAGTTACACCCATTTCAGGCAGGATCATGGACCCCCTCAAGCCAGCATGCACGAGTATGTTAATTGTTTGTTTACTTTCTACACGAAGATATGCTAACCTTATGCTATCTGGCTGTCTGCCTATCTCTCTATACTAGCCTATCCATCTGTCTATCTATCTATCTATCTATCTATCTGTCTGTCTGTCTGTCTGTCTGTGTCTGTCTGTCTATCTGTCTATCTATCTATCTATCTATCTATCTATCTATCTATCTATTATCTGCGCTATCAGAACTGTACTTTACTCGTCTTTCTCTAGTCATTCTCAATGCTCTCAAGGCGGCTTTGGTCAATTCTCTCCCCAGCGTGACGTCATACAGTGCGTTGTGGGGGAAAGGAGAATCATTGCAAACCACTGTACTTTTTCATACTTTTTCGGGTTTTGTGATACCCAACAACATAAAATACAATGGATAACAGTTTAAATGTTTATTATCAACAAGCAAATTGCACAAATTTGTTGAAAAATTTTACCTGCAAAACGCCCTTTAATTCTTGAAAAAATAACACGTATACGGTTTTGCAATTTTTAGGCAAAGGGTGACTGCACTTCAGATAATAAAATATAACAGAGTTTTGATTAATTTCGGATGCTTTTAGTCACCAACATAATTCTCACAGTTACCTTTGTGTTATGCCATAGTTTGGACGAGTTTATTATTATTCTGTAATATGGAAAACATATAACTAAAGAACGAGTAACCCCAAACTTTTGACCGGTAGTAATAATTAATAATTAATTGAGAATTAACAATTATAATAATAATTATTATTAATAATTAATAATGAATTAATCAATATTAATTTTCAATGGTATGTTTTAAGGTATGGGCGCACTAACGAAAAAGCCAAGGATAGACTTCACGGAATGGGAGGAGGAGGATACAATTACCGTGGATGAAGTACAGGAGTATTGCTCTACAAACTTCCATATAGACGGATCAGCAGAAGAAAATCTACTTTCCTTTTGGGAGAAAAAAGGCCAGTCATTCCCACGACTACAGCACCTTGCTAAGAGAATTTTATGCATTCCAGCAACAAGTGCTGCGAGCGAACGCTCCTTCAGTGCAGCAGGGCGCGTTATAGAGGCAAGGCGCTCTCGCCTGAATCCTGACACTGTAGAAAAATTCTAACTAGACCTACGGTTATATTGATATTATGATATGATACAGGAAATTAACCTGGTCAGAATTTACGCTTGTTTAAACACATGTTTGTATGTTATTTTCTAATTTAAGTTTGTGGGGGTGATTGGGTGATCGATAACCTTACGATGCACATGTAGCCTATATGCCGTTTTATTTTATTTATGTTTTTATTTAAACGGTTTGCAAAACATAGTTTGTTAAAGTTCTATGCCTACATTGGGATATTTCTTTATTGAAATATTTTTCCTGCCTGCTGTTTGTTTTGGCATATAGGCATTATCTAGAAATAAGAATAAAAGTTCATCTGTGTCGTGGAATTGGTGTTTCGATGTTTCACTGCAACCACACACACACACACACACACACACACACACACACACACACGCACTACAGGTAACAAAAAGTTAAGTAAAATTAAATTGAAAGTTAAATTACGTAGCCTGCCAGCATTTTTTCCTATCAATAAGAAAGAAGAATAAGCTACAGTGAAAAAAGAAGGTAAGAAAAATAGTCGGAAAACTGTTATTAGAACATTGATCATTTATTAGATGTGACTGGCAAGTTTGGGAGTTGTTATTAAAAATGTGAACATGCACGTTGCACTGATGTGCGGTGGACTTTCGGAAATGAATAGAGTCGGCGTTTCTTTAATACCGAGGCCCCATAGTTTGTTTTGTTCGGCATGCTCATGCTGGTATAAAATGAATTGCGCTGTCTGCCTTAAAAAGACGCGCTCTCTTCCTATTCGTTCTGGGAATAGGCGCTGCTGGGTTACAACATGATGTAGGATTTTAGCCTTTTAATATCTTTCCTGCATTGGACCAGTCTCCTTTCTATAGAACAAGCAAGAGCTTTCTAGCCTCGTGTCATCAGTGCCTTGCATCACCCATAGACCTTAAAACATCCAGCGGATCGCGGACGGGTGCGGTTTTTTAAATTGGTCAAAAAACGTTGTGTGGATGGATGGCGGGTGGATGATAAGTTTTGTGATGCGGTTACGGTTGAAAAAATAGCCCATCCGCGCATCTCTAGAACTCAGACGTTGCGCTGAGTGTAAATGTAGATGGAGTCTTATGTAAACGAACAGCTGATGTTAACGTGACAGCGCATCATTTTCAAAGTAAAAATTATTTTATTCAGGTAAATGGAGGTTTGCAACGGAGGTTTTGACAAAAATAGTAAACATCTACCAACCAGCTATTATACACGATATAGGATTGTTTTAACATGTATCATCATATATAATGTCTATTTTATATTTATGTTTGAGTATTGTTGGGTTTAAATATTGTTGTAATGTGTTTGTTTTGTTTAAATCAGGGACGTCACTAGGATTGGACGACAGGGGGGGCTCAGCCCACAGAGTATTTGTAACTTGTGTTTGCAAAATTTTTGCACTCACATCTGAGCTACAATTATGTCAACAACCAGTCAAGAAACCAAGATGTTAACAAGTAAAACATGACAGACATATCCTCCTCTTCCATTTCTACTCTGTTAAATAAAAGTTACTGTAATGTTAGCTTTTAGACACATCAAAGCTGCATGGGGGAATTTAGGCCAGACTTTGCTCCTGATTAGTTATTCTATAAGCAATGACTTAAATGCTATCTGCAAATTGGTCACATGAAACATCCAAAATGTCCATAAACAGAGGTCAGACAGCTAAAAAGTTGGTAAGTTAAACAAATGAGAAAAAGCAGTACAAGAAATAGAAAAAAATTGGCATCACTGCATACTTTACCAGGTAAGCTATTGACCAGGGCTCTCAAGTTTTGAAGACAGGCAAGAGTGACACCCCTCCAAATACCCCCCCCCCCCCACCACCCCAAATATTATTTAACTATTAGGTTGTATACTACTAACCTTATTGCAATCCACTATTCTATTGTATTCCCTGTGTGTCATATATGGGACTAATTTTCATTTGGGAATGGAGATTTTTTTACAATGAAGACTTCCTGATTCATTATTCACTGTGTAAATACACGTACACATTTCCAGAACAAACACATCATTTTACTGTTTGCATTTCTATGCTCACATAGAAACCTTAGCCAAGGATTTTTTTTGACAAAATAAACTTTTAACCAGAAAATAAGATAAATGTGTGTGTTCACATAAATGTAAACATAAACCGGATTTGCTAATCTTATAGGTTAATATTATTAGTTGATAGCCACTGTGTTAATCTGGGAATTATACAGATCTAAAATATAGAAAAGGGGACTGACCAACAAGTGATCTACCTTAATACTGAGTTGTCAAGATGCATTATGATGTGGTTTTCAGGACAGGGTTTAGATTAAGCCAGGACAAGGCCTTAGTTATATTAGGATGTTTATGTAGTTTTTACAAGCATACCTTACAAAAATATGCAGGTGTGCATCTTGAGACAAAACAACGTGACTGATGTATTTTAAGATATGTTAGTGCAAGCTACTTTTAGTTAAGAACTAAAACTCAAACAGGCATTTTAGTCTTGAACAAGACTTAAGCCCTGTTTGGGAAACAGCCCCTATGTCTATACTGTAGGTCAGGGGTCTCCAACCTTTTTATAAGCAAGGGCTACCACAATGGATAAAACTATCTGGATGGGTACTTACTACTTTCTGATATAGTTTAATCAAAACGTTTTACTTGTTGTTTTATTTTACTTTACTTTACTTGTTGATACGTTTTAGTATTGTTTAAAATGTTAAGATAGGTAAACCAAGCCAAGCTAATATTAAAAATACCACATTGAACCCTCAAAAACTTACTAGGAATACACATTATACTACCATACCAAAGACAAATACACAGGTGCCTTACACTTTTTAAAAGGAAGGAGTTCAAATGTTAAAATATTAATATTTTAAATGAAATGAAACAAACATATTTAATAAGCTATAATTTAATTATATTATTAGATTTTAAAAAAGTTATTTTACTGCAAATATAAGGTGAAATGCCCATTAAAAGCTCAATTTGCACGTTTGATCCAGTTTTTCCACAAAAAAAAACTAGTTTTATAAAAGGATACACTTCACAATCACCTGGGCTGCGTTCAGCCCCGACAAAACGTTGCACAACGTTTATTAAACAGAAACGGTGATGCGTTGAACGCCCTGTTGTGATGACGTAAGCGTTGCAACTACGGTAGCTGAGAGGCCATTCTTTGTGTTCTTTTTTTAAATGTTTCTGAAGCCTGATGAAATCGTTATAAATGTGTGTTTAATACTGTAAAAGACCCTCAATGTTACAGTCACTGACCTTGCCGTCCAAAATGAAAGACAACATTCCAACTTGAACCCATTGAGCAAGCTGTCTCTTTACTACCGCGTGGTTTTATACATCTTGCCGCTGATTGGGCCGACATTTCTGACACACCCACCAAACAAGAGAAAACGCTTCTAAAACCTGTTGCATTCCGTTGCACACCGTTTCCAGGAAACATGTCGTTCAACCCGGAAACCGTAGCAAATCGTTGTGCACCGGTGTGAGATTGAACGTGCCCCTGGTGTTTCGCTGCATGAAATGATCTGCCTGTTGCGTTCAGTACAACAACTGTACATAATGCAATGCATCACGCCAGCACATGACTTTAAAACCTGTTACGTTAATAAGCAATATATAGACGCGTGCTTTTACTGGTGACTGACCTGCTCCCTTCCTGGAGAATATTTCTGTGATTGATTTTTGCAGCATCTCGCTGCGTCTGTCTCTCTCTCTCTCTTTCACATGTCAACCTGAGATGACTGCACGGCGGGTCAGAACAGCCGCCAGGTCAACATGGCCAGTCCGCCCTGCACACACCTTGTACTACTGATGATCGCTCTGCTCGGCCCCCTGCGGATTGATAAACGCGCTAAATCCATGCTGCTGACTCAGATCAGGGGAGGAGACGAAACTTGACGCAGCATGCCGCCTTTCATTGGTTGTTGCGTTAAACCTTACCCAGATACAATAGTGCTATTTTCTGATTGGCTATTGTGTAGCCTATTTCTTTTTTTTTGATTGGCTGATAAGTGGCAGGCTCTAGGGCAGGGGTGTCAAACTCATTTTAGGCTGAGGGCCGGATGGTAAATAACGCCATGATGTGAGGGCCGGATATTTTTTTTAAACTTTAGTGTGCTGATAATTGTGTTAATATTAACTAAACAAACCAATTAATTCGTTTGTTCAGCAAGAAAACTAGAGAAACACACAGCTCTGTGAAAACTACATTTCATAAGGTCACACTCATACTGTACATATTATACACACAAATTTACATCTGTACAAAATCCACTGGCCTTAGGTTGAAAAGCCTTAATTTAACTTCTTTTGCATTATTCCTTAATGCCAAAATTATTTATAAATCATTTACTTTTCTTTGGAATATATCTGTAATGAGAACAGTTATTTAGAAAATGAAAATGCTAGATGGGGCAGTGGCCCAAACCAAAAAGGGCACTAAGGGGGTTGGTACTATTATTATGGTTTTAATAAAATATTATGATGCGTTATATTACTAGCATGTGATTATAATGGGAAACATAATAACAAGAATTAAAGTGTGACAATCTGCTAAATATTCAATATGATTTACCTGCTGGCTTGATGGAGCTTTGAATCCATGTTTGCAATGTTGAACTGCCTTTAGCAGCCTCTCTTTCCGTTCTCTGTCGTTATTTTGTGAAGGCATTGGTGTTTTTTGTATTTTTTGTCTACAAAGTGTGCCAACAACAGCAAATTTAGTGTTTATATTAACTTAGATCTGATCGGGAACATCAAATCGATTAGACATGTATTGTAACGTTAATAAGAATGTGGCTATTTTGTTGATGTTTGCTTGCTAGCACTTGTTAGCACTTTTAAAACACCGACAGCAAATCATTACCGGAAGAAATACATAAACAAACTTCCAAATTACTAATTCTGTTGTTTAACAACTGATTTAATGTAATTAATCTACCTGTTAATGCAACGAACTTCGGAAACTGTCGTCTTCGCTCTCCAGTCAGAGAGTGGACACAGACATAGATATGTATATAAAGGCTAGATGGCTCAAGGCGGAGTCCCTAACGGCATCACCTGGCGGCCATCTTACGACAGGGCGCTCGCTCACTCGTAGCATTGAGTTTAATGGTGCAGGTACTTTTAAATGACCATAACTTGCTCAATTTTCTGCCGATTTTCGGGCGGTTTGGGTTTTTACAAACGTTATTAACGTGGCTATGATTCTGGATGCTTTAACATGTTTCATGAATTTATTTTTTATTTTTAGGATAGGTATGCAGTGTCATAGGTACATCTTTGACGTTTATAACAAACTAAACCGTTTGAAAATCGGTAAAAAATTAAGCAAGTTATGGTCATTTAAAAGTACCTGCATCATTAAAACTCAATGCTACAAGTGAGCGAGCGCCCTGTTGTAAGATGGCCGCCAAAATGCGGACGTTGCACTCAGTTGGCCAGCAGCGCGGACGAGCCATCTAGCCTTTATACATATCTATGGACACAGAGATGCTGCGTGCGGAGCGGTCGGGAAAACCCGAAGTGGATCACCGGAATAAGTGGATCTTTAGCGGAGCAGTAACAATACAACAGCAAGATTTTGGGCACCGTGTTTAGTCTATGTTCCGCGTTTTGCTGCTTTCCGCAAGTCTCTCATATTAAAAACGAACTAGACACCCGCCTGAAAGGGTTTTTAAAATATGTATTTTATATTTAATAAATCATCATGCGGGCCGGATTGGACACCTTTGTGGGCCGTATGCGGCCCGCGGGCCGTATGTTTGACACCCCTGCTCTAGGGGATACGCGCTTGATTCCTGCCGGTTTCCATAGTGAGAGCGGCGCGACCAGATAACTTTTGTGCGCTGCGGCATATATTAAATATATTATAAATAGTTTTTCTGCGTGAGAAATACAATGTGTGGCGGGAGTGCGTGACAAAAGACCGAAATGAGTGACTGTCACGCTCAATGCGTGACACTTGAGAGCCCTGTCATTTAGGGGGGCTTAGGAACATTTTGGGGTAGCTTCAGCCCCCCTAAAATAGGCCTAACGACGTCCCTGGTTTAAATTTAGTTAGCTTATTACGAAAGATAGACTGTAATTTTAAACGCCATATAGGGCGTTGTAAAGGCCAATATGATGGGAGAATTGTAATGGGTCAGACATTATTTTCGAGTTTTATTTAAGTTTTGTTTTCTACTTTAAAATGAATTTCGTTTAAGATAATTTGTCTCTTAATTTTAATTGATGTTTTGTTGATAAGTTTTGTGAATATAAATTAATAAAAACAATAAACTCAACGTCATTAATATTTAATGCTCGTTTAGCCGCTTGCGCTTTTAGCAATTTCAGCAATTTCTGTGTTGCTAGCTGAGGACGTGCACGGACCTCGCACACATTTAAAAATAAATAAATAGCCTAAATAAAACGCACAAATTACATAGTCTGCACTGGTATCATCCTGATTTACCACTTTGTAAAACTTATTCCAGGCAACCCTTTTCTGACCTTTTATTTCCTTAAAAGGAAAGGTTGATTATTTGATATACTGTTGTTGAACAGTTCAATCTACATCAATGTGCCATATTTTCTAAAATAAATTCATATTTTTCTGATTACATATTTATTTTAATAAGTCAGAAATGTCTCCGCTGTTTATTGCTACTGGGGGCGCGTGCAACAGGTGACCCAAATTATGGGTCCTCAGAAGGCTAGACCGTCTCATTTCAGTTCTCTTCGCGAACTTCTGAGCCTGCCACCTTGAAAGACAGAGTGCTCACCTTTTAAAGTCGCATGCTTTGAAGGACACAGCTAATAACAAGCAGTCGATCCGCCACCCGCCCGAATTTAATTAAAATATTATTTTTCGTCACGTCATCCGCCCGATCCGCGGTTTTCCGCGGAGTCCGCGGCTGTAACCGCCAACCGCGCATCTCTAGTTTGTGAGCTGCATGAAAGCAAAAACACTGATCAGCAACGCTGTGATTGGCCGGTTGTTACAATGGCCATAAACACGCCAATTTTTAACCCCTGCAGTCTGAGAGCTATTGATGGAAGGTTGTGAACTTTTTATGACACTGAATTTAGAATCCCAGTTAAAGCTACTTTTGTACATAAAATCACCATAAATAATGTAAAATATTCTGTAAAAATATCATCTTGATATCTTTATATGCTTGATTTAAACTTTGATGCTCCTAAAGTACTTTTAGTCTCTTTAAAAACAGTTAAATGCTATTTTGTCTGTTTGTAAGAGCAACTTAAAAAGCAGAATAAACACAGGTGGTGGTCCTCCATCTTCATGTGATGTGCTGGCAGGAGTAATGTCTCTAAACTGATTGATTGTTCAGATCATCTCTGGAGCAGTTGCTCTTTCTTAAACCTACAGCCAATGCAACACTTTGATTGCTGATTAATAAAATTTTAATTGTAGTTTATTATAAGATTGTGTTTTCCTCTCTTTTGTGCAGTTGTAGATAATACACCAACACTTTTAGCAGTTCTCAATAATGTGTTAAATGAAGTATGATGTGCAGTAAGTGAATGTAAATGTTATTCTACATCAAAAGATTATAAAGTGCAACTGTTTCTGAGCAATGCACATGACAGTAAAGAAATCCTCTCAGACAGAAACTATATGCAAGTGGTTAAATAAGTTTACTTCAATTGCATTATTCTTATATAACTGATTTCTGACTAATATTAGCAGGAATCCACATTAACTGAAAGTCCTGCATCTGCTGAGTCTGCACAGAAAAGTGTAGTAAAGAAGATAAATATATGTGAAAATATGTGCAAAAAACGTATTTGGTTATTTTGGTCATTTTTGTCACAGAAAAGGGACAGGGCAACATCTTTGTATTCAGAGTTTATATAACAGATAGAAATTACTAAAAGAACCCTTAAGCCTACTTGACAATCTAAAGACAAAACTAAAATAGGAGATGAGTTTATTCAAAGGAAACTTATTTCACACAGAGTAATATATGTTATTGTACATATTATAACATATATTACTGCTGGGTATGATTGATTGCTGTTTTTATTAATGAAAATTTAAATAAATTTAAAATGAAAGTGATCAGCATGTTTGTCTTGTCATTCATTCAATGATAATCAAATCTGTTAAACAAAAACAAGTTGCACAAGTACAGAAAAAATATATTTGTTATATTATATATTTGTTAAATAACATCGCTAAAAGATTTAATCGATCCTTTTTATTACGTGTTGAATTTGAAAAGCTCTTCTCGTATTTCTCTTATAATGGAGAATACACAACTGCGTCAGACTTTCTGTATCACATCCGCTTAAAAAGGTACAAACTAATCTTGTTTACATGAAATAAGTCTGCTCCTGAGCAGGTTTAATCTTATGGACCGGTTGCTATGACAGCAACTCTAGGATGAGCTTTGAAGAACCAAATAATCCAAGATCAAGCCAAATCATCAACAATCAAATCCAGCTAACCGAGTAATCCACGTACGAAGAACGGACTGCAGGACTCATTTTCTGCTTTATACTCATCTAGTCTTCCTCCTCTCACATACTTTATCCTCATCACCAATTTATGCTGTATGTTCACGAGACAAACACTGATATCAAGCTTGAAAAATACTACAGCTAGTATTGTAGCAACCAAAGCACATAAACGCCTCCAAAGCGTCTCAAGCGGTCATTTTTAAAACAACACCTGACGTTCAGACACCTTTGATGGAGTTCAGGGGCCTCATTTATCAAGCGTGCGTACGCACAGAAGTGTGCGTAAAGTGTGCGTAGGAACAGTTTTACCAAATTTTGTGTGGAATTTATCAAATTGCACTTATATGTAGAAATGTGTGTAAATATACGCACACCTCTGAGTATCCGTACGCAGAGCATCTAGTGGTAGAATAGCGATACTACACAGAATCATCCCCAGTGTGTAAAGAAGTGTGTATTTATTATCCACAAGCAGGTGCTAAAATGATTTGTGTATAGTAACAGCAAACCATTGTTGAAGTTAATGATTTATTTGTGATTTGTCGTCAAATTGGTGTCTACCACTATAAATGAAGCGCTGACAATGCAGTGCAATGACTTATCTTGCGTTATTGGAAGACTTGGGAAATCATCCATCCGCCGGGAGGGCGTTTCAGATGGCGCCGTTGATGCTGGTTATATGCTGCTGTCCAAGGTGGAAACTTCTGTCATTGTCTGTCCTCCTCCATTTGCACTGATATCACGTTGGTGTGCTGTGACACGTTTTTTAATTTAATGTCAAACCACTTTTTATTTCTAGGAGTGTTCTCCTATTGTACCCAACGTAATTAAAGTCACTGGTAACATGTTCCCATGCAGATTTGTTTTCTTTGTTAGTCATTCCTCGCGCATTAAGTGAACCAAACAGTATGTGTTATAAGGATTTAACCTCATTCGTAGGAACAAATATAGAAAATTTTCTACGCAATGTTGATAAATGAGGCCCCAGGATTTTACCTCAAGATTGTACAAATTATAATAATGACCGAATGTACTGTTCACTGAGTATGAATTTACTGTTTTGTTTTTACATTTATTTTGAATTAGATATAGAATGTGTTGTGTTTTATTGTAAATTTATTGTAAAGTTTGTGTTTGTCCACTAGATGGTGCAGTTTGACTCTGACGTTCAGAAAGCGTCTGACAGATAATCAACAGCGATAGACCAAAGCTGAAATATCAAGTTTATTATTTTATTAAACTTTGTGAATCTATTTACATTTCATTCAGTGTCTCAACTTTTTTGTAATTGATCACATAATCATCAAAAAGTCCTGCAGTCAGATCCTGAAGAACACAAAAGCAAAGACGTCCAATATTTGGATTTAGAGATAAATGAGCTGCGAGTCTTCAATGTTGTGCTGAACTTGAACACATTTCATTTTAAGATGAAGTTAAAAACCCCAACAGTGTAGAAGAAGAGGAATCTTGTCAGTATTTACTTCAGCTTATGATCCTATGAGATTTCTTGCTCCTCTTACACTGACTGATAAATCGCTCTTATAGGAAATGTGTAGACAGAAGTTGAGTTAAGATGAAGATTTACCCCCAACACTTCAAAGTCAGATTTAGATAAAGTCACAGATCAGATCCTGTACTGAATAATCAACTCATACGGTTAAGAGGAAGTGATGTCACTATTGTGTCTTCTTATTCACCAGCAGATCATACTGAAGATCAGACATCTTTACATCCTTAACGCCATCTGGAAGTCCTAAAATTGAAAGAGAAAGTCAATCAGATATGAGATCATCATCAGTGTCAGATGAAGAGATAGAAAAACAAACTATTAGTGCTGTCAGTCAGTGATAGAAATGAAATCTTCAACATAATAAACATGTCAACAATCTGTTTATCACATACACATGAGCTACAACAATACAAAAACACATTTCATCTATTTCCTCTGAATATTTGATGTCAATGTAAGAGATGAATGTATTGATATGTATGTAGTATAATATAATGACACACTGACAGTTTTATGAGTTCACACACAAACAGTAAGAAAATGAAGGTGATGCTTTATTTTTAAAGTCCTGGAGGTTGACAGTCGTGTAAATAAAGAGAAACAGCATCAATGTCAAAGCTCGACAGAGAGTTGTGTGAAGTGTTCATCAGATTTTAAGAGTTGACTTTCTCTTCTTTTTTCTAATCTTCATCTCTATCATTTATCATCTGTACTTTGTGTTTATCTGTTGTGTATATATTGTGTTTGTGTTGTTATTTCTGTCTGTATTCTGATGATTTGATAAATAATGCTTAAAACATTAAATAAAAACCAAGTTGTTATAAAAAGAGTTTAAGATGAACATCTAGTCAAGTGTGCATAACTATAGAGGTGTCGGCCTATCAAACAAACCCCATTAACAAACATCATATATAATGTGTAAGAAGAGTAAGATCACAGTATTAAATCCTGGAGTGAACAAACTCAACATCACAGTTAGTAAACAGACTTAGACATTGGATTGAATTCTTATTGTGTTTATATGACAAAGCATCAAGTGTTGTTCATGTACACTTCATATTTTCTGTTTGTTGGGTTTAAAGGATACACAGCCTATAACAGCATCAGATCAATTTACATTTATTTCTAATATTTATATTCTAGGATTTAAATGACACTGCATGAGTTTACTTTAAACATTTATTTAAATGAGCTCTACTCACCATACTGTCTGTAGTTTATAATGTGGATCATCTTTTAGATCAGAGATCAGCTTCACTCCTGAATCTGTGAGATTATTATCAGACAGATCCAGATGTGTCAGGTGTGATGGGTTTGATCTCAGAGCTGAAGTCAGAGCAACACAACCTTCATCTGTGATATTACACTTCTTCAACCTGTAGAGAACAGAGACTTTATGTGAATTATACAAAACTACAAAGTTTGTCCACAAATCTGTAACCTCCATCTCTTCATGTAATGTTCCTCTTTCAATCCGTCAGTAACTGAGACACTGTGTGTTTAAATGTCAAATAAATCCATCACACAGCTGACTATTAGTGTTAGATGTCCTAAACCACATGAACATTTCTTCATAAATCTGTATTGAGTTCATGACTCACACTTGTAATTCTCATCAGGTATTTGATGTAAAAATCTTCCTCTATTACAGGAGAAATATCAGCTGGAGGTAACATAACTCTCATCTTACATTTAAAGATGTTACAGTGTTTAAAGATCAATTTCACTCAATCTATAAAAACATTATTAATGTGTGTGTCAGTGTCAATGATGGATCAATGTTTTTAATCATCTTTATAAAAACAACACGACGAGGAGAAAATCTCTTCATACACAATAATATCAGCAAAGATTTCATCAAAGAAACACCAAACTACATTTTCTGACATTTTAATAGAGGAGTTTTGTTGAACGTTATGAAGGAAATTGAAATGAATCATAACTAATTATAACTAACATGTCCAGACCTACCAACCTTGGAAAAAACTTTTTGAGTAGCAACTTACTGCAGCTGTAAATATACACGTAAAATGCGTAATTTCCTGGTAATTTGGCGGTCTCTTTTAAATATAAAAGAGCTTAAAGAAGCATTTACTTGCGTTCTAGACAGAAAAACAAGTCAGTCACAAGTCAGTTCCTGAATAACACGACACAAACTTAAAAAAAGGCAAATTTACTTCTCAGAGGCACAGAACTGTTTCTGAAATGACGTTGTCCCCAAACTGAAATTAAACACAGTGTTTCACGTTTTCGCTCGTCTGTGTCATGTTGTTTGCACATCTGATATCTGAAAGCAAGGTAAAATGTGCACGTAATGACGAAAGGTGACGCGCTGTGCAATCGAGTTACCCCTCACACTTTTGAATGTTTTACTGAGATTTATAATCCCCTCCGAATTGACCATTCATATTACAGACATCCTGTGGTAAAATTACATTATGCCATCTACCCCTGTAAAACTAATCCCGTCCGAATAGGGCTTTAAATACATGAGACATTATAAAAAACAAAGAATCAACAAATAGCATGCTATATCCTTGCTTTATTTTCCAGCAGGCCTGTTGACATGAAGCTCCACTGGGGCACAGCAGGCCTACCACTACTTTTTCTTTAACACATCTAACATGAACACTATTAATATGTGTATAAAGGCCACACTTTAATGACAATGGCGCCCTCTGCCGGACATTTTATGCTACTTAACATGTGTTCTAATATGTGTTAACTGTGGAAAACTCCCTGCTGGACTGATGATCTGACGTCACTCCCTAGACTCACGTATTTGTGCACATGCGCAGTTTCGCCATTTTACTTTATAGTTCGCTGCTGACACGATTACAGCTGCTCCTGAGTTGCATGTTAATTGTATACTTTTCTGTTGTGTTGCCGTGTGCGTTATTGAGAACGTAAGTGCACAATATTATGTCAATGATGGTATTGCATGTGTCTTTATTTGTTTAGTTAACATAATAGTGTTTCTCTTAATTATAGTTCAGCATGCTCACGTCTTCTGTAATGATAATAACGTGCTGTTAAAATATAATTTAGAAACAATAGTTAATATCTTGATTTATGCATGTGTTGTACATTTGTTAATTATAATCCTGTTTAGGATTAGTTTAGTTTTGCACTAGCAATGGTATTTGCTTATTTAAATGTTGAAGCGCGTTCATTGTGCCGTTCGCGCCATCAGTCTGTCACGTGACTGTTGCACCTGCATATTGACGATATGTTCATTTGTGGTCTTAGACTGACATCTAGTGGCCAATAGATATAACTGCATTCTTTACTTTATTGGATTATAGTAATTTCCATTACTAATCAGTATTGTTTGTTGTTGTATAGCAGTTATTTATTGCATATAATTATTATACTTCAGAGTGAGTAGTTACTTATTAATCTTTAATCTGTGTATATGTGTAGTTGTTATGTACAGGTTATATTTACATATTCTGTATTTCTTTATTTACAGAAAACCACACCACACACACACAAAGACAATTGCACTAACACAAAGCACTGTATTTGCCTGCAAGAATGGGATGTCAATAAATCTGTTGAATAAATCCAAGGTTGCAGCGACTCTCTTACCGGAGTACATAGCCAGCTTGGGTAGCGCCAGCGAATAACGCACACGTACTTCACAAGTGGTCCTTCGAGCCGGATATTCCACCTGCTACCCCCTCACTGCGCTATGGCAACCTCTAAGGATGACAACAGAGAGCCAGATGTCCGAAATCGTCCCAGCAGAGTCAGGCAGCCTCCAGGGTATCTCGCAGACTATGAGCTCGGCCATTCAGCCAAACAGCTTCTGCCATCCAAGGGATCCCTCCATCAGGCTAATGAGCGTTGTGATCATACTCAGCCTGACCTCAACACGCCTGACCAAAACCTGCATAAGCTTCGCGAGGAGGAACGATGGCAACGTCTTGAAGCGCGTTATAAGGACATGAGTAAAAGGCTGGAAGAGCTGCAGATTACGATGGATAGTACTAAACGTATGCCTTATCCTCAAAGCTGCCCAGCTTATCCTTCACATTATCACCAGCATCCTCAACATTACAGCAGTCTGCCTCAGCTAGAGTTAGGCAGCCCAATTCACAGTCCCTTGGGGCATACTACCTCAGGTGTCACGTCCAGGCAAACGGTAGCTACGGATTATGCAGTACCTGTTCAGCACACACCTCTGCCTTCTCCTCATCTTGGTCAGGATACTGCTATGCATCAACGGTCTGTGCCACAGTCTGCTCTACATCAGGCTTCGCCTGCCCAGCCCGTCATGCATCAGGCTCATCCTCCGTCTCCTCGTCAGTCGCCGCTACAGTACCAATCTTACTGTCCATATCCTCCTTATCCAGCTGGGTTGTATTATCCACAACATGTGCCACCTCCACCAGGGCAACCATTACCGATGCAGCCAGCTGTGCATTATGCACCGTCCATGCCATTGGCAGACCCTACAGTCCTAGGTATCTTGGAAATGGCCATCGCTTCTTCATTTGGTATCCCTAAGCCTAAACTGACTCCATTCAGTAGTGGAAAGGAGAGTGACTTCATAATGATGAAGAAAGGACTGGACAGTGTGCTTGGTCCACACAAGCATCTATCAGAGGATTATAAGTACCAGGTGCTTCTAGAACTCCTTAAACTACCAAATGCCTATCAAGTGGCGAAGAGGTATGTGAACGATCCAACTCCATACACTAGCGCCATCCACGCCCTAGAACAGCGTTATGGCCAGCCACGGCAGCTTGTTCAAGGAGAGCTGAAGGCCATTCTCAACTCTCCTCCTATCAAGCCAGGTGATGCACAAGCCTTTGAGGATTTCTCAGCAGCTGTTAGTACCTTGGTGGGCCTGCTAGGGACTATGGATGGCCCCTCCAGAGCTGAGCTGAGATGTGGCTCTCACGTAGACACTCTGCTTAGTAAGCTGCCTGCCAACTACAGAGACGGCTTTGCTGAGTACTGCATATCTCAAGGCATCATCCGCAGTGGCACTGATAATACATACACGCTCCCTGACTTTGCTCTGTGGTTGGAAAGGAAAGCCCAAGCCATACAGGTATCAAGGAGAGTTACTGAAGCATCCAGGATGGAACATGCCCAGATAGAGCGTAGAGACAGGGCAACAAGGCCCCAGAAGTCTAAGTCTGCTAATGTCTACATCACCAACCGACAGGTGACTTCGGAGCCTCCTCACAGCCCTGACACACCCAGCGCTTATCACAAGCCAGGTCAGTCCTCTACTAAGAAGCGAGAGCGCTTTAAGCCGTACTGCCCCTACTGTTCTAATCAGGAACATTACCTCAGTGCCTGTACTGAGTTCGCCAAGCTCAACACAACGGAGAAGGCTAACTGGATAAAAGAAAAGAACAAATGCTGGAGATGTGGACGTGGACATAAACCAGAGACATGTACCTTAAAGAAGCCATGCTCTACATGTAATGATCAACACCTCATTGTCCTACATGAGGTTGCACTCCAAGCTAATCAGAGCGTCCTCACAGTTAGCACTACCTCTAGTATGGTGTATGTGGGCCAGGCTAGCCACTCCAGCCGTGTCCTTTTGAAAGTAGTCCCTGTTCAGCTTCACAATGGAGGCAGGACTCTGGATACACATGCCGTATTGGATGACGGCTCTGAACGAACCATCATCCTTCCAGCTGCTGCCAAACATCTTGGTCTCTACAAGGAGGATGAAGTCTTGCCCCTTAGGACCATTCGACAGGATGTTGTGAAACTTAAAGGTGCATCGGTGTCATTTGAGGTGTCGTCTCAGACCAACAAACAGGTGAAATACCAAATACACCATGCTTTTACCGCAGATGAGCTGAGTCTTGCTGATCAGTCATGTCCAGTGGAGTCCCTAAAGAAGAGGTATGACCATCTGCGTGGAGTACTAATACGTGGTTTCAATAGAGTACAGCCCATGCTTCTCATTGGTTCCGACCATCCTCATTTGATCACTCCAGTATGTCCAGTACAGATGGGACCTCAAGGTGGCCCAGTGGCTATATCTACACTGTTAGGCTGGGCTATTCAGGGACCGATCAACTTCTTACAGAACCCCACCAGAGAAGCCTCCTGTCTACACACAGCATTCCTGCCTTCTGCTCAAGACCTGCATCAGCACGTTGAAAGGCTTTGGCAAATTGACACATTGCCATACAGATCTGAAAAGGAAGCTGTGCGTTCTAAGCAAGACCAGGTAGCTATCAGCACACTGGAGAAGCAAACTATTCGAGTCACAGTAGATGGAGTAGCTCGTTACGCTACGCCCCTTCTACGTAAAGCAGCATCACCCAGGCTACATGCTCCTCCAGCTGCAGTAATGCCCCTTCTAAGAGCTACTGAGCGGCGCTTGGTCGGCAGACCAGATCTAGCTAAGGTCTACAAGGAGGAAATAAACAAGTTGGTGAAGGCTGGGTACGTTGTGAAGATCAGTAGTGATGAGGCAAGTCAATCCAATGAATCGTGGTATATTCCTCACCACATTGTTCACCACAATGGAAAGGCCAGAGTGGTATTTAACTGCTCATTCAAATACCAGCAACATGCTCTTAATGACACCCTGCTTCCTGGTCCTAACCTTGGTTCAACACTACTTGGTGTACTCCTCAGGTTCAGGGAGTATCCAGTCGCCATAAGCGGGGACATCCGTGGGATGTTCCACCAGATCAGGCTCCTTCGTGAAGATCAACCACTTCTCCGCTTCCTCTGGCGAGATATGGAGAGAGACCGTAATCCTGATATCTATGAATGGCGTGTCCTACCCTTTGGCACTACCTGCAGTCCGTGCTGTGCCATATACGCACTGCAGCGGCACGCCAAGGACAACAGCTCCGGCAATCAAGAGGTACTGGACTCTGTCATCAACGCCTTTTACGTGGATAACTGCCTGCAGTCTCTTCGTACCCCATCACAAGCAAAACAGCTTATTGACAAGATGAGAGCCCTGCTCGCTGATGGTGGATTTGATATGAGACAATGGGCGAGTAATCAACCAGAGGTCATTGCTCATCTCCCCCCCGAGGCACGATCAGAGGGCTACGAGCTGTGGCTGACTGCAGACAGAGCTGATCCCCAGGAGTCAACACTAGGTCTCCGGTGGCACTGCCCCTCTGACACCATCGGTTACAAGCACCGGCAAGCAGTAGCTACAGAGCCCACATTGAGAAATGTATACAGAGTGTTAGCATCTCAATATGACCCACTCGGATACATTATTCCCTACACCACGCGGGCTAAGGTCTTGATCCAGGCTCTATGGAGGAATGAGCAAGGCTGGGAT
Organism: Misgurnus anguillicaudatus; assembly: GCF_027580225.2. NCBI lineage: Eukaryota > Metazoa > Chordata > Actinopteri > Cypriniformes > Cobitidae > Misgurnus > Misgurnus anguillicaudatus. The sequence continues at coordinate 49,526,929 of NC_073360.2, read as the reverse complement.
GAGCCTATCACCGGTGAACTCCTCTCTGTATGGCAGTCATGGGAGAACGAGTTGTCTCATCTCCATAACATTAACATGCCTCGGTGCTACATGCCAGTCGGCTTTGATCTTTACAACTCTCCTGTGGACTTGCATATCTTCTGTGACGCCTCGGAGAAGGCGTATGGATCTGTCGCCTATCTGCGTGCCGAAGGTGATGAAGGACACATTCATGTTTCATTCGTTATGTCCAGATCTCGTGTTGCTCCACGAAGACAGCTCTCCATGCCCCGCTTGGAGCTCAGTGCTGCACTTACTGGAGCTCAACTGGCCAAACTGCTACATACCGAGCTCACCATACCTTTTAGGCAGACGACAATGTGGTCAGACTCTACGACTGTACTCAGCTGGATCCAGTCTGACTCGTCTCAGTATAAGGTGTTTGTTGGGACACGTATAGGTGAGATACAGGAGCTCACAGATGCTACTAGCTGGAGGTACGTCTCATCTGAGCATAACCCGGCGGATGACATCACACGGGGAAAGTCACTATATCAGCTGACACAACCTACCCGCTGGAAGAATGGACCAGCTTTCCTGTATGATCACCCTGCTCAATGGCCAGCTATCCACACGGTAAAATCAGAAGATGTAGGTGAGCTCAAGAAATTCACCTTCTGTGGTCAGCTGACTGTCCCTGATGCATCTACTCCTGACCCATCACAGTACAACACCTGGTCTGACCTACTTCAGGCTACTTACCAGTCCCTTCATGGGGCGGCAGCACTCCCTATGTCTGCTTCAGACCGACTGGACACAGAGGTAGTCCTTCTTAGGCGAGCGCAGAGTGAAAGCTTCCCTGAGGAAATCAACACACTGCAGCATTCTCACCCTATCCGTCCTACCAGTCGTCTCAGTCCACTTTCCCCAGAGTACGACCAGACTCTAGGCCTTATCCGAGTTGGGGGTCGTCTCCGTAAAGCAGAGGATTTGCCTGAGGACTCAGTTCATCCTATTGTTCTTGCGCCTGATCACCCCATTACACAGCTGTTGGTGCGAGACTATGATGATCGTTTACTCCATGCAGGCCCTGAGCGAATCTTTGCAGAGATCAGAAGGACCTATTGGATCCTTAGAGGGAGACAAGTCATTAAGAAACACCAGCGACAGTGTGTGGAGTGTTGCAAGTGGCGCAGTAAACTGGTGATCCCTAAAATGGCAGACCTCCCAGCCGCTTGACTCCGACTCAATAAGCCCCCCTTTTGGTCGACTGGTGTGGACTGTTTCGGACCATATATGGTCAAGATAGGACGGCGACAGGAGAAACGATGGGGCATTGTGTTCAAGTGTCTCACTACCAGGTATGTTCACCTTGATCTACTGCCTCGTATGGACACCGATTCATTTCTCTTGTCTCTCCGCCGCTTCATCGCAAGAAGAGGAAAACCCTTTGAGATCTTATGCGACAGAGGCACCAACTTCCGCGGTGGGGACAAGGAGCTTCAGGAGGCATTTGAGGCTCTCGAACCATCGCTCAAGGAACAGTTAGCAACACAGTGCATCACCTTCAGATTTAACCCGCCTCTGGCTCCACACTTTGGTGGAACATGGGAGAGGGAAATCAAATCTGTGAAGGCATCTCTCCAAACCATCCTGAAGGACCAGGCTATCCCTGAGGAGGTTCTACTTACCGTCCTAATTGAAATTGAGGGAATTCTCAATTCCAAGCCGTTAGGATATGCTTCATCGGATCTTGCCGACCCTGATCCAGTGACCCCTAATCTTCTGCTCATGGGGCGGCGGGATGCTTCGCTGCCTCAAGCTGTGTACGGCTCCAGTGATCTGTTAGGACGCCGCCGTTGGCGACACAGTCAGGTACTCGCTGACCATTTCTGGAGTCAGTTCACCCACAAGTATCTTCCTGGTCTTCAACCACGTCAGAAGTGGCGGAACTCAACATCAGACCTAGCTGTGGATGCTGTGGTCATGGTGGTTGATTCACAGCTCCCGAGAGCGCTATGGCCGGTCGGACGCATCACACGGATCATTCACAGCGATGATGGCAAGGTTCGCACTGCAGAGATCGACATCAAGGGGAAACTTTACACACGTCCTGTCGCCAAACTGATAGAGCTCCCTAGGATGCCTGACAACGAAGATACTAGCTCTTCCTAGCCCAGCAGTGACTTTACTGTTACTGCGCATTCGTCCCACGAATCCAGGGGCGGCTGTGGAAAACTCCCTGCTGGACTGATGATCTGACGTCACTCCCTAGACTCACGTATTTGTGCACATGCGCAGTTTTGCCATTTTACTTTATAGTTCGCTGCTGACACGATTACAGCTGCTCCTGAGTTGCATGTTAATTGTATACTTTTCTGTTGTGTTGCCGTGTGCGTTATTGAGAACGTAAGTGCACAATATTATGTCAATGATGGTATTGCATGTGTCTTTATTTGTTTAGTTAACATAATAGTGTTTCTCTTAATTATAGTTCAGCATGCTCACATCTTCTGTAATGATAATAACGTGCTGTTAAAATATAATTCAGAAACAATAGTTAATATCTTGATTTATGCATGTGTTGTACATTTGTTAATTATAATCCTGTTTAGGATTAGTTTAGTTTTGCACTAGCAATGGTATTTGCTTATTGAAATGTTGAAGCGCGTTTCATTGTGCCGTTCGCGCCACCAGTCTGTCACGTGACTGTTGCACCTGCATATTGACGATGTGTTCATTTGTGGTCTTAGACTGACATCTAGTGGCCAATAGATATAACTGCATTCTTTACTTTATTGGATTATAGTAATTTCCATTACTAATCAGTATTGTTTGTTGTTGTATAGCAGTTATTTATTGCATATAATTATTATACTTCAGAGTGAGTAGTTACTTATTAATCTTTAATCTGTGTATATGTGTAATTGTTATGTACAGGTTTTATTTACATATTCTGTATTTCTTTATTTACAGAAAACCACACACACACACACACACACACAGACAATTGCAATAACACAAAGCACTGTATTTGCCTGCAAGAATGGGATGTCAATAAATCTGTTGAATAAATCCAAGGTTGCAGCGACTCTCTTACCGGAGTACATAGTCAGCTTGGGTAGCGCCAGCAAATAACGCACACGTACTTCACATTAACCACATGACTTAAACTCGTCATTTCATTGGTAGACGTTAACTAAACTATATCGTTCATGTTCGGACATGTCTAAAAGCTAGAAAGTTTGCACAAGTTGTTGTCTATCCTGGCTGGCTGCTATCAGAGGGCTATTTCATAAAACTCGCTTGGAAAAGCGAGGATTAAAGTTACAAACTCGACTTGAATTAACCTAACAAATGAGGCGAGGCTAAAGCGTTTTCAAAAAAAGCAAATGAAGCTTATGCAATCCAACTAATGTGATCCAGATTTCCCTAGTCAAGATAATTGCGCGTGCACGCTATTCTTGGGCAGCCCTAGAGGTTGAGCGTGGATCAAATCGATCAAAGTTAAAGAGAAAGCGGTAATTTTTGATAAAAATGTATGAAAAATGTACTACTGACTGAAAATTATAATAATGCTGCAATAAACAAACCCATAAAATAGTTGGAAAGTCCTTATGGATTAAATCCTTGCATGCAAAAACTAAATTTAAATATTTTGTCTTATTTTAAAGCGATCACATGAAAGCATGAAATACCGTCAGAAATGATGGCCTAGTGTTTAGTGCTTTCAGCAGCTCATGTGGGAATCCGGGTTCGATCCCCGTCAATGCTCGTGTGACTATATGCTTTGCTAATTTTTATATACTGTACTTTTTAAAAATAACACAAATCTTAACTTTTAAAAGACAATTTGTAGTTTACTAAATAACCTATATAATACATATTTAGCAGATGAATGATTTTAATACATTTACAGTAACTTTAAATGTAACTTAAATGTAATTTTTTTTATTTGGGGGTACATTTCAAAAGCAGCAACTTGAGTGGACAATAAAGTAACAGGCGAAAAAAAACAAATATATTGTTCATAAGAAGTGTAGTTGATTTAAGCATAATCATAGAAGTGTCTAATCTCAATGTTAGATGTTAACTGGCAATGAGGAGAGCACTGTCATCTATCAGCAGCACAGCTTTATTCCTGCAGATGAACTGTTCTACAAAGAAAAAATGGGGTCACTGAGAGCATGGTGGGTAGACAGCATCTGCATTTCTGAATTTACAGTAGTACAAGAAATGATTGTGTAAAATCATGTATGTTACACATATTCTTGACCAATCATTATTACTTGACATGTTACTCAAAACATTTTTGATGGCAAATTATGTGTGCGTTATAGAGCCACAAGTCATCATGTTAAACCCTGGGAGTATGAGAGATTTTAAACCAATGGTTTATTATCACACTGTTAAAAAAATTAGCTGTAGTTATGTAGCTGTTTCCCAGTAACTTATGTAGATTTAAAGGTTTATTATTTACTGGCAACAGTTTGTTCAAAGTTAAATCAACATTAAACATTAACAAGTCTATGATTTTACAGCATTAAACTATAAAATAACAGCCTCATGCAAAGCATTTTGTGAACCAGAAATCCTCATCAACCTTTTTCTGTTGTTTCCTTCATATATTGGTTCCCAGAATGCTTTGCATGAGGCTGTTATTTGATGGTTTTATTCTGTAAATAAAAAGACTTGTTAATGTTTAATGTTCATTTAACTTTGAACAAACTGTTGCCAGTAAATAACATACATATAAATCTACAGTAAGTTACTGGCAAACAGCTGACAGTAATACTGTAAGTTCTACATAATTTTTTAACAGTGTAGTGTTAGGTGTTGATAGATAAAGGATCAGTTGAAGAAAAGCCTGAGGTATAAGCACATTATACTGTAAGTCTATACTGTAAGTCAGTACAAGCCTTGTGAGGTGAACAATTATTGTATGCAGGACACTAACAATCTTCTCTGTGATAAAAAAAGAATTGTAACTCATTACAACAAAATGCCAAGAGCATACCATCACATAATTATATTGTATTCCTTCAGCCATGCAGACACCATAATTTTTTTTTAATTTCAAGAAAAATGTAACAACTAGAGAAAGATACAAATACTGTAGATCTTTCAAATAATGTGCATTTTTATGCACACCATGCATAAAAAAAATAAATGACTGTACTTGACTTTTGTGTGTTGTATATTTAAATAAAATTTCCTCTTTGTGTGACAGACAATACATTGCAATTATATGAATTTAGATACATCTTAAATTTGTTAATAAACTATTATCCTTATATTGGGGTAGTTAAGATTATCATTTATATTCAACATTTGATAGGCCTATAATATACCATATTATAAAACACATGTATATAATTTATTAATTATTATTGTAACAAAATGTATCATATTTAATATATAAGTTGATTTTCTTTAATTGTTAGATTAATAGTGGTTAATAAAGTCAAATAAAATGTCAAAGAGTCAGCTGTAATAACATTGCATTTACATTTCAGTGTTAGTGGAAGTCTAGTTAAGCAACAACTGAGGCTTAGCCTGACAGTAAAGGGGATCGCACACCGGCCGCGCAGCTCAGCGCCGCACAGCGCCGCGCCGTTCTAAAAAAATGTAACACATTGTTTTCTATGAGTGTACGCACACCGGCGCCGCCAGGTGGCGCCTGTCCGCGCCGCCCAGCTGTGACTCAGGAAGTTGTTCAAATCCCTGTCGCGCCACACAGCGCCACTCACACAGTTTAACATTAAATAACATCATATTTGTCCACATCATTAATGATTAACATTGGCTGCTAACGTATATTTTACATTTTGATTTAGACGCTATCTGACGAAGCTCGCGCTATTTAAAGTGCACTTCCGGTTTACAATACCTCCGAGTTCTCCTAGGCGCGACGCGACGCGGCGCTGCGCGGCGCTGAGCTGTGCGGCCGGTGTGCGATCCCCTTTAGCCTGTTCCCGACCAGGCTAGTTTCCAAGCATAAGTTTCCATAGTAACCGGGGTTGAGCTAGTACAAGTTTGTTTTATGAAACGAAATCCACCAGCAATAAGCCAGACTTAACAAAATAAGCCTGGCTTATTCTGTAATCTAGTTTTATGAAATAGCCCTCTTGTCCCTTGTTGTGTTTCTACTATAATGATATAATGATTACAAAAACACAACTAAGAGTCCAAACAACGATAGGCAGTTGTTCTTTTGAGCTTTTTGCTGCACACAAACCCTGTGTTCACTTTGATTAGGCTACTATGGTTTTTAAAAGGTAACTTATAGCCTACATGTGAAATTAATTAATGTTAAATTAATGAAATTAATTATATATATATATATATTGTGTGTGTATTTACATTTAAATTGAAAAGTAAACCATCATGGTTTTACTACAGAGAAAGTTACATTCCTGTTGAACATCCCCACAAGGCTCATTATGTGGCTCATTATGCAACCCTTTTGTCTCTCAGCTGTCAATCACTGATTATTCAGGAGGTTTCCCGCCTCCACGCATACAGCCTTTCCCAAGCAAAAGTGTCTTAGAAATTGTAAATCAATATCTTGCTTTATGTGAACGAGTAGGCTGAATGATTTTCACATCATTTTGAAGAAAAAACTCTAGACTACTAGATCCTGTTTTAAAAAGTCTTGGGAAAACATGTTTAGAATTAGTTTTGTGGACTTATATCAGTGACTTAAAATTGTTGCTTTTTCAAAAACCACGCATAAACATTTTTCTCTCAAAAATACAAACATGTACATACATGTTGATTATATGATATTGTAGCCCAGTTTGTGCTGAACACAGTGTTATGAGACTTTTGCCATTAATATGTTTTTAAGCAACTGAAAAAAGCACAAATGTCAGTGCATGTCAAAACTTTCCCAGGGCCCTAAAAACCCCTTAGACCCCAGAGGGTTAACGACGACAGTGGGGTTACAGGCCTTAGTCAAATGGGTCGACAGGTTTCATTTTCTCTTAAAAATCGGAAGGTGACCCATAGTTACAATATATACCGTCGCAGTGGGCCCTCAATTTGCAAAATCCTTAACTGTGGATAATATAATTATGCCGCAATAGTTAGTCTGTCTGAAACTAAGCTGATTAAACCACATCACTGTGTGACACTTGCATTACATGTGAACGGCCCCTACGCTAATATGATTTTGTTTTTCTCTCCGTCTTGTCCTCGACCCTGAGGACAATGGGACAAACAGACCCAGTTCCGGTAGATGTGAAAGTCGGCACACCTCTGATCTACTGGTCGTCCTTCAATGTGATGCCCAGCTGATGCCTGACCAACGACTACCGGCAGGACCCGCTTAATCTCTGCTTAATCTCCGCTTAAAGGAATAGTCTACTCATTTTCAATATTAAAATATGTTATTACTTTAACTAAGAATTGTTGCTACATCCCTCTATCATCTGTGTGCGTGCACGTAAGCACTGGAGCGCGCTGCGACGCTTCGATAGCATTTAGCTTAACCCCATTCATTCAATGGTACCATTTAGAGATAAAGTTAGAAGTGACCAAACACATCAACGTTTTTCCTATTTAAGACGAGTAGTTATACGAGCAAGTTTGGTGGTACAAAATAAAACGTAGCGCTTTTCTAAGCGGATTTAAAAGAGGAACTATATTTTATAATAATTCCTTACATTTATATAGCGCTTTTCTCAGTACTCAAAGCGCTTTACATATGAATGGGGGAATCTCCTCAACCACCACCAATGTGCAGCAATGTCCAGCCTGCGCACCACACACCAGCTTATTAGTGGAGAGGAGATTGAGTGATATAGCCAATTAGTATGAGGGATGATTAGTAGGCCAATGGGCAAGTTTTGGCCAGGATGCCGGGGCACACCCCTACTCTTTTCGAAGGACATCCTGGGATTTTTTTATGACCACAGAGAGTCAGGACCTCGGTTTAACGTCTCATCCGAAGGACGGTGCTTTTTTTGACAGTATAGTGTCCCCATCACTATACTGGGGTGTTAGGACCCACACAGACCACAGGGTGAGCACCCCCTGCTGGTCTCACTAACACCACTACCAGCAGCAACCTGGTTTTTCCCAGGTGGTCTCCCATCCAACTACTGACCAGGCTCAGCCCTGCTTAGCTTCAGTGGGCAAGCTGTCTTGGGCTACAGGGTGATATGGCTGCTGGCATTTTATGGCGTAATAGCACTTTTGGGAGTACCTCGACTCGCCTGAAAAGTCCGCTCCCCTTCTCACTCTCATAATGGGAGAGGGAGGGTGTTACTGCGCCGAGTCGAAGTACTCCCAAAAGTGCCACCACGCCACAAAATGTAGCTCCTCCCCCAAATCCGCCCAGAAAAGCGCTACGTTTTATTTTGTACCACCAAACTTGCTCGTATAACTACTCGTCTTAAATAGGAAAAACGTTGATGTGGTTGGTCTCTTCTAACTTTATCTCTAAATGGTACCATTGAATGAATGGGGCTAAGCTAAATGCTATCGAAGCGTCGCAGCGCGCTCCAGTGCTTACGTGCACGCACACAGATGATAGAGGGATGTATCAACAATTCTTAGTTAAGGTAATAACATATTTTAATATTGAAAATGAGTAGACTATTCCTTTAATCTCCTTATCCGTTTATATGTGTGTATATACATGTATCACATCTCCCAAGGGTTTTTCCCTCCTAGGACTTTTTATTTTTTATTTCCTCGGCTAAACAACCCGGGGTTTTTGTTTTTTTTCTCCTAGGGTTTTTTTTACCCCGGGGAGGTAGCCTGCTTGGGCTTAACTTAGCTTCTTCTCCTAGACGTTACATTAGTAATACGCTCGCTCCTAATGTCGAGTCATAGCCGCAGCAAATTTGACTGCTTATGCTATTGTGTATTATGTTGTGCTATCTGTCGTTTTTCTGTGCTTTTACTGCTTCTATTAATGTAAAGCTGCTTTAAAACAATTGAGTATTGTGAAAAGCGCTATATAAATAAAATTGAATTGAATTGAAAAAATGAATCATTGGTGGTTGCCAATTCAATCCCTAGCAACCAATGAGAATACCTTATCAACCGTTTTTGCAAAAGCATTTTCTCTGCATCAGAACATCGTAGAGATATGGGGGTGGTCTCTTTTGACTCATTTTACTTGTTGTAACATGTTGTGACCCATGTTTTGCCACTGCAAGCATCACTCACATGTCCTTCAGTGCTCTAATGTTCCATAATTGTCAATAACAGAAGCTAATTGCAGTAAACAAGAACATAGATTATTTTTGTTGATTAATTTTTGCGTTTTTTCGTCTGAAATCATTAGGTATACCAAGATTCTTTAGTCTGCTTATCCAAACACAATTTTACATCCTTTTGTGCCTTTTTCGGCTTGACCCCGGTATTGCTGCTTGCAGCTTTATTTATGAAACTGCTGATGTATCTGCTTACTGATCTGGGGCCTCATTTATAAAGCATGCATACGCACAAAACGGGGCTAAAAACCTGCGTACGCCACTTCCCACGCAAAGGTTGTGATCTATAAAGAAAAACTTGACGGCAGAATTTAATGGGCGACACAGATGGCGAGAAAGTGAACTGAAATCAGATTAAAGAAAGTAAATATGACAAGAACAATTATAAGTATTGATAACACACACACATTTAATTTTACTATCATACGTTATATCCACGTTATCATGATGATGAAATCCAGCAGAGTTATTTGCACTTGTACTGAGTGATAATTGTTTCATATACATCTTGTAAAATTCAATCTTAAATAAAATATAATTTTAAATATTTAATCAGCGCTGTCTCATACAAAGAAGGATTAGGGCCAAGTTAAAATAAAAAAATAAAACCATCTCGAGATTAAAGTCATTAAAATGCGATAATAAAGTCATTATTTAACGAGAATAAAGTCGTTATTTAACGAGAATAAAGCCGTTATTTAATGAGAATGAAGTCGCAGATCTGCAAAGCAGATACCAAATTACATACCTGTCTTATTAATAGAACAATATGAAGGATATGTGCTTATGTAACGAGTTATAGTAAATACAATTTGAGTGTTGCTTTTTCACCAAAATCTTTCTATTGTATTTTGTATTAATTATCTTTGACTCTTTTTGAGTAAGGTATGTTAATTTTACTGTTCGCTGTTTAAAGACTTATTTTGATATTTTCTCCTGGCGCTGTATTGACGCCATTTTGAAGTGATTGCGCTCTTCTCTCCAGTTCGCATTGTTTATGCTAGGGAGAGGTTAGTCTCAGCCTCAGACGTCACGCCCACAAACTGCTGGCTGAACGTCTGATGTTTTTCGTACACTTTTCTGGAAACCCTGTGAGAATGTTAAAGTCGTCTTTGATTGGTTGGAAAAAAACGGATTTCCAGGAGACGCGAGTGTCGCGATAAGTTTCAGTCCCTGGAAAACAAAGCTCTGACGTTCCATTGAGGAAGAGAATCAGTCGTGTTCACGTGGATAATAATGAGCAGTTATCATGATCAGCTAAACATTGGAGTCTCAAAAATATGCAAAGTTCGCGGCATCGACTCTCTAAAAGACGTCCAAGAGTTTTCTTTAAGGCAATTAGTGGAGTTTAAAAGTTTGGTTCTCCTGAATTGCTTGTATGTGTTAAAGAGTGGAGAGATATGCTTCAAACAGATGTTTAACGGGAGCATCTCATTGGTGTGGCTGTTGATGAAGTGCTCAACGTTGTCCTATGGTGAGTAATGTTGTTTATTTAGATACTATTTGGTTGCGGCTGGTTATTTCAATAACTGACTTGTTGCCAGCCGGCTCGTTATTGTGGGGAGTCCGAAACGTGACGCTAGATGAAACAAACTGTGATTGGTTGTTTGACATGTCGGTCAAACAGCTCGTGGGCGGGCTTTGTCCAGAGAAGGCAGCGAAGACTAGGGAGACTAGGGAGAGGTAAGCATTTTCAGAGCTCTTCATTTTATGAGTAAATTAAGTTACAAGATGTATAAATCAGCTAAGTATTTTGTTCTAAACGTTATTGAGACTATATACAGTGTTCTGTTTTATGTTTTATTTGTGAGTGGATTGGGAATGTGAAGTTATATCGTGTGGTTGTTAAGATGTGTTATCGCTTGGTTTTGAGTCATTAATTAGCTAACACATGTTATATCATACAGGAATGTCTCTTTATGAAATGCCCATGAGAGATATATAAACTTTATTCATGTTAATCCACAGGTATTTCACGGTTTATTTGCTTTTATGTCATTTTATAATATTGTATTGTGTTAATACTATGTTTTAATGTTAATGTTATTTTTTTTAAACTGTCACATACATGAGTTTGCATTGTTTATGCTGGGAAGATGAATGTCTCTTTTAGATTAATGTCTACGCAACTGTTTAAATGCAGCGCTTGCGTAAGCTGCGTTAAATCGCCCATGAATTTGCTTGCAATGCGAGTGCAACAGCTGGTTTACTTAAGTGCTTGAGTCAATGTGCGCAGGTAATTCTCACAGAACCCGCCAGTCCCAAGCAGAGCAACCGGCTACTTCTCCATAAAAGCGCTGCTTGAATGATGGGTTTAATATTTTTCTTGATGAAAAACACAACAACAAAACGATCTCGCTTATATTAAACATCATATATTTATATTATAACAAAAACAAGTAAGCACGCAGCTTCTGCCATCGTCTGGTTAGTCAGCTCGCCTTGCAAACTCTGACAGAAATAAATGAAATCTGACACCTGCGGCTGCTCTGTGACGTGACGTGCGTTCAGCCCCGCTGAATTCAGACAACAGACACATTCAGTTGTAAGTGTTTGCTTTCTCTAACGAAACTAAATGATTTAATTACTCGAAAATATCAAAACGACGGTGAAAGACGGTGTCGCGGTGGGCAAGTGATATAACCGGTGAGAGGCTGAAGCACCGGTTATCACCGTTTCACCGACTATCGCGGCAAGCCTAATGCTGGTCATCCCAGCTAACACAAATACGTAACTGTTACGTAACGTCGACGTAATATGATGACCAAACTTACGTCGTGGCGACGAACCGAGTTACGTCGTGGCGACCGGAAAAGTGAAATTCCTGGGGCCTCATTTATCAAGCGTGCGTACGTACAGAAGTGTGCGTAAAGTGTGCGTAGGAACAGTTTTACGCAAAGTGTGGAATTTATCAAATTGCACTTAGCCTATACTTAGAAATGTGTGTAAATATACGCACACCTCGGAGTATGCGTACGCAGAGCATCTAGTGGTAGAATAGCGATACTACACAGGACCCTGTTCCAGTGAGTATAAAGAAGTGTCTATTATCCACAAGCAGGTGTTAAAAATGATTAATGTCAGTATTGTTACAGCAAATAATATAATGATTTATTTGTGATGTGTATCTGTATCTGTGAAAGCACATGTGATTTGTATTAATGAAGTCTCCGTCAAATGCTTGACACAGTGCAATGGCTTATCTTGCGTTTTTGGAAGACTTGGCAAATAATCCATTCCGCCGGTAGCGCGTTTTCAAAGATCGCGCCAATGATGCTGGTTATATATGCTGCTGTCCAAGGTGGAAAGTTGTCTGTCCTCCTCCAGTTGCACTCGTTTCACGTCGGTGTGCTGTGACGCGATTTTTTTTTTTGGCTGATAATTTAATGTCAAACGACTTTTTTTATTTCTAAAAGTGTTCTCATACCCAACGGAATTAAACACATTGGTAACATGTTCCCATGTAGATTTGTTTTCTTTTGTTAGTCATTCCTCCCGCACTAACTAAACCAAACAGCATCTGTTATTAGGATTTAACCTCATCCACCAGTAACTCAATTTCTGTGTCTGTAAAATTCCTCTTTTACGCTTTCTTTGTCATTATTGCGATGAGGGAAAAAGCACAACCACGTGACATATAACGGGAGGTGTTGTCACCATATATGGTTCATTGGAGGCGTTTCGGAATGCAAATGACTATGAACGTGCACGAGCATGGTGCTTAAGAACAAGTGGGATTTATCATCAAGGATTACTTACTGATGTGCGTACGAACCACGTGCGCACGTTTGATAAATCCCGATTTTTTGTACTTAGGCACATTCTAAATTTTATTCGTAGGTACAAAAATAGAACATTTTCTACGCAATGTTGATAAATGAGGCCCCTGGATCCGTTGCCTGCACGTAACTTTGCAACGTAATCTGCCTGTCGTGGGCACGTCATGACAACGTAATGGATTAAAAGTTTTATGTTAGTAACCAGTTAGTAATTTAAATCTTTTATTTAATATTCTTTGGGCGGACATCGGTATAACTAATTTAACTTGTCCTTATTTGCCCATTACTAAAAGAGTTACCATAACATATGAATGACAGACTCAGAGCCTGAATACTTCATTTATTGAACATGAACATTACAAACATTTAAATAAACATATGTTAAAATGAACATTTAAATGGATTCTCCATATAAGTTAATTTAAAATGTACTTTCTGAATTGTGCAGGCTTAGTTTTGTCAGACGGAGAGAGAGCGCGCGGTCCTCTTAATGTTTCGGTTGCCAGGGTAACGCTGCTCTAACCTTCACCAGTCCAAAACGCCAAACGTGTCCCACAAAACTTTAAAATAAAGACAATAAAATAAATAAAGGTTAAAAAATATCTACACGTTTTCATAAAAATCGATTTATTTGTTGTGAAGTTAGTATCTTACCTGATAAAACGAAATTTCCTGTCAGATGAACATTCCTGTCAGATGAACATTCCTGTCAGTGCAGCATAAAACGCTGTTTATACTATCGGGCGAGATTCTGTGAGCCTTAATAAGTATGTTAACATGCTGTTTTCATAACTTTTAAGCAACTAAAATAAGTTCTTGTGTATTTTAAACGGGTCTCAGTTCAGAGAAACAACACCGCGTCCTGTCAGCCACCGTTCTGCTGTGCACGCGCGATCGCGCGCTCTGGTTGAGGTCAGCTGGGCGGGAGGCGCGTGCTGTTTCATGTTTCCCATTTAAATTGCAGTTCGTGTGTATTTAATCTGTTTTGACTTATTTAAGGGAAACTTTGAGACTGAAGTTTTAATAAGCTAACCTAAATAGAAAACGAAATTAATGTTTATAATTGTAAAGGTAATTAAATTACCTCCCTGGGACGTAACAGTTACGTTCCCAGTAAGTTATGAAATTACCAAAATAGTACGAATTTATTACGTAACTGGGACGTACTTGGTTATCTTGCGACGTAAGGAGTCCGTACTGGCGACGTGGTGATTTGGTACTGTAATGGTAATGGAATTACCTCCATAGGACGTAACAGTTACGTTGTTAGCTGGTAAGTCATGAAATTACCAAAAATGACCAATAAATTACGTAACTAGTACGTTGTGTGTTAGCTGGGATGGCTGTCAATAAATCCCCTTTTGGTGAACAGAAGTGAAAGTGTCCTGGGCTTTCTTACACACAACGCAGATGACTGTAACGGCGGTCAAAGGACCGGTTACATTAGTGCCGTGACCCGGATCTAAAGATTTGCTTCCAGACAGTGCTTTAAGTGGCCCAAAAGAGGTGCCGGTACTCTATTTGTTTTTTTTTTGCTGACTCGACTCCTATATTGAAGGGGTTTTATATTTAGCAGTCAACAGACGACCTTGTAAAAAATAATTAATCCTTTTATAAATTTGTGGATTTGCTTGAGCTAGAAATAGCTACTGAATAAAATGTGCAAAAGGATTTTGAAAAAATACCATTAGAAAGCGCTACTGTAGAAAGAGTTTTTGAACATAAATAAAATGTGCAAAAGGTAGATATGCGAGTAAAATGTTCAGCATGGTTAAATGCTAAAACTAGTGGTTCAGATAGAAAAAGCTTGAAAAAAAACTTTAAAATGACACCAAGACCATGTCTATGGGGTCAAGAATAACAAAATACTGGCCATTTGAAACTCTAAAGTCATTTATTTTGTCCCATTGTTTTCCATTTTGCGGCTGGTAAAACTACACTCTTAAAACGAATGTGTTAAATTAACACATCTTGTGTCTAGTTAAGGACAACACACCTAGTGTGTTGTCCTTAATTTGACACATCTCTGTGTTATTTTTAGAACAACACACTTTGTGTTGTTTTAACACATCTTGTGTTGTCCCTTTTATTTATATGAACTCTAAATCAGCACGAAATGACACATAATGTGTTAAAATGAACACATAATGTGTTAAATAGTTTATGTGTTATGTGTTAAACACCCTGGATGTGTTAATTTTAACACATTGCTTTGTGTTAAACTATTTAACACATTATGTGTTGTTTTTGGCACATTATGTGTCATTTCGTGCTGATTTGGAGTTCATATGGATAAAAGGGACAACACAAGATGTGTTAAAACAACACATTCGTTTTAAGAGTGTACTGTGCATGTCGTTCAAATACATTGAAATTTCGTTTACTTTTAGTTTAGCAATTAAACTAAATGTATATTACAATTTCAAGAATGTTTTCTGCACATCGCCTGAGGAAATCCGAAGTTGCATCGAGGGGAATCAACCTGAAAGCCGCGACAGCGGAGATTATCACGTACCTACAAGGCTTGCGTCTGACCTGCAGCTTCTGGCTTGGTGGGATGTCAGCGAGTCCTCTGATTCTGACGGCGTTCTTTTACTACTCTAAAACAAGGAGGGCATATTACGTGTTCATTGTATTTTCATTTTAACCGAGCAGCTATGGTTGTGCGTTTCACACACACACAAACACACACCTCTCCAGAGCACGTTGACACTGACTGAAGGACGCATGCGCTTTTAACTTGTAAACGCAAGGGTGTATGGGTAATGTAGTCTCTGCTCTCGGTGGAACGAATTAGGAAGCGTACATTAAGGGCGCTCTGAAAAGCGGCAGCGCAGCCAAATGATTAAATTAAACTTCTGATTTTTAAACAGATGAGCGTTCTGGTACGCTAAAAGCACGTTCTGGGCGCACGTAGAGGTGGTGGTACGCTCAAGAGTTATTTTTAGAAGTGGCGGTACTCAGTACCGGGGCGTTCCGGCCCACTTAAAGCACTGCTTCCAGATCTATGTCAGTTGGGTCGCAGAGGGACGCTGGCTGCATTGAGGTTCACTGTTTTCATTAGTAAAGAACTGTCAGAATACAATGGACATTTAGTATTATTAACACAGATTTTTGCATTCTTCCATTTAAGTGACTTTGAAAAGTGTTTACTCTGATTATAAATTTATTTTCAATTGTATTTTTTGTGTGAAATTGAACATGCCATTCAGTTTGAAAGGAGATGATTTTGATGCATTTGAAACAATGACGGGATTAGGTCTTGGGAGGGGGAAGTTCCCTTTCGAGGAACTCGAGCTGCGTCGCCATAGCAACGCTTTGGAGAATGCCTCGGCGTGACTGATCTGAAGCATGGCTGTTTCTCAATATGCGTTCTTCAGCGATCTTGCGTCCTCGTGTCCTCGCTCTACGTCATCATTAATGGTCAAAGTTCATTCCAATTCTCAAGAACGCAAGGACAGAGGACGCATGAAAATACCCGGATGTGTTCTTGATATCGAGGATGCATCGAGTGCAGACTTGCTGAAATCGCTTTACGCCCCAGAAGTCATTGCGGCAAAACTTCCGAGTTCGTTCTTCCAAGGTCACCTGGCAAGACCGATCTCCACGAGGACGCAAGACCGTTCTTTGCATTCTTGGAATTGAGAAACAGCCCATGTGTAACACATAATCAATAATTGATTGGATATAGGCTGGATGCCGTGCGGACCAGGGGTATAAGAAGGCATCCCACACAAACATACTCGCTTTTAGTGCCTCAGCAAGTGACTACGTGTATGTTTGCATAAATTTGAAGTATGTTTAAGAAGTTCAAGTATGTGTATCTCCCTGTCGGCGTGTTGGAAAGCCTGTCCACCCCTGCTGGTGGACGGCGCTACTGTGGTTTGATGTCAGTTGAGTGAGTGCTAATGCGTTTTGAAGTCTGTTTAGAAAGGCAGCGGACTTTTTAGTTATTCCTTTCATCATTCTGTCTGGTTTGTGCGTTCGTGAGGAAAAAGTGAGTATTTTTGAACATTTACAAGAGTTTGTTGTATGACTACATACAGGAACAATATGTGTGTTAGTTTAACTGTATAGTTTCATTATTTGAATCGAAGTTATGTAAGAGATGTCATTAAAGCCTAATTTTCCTTTCTTCGCGGCGCACTCGATTGAGATTACTTTGCTAATTATCGCCGATAATTTATGGTAACATTGTTGTATATATCACTTTGTGTGTTCTATGAGTGTTTATATCTTATAGTTGACTGTTACAATTTAGTGTAGGAGATTATTGTGAAGTGAATCTCCGTTTATGTTCTCCGTGAGCTATGTGCAGTTAATCACCTCGTGATTTATTCAATACTCCATTTTGTAGTCTATTTGTAATGTTGGTAACCGCTACAATTAATATTTGTGCACTTTAAGTTAAAAGCTGCTGTTTCTGCTATTAGTGACTATATTAACCACTGTTGATTAATATATTATTGCTATATGGTATTGCTATAATGATTATTGCTATAGTTAATTTATCTTCACATCATTGTTTTACAGCTTAAATTGATAACCTCATTATATGTTTATCTTTTCTTGTAGACCACAAACTCAAACACAAAACAAATACCAATACAACTAAATAAAGCTCTGTTAATTAAACATACATCCTCTGGAGCCTGATTCTCTGACCGGAGTCAAGTCCATATCTGCCGCCTCAACCAGTTAAATTGTGGGAGGTCACGCCCCTCCATTACATGGTCCTTCGAGCCGGATTGAGTGCACACTCTTGACGATATGGACAGCACGGCTGCTACAGACATACCAGCAGAGAACAGGGAACGTCCTCACACAGAACATCGTCCACCTGCTCACTTGGCAGATTATGAAGTTGAATATGTACCCCGACAGGATCATCCCCCACCTGCTATATCCTGCTCCAAAAGCAAGCACTGTGGCAAATCGAGGACAACATCCAAGAAAAGTATATCCAGCTTAGGCTCCAAGTGCAGTGGGCGGACCTCAGTATCTGGAGGTTCTGCCCCCATTCTTGCTTTATCTACTGTACACGCCGCCATTCTGGAGGAGAAGGTTAAAGAGATGGAGCTTAAAGAGGTTCAGCGTCAGATACAAGAGGATTTATGTGCTGACATAGAATGTCAAAGGCTCGAGCTTCAGGCTAAGGAGGCCGCGCGACAGCAAGAGGAAGCCCTCAAAGCTAAAGAAGCCCTAACAAAGCAGTTGGAGCGCCAGCGTCGCCTCAAGAAGGCTGAGAACAGATTGGAGGTAGCAAAGCTAGTTTCGTCCTTGCTTCAAGAACAGAATGCAGAGGCTCCACCGGATAATTTCCCAACCCCAGATAGCTTTGTTGCTCCTCCCCAGTCACAAGCCGACAAGGCCACAGTGATATCTTCCTCTCACCAACGACATTCAACTCCTCAGCATGCAGCTGTTCTTTACTCTGCCCCAACATCCACGGGTATAACACCAGTGCTACCTTTAGCGCCCTTACAGGCAACATCACTTCCCTTTGCTTCCTCAGCAGCCCAACCTGCAATGGCACCTCCAATCTTAGCACAGCAACCTCTAGCAGTTTCCACTATGGCACAAAATATTGGCGCCACAGCCAATCTTATGCTGCCAGCACATCAAGGTGCGCATCACTCCCGGTCAGGACATGCTACACATTACCAGAGTCCGACACTGGCATACGCTGCCTTCCAACCCCCACAGGTTGCAACAGCCCTCACGGCCTCGTATCCAGCATATATGCAAGCCCCCGGAGCTGAGATGCTGATTGCTTCTGCCTATGGCATTCCTAAGCCTACTTTACCAGTGTTCGAGAGTGGCCGTGAGAGTGACTTTGCTTTACTCAAAATGGCTCTAGACAACTTACTCAATGCCCATGGACACCTCAGCGAGCAATATAAATTCCAAGTGTTAATTGGCCACCTGAAGCTTCCCAGCGCACTACAGCTTGCTAAGGCATATATGTATGATGCAAGACCATACACTATGGCTCTGTATGCATTGCAAGAAAAGTATGGCCAACCAAGACAGCTTGTCCAATCGGAGCTAGGTGCCATTCTTAACAGCCCAGCACTGAAATACGGTGATGCCAATGCCTTTGACACCTTTGCACTGTCAGTTCAGTCCTTGGTGGGGATGCTGAGGACCCTAGAAGGAGAGACTGGATATGAGCTGCGTTGTGGCTCGCACGTGGACCGGCTCCTGAGTAAGATGCCTCCTGCTTATCGTGATGGGTTTGTTGAGTACTGCCTGAGTCACCACATTCTGCAGACTGGTACAGATATAACCTACACTCTCCCGGATCTAGCGACTTGGTTGCAAGTTAAGTCACAAGCTAAGCGTATCTCCAGTCGAGCAGCATCCTTGTATCAGAGTGAAGTACCCAAGCCAGTCAAGAAAGATCCACACACTACTCATTCCAAGGTGCAACCAGCGTCAGTCTTTCACACAAAGGAAGGGCAGGTAGACACAACAGAGCTGGTTAGAGCCAAATACGCTGCTAAACCCAAGCCTTATTGCCCTTATTGCGATAATAAGGAGCACTACCTTAACTCCTGTGAAGAATTCAAGAAGTTAACCACCAGCCAGATCGTCAAGTGGATTAAAGAGGGGAGAAGGTGCTGGAGATGTGGTAGAGGCCATGCTGTGGATAGCTGTACCCTTAAGCGGCCTTGCAAAGTCTGTAAGGAGACACATCTCACTATCCTGCATGAGTCAGTCCAAGAGGTGCAGCACTCCGTTCTCATGGTCAGCCTACCACCTACTAGGATCTATCTGGACCACCCTAACCGATCCCAGAAGGTCATGTTGAAGGTCATTAAAGTCCTCTTGCACAACGGCGACCTTACAATGGAATCGTATGCTGTACTTGACGACGGATCAGAACGTAGTATTGTTCTCCCACAGGTGGTGAATCAGTTGAAGCTTCTCAAACATCCAGAGACTCTTCCCTTGCGGACTGTTCATCAAAGGTCACTCAGCTTGATGGTTCATCAGTTACTTTTCAAGTGTCCCCCAGTCATGCACCTATGGAGAGGTATCAGATCTCACATGCCTTCACTGCTGATAGCTTGTGCCTCTCTGACTTTACCTACCCAGTGGCTGCCCTACAAAGGAAATACAAGTACCTGAGAGAGCTCCCCTTAGCTCCAGTGGACCGGGCTCAACCATTGCTTCTCATTGGGTCTGATATGCCACAACTACTTACCCCCATTCAACCAGTGCGCATCGGACCAACTGGTAGCCCTATTGCTGTGTGCACTAAACTAGGCTGGTCACTTCAGGGTCCAACAACACTCACCCAAGACACAGTGACAGAGCAACAGTGTCTACACCTGGCCACAGCACCATCTGAGGAGCTTCTCCGAAATGTTGAGCGGCTCTGGCAGCTGGACACACTTCCCTACAGTGCTAAGGTGGTCACCCGTTCCAAGCAAGATCAGCAAGCTCTCACTCTGCTTCAAACAGCTACAACGCGGGTAGACATCAATGGCACCCTGCGCTACGCCACACCACTGCTCTGCCGTACTCCGGAAATAACTCTTCATGCTCCCAAAGAAGCTGTACTGCCTAGTCTTCGCAGCACAGAACGTAGAATTGCCAGAGATCCTAAGAAAGTAGAGTCCTACTGCAATGAGATAAGGAAGCTAGAACAAGCTGGATACGTGGCTAAAATCTCTTCAGATCAAGCTGACGAATCTGCCAAGTCCTGGTTTATTCCCCATCATATGGTCCATCATAACGGTAAGGATCGGATCGTCTTTAACTGCTCGTACTTGTATCAAGGACAGTCATTGAATGAATTACTCCTGCCTGGACCTACCTTAGGACCGACCATGCTTGGTGTTCTTCTCAGGTTCCGGCAGCACTCAGTGGTAGTGATTGGAGACATAAAGAGTATGTTTCACCAGATCCGCCTGCTGGCCACCGACAAGCCGCTGTTGCGGTTCCTTTGGAGAGATATGAAGAGGGAGCAAGAGCCAATCATTTACGAATGGCAGGTGTTGCCTTTCGGAACGACCTGCAGTCCGTGTTGCGCAATCTATGCACTGCAGCGTCACATCCAGGAACACGGAGAACAAGCTCTACCAAACGACACAGTAAAGCAGTCGTTCTACGTTGACAACTTCCTACATAGCTCCTGCACCGTAGAAGAAGCCAAAGATCTGGTTGACAACCTGCGGAAGTTACTTTTGGATGGTGGTTTCGAGATAAGGCAATGGGCAAGCAACCTACCTTCGGTTATTGAGGATCTTCCCCCTGAAGCTAGATCAGCAAGCAGTGAGCTTTGGTTGTCTAGGACCAGTGGCGACCTCCAAGAGCCAACCCTCGGCTTGAGATGGAATTGTCTAAGCGACACATTAGGGTACAAACATCGACCGGTGGAACCGTCCGAACCTACCATGCGGACCATGTATAAGATCCTGGCTAGCCAGTATGACCCGATAGGTTTCATAGTGCCATTTACTACCAGGGCCAAGGTTCTCATACAGGACTTGTGGAAGCAAGACATCGGCTGGGATGACCCAATACATCCCCAGACTTTGCGGGATCAGTGGCTCAGATGGGAAGCGGAACTCCCGAACCTACTTCACCTGGAGCTTCCTCGACCCTACACTCCAGTCTGTGCGGACAACCCTGCTTCGACAAGACAGCTCCATGTCTTCTGCGACGCTTCAGAAAGAGCTTATGGTTCTGTCGCTTATCTGCGCACAACTGATAACGCAGGCCAAATCCATGTCTCCTTTGTGCTTGCCAGGTCTCGCGTGGCACCTAAAAAACACCTGTCCATGCCTCGCCTTGAGCTGTGTGCAGCTCTCACTGGTGCCCAACTGGCCCGTGTCCTTCAAACTGAGCTCACTTTGCCCATTGAACAAGTCTTTCTTTGGTCTGATTCTACCACGGTGCTGCACTGGCTAAGGTCTGATTCGTGTCGCTACAAAGTTTTTGTCGGGACTCGTGTAGCAGAAATCCAAATGCTGACAGAGGTGACAAACTGGAGGTATGTGGATTCAGCAAGAAATTCGGCCGACGACATCACCAGGGGTCTGACTTTGAAGGAGTTGGCATGTCCCCACAGATGGACTCAGGGACCAGACTTTCTGCATAGACCTTCAGATGAGTGGCCAGTCATGCCTACCCCCAGTACAGAGACTGAGGAAAGTGAGCTCAGGAAGTCTGCCTTCATTGGCGTTGTGTCAATGGCATCTAAATCTCAACTGCCTGACTCAGGTCAATTTGACACCTGGAAAGACCTTGTTAAAGCTGTTGTTCAGTCCTTTCACGGGGCGGCCCCCACTGACTCCAGTCAGTCCTATGATGCAGCTGACTTCATCAAGGCGGAGAAGATCCTTCTGGCACAGGCCCAAATGGATTCATTTCCTGATGAAGTTAAGGCCCTTACTTCCAATCAACCTGTCCTGCCTGACAGTCGGATTGGTTCTCTTTCTCCGGAATATGACCAAGACACATCACTCATACGAGTTGGGGGTCGTCTGCGCCACACTGAACACCTAGAAAGGGACGCCATACATCCTATTCTCTTGGATCCCAGCCATCACATTACCAAGCTACTGATCCAAGAGTTTGATTGTAAGCTTCATCACCCTGGACCAGAGAGGGTATTAGCGGAGTTACGTCGACAGTATTGGATACTGCGGGGATGGGAAGCTGTACGGAAACACCAGCACGCTTGACGAGACTGCCAGTTTTGGAGGGCAAAGCCGGAAATCCCAAAGATGGCTGACCTCCCGCAAGCACGTCTACGCCTTTACAAGCCGCCGTTCTACTCAACAGGAATGGATTGTTTTGGCCCATTTATTGTAAAGATTGGCCGACGGAACGAGAAGAGGTGGGGCATTGTGTATAAGTGCATGACCACGAGATGTGTTCACCTTGATTTATTGGAATCTCTGGATACAGATGCCTTCTTGATGTCCCTGCGACGTTTCATTGCTCGACGTGGGAAGCCCTTTGAGCTATTGTCAGACAATGGCACAAACTTTGTCGGAGGGAACAGGGAGCTGCAAGAGGCATTCAACACCATGGGCCCACAGTTGCAGTAACAATTGGCAGAGCAGCGAATCTCTTTCCGCTTCAACCCACCAAGTGCTCCTCACTTCGGTGGGACCTGGGAGAGAGAAGTCAAGTCAGTTAAGACAGCTTTGAAGGTCATCCTCAAAGAGCAGTCGGTGCCAGAGACTGTGCTGCGGACAGTCCTCACTGAAGTTGAGGGTATTATGAATGTGAAACCTTTAGGCTACGTGTCTGCTGACATTGCTGACCCGGATCCCATTACGCCGAACATCCTGATTATGGGCCGCAGAGATGCATCACTTCCTCAAGCTCTGTACGACCCCCACAACCTGCTGGGGAAGCGACGATGGAGACACAGTCAGGTGTTGGCTGACAATTTCTGGTCTGCGTTCATACGCAACTACCTGCCCAGTTTACAAGAGAGGCAAAAGTGGAGGACGGATAGCAAAGAGCTTAGTAATGGACAAGTGGTACTTATTGTGGATCCCCAACTACCACGTGCCCTTTGGCCAGTTGGCACGGTTACAGAGACTTATTCAGGATCGGATGGCTGCATACGGACTGCTGCTGTTCAGGTCAAGGATAGGACCTATGTACGTCCTGTGGCCCGACTGGTAAAACTGCCCAAATTAGAAGACGAAGACGGACCTGCTGACAGACTTTCCTCGTGATATCAAATGTCCTGAAGGACATTTGGGGGCGGCTGTGTTGGAAAGCCTGTCCACGCCCCCTGCTGGTGGACGGCGCTACTGCGGTTTGATGTCAGTTGAGTGAGTGCTAATGCGTTTTGAGGTCTGTTTAGAAAGGCAGCGGACTTTTTAGTTATTCCTTTCATCATTCTGTCTGGTTTGTGCGTTCGTGAGGAAAAAGTGAATATTTTTGAACATTTACAAGAGTTTGTTGTATGACTACATACAGGAACAATATGTGTGTTAGTTTAACTGTATAGTTTCTTTATTTGAATCAAAGTTATGTAAGAGATGTCATTAAAGCCTAATTTTCCTTTCTTCGCGGCGCACTCGATTGAGATTACTTTGCTAATTATCGCCGATAATTTATGATAACATTGTTGTATATATCACTTTGTGTGTTCTATGAGTGTTTATATCTTATAGTTGACTGTTACAATTTAGTGTAGGAGATTATTGTGAAGTGAATCTCCGTTTATGTTCTCAGTGAGCTATGTGCAGTTAATCACCTTGTGATTTATTCAATACTCCATTTTGTAGTCTATTTGTAATGTTGGTAACCGCTACAATTAATATTTGTGTACTTTAAGTTAAAAGCTGCAGTTTCTGCTATTAGTGACTATATTAACCACTGTTGATTAATATATTATTGCTATATGGTATTGCTAAAATGATTATTGTTATAGTTAATTTATCTTCACATCATTTTTTTACAGCTTAAATTGATAACCTCATTATATGTTTATCTTTTCTTGTAGACCACAAACTCAAACACAAAACAAATACCAATACAACTAAATAAAGCTCTGTTAATTAAACATACATCCTCTGGAGCCTGATTCTCTGACCGGAGTCAAGTCCATATCTGCCGCCTCAACCAGTTAAATTGTGGGAGGTCACGCCCCTCCATTACACGGCGCGATATCAAAGACAAGGATACACATAACATGTATATGTGTCTTTGAGCGCAGCACGCACAGTTGGCTTTTGAGGAAACTGGCTGTGTGCACTGTGAGCATTCCCGTGGATGTGTTGCGCTCCAGCTTCGCGCTTAAGAGAATGATATCTCAGGCTCGCGCCCTCACGGATCCGGTCCCGTTTCTGTCGAGGCAGAGCGGTGACTGCACTTGTGCGTGCAGGCGGCGGTATCCCCGCCTACAGCCGTGACATCTGTCTTTCGCTCTCTAGGAAGCTTGGGCTCACGGCTGCGATCCCGCTTCTCAGCGGCGGTTGCACTCGTGGGAGTCGCCATATGATTTCCATATGAGTTGCCATTTGGTATCTCTGCCTGCACGGGAAGTCCCCCTCTCTCTCTCTCTCTCTCTCTCGCTGGATCGGGAAGGCGCCCTGCGTGAGAGCAATATATTTTCAGATGGCTATCTCCGGAGAGATGGATCATCTTCATAATCCGCCTACTATTTAAGGCTAAACATGCAGTTTCCACGTGAAGCCTCCTCTTTTTACAGTACGAAGCAGTGCTTTAAGTGGGCCGGAACGCCCCGGTACTCAGTACCGCCACTTCTAAAAATAGCTCTTGAGCGTACCACCACCTCTACGTGCGCCCAGAACGTGCTTTTAGCGTACCGGAACGCTCATCTGTTTAAAAATCAGAGGTTTAATTTAATCATTTGGCTGCGCTGCCACTTTTCAGAGCGCCCTTAATGTACGCTTCCTATTTCGTTCCACCGAGAGCAGAGACTACATTACCCATACACCCTTGCGTTTACAAGTTAAAAGCGCATGCGTCCTTCAGTCAGTGCTCTGGAGAGGTGTGTGTTTGTGTGTGTGTGAAACGCACAACCATAGCTGCTCGGTTAAAATGAAAATACAATGAACACGTAATATGCCCTCCTTGTTTTAGAGTAGTAAAAGAACGCCGTCAGAATCAGTGGACTCGCTGACATCCCACCAAGCCAGAATGATAGCTGCAGGTCAGACGCAAGCCTTGTAGGTACGTGATAATCTCCGCTGTCGCGGCTTTCAGTTTGATTCCCCTCGACGCAACTTCGGATTTCCTCAGGCGATGTGCAGAAAACATTCTTGAAATTGTAATATACATTTAGTTTAATTGCTAAACTAAAAGTAAACGAAATTTCAATGTATTTGAACGACGTGCACAGTACACTCTTAAAACGAATGTGTTGTTTTAACACATCCTGTGTTGTCCCTTCCATTTATATTAACTCTAAATCAGCACGAAATGACACATAATGTGTTAAAACCAACACATAATGTGTCAAATAGTTCAACACAAAGCAATGTGTTAAAATTAACACATCCAGGGTGTTTAACACATAACACATAAACTATTTAACACATTATGTGTTCATTTTAACACATTATGTGTCATTTCGTGCTGATTTAGAGTTCATATAAATAAAAGGGACAACACAAGATGTGTTAAAACAACACAAAGTGTGTTGTTCTAAAAATAACACAGAGATGTGTTAAATTAAGGACAACACACTAGGTGTGTTGTCCTTAACTAGACACAAGATGTGTTAATTTAACACATTCGTTTTAAGAGTGTAGTTTTACCAGCCGCAAAATGGAAAACAATGGGACAAAATAAATGACTTTAGAGTTTCAAATGGCCAGTATTTTGTTATTCTTGACCCCATAGACATGGTCTTGGTGTCATTTTAAAGTTTTTTTTTCAAGCTTTTTCTATCTGAACCACTAGTTTTAGCATTTAACCATGCTGAAAATTTTACTCGCATATCTACCTTTTGCACATTTTATTTATGTTCAAAAACTCTTTCTACAGTAGCGCTTTCTAATGGTATTTTTTCAAAATCCTTTTGCACATTTTATTTAGTAGCTATTTCTAGCTCAAGCAAATCCACAAAAAGTCTGTTGACTGCTAAATATAAAACCCCTTCAATATAGGAGTCGAGTCAGCAAAAAAAAAAAATAGAGTACCGGCACCTCTTTTGGGCCACTTAAAGCACTGGTACAAAGGTATTATATATATATATATATATATATATATACATACGTTTTTACACCTGTATGTGTAGGCTATGTATGTATATCTGCCTGTCACAGCCTGCATGAGCTGTTTGTCCTTGGGTCAACACAATATGTTGCCCTGAGGACATCAACCACTTGGCAAAATCAGTTCGTGCGTCCAATGCCACCCTGGACTCCCCTCTGGCTCCGCCACTGGCTGTGTGTTGCTTGTACAGGTGTGCACAGCATTTATTCTCCTGATCGGCCGCTGCTGCGCCATAAGTCAGATAATGATTTTGTGTGTTACGATTCGAGACCCTCATCTGCTGAGGCGGGTGATGTCTTCGTTCGTGGCACTCACTTTCTTATTGAAGCAAAGTAGCTCACACCTCATTTATGGTGCCTGCTTCCCTTCGGTGCGTAGTACGACAGGCAGCCACCATTAACCTTCACCTGCATTAGCTCGAACTGATTTTGTCAAGTGGTTGATGTCCTCAGGGCATCATATTATGTTGACCCAAGGACAACATTTTTCTAAATAAAACCTAAAATCAGAGGGACATGATAAGTGAAAAACAATGGTCTAGAAACAGCTAATCCTGGTTGTAAACTTAAACTTAAAACAAACTGTAAACACATTTCTGAAATCTGATTGGTTGATTGAAATGTTGTCCCAGGGTCAACATAATGTTGCCCTGAGGACATCAACCACTTGGCAAAATCAGGAGAGCTGGCTCGAGTAGTGGAGCATGGCTACATTCTTGTACAGGAGGCTGTAGAACCTCCACAGTTTTTTTCTGTCCACTCCCAATAAAAACAGAATGTTGTGCTTTTCGCAAAATTAAGAAAATAAACATGATGCACGTTTTGTTCTCTCTCCCTCAGTGAAGTCATTTCAGAAACGCGTCAGAAAATTAACTGTAACTTCACAAATACATTTCATAAAAACAAAAGATAAATGTCTACATAATGCTTGGAATGTCAGCTTTTAAATGATGTAAGTGAGATTGAAAACATATATTGTCATTCGGTGTAAACTGTATGAGAAGTAGGAAAGGGACTGTCTCTCTAATGTTACCTGATTTTCTCTAATGAGATGAGATCGCCACACCCATTGAAGTGAATGAGCAGAGACATCCATATGCATAACTTCTGCCTCCTGCAGTCAATGGATACGCAATCCACAACCCAGTCTCTCCATTCCTTGTTTCTTCATCTGATTGCACCAAAACATAGGGGTATTAAGACCTCTATGCCTATGGAGCTGGTCTGTCTGGATTTCTGGACTGCGGAGGATGGGAAGAAATGCTCAGTTGGTGTGCTTTTTGTGATAGACCATTTCACAAAGTTAGCTCATGCCTTCCCTTGTCCGAATCAGTCTGCAAAACAAGTCACGAGGAAGTTGTGGGACCGTGTTTTTTGTGTTTATGGATTCCTGAGTCGTATCCACACTGACCAGGGAGCCAACTTCTAAAGTGCCCTTCTAGCCATGTTGTTAAAGCTATCAGGGGTCGCTAAATCTCATACCCATGGGAAACGGAGGAGTAGAGAGATTTAATCACATTTCTCAGCAGTTTATGTGCCAATGCAGCTGGGGTGTCGACCAGACCCCTGAAGCCACAAGCCCGTCGTACGTGGCTACCCACCCTGTGTCCGAGGCATCTTTGCATACTATTGTGTGCCTGGAGACCTGTCTCAGAGGCACACCGGCTCGGAGAAACGCACAGTCTGACCACGGGGCGAAAGTGCGACGACACGCAGGTGTAATGAGAATGCACAGTGAATGCCGCGCAGCCACGCTCTCCTCAGGACTCGTTCGTGAAGCCAATGCTGAAGCGGTCGCATATGGAGCAGCCCAAGCGGTGTCACAGCCGCAGCTGCTGCCATATGCCCCAGAAGCTTCTGAAATTGTTTCAGCGAGACCGCGCTCTTGCTCTTGAACGTATTCAGCCAAGTCAGAATCGACTGTACACGCGTTTCTGTTAGACGAGCTGTCAAATCAACCGAGTCCAGTTCCATACCGAGAAAAGGGATTCTCTGAACGGGGCAAAGCTTGCTCTTTTCCCAGTTGACCCAAACGAGCACGGTGTTTTAGGGCTAAGTCTCTGTGATCGCAAAGCGTCTGACGTGTTTGAGCTATTATGAGCCAATCGTCTAGATACGCGAGAATGCGCACACCTTTCTCTCTCAGGGGTTTTAAAGCTCCCTCCACTGCATTGGTGAATATGTGGGGAGAGAGCCCGAATGGGAGGACTTTGTACTGATATACTCTCCCCTCGAACGCAAAGCGGAGAAACTGCCTGTGCCGGGGGATAATCGATATGTGAAAGTATGTGTCCTTCAGGTCGATGATGCGAACCAATCGTTTGTACGAATGCATGGAAATATGCATTTGGGCGTCAGCATCTTGAACGGCATTCTGTGAAGTGCACGGTTCAGCAAACGCAGGTCCAGAATCGGTCGCAAGCCGCCGTTTTTTGGGTACAATAAAGTAAGGGCTGTAAAACCCTGACCTCATCTCGGCTGGCAGGACCGGCTCGATCGCGCCCTTTGCCAGTAGAGCAGCGATCTTCGCACAAAGGACGTGCGCATCGGCAGCTCTCACTGCAGTGAAACGAACCATGGAGAATTTGGGGGGGGGGGGGGGCGCCGAGAAAATTGGATTGCATAGCCGAGACGAATCATGCGTAAAAGCCAACGCGACGCCCTGGGAAGCTGTTTCCACGCCCTCAGACATTGTGCGAGAGGGACTAAGGGCACGATAGGTGTACCCGCGGCGGGTGCAGCGGAGGTGATCACCAGTGTGTGCGTTTCGGCCGCTCCGACAGGAGTGTTGTTTGTGGTAACACTCACCCGAGCCTGCTGGTGAGTGGGCGAGCAGGAGAGGCTATGTTGACGATGCACCCTCTGGCAAAGGAGGAGGAGGAGAACTGTGGGTTATGAGCCCGTGCGTCACTCCTGCGCTCCTCTGACGAGTCGGAGAACGAGGGGGGGTTATGAGCCCGCTCGTGTCTCAGGTACCGCTCTGAAGACCTGGAGATGAATGTGGATTTCGCTCTGTTTGTGACTGAAAAGTCGGCGGAACAGAAACAAAATGAAACCAATTATTCCCCAACCGGCCCTCCTCCGTTGGGGGGAGTGGTGCCTTCACCATCTCCTGATGAGCGATCCCCTCCATCTCCAGGTCGCCCATCTCAGGGCCGCTTCAACTTATGCTTGCCACCCTTTGAAGCGGACTGAGCGGGCAGGGCGGGCTGCTGACGACCGGTTCCTCGCTTCTTAGAAGGGCCCCGGCGAGGGGCAGACTGAGGCGCCGACGTGGACGGGGCAGGCGCAGGACGCTTACGACATGGCATGATGTGGGCGATGGCCTCAGTCTGCTTCTTGGCCGCGGAGAATTGCTGCGCCACCTGCTCGACCGTCTCGCCAAACCGGGCGGCCTGGGAAACCGGAGCATTCAGGAGCCGGGTCTTATCAGCGTCCTTCAGGTACGCCAGGCACAGCCAGAGATGGCGTTCCTGGACCTCCAGGGTGGACATCGCATGACCGACGACACGTGCGGTGACCTTGGTTGCACGAAGCACCAGATCAGTAGCCGCACGGAGCTCGGAGAACTCCGCCGATTCGTGACCTCCCATGTGCAGGTCCCTCAGAGAGCCTTAGCCTGGTGAGCCTGCAGCAATGCCATAGCATGCAGGGCTGAAGCTGCCACCCCACAGGCTTTGTAAGCAGTGCCAGTTAGAGCGGACAAATGCTTACAAGCCCGTGAGGGGAGAGTAGGCTGGTCCCTCCAGGAGGAACCGACACCGGCCGGACACAGCTGCATCGCGACCGGCCGCTCCACTGATGGGATACCAGTATACCCCCTGGCATCTCCACCCTCGAGAGAGGTGAGGGGTGAAGGCTGATACGTCCGGATCCGGGAGGAAAACTGGGTTTTCCACGACCATGTCAGCTCTTCATGCACCTCGAGGAAGAAGGGCACCGGGGGCAAGGACTGAGAAGCCCTGGCACCCTCGAAGTACCAATCATCGAGGCGGGACGGTTCGGGTGGGGGAGGTTCAGTCCACTCCAAGCCGAATGCCGCCGCCGTCCGAGCGAGCATGGCTGCCATCTCTGGGTCGAACGCAGGTCCCGCAACTCTACCCGAAGGGTTGATAGCCCCCCTCCAATGTTATGGCGGACATAGTCTCCGGTGGAGGCTCGACAGAGCACAAGGACACCGTAGAACAAGGGCCGCTCGTCTCCATCGGGACCTCCGCTTGCAACGGATCAGGGTGCTGGGAGCCACTGGACGAACCAGCGGACCGACCCAGCACCGTTATACGGAGGTCATCCTTTGCAAGCCTAGTAACTGCGCTCTTAGCAGCACTAGGCTTGGAAGGCGGGGGCTGTTCCCGGAGAAACGACACCCGTCTCTGCAAATCCGCCATAAACATGCCCTCACAGATGGAGCATGAGCTATCACGGACTCAGCGTGCTGGAGCCCCAGACACGAAAGACAACGCTCGTGGCCATCCCAGGGGGCGATGAACACACCGCATCCAGAAACGGAGCATGGGCGGAATGCCATCTTTAAAAAGATGCACCCAACCGTGACACGATTGAGTGGCTGTCTTTAAAATGACACAAAGCTCAAACGTGCTGCTCTTTTAGAGAAATCACTTTTTGTGCAAGTTGATGAAGCACACAGGGAGAAGCAACGTGCTCACTCGAACTCAAATCCTAAAATTGAGTGAGAGAGAAAGAGAGAAAGGGTGGAGAGAAAACACTGTGAGCCTCCGCTGAGGTGCCTTGGTCCAACCAACTTCGGCAAGCTGAGATATTTTTCTCTTAGAAAAGGATCTACGAAGATCAGTTCGCTTCTCGTAAGCAGATGTCTGCCGGCTTCGAAGCAATAAAAGCTAATTTGGTATTGTTCACCTGCGGCTTATATACGCACCTGGCGAGACGGCGCCTGCATTATGCAAATACCTGCATACCAAGTTCATTGCCGTTTTTATAGTTTCTCGAAGTAGATAGGTCGCCGCAGAGCGGTTCCCCAATTCGTTGGGGACTGAAAGGGAACCATGGTTTTACTACACTAACCATGGTTTAACTATGGTTTTTGAAAAAGACATCATCAACATTGAATACACAGTAATATTCAGCAAACATTTTCTTAATAAAACATTCTGTGTACAGGCAAGCAGAAGATCCCAGAATAAGAACACAAACCGCTAAAGTGCACATTTGTTTCCTTTAATGAAAATGAGCACATTCTGGGCATTTCTGCTTGACATGCTTATTAATAATATATTTTAGTGTGTAGTGAATTCAGTGTATTTATATCACTGTCTTAATGCAGTAAACAATGTAAAGAATAGGCCCAAACTGAATTGACTTAAAGGAACAGTATGTAAGAAATGTATATCAATTAATCATAAAATGGCCCTGATATGTCACTCGACATCAAGAAATCATTTTCATTTCAAATACTTATATCACTGACAACAGTGGTCTGGCCAGGATATTGTCATTTAAAAAGTGGAGTTGCAGCCCTCAACTGATGTTTATGTTGTCATTTTGTGTATTGGCCACCAGTTGTGTGATTGCAGTACCAGTTTTAGCCACAAGTTTTGTGATTGCAATACCAGCTTTGGCCACAATCCTACATACTGTTCCTTTAATTCTCAAAATTTTACAACTTTATTTACGTTAAATAATGACTTGGTTCTCGTTAAATAACGACTTTATTCTCTAAATTATATTTATTCTGAGTTTTTTCTCGTTAAATAATTACTTTATTCTCACATTTTAATGGCCCTAATCCTCCGTAGTCTCATGGTCACATTGTCCACTACCGGAGCGCAATATAAACCGACTGATGGATAGCATCAAATATCCATTAGATAACTGCACAACACAGTGTAAATTAGGGCTGTGTATCGCCGACAATTTCCCGATACGATGCGTATCCCGATACAAGGGTCCCGATACAAGACTATTTTGAATTACATTTTTTGTTCAGAATTTAGTAACATTATTATTATTATTATCTGTTTATTGTAGATTGAATTAGCAGTGTTGTAACAGTTGTGTTTTTGCCATTCATTTATTAGCTTCTGGAGTAACTCAGAAATAAATCCCAGAGTTAGTACTTTTACAAAGATAGTGCCTTACTTTAGGCACTATATTTGTCTCTCACTTAATTATTCTATATCTATGAATATATCTATAAACCTGCAGTTAGAGTTAATACTATTTAGTAGAAATCAGATTATTAATGTGACAGCTATAGTTTGAAGTAGTTCTGTATCTCTTCTCTAGACATACACTTTTCACATGGAAATCTTTGTCGTGTTTCTTCTCAAATGTGTTAGTACTGTTTTATAAGAGAGTGGCTAATAAAGCCCTTTGCAGTAATATAGGCTAAGATATCTGCGCTTTCATACTGAACTCATTGATTTTAAATACGAACGCGCACACAAGAGAGAAAGCGTGAGTACGCGGCCCGCTATGCAGACACGTGCGCCAGCGAGACAGACACGCAAGGTGAAAGTATACCCCGCTACCTTTAACTCTACGTACTCCACGGGACAGATGCGTCCTTTCCTTATGCATCACGGATCAACAGCGATTCGTCACGTTACTTTCAAAAGTGCATCCGAATCGATACGGAAGGGGCTGTTTCGATGCGCACATTATCAGGCGTCCATGACGATGTATCGTCGTATCGATATTTTGAACACAGCACTAGTGTAAATAACCAAAAATTATCCTTAATCAATGTGCATTTTTATCATCAAGTGTCAAAGTGTGGAAATACAGCCGTCAAGCTCCCAGACAATAGTTTCTCTCTATATTATCATTATAATAGTCCTTTATATGATGTGAAAACCTGCATGAACATGCGTTCGCCAATGGCTGTGCGCATTTTGCTTACGAACTAACAATTGGATGCTAGTCTAATTAATATGAGGATCAGCATTCAGGAGGTGAGTTGCAATGACTATTTATGGTTAATAATGGGCGTATATAGGGCGGGATTTGAGGCAGATTCACGTACGCACATTTTCAGGTGATCTGTGATTTATTAAAGGAATATTGCTTGCTAGTGTGCAATTTTTGGCCTATATGCGTACATAGACTTTTAGTAAGGATCCTACCCACAGTTTTATAAATGAGGCCTCTGATCTCTCATTGACTTTATAAATCCTTTACATTTTAGTGTTTTTTTCTTTTCATACAGTTTATGTTTAACTAAACCTCAGAACATGTGTGAATAGCGGAAAATTATCTTACTCCAGTATCTTCAGTTTACAGTCAGGATTCTTCAGTACATCAGAGATCAGCTTCACTCCTGAATCTCTTAGTTTATTCAGAGACAGATCCAGTTCTCTCAGGTGTGATGGGTTTGATCTCAGAGCTGAAGTCAGAGCAACACAACCTTCATCTGTGATATCACAATCACACAACCTGTAGAGAACAGACAGTTTATGTAAATTATGCTAAACTACAAAGTTTGTTCACAAATCTCTAACCTCCATCTCTTCATGTAATGTTCCTCTTTCAATTCCTCAGTAACTGAGACAGTGCGTGTTTAAATGTCAAATAAATCCATCACACAGCTGACTATTAGTGTTAGATGTCCTAAACCACATGAACATTTCTTCATAAATCTGTATTGAGTTCATGACTCACACTTGTAATTCTCATCAGGTATTTGATGTAAAAATCTTCCTCTAATACAGGAGGAATATCAGCTGGAGATAACATAACTCTGATCTTACATTTAAAGATGTTACAGTGTTTAAAGATCAATTTCACTCAATCTATAAAAACATTATTAATGTGTGTGTCATTGTCAATGATGGATCAATGTTTTTAATCATCTTTATAAAAACAACAAGACGAGGAGAAAAACTCTTCATACACAATAATATCAGCAAAGATTTCATCAAAGAAACACCAAACTACATTTTCTGACATTTTAACAGAGGAGTTTTGTTGCACGTTGTGAAGGAAATTGAAATGAATCATAACTAATTATAACTAACATGTCTTTTCCTTATAGGTTTGAACATTTGTACTGTATGCTTTTGACAACAAAATGTGTTAAAATAGAGGAAGTACGTGTGGTTTAATGATTTCAATTTAAAACCCCATGACTTGTCAAAGCTGAGGTCATCAAGAAAGTAAAATTTATTTTTGTCTGCATTGTAACAGAGAGGAGTTTCTGAATTGCAGATATGAAGAATAAATCATATTAGAGATAAATGATGTGACTTTGTCATGTATCTATCCTATATAAACTCTTGTATTCTTTCTGATGAGGAGCTTTCGGCCGTGATTAACCCTCTGGGCTCCGACCATTTTGGGACACTGTCAGAGGTTCTGACATGCTCTTACATTTGGTCTTTTTTCAGTTGCTTTTAAAACATATTAATGGCAAGTGTCTCATAACACTGCGTTCAGCACAAACTGGGCTAAAATATTATATTAGCTACATGTATGTACATGTTTTTATTTTTCAGAGAAAAATGTTAATGCATGGTTTATAAAATAGCAAAATTTTTAAGTCACTGATATAAGTCCACAAAACCCATACTAAACATGTTTTCACAAGACTTTTTTAAACAGAATCTAGTAGTCTAGAGTTTTTTCTTTAAAATTATGTGAAAATTATCCTGCCTGCTCATTCACATAAAACAATATATTGATTTAGAAATTGTAACATAGTTTTTGTTTAGAGGGGCCGTATGCGAGAAGGATTGATTGACAGCTAGCAAACAATGAGCTGCATAATGAGGCAGTAATGTGAGAGGAAACTACAGTAAAGAATGTGAGGACAAATAAATGTATACATGTTTGTTTGAGGTTTATTAAGAAGATAACAATATAATCAAAATAGAAATGAAGGTCAGTAGGACAGTTAATTTGGAAACAAACTCTATTCAAAAACTTAACTTGTATAAGAAACTGATAAACAACAGAGCTGTAAACTTCATGTGGCTCATGTTACCATATAACTTTAATTCCAAAAAGTGTGAATGTTTTTCCACTTAATAGTTTTGTACTGATGAGAGGGATGCAGACCTGTAAGAGAGTTATAAACAGCTGTTAGCATATATTGTCCACAGAAATACCCTTACATACATGACTGATGGGTACATATCACTGATAGCACTACATTCAGATAAACTATGTACATAAACTAAATTCAGAACATCTCAGATAAACATCTGCAGTGATTAGTTATATAAAAAGCTGTTTTCAGATGACTGTTTTCAGATGCCCATCCCCTTATCGTCTAGCTTCTGTTTAAACGCGTTTCTGTAAGTGAGTATGAACTTTAAAAACACATCGCATATGGCGTCCATGTATACATGTATGTATGGAATGCGTTGCGTGTAAAAAATATCATATTACAGCAGATCCCGCAGTGCAGCATTACTCAAAGTTGCCATGAAGGATACGAAAGTGAATAACTGTGCCTAACACTGTACAGCATGTAACAATGAAATCCGCCATTATGTGAAATCACGCGTTCTTGTTTGTAAACAATGCGAAAGTTTTTCAATCCGAAGCGTGCAGTCTGCTGAGGTTGCTTATGTAGGCTGAACTGCACAAGCCATAAGCATATTACATCATAGCAAATATAAATGGTTTACATGAACTGTTACTTACTTCACATATCCTCCTCCAGTGCGTCCTCCATTGTTCTTCTTCTTAGGTAACGTTAAAGATAAACGCTTTTCTTCCTCAATGTCCAGACATAAATGAAGATATTCCTCACGTGTCTGAATAAAGTTTATAATCCAAACATGCGGTAAAGTCTTTAAATCTGATAAAACTTTACGCTTTGTTTATTATTGTTGGAACTGCTCGTCTCTTCATTACCATGTCAACAGCCTGTGGGCGTGACCGCATTAAAGATAATGAAGTCAGCCAGGAAAAACAGTACACTCTTTACTTCAATGCAGATTATATAAACAGGCATTATTTGTTTTTGATTATAATTAGCTTGTTTAAAAGTAGACATTTCAGGCTTTCTTTGGATATGTGTATCATGTTTGTGTGACGAGTTTTGGCGGAGTTTCAACTGATTTTTGTAACGTGATTTGAGAGACAGCTGGCGGAGACAGAAATGTCTGAATGCGCACCCTGTTTATTTTCTTTATTTGACAAAAACACAAAGATCTCTTGTTATTGTGAATGTACAATAATTAAAGAGGACCCTACACAGTTTCAAATGGTGTCAAACACATAAGTGTATGATTATTAATGATGGAGTATTTTAAGTTGATTCTGCTATGATAAGGAAAAAACATCTCAAAACGCGTCCCAGCGTTTTTGGACCCCTGGGGGTTAAATCATATTCAAAGACATTGACTG
Organism: Misgurnus anguillicaudatus; assembly: GCF_027580225.2. Lineage (NCBI taxonomy): Eukaryota > Metazoa > Chordata > Actinopteri > Cypriniformes > Cobitidae > Misgurnus > Misgurnus anguillicaudatus. The sequence continues at coordinate 49,489,888 of NC_073360.2, read as the reverse complement.
GAGTCTGTCAGGTTGAACACATGATCTTATTTCCTCAAGTGTTTGTGTTCATTAGGGGTGGGAATCATTTGGACCCTCATGAATCGATTCAGAATCGACGTATAATTAATATGTTAACCGGCATATCGATATGTAACTGTAACTGACATATCGTCTAATCATCATCATTATACACAGTGATTTTGGCAGTATTACTGTATTTATCTAATGCAGCACACCCAGCGCCTCTGTCTGAATAACAAATTATGTTTTCTTCTTTTTACAGAAGTATATTCATGTTCTTATCTATATCTAAACATTTAGCTGCAGGTTTTTGGAAACACTATTAGCACATCAGATGAGTCTGTAAATGAAAGTCACTGTTTCTTCCTGCCGCTCACTGAACAGAGAAAAGGCAGAGGAAGATCATCCCAACATGTATTTTGTTTTCTTGCAGTTCAGAATTAGTCAAATAGGACTAGATGTATTTGTTTTTTCTTTCTCTACTGCTCGTGTAAGCTGCGCTGTGGGTGCTCGTGTGGTGCGGGCTCTCAAGCTGTCTGTGTGCAGCACCCCTCCTGCAGTTGAGTTCCGCCTTTTGGTTCTGATAACGTCATGTTATTATTTTGTAAAATAGCTCTTAAGAATTCTTGACATTTGTGAATCGATTTGGAATTGTCCATGTCCGCATCACAATGAATCGAAGAATCAATTTGTGTTGTCTATAGAGGCACCGGTTATGTAACTTAAGTCAGTCAGGTGTGTATTGGAAATCTAACAACACAACATCATTCATTTTTATTGTAGGAGAATGTATCTTAATTTTAAGCTTTATCTCAGTTTTTATCTTCACAGGTTGTGTTGTGGTGAAACACTGCAGTACTTTGACATATTGATGTCTCATAATTATTCATGAGACTGCTGATGTATCTGCTTACTCATCAGATCTCTCACTGACTTTATATTTCATTTACATTTTAGTGTCTGTTTATTTTTCATAAAGTTTATGTTTAACTACACCTCAGTACATGTGTGACTATCAGAGAGATGATCTTACCACAGTATCTCCAGTTTACAGTCAGGATTCTGCAGTACATCAGAGATCAGCTTCACTCCTGAATCACTTAGATTTCTATTGAATGACAGATTCAGAAATCTCAGGTGTGATGGATTTGATCTCAGAGCTGAAGTCAGAGCAGCACAACCTTCATCTGTGATATGACACTTACTCAACCTGTAGAGAACAGAGACACACAGTTTGTTCACACACAGATCAAATCTACAGTGAGTTGAATTTGTTTCTCTTCCTGTCATCATTTAGTGTTCATGGACATTTTCATTTTAGTATAATTTATGTGTGTTTGTGTTTTACTGAAACACATCAATGAGAATTACGAGGAAATTAACTTCATCAGTTTATGTTTATATTAACTGTGTGATTTATTTTATACAGTAATGGAATCAGATTTCTCTCATCAGACATCACAACATTTTCTCTTATGTTTTTATTTCTGAATGACTTTTGTTGCTTTACTTTTTTCTCATCATAATTCAATTTTAATGTTTTATGTTTGTGACTTTCAGTAAGAGTTAAAGTGTTGTGATGAATGTTGAATAAAATCAGCATCAGTTATCAAATACATTACTGAGATTAAATTAAAATTCACCATTTAACATTTAAAGTGGACCAAAATTTTTATAAATGTTGTCTTTGAATTTTGAACAATACTTGTCTGAGGACATCTTATGGTGTTTTCAGACCTGAGTCTATGTTTCATAACCTGCTGCTTTTTCTCCTTGGTTCAGTTTGTTTAGGCATATGTGAACCTAGCAGCCACAACTACCTGATGAAAATCAAGAAAACACTCCCAGGAGGTTCACAACAAGATTATAATTTGCCCGGGATATGTTGTGCTGTTGGCGGTAACAACAGTCGTTAGAGGAACCACGAACTACAATTGAATTCTATTCCAAAGGAGTTAAATCAGCGGAATAAAGGATTGTTTTCAATCAAAAGTGACCACTAAGATAACATAAATGCTTGCCTAATATTAATGAATAGTAAAAAGTTCTCAAGTAATTAAATAATCAAGTAAACAGTAAGTAATAAAATAAGAACAGAGAAACAAATGAAAAAAACAGACAAATAAATATAACATTAAGTAGCAGATTGTTTTTTGATTAACATATAAGTTACAGCTGTCACTTATACTTACAAGCCTATAGTAATGGATTCATACGTCCTTAACCACTTTTTCCCAAAAAAAATGTACTTTACACACAACCTTTTTATATACATTTATATACGCCAATGGACATTTTGACTTAATTATGAGCGTATGTGATAGTCAAAGCCGAAAGATCACAGTTCTGCATGTGCACGTTTGTTCCCGCTGAGATGTTATCAACAACAGACTTTCTTTTGTGTCCCAGCAACTTATTTTCAGGAGCAGATTAACCATATGGGCAAACTGGGCGAGTGCCCGGGGCACCAAAGTCTTAGGGGCACCAACTGAAACCAGCAATAAAAAAATATTTTATAAAATTAGAAAAGTACTTGCTCTTTAAGACGCAAGTTGTGCATCTACTAAGTAAGCGTGACACGCACAACAGCTATCTGGACAGTGATTGGCAGACAGCCGAAAGCTCCAAAAACAACGAGAAGGTATCTGAGAAGTGGCAGCAGCTAAGTGGCAGTGCCAAATGAAAATTTAAAAAAGACAAAGAAAAAGTGCATTAAGCCACTTTACACAAAATCCCACAAATATGCAGTTTTTTTCGTGCTGGTGCGAGTAGTCTGTTAGCAGCACTAACAATGATGCAAATTTATGCTCTGTTGAGCAATCAATTAACAACGGAGACACCACCAATCAAATAAACAGGAGTGCACCCGATGAGCCCAAGCATCCAGAAACAATCAACCAACAGCTCCTACACCCAGGCTGAGGTGGATGATGAAACAGACAATCGATGGTTTGCTGTTCCTGGTGATCTGGGCTTGTGGGGGTTCATCACAGAAAAAGTGAGTGAAGAGTAAACAACATGGAGCTGCAGTCTATCAGAATCAGGCTGCCAAATATCCAACATCTGTATGAGATTGTGGAATGGAGGAAGAACAAGTTCTCTTATAAATTAATTATTACAGTCTCGTCTCCAAAACAACTAAATTGTTCCTAAGGAATGGCTACTGTACTCCCCGTCAACTGGATTGGTTTATTGCTATTCATGCAAACTTTTCTCCTCACATAATCGTACATTTATTACAGGCTTCTGTGACTGGAAACCTCCTGAGAGGATATCTGACCACGAAAAGAGTGCAGATCACCGACGTAACATGCTTGCTTTAATAAACAGAGCAAAACAAATATCTGTAGTCAATGCTTCAATTTGCTGGCAGATGAAGGCCGAACAAAACTACTGGAAGGAGGTATTGAGGCGTGTAGTAGCCGTTGTCAAGTTTTTGGGAGAAAGGGGGCTTCCGTTTTGAGGTGTTGTGGCAAAAAGTCTTAGCTTGAATCTTCATAAGAAAAAATACTCAGGAGACAAAGGTTCCAGGTGCCAAACAAAAATTACTTTATTCGCTCGAGCCAACACAGTGAGACAATCAATACGCCTCAAAGAGGTGCTCAAAGATCATCTGCCCTCCCAACATCTGACTCCATTTTTATACACTAAGATCAAACACTTCCTATCTGAGATGACGTACATTCTTCTCATTGGTCTCGGTCTGCCACAATTAATTTTATTTGTTTGATGTGCAGCTGAATCCTTCTTCATATCTAAAATGACATATACAGCTGGACTTCTCAAATCTTAAAATGATGTACTCTGTTTGTTTCGACCTTGTTTCTCAAAATTATTGTGGCGAGAATAATCGAGGTATATTCGCAGGATTGCACCTGGTCTCCTTTAATTAGAAAACTGAGAAAACGAAAGTTAACTAATCTAGAATGACGTCCTCTTGTTTATCGGTTATGTTGACCTTTTCTCATAATAATCGTAGCAAGAACAAGCGGGGTATAGTCGCAGGATCGCACCTGGTCTCTTTTAATTAGGAAACTGAGAAAACGAAAGTTAACTAATCTAGAATGATGTCCTCTTGTTTATCGGTTATGTCGACCTTTTCTCATGGCCTAGTGTAGAAACAACAGGCCTTAGGCCTAATATAATATTAATAAAGTATATGATCAGTAATATACCAAACAGAAACCACTATATATTTCCCCCCTCATGGACTTCTAAGTCCATCAAACATGAGGGGGAACTTTTAAGAAAACCATCACATAATGAGAGTGCTGCAGCAGAACGCTGTCGCACATGATGTTATACTAGCTAAGAGCTTTCATGGATAAAAGTTCCATGCAGATCCTAACACAGACGCAGTTAAGATGCAGCACTCACTCCCTTAAGGGAACAAGAAACAAAATCCTTCCCAAAATGGCACCATTCTTGTTTGTTTAAGTGAGTATATTAGCTTAAAGGAAGGGAAAAAGATTCTTGGACCCTGTACATACTAAAGGAACGCAAATATGAAAGTGTTCAAAAACAATTAATATTGCATTATTTGTAATTAAGAAAAAGAAAGACACATGTGAAATCAAATTCAGTAACTTTAAAAGGTGTAAAACTTATCATTACTAAAGAAGTAAGAAAGAAAATCAATCAAAATAAGTCCATAATCTTGATCAGTAGTATATATATATATATATTGATTAATTAAAGATGTGCTCAGTGCAGGTAGAGAGATACAACAGTAGTGTAATACAGCAGTGACAATTCAGTAGTGTAATATATCAGTAGTCAAAACATCTAGACAATCTACTTTTAATAACATAATGGTGATGTGTGTAACTTTAGTGCAACGATTATATTTCCAGCGACTGCACAATAATGGATCTTTGTTCTCAGAGGAACCCCTAGCTTTTCCGGTTACCAGGGGCGCTATCTGAGACACTCTTTAGCATAGTGGTTGAGGTGAAGTTGTGCTCTCATATCTGCGTTTCGTTATATGTGTCTATGTGTATTATATGGTATATATCACATCTTTACATTGTTCCCAGTTGTGTGGCCGAGCTAGACAATTTGTCCCCTGGATTTTATATCTAAAAAAGACACCAGGACCTACAGTCACCACACAAGAGGGGAAATTAAAGATGAAAACAAAGATGAAAACAAAATTTCTCTAACTTCCTGCCTACTCAGAACAAATGATTTGTAACTAACACTGAAAAACAATAAAAGAAATACAATTAAAATCTAGCTCCCTCACTTACCAAAAACATCACAAAATGGTGTAAAGTAAAAACAAAGTGTTGTGACATTTTAATTCATAGTTTCATAAGCATAGTAGGGCTAATGCTGCAGTTTGTATGTTTTAGTGTCACAGGTCGGGGCGGACCACAGATTGTAACAAGCCGCGCCCCTTCCTAGTTTCCACCTCGAGGAGGTCCCAAAGCCACCCCAATGACCAGACAGACAGAGTATAAGTATAATTTAAAATGAAAACCTTATTTAAATATTTAAAATGCTATGGGGGGGAAGGGAAAGGGAAAGTTAAAATGATTCTCCTCTTCTGGCCTCCAGGTATGGCTTCCACGTGGGACAACGGGACAGGACTCCTTTATTTTTGGTTTCTTGGACCCGTGGCGCCCTCCGCTTCTCCTGGAGGCAGATGTACAAGAGAGACACAATTAGTATTCTGGTAAGTATTAGCTACCTGGTCCTTATCGTTACGGGGGTTTCCGGAGGTGCACCCAACCCTTTCGGGTCCTCTACGTGTCTGATGCTCTTCTCTCTCGCCCCTTTAGGGTCGCTGTTGCGGACTAGGAGGGACCCTTTCCAGCCGACGACTACACTGGGGTAAGTATTGCGCGGATGCCTGGTCGTTTTCCTTCTCCTCCTCAGGTTCGCGACTGTAAGCAGAGGTAAGAATTTCGCAGGTTACTAGGCTTTTACCTTTTCTCCTCAGGTTCGTGGCTGGAAGCAGAGGTAAGAATTTCATAGATTACTGGGCTTTCACTTTTTCTCCTCAGGTTCGTGGCTGTAAGCAGAGGTAAGAATTTCACAGGTTACTGGGCATTCACTTCTCCTCAGGTTCGTGGCTGTAAGCAGAGGTAAGAATTTCACAGGTTACTGGGCTTTCACTTTTTCTCCTCAGGTTCGTGGCTGTAAGCAGAGGTAAGAATTTCACAGGTTACTGGGCTTTCACTTTTTCTCCTCAGGTTCGTGGCTGTAAGCAGAGGCAAGAATTTCACAGGTTACTGGGCTTTCACTTTTTCTCCTCGAACACAATGATGTTTTACACACATGCACTCTGGGGCAGTGGACTTACAGGGCGATGCTCATACACAATGTGCATTCAATTTACAGGCCTACAGACGGGCAAAGGTAGCACGCAGCCTACATGAGGCTCCTTGTGCATCAAGAGGACATCGGGTATAGTTGTGCAGAGCCAAACGCTTCCCTAGCTCCCCCTCCTTTACGGTTCCAGGGATATTGAACAGGGGCGAACTTCTTGAAGAGGCTCCACACACACACAAGATGGTTATTTCATGCAGATGTTATTAGCAGTGACCCTCCGTCCAAACTAATAGTATCTGAGATGGTCTACTCACACTGAATTGTAGGTAGGTTTTACCACTGCCCTCTTCCAGAGCCAGAAAGGGTTCGTCGCTTACACGCAGTCCTATTTGCAGCTGTCTTTACCTCATGTTCCTTTTAGCCTCAACGTGCTGTATCTACTCACGATTCCTCTGAACTCGTAGTGGCTTCTGTCAACGCCAGCACAGCACTACACTGCAAGCTCTAGTGCACACACACACACAATGAAGACAAAGACTCACCCACGGCACTCCACACCTTTAAGTAGACTAAGGACTTGGCCAGACTCGTTCAGTGTTCGTCGTGTGGCTGGTTGGGCGTTGTTCTCAATAGAGGGGGAAAAGCACCTAGATATGGTTGTCAGACCTCCTGTGCTCCCTCCTAGTTGAACTCCTCGGCTCCCCCATGTTTCTCTTCACAGTGGGGCCGCTGATCTGTTAGTTTGACTTACTACACACGTTAAGCAATATATCTCCTTTACTACCACACACTGCAGTGGATGCAGATTAAATCACTTCTGACATATCCTTTTTGCCAAAATATATATTTATCCAAATGTCAAATTGTGATACAATTATGATGGAATTTTTCCCACATTTATTTCCCCTGTTCCATTAGTTCTGTTAAGACATTATCATCTAGTGAGAAATCGTCATCACAATTGGGGCTACAGTTATGTCTCATTTTTATAATATGAATGCTGTAAAATGAAAGTAAGGCACTTAAATTTTGTTGCTTCACCGAATTATGAATGATTTTAGGGATATGCAATCTTTGTTAAATGATCTTCTATCCTATCAAAGCTAAACTCTGTTATGTTTTTTTCTTTGTGGCATAAGAACCTTATTCATGCCTTCTAATTTGCTGGGTCATAATTTCAGTCTTATATGCAATAAATCTTATCAAATAGTTAACCTATGTTTAACAATGTTGTAATTTAGCTCTAGAGGCTTTGTGCCTCCCCCCTCAGATAATTTATTTAATACTTTTATAATCTCTACAGCATTGCTCAAGTGTGGGATAGTAAATTAATAGGTCATCCACATATTGGAACAGCGCATTGTCCAGCACTAGATCTTTTCAAATCTGTTTTTAATAATTAAAAAGGAAATCTTGCAGTAATCTAGAATAAGTGAGTTGTTTACCTTTGTAGGTAAAAGTTTCTGCATTTCTCGTCCAGTTAAATACTAAAGAAAGCAGAGCATAAATTAATTTCATTGAAACATTTTACTTCAGGAGGGATACTAGTTAACAGTGTGTGTGGATCTGGAACTTACTGTGTGCTGGCCAATCTTCAAATACATAATTTATATTTCTCCAATCATGTACAAAAATAAAGCTTTAGCTACAGAAAATATTGGTGTTTTACAATAGCTTGTTGTTTCTACTAAAAACTCCTAATGCCTCAATCGTGCTTCTAACATTTTCTTGTTTCCTGTCACAATGGTTACCGTACTCTTGTTTTCTATTTTAATTCTTACGGACTTTGCTAATTTTTGTTAAACTTAGATATGTTTTAGCTTTTCCAGAAATTAGTTTGAATCAGCTGCTCTATTTCTGATGTTAGGCCTGCTCTGGGATGACTGCCAAAGCATCTCTATCTTATCAGTTGCAACTACTGCCAGAACCATGGTGCACACAACTTTCTTGTTTCTCCTCTCTTCCAAAATGAGCAGTATAGAATTTTACTGCGTTACCTATTTTATAGAGCTGGGCATAGATTAATCTAGATTAATCTCATACAAAATAAAAGTAACTTTTTGCAATAACATATGAGTTTGTGCTGTGTGTAATTTTTATGTATATATAAATACACACACATTCATGTATGTATTTAAGAAACATTTACATGTGTATATATATTTATTTATATTTTAAATATTCTAAATTATATATAAATAAAAAAACAATATTTAAATAAAACATTTCTTAAATGTATATATATGTATGTGTGTGTGTTTAAATATACATAATATTTACACACATCACAAACTCATATATTATGCAAAAAAATACTTTTATTTTGTATGAGATTAATCTAGATTAATCTATGCCCAGCCCTACTATTTTATTTTTCATCATATGGCTAAGATCTTAATACTAAAATTATTTGCCTGCAAAATAGTCACATGTGCTGTAGAGTCAAAAATCCTTTTTTTTTTTTAAATCAAGTGTCTATCTGTGAAGCTGTAACTTGGGGCTCTATTCTATATATGGGGAAATCAGGGGAACTTTTTATCCTTCCTTCTCATTTATTCACTCTTTTTCTAGATCTGTTCTGCATAAGGGGTCATATATCATAATACAGTAAAAATTCAGACTGTACCTTCTATGTTCATTAATTTGCTCTTTCACCAACTTTTTCCATTTTGTAATTATCATATTCTATTCTAAATTTTCCTGTCCAATATACATTTACTTGTGGTGTCATCATTGTAATTTTTCTAAGTATTTCACTGTTAAAGGAATAGTCTACCCTTTTGCCATATTGAACTATGTTATTACTTCAACTTAGATGAATTAATACATATCTATCTTTTTTCGGTGCGTGCACTGTGCAGCGCGTTGTGGGTGTGTTGGCATTTAGCCTAGGCCCATTCATTCCTATGGTACCAAACAGGGAAGCCACCAAACACTTCCATGTTTTCCCTATTTAAAGACTGTTACATGAGGAGTTATACCAGTAAGTATGGTGCCACAAAATAAACCCTTTTTTTTTTGGTACCATAGGAATGATTGGGGCTAGGCTAAATGCTAACACATTCACAACGCGCTGTACAGTGCACGCATTGAAAAAAATAGGTATGTATTAATTCGTCTAGGTTGAGGTAATAACATAGTTTAATATGGCAAAAGGGTAGACTATTCCTTTAATATAAATTCCATCCGGGGAACAAGATATCTGCAATTTTAATCTACACCAGGCACCTCTTTCTAATAATTAATGGGTGTGCTTAGAAACTAATATTGCTAAAATCACTTGTTTGACTTTTGATTACAGACAGACTGGAGCAGTCAGAGGTGTCAGCTGGGAGTTTTCCTTAAAATCCTGCTTGTTTTCAAAATTTTTCAAACAGGTGGAGGTGTGTGATATAATTTGGACTTACGCATGTGTAAGTTGCTCCAGTGTCAGTCATCATAGGTTCAGACTTGCCTTCAACTTCAACCTGCAGAGTCAATAATCTCTTGTCAGCATTGTCAGTTATCATTGGATGTTAGCCCCTCCCGTTAGAATCCTCTGGGCAACCTGAGTAGCTTTGATCTGGCCAAAAACACAGATTCACTGGACCACACTGTGATTGTTGCTGTGATTGCTGCTGCTGCTATGGGTGGGCTTTACTGTCTCTGGTTTGACTGCCAGTCTTGTTGGTTCAACCGCCGCCTTTTTAATTCTGTTGTCAGTTTTGTTGATCTTAATTATACCATGGGTTATTCGGAAATTCACTTCTGAAGTGTCCAGGCTGCACCAGCATCTTCACAGCCCCAGCATCTATCATGTGATCTTTTTTTCTGTCTTGTCCTCTGCCTCCTTGCTGTTTTTATCCATTCCTGCTGTTTTGGCTTTGCACAGATAACAATGAGAGTTGCTTGCTGTTGAGCATTTCCCGGAGTGGGTTGGGCTGGTGTTGCTATCTGTGTTTGCCGGATGGTGGGGGCAGGTGTGTTGATGAGCGCCATTAAAGCTGGTTGTTTCTCCTTCAGAACAGCTTGTGCTTTTTTCTTATTTTTGCTCACAAAGTCGTCCCGCTGTAACTGTGGCAGCCCCCTCTGCATCTCTCTCTCTCTCTCTCTCTCTCTCTCTCTCTCTCTCTCTCTCTCTCTCTCTCTCTCTCTCTCTCTGCTGTTGTTGCCTTTCAGCTCATTCTTTCGGTGCTGCTCGACTGCATGTGAAACATGATGACAGAACTCCTTGTGTGATTTGGAGTTTAGTCCCACCCCATCTTTGAGTTTGGTTTCAACCGGTGGTGGCATAGCTTCCACTATTGCATTTCTGAACATTGCAGCTAAAACAAAGTCTTCTTCCGGGTCTTTTTCCAGTTCTCCACACCACCGTTTCAGCTGTTCTTGTATATATGCTGTTGGATTTTCTGTTTCACCAATCGGATCACCTCTCAGCATCTTCGGGTCAATCTGCATGGGGTATTCTCTGTGTATTGTTGTCCACGTTCTCTTCCTGAAGGGGGCAAAGGTCATTTTATCTCTTCTGATGTTGTCAATTGCAATTCTCAGTCCAGCATCATTCAAGAGTTCATTCAACTTTGTTCCACCGACACACTTTGCCAACAGGGCCTTGATATCTCCTATGGCTAAGACACACCATGCTGTCTTTTGCTCAAAAATTTGTATCCATTTTCTGGCTCCTTCATGTATTTCTGGAAGGCGTGCAGCTAGTCCATCAAAATCCTGCGTGGCCCAGTGTATATATTGTCCTTGTTGTCCGTTTATCAAAAACAGGCACATTGATGTATTTCTGGGTTCTTCAACATAAACATTGTCTTTTGGCAATAAATCCATGCAGCTTGCTGTTCTTGTCCAACGTTTACCCAGCGTCCAGTCTCAAACTTTAAATCCTTGCACCCTCTCTCTCCATCCTTGAGATACCGGCTGCTTGCTTGAATTTTCCTCTTGCTTGTAGCTTTTACTGGTCTGGTTTCTCCAGCCTGCCTGGTCCCTACTCTACACTTCCTGTCGGTGTTGTATCATTTAGTTTTTTTTTAAATGTCATTCCTAAATTTGTCCATCCTTAACTTAGGCCTTTCTGTTCTGCCTACGTCTAGGGGTGTTATCTGATGTAGGGCTGTGGCTACACTATCATATGCCTTATGTATCTCAGGGGGTGTTAACATCTTTCCTAATGTTTTGGCTGAATCTTTTATCATCTCTTCTCATATTTTACTCTGAGGGTTTGTAATTCCTACAAATTTTCCATGTCCTCACACACTGTTACCTCAAATGTCCCATCCTCTAGCCATTTTGTCCTCAAGTGTTTGGTACGTTTGGTCCATTTGTTTGGAAGTTCTTGTAATCAAATCCCTTCTGATAGGATATCTGGACTTCAGCCTGTCCAATGATGTGGATGCCATGTCTGCAAACACACTTCACCATAATTAGAATTAATTACATAGGTTAATTTGGAAAATGTATTTCTTCAAGGTTCCTCCCTCAAATTCTCACACAAAACTCTAATTACACTTTCTCTGTCACAGGCAATCAAAGGCCTACGTTCACAATGCACCGTTCCTATTTATGCATATACTCTTATCACAGATTACTTTTAATTATTCATTTATTTATTCATAATATTGTTTATTATTGTTTACGTTTATGTAATAATTATTGTATATTCCCTAATACAAAATAAGGAGTGACCAATTAATAAATAGACACACTCAACAATAATATTTCCAAAATATTATTATTTCCAGTTTCAGGCGTACGTGGCCTACTTGATCTCTGAAGGTTGTATGAGCAAACCTCATCTTAATATTCTATCAACATGACATTCCACAAAGGATTCTAATTATTACTTGTCAGGTTATCTATGGCCACTTTTTCTCTACTTCTGGTAACTTTTGTACTTCCACTAATTATCTCAGATACCAGTCTATTAATTTATATTATATTACTGCTAAATATTTGCAAAATGTTTTTCCAAAAGTGATTGTTAATATCTCTTATTTCAGTTTGAATTTAAGCATTTCACACTCTTTCTGCTGCTAATAGGGATGTTCATATCAGTTAATTTTCACAACCGACAACCGCAGCTTATTAACTAAACATTAACCATTAACTTATAAGATTTTAATATTAAATTGTCATTGAGTAAAAATAGTTGACGGTTGTCTGTGACCTTATAAAAACAAAACATTTTATCTCATTTAAACGTGTAAACAGCAGCGACAGATCAACAACAGAATCAGTATTTATACAATTTCAGATATTCAGGCAACATTACCTCATCAAAGAGCACGCAATCAGCTCAGATGATTATTATCCAAAAAGGGCAGATTGTCTTTTTTTCATCTACCACAGAGGTCATTTCTAAAGTAGGACGCATTTCAAAAAGTTTTGCTTTTGCTAATTTGTGTCATTTAGGGGCCACCTTTGTGTCACCATGCATTAACAATTATTATTATATACAATATGAACATCCCTAGCTGCTATAAATACACGTCTCTTATTTTTTAAGTTATTATCATCCATAATTACTTCAAGTCTATTAAGGAAAAAAGAAAATGAGAAAATGAAAAATAAGATCAAAAGCTATGTTTTTTAAAGATAAAATCACTCATATTTACAGTTTATATTTACAGAGGCCTCACTTTCTCCTTATCTCTTTACTTACACACACATATAGCCACACACACTGAGGGCCCTATTTTAACGATCTGAAACGCAAGTCCGAAGCGCAAAGCGCAAGTGACTTTGTGGGCGGATCTTGGGCGCTGTTGCTATTTTCCCGGCGGGAGAAATGAGTCTTGCGCTGGGCGCAAATCAATAAGGGGTTGGTCTGAAGTAGGTTCATTATTCATAGGTGTGGTTTGGGCGTAACGTCAAATAAACCAATCAGAACGTCATCCAACATTCCCTTTAAACGCACGTGCGCAAGTTCCATAGCGGATTGCTATTATTATGGCGGATTTACCAGGCGCACGCCAGGTTCATCAGCGTCGGTTAAACAGGCGTGGGAGGAAATAGCCACAATTGTTTCGTCAGCTGGCATCCCCAGGACGATGCACCAGTGCCGCAAGCGCTACAATGATATCAGGAGACGGGGGAAGTCCAAGCTTGCCAGCATAAATCGGGCACGCCGTGTAACGGGAGGTGGATCTGCCTCTACACAGGACCTGACGCCAGCAGAGGACATCGCTGCGTCCACTCTCACCGCTGAAAGCGTTGAAGGGTTTGGGGGCTTTGAAATCGGCACCCAAGAAACGCAAGCAATCCAACCCCAAGGTACACTTACAAATCAAGTTCACATACATTAAGGTTTCTTATGAAAACATTTTATTTATCATTATTTACATAAAATAAATGTAATACAGCCACACAACAAATTTCTGAAAATATTTTAATCGTTATATGCATAATATTTTTTTAACGCAGCCACACAATAAATAAAAATAATGTAATAGCTTCGCAGGAAGACCCTGGGGTCGCGGGCCGTGCGCACGGGCCATCTGAGGAGGGAACAGCGCATCAATCAAGACCTACATGCCGTGGCAGCATCGCTAGACCAGAAGACCACCCATTCCTGCAGCTCCAGCAAACCGGATTTGAAATGCTAGAGCGGGAGCTGTCCGGGATGCGGCGAAGTGTGAATGCCCGTCTTGACCGGGTGGCGATGTTGCTGCGGCCTCTCGGACGCATCTCCTCAAGCCTGGAGAGGATTGCTGCAGCCATGGAGCGTGCCCCTTCAAGCGCACCACCACCTCCTGTTGTGTCTCCTCCTGTTGTGCCTATTCCTCCTTCCTCCACATCTCCGTCCACCCGTTCCACCAGACGCACACCGCGCAATGTCATTCCTGGACCCTCAGGTGTCCAATCCAGCCGAGGCGCGCGTCGCAAAACTACCAGAGGAGGGAAAAAGAATTACAGTTTTTCTGTTTAAATATTTTTAACCTAATTTTCCTCTATCAATTACTGTTTGCTATTGATTTTGTTTTTTGACTAAATGTAAATAAATCTCACAAATAAATACTTTTGAATGTTTTGGACTCGTTCTCTCTGAATCACCACTCGAGTATGGTTATATTTTTGCAATTTAGTATAACATTAGACTGAGATAACTTTGCATACCTCACTATAAACGATGCAGCAGCTCTTCTGCCAAATAAGCTCTCCTCTCTCGTGCTGCTGCTGGGGCATTTGGGTTAAGTGGCATCGGCACATGCAGTTCACCATCACGTCTCCTTAAGTCCTCTAATATTTCCTCATCTATGTCAACAACACAACCTTGATTTATGGAAATGTTATGTAAAACACAACACGCCACAATGATTGCTGCGACTTTTTGAGGACTGTACTGTAAAGTGCCTCCTGATCTATCCAAACACCTAAAGCGCATTTTCAGAATGCCGAACGTTCGTTCAATTACAGAGCGTGTTTGTGTGTGTTTCCGATTAAACTGCATTTCACGCATTGTTGCTGGCATCAAAAATGGTGTCATCAGCCATGTCTTTAACGGATACCCATTGTCCCCTAACAGCCAACCATCCAACGGGGGATTCCCCTCGAAGATGGCAGGAATGGAAGAGTTTGCCAGTATGAATGAGTCGTGGCTCGAGCCAGGATAATTCGCAAAGACATGGGTGATTTTACTATAAGCATCGCAAATGACTTGTACGTTGATTGAATAGGTTCCCTTGCGGTTGATGTATACAAGTGCGTTTTCTGATGGGGCACGTAGCTGCACATGGGTGCAGTCTATACAACCAAGGACACCAGGGAACCCATACTTCGCACAAAATGCTTGCTTTGCTCTTTCCTGGCTGTCAGGTGTGACGGGGAATTTGATGTATTCCTCAGCATGTCGGACTAGACCTGATGTAACTGCATGTATAGCCGAACTTATGGCAGATTGTGAAATGCCTCCAATGGAGCTAAGGGGGTGTTGGAACGACCCAGACGCATAGAAATGTAATGCCCCTGTGACCTTTACTGCAACGGGCAAGGCATATGGAGAGGGTGCATCAGTCCCCAGCTCATCTGCCAGGAGATGACAGATGTCTGTCACAGCCTGGCGGGTCAGGCGTAGCTTGCGTAAACATTCCTCCTCACTGAGGGAGAGATATGTCAGTCTTGGCCGGTATACCCTCTCCCTCCGGCGTCTGATTCTCTGTCCCAAGACATACTCCATCTTACTGTGCAAAAGAAAAAATATGAGCAAACTCAACTGGTAAGTTGAATACTAAGGTTTTTAATGTACTTACATATGGTAAAGGTGATTTCGCAGTCTTCCGATTTTTTTCCTGGTTCTTGACGGACAAACCAATTTGTCAGATGTCCTTATATACACATATGTCTTGTCACTTCTGGGCAAACAGGTCTGATCCGTCATTACTACAATTAGCCTGAATAATTAGTAAGCTACATTTATGCCTATTTTCTCCACATCTTCGTGCACACCACAATGATTTCGCTTATCTCATGTATTTATATTTTTTATTGTAACAATTTATGATTAATGATTTCCCTTATCTCATGTATTTATATTTTTTATTGTAACAATTTATGATTAATGATTTCCCTTATCTCATGTATTTATATTTTTTATTGTAACAATTTATGATTTCGCTTATCTCATGTATTTATATTTTTTATTGTAACAATTTATGATTTCGCTTATCTCATGTATTTATATGTTTTATTGTAACAATTTATGATTTAATGATTTCCCTTATGTCATGTATTAATATTTTTATTGTAACAATTTATGATTAATGATTTCCCTTATCTTATATTTTTTATTGTAACAATTTATGATTAATGATTTCCCTTATCTCATGTATTTATATTTTTTATTGTAACAATTTATGATTTAATGATTTCCCTTATCTTATATTTTTTATTGTAACAATTTATTATTTGCAAAAATAACTGTTGCATCTGTGTAGATAAGCAATGCGCGTTGTGCACGCTATACATTATGGTCAGGCATGCGCCCTTAAAATAGCATAATGAACTACGCGCAACGCGCCACTGACTTTAGACTAGTTTTTTTTGGTTAGTAGCGCAATTGTTTTTTGAAACTGCAAAATAGCATAAGAGATGGTTTGCGCCGGAACACGCCTCCTTTTTGCGCTGAACCGCCCAGGGAACGCAAGTTCATTCCCTAGTTTGCCGACGTGCGTCTGTGGAGGGAAAAAACCCGCTTTGCGCCGGTGCAAAATACGAAATGATACATGCGTCACTGACAAAGTCAATTGCGCTGAGTGCAAGATAGGGCCCTCAATCTCACACAGGCACACAGTTGACGTATAGTTGCAAATTATTGAAAGTTTGTTGACATGTAGTTGCAAAGTTATTTATAGTTAGTAAAATGTCTAAAGTGGACTATCAAAATAAAGTGTAACCTAGATTTGTTAATGCTGAGGGAAGAGTAGTTAAAAAGATTAATTGGACTTGAGCCCATCCATAGCCACACACAGGGGCGCTGCTAAGGATTTTGGGCCCCATGAAAAGAATCTTGACAGGGCCCCCAATAGGCTTGGGCGGTAATACGGTAATATGGTATACCGCGGGATCTAAAAATAGCAAAGGTATCAGTTTCTATACCGCCATACCGGCATTTAAAAAAAACAATGAACTTATATAGCAGACAAGGATTAAATATTAAATTAGGGATGGCGAAAACGAATCCTTTTCTTCACCGACAACCGAGCCATTAACTGATTAGTTTAAAACAAGTTACGCTGTTTGTCTGAAATAACAGCAATTTAGACCCGCGCCTGCAATTTCGCAACTCTGTCGCATCTCTCTGCTGCTCTGCCTCCGGTTCATGCGAAACATGATTCCCGCAAACGCGTCGCCGCGGAGCTTGTATGCTGCTTGTATGTAATCAGAGGACAAATGACTCCTTAGCGATCGCGTGGAAAATAAAGGCGTTTGTCTTATTAGAAGCTCATGTGAAACATTGCCGCGGCTTATTTAAGAAAATGACAGCTCCGAAGAGACGGCGCTTAAGTTTGAGGTAGTGCTAAAAATAATAAAGAAAGATGATCATCACCATCACCTTATCAGTTAGCACTAAAATGTAGTTGTAATGTAATTCCAAATCTATACCCATCTTATGCGGAATGTTGCCTAATAGACTGCAACACGATAAAACAGGCACCTTCAGAATGCATAAAAGACGCACCGCCAAGGCAGGTCTAACTCACTCTGTGCCTTCTAATAACGACTAGAACAACTCTTTTGTATAATTATAATTACTTTTTTATTTTTCAAAAAGACAAGTATCAACTTCTATTAAGTGAAACATGGACGATGCAATGCTTTGCTGATGCGAGCCGCGAGAAAGCCCTTGTCTGTTTTAGGAAGAATGCAGCAAAGATATTTAATGCTAATGTATGAGTTTCATTCATTTATGATGAGGTCCGTGCGTTCTAGTCAACATTGCAATGCAAGCGAACACGCCGTGCCGGCGCCTCCATGTCACGGTTATTATATTGTCTACTATATTTGCTTTTAATTTATTAAATACGTGCAATTGGTTGATGAAACATTTATTAAAATTAAGACACTATTTATACAAAACGAAATTCACTTTAAAGAAAGGCTTTCTACAAAGCAAAACCTAATTAAGTGGTAAAAATGTCTAATGATTTACAAAAACAAAACTTAATAATTTGGAATACAACCAGGAAAGACTTTCGTTTTAATTATTTAATTGCTGGATTTTACAAAAAAATATTTTTATTTTATATGCTGGAATATGCAGAAATATAAGTTAACAGAAAGAGGACTTTCTTTATTTCATTAAAATATGGTGGAATGTGCAGAAAATAGGTTTAAATGTTTAGCAATTTTCTTCAAGTCTGAGACTGTTGCTTTGAATAAATTTTAGCTTGATGCAATGTGAGTGCACGAAACCAAACGCCGTGACCTTGCGCCAGAAGCCAAATGCCGTGACCTTGCGCCAAATGTTTTTATTTGTTTATAAGTACAAACAGGCGAGTTATGAAAAATTGAGTGTGAGGGATTTGTTTACTTCACACAAAAATATCCTGGAAATTTGAATGAGATGACTAACTGTAGTCGCGTTTAGTTCACTGTCTATAATAGCCTAATTTAGAGATCACTTTTTTAACCGATAACTGGTTAATTCTGTTTGACCTTTGTATTTAACTTTTTTCTAAACTGCTAGTTGTTGCTTATAAAAGTTGTTAATATTGTTGTGCATGTTATTTTGTTATTGTTTCAGTATAAGTGTTTGGTATTCAGTTTCTGAAGGGTTTAGGCACAAGCCAACATTATAGTGACGCTGTCTGAGCCTTACGTCATAATTTTATAATTATTCACGGTAATACCGTATACCGGGGTAAAATAGGGAGGCGGTTTGATGGTATCAAAATTTGGATACCGCCCAAGCCTAGCCCCCAACACAGCTGAGACTTTTTTCATATTAATTTACATAAAATCATGTGCTTTTATGGTATTTTGATTACCAATAGGGTGAGAAATTTTTACTTAAATTAAGTGTTTAAGAAAAAAGAAATCTTATTTTTCTCACCCCATTGGCAGATAACTTTCTTGTTTTAAGGACAATTTCACTTAAATTGACTTATTTACTTAGGTAATTCTGCTCATCAAGAAAAAGCATCTTAATTTAAGAATATTTTGATATTTCTACTGAAAACAAGATAAAAATACTAAGAAAGTATTTTTTGCAGTGTTGAACGTTTAACTAAAACTGTGTATTGTTATTTTTTCCAGCGTTTCTTGACCTAAGATGGGGAGAAAATTGAGTTCCCTTATCATGCACTTTTAACACTAGAACGGCCACCAGCAGTCATTTTAACCACAGCATTTAAACTTATGCTAACTATCTTTAACACTAGAACGAACAAGGCGTCATTTTGACCGTTTTTAAATTTGCATAGTCAATAACTTTGTCTAAAAAAATCATAAAGCCTTGCTGCTCCCTGACTTTTCCTAAAACTACATGAATTTTCATTAAAACTAGTTTAAATATTTATTGTGTGAATAAAAACAGAAATATAATAATTTCTTTCTATAACGTCATTTTGCGCTGTTTAAATTTAGTTTTGCCGAGTCGGTCTGAATCAGATAATGTGAAAGTATTACAACTCCACATGATCATCAAGATGCACTGAAACCTCACAAACAGCTGATAGTAGTTTGTACAGTACAGTCCGATATTTCACAGGGAGCCAATGAAGCCTTTTCAAAACTGGTGTAATATGCTCCCTTTTCTTAGTACCAGTAAGGAGCTTCGCTGCAGCGTTTTGAACCAGCTGCAATTTTGAAATAAGAGATTGACTAATGCCTATAAAGCATTACAGTAATCCAAGCATGAGGAAATGAATGTGTGAATCACTGTTTCCAGATCAGGAACAGACAAAAGAGACTTTAATTTCGCAATAGTCCTTAACTGAAAAAAAAAATTTTTTACCACATTTTTAATCTGATGGTCAAACATTAGTGCAGAGTCAAAAATTACACCTAAATATCTTATTTTAGGCTGAACATATGTTTCACATATACCTAGAAAATCGGTTAAACCATTGTCGTCCTTCTTCATCCCAAACACCATGACTTCCGATTGCTTGCATTTAACTGCAGGCAGTTTTGCTCTAACCAACTAGTCACCTCCTTTAAACAAGCAACCAGGGATAAATTAGGGCTTGATCCTCTAGCTCCAATCGGTAAGTAAATCTGAATGTCGTTGGCATATAGGTGATAAAATATACCATATTTCTTAAAAATTTGGCCTAGAGGCAACAAAAATAGAGAAAAAAGAATAGGACCCAGAATTGAACCCTGAGGTACTCCACAATCAAGAGAAACTGACCCGGAGGAAAAAATCCCAACCCTGACACAAATTGAACGCCCCCTTAAATATGAGGAAAACCATTTTAAAACCGTCCCTCTCAGCCCCACAACGTGTTGCAAACGATTGATAAGAATATCATGATCAATTAAATCAAAAGCTGCACTAAGATCCAACATAATTAGAGCCCCAGCATTACCTGAATCTGCAATAAGTAATTGATCATTTGAGACTCACAGTAAAGCTGATTCAGTATACTGTGTCCTGCCCAAAAACCAGACTGAAAGACATCTAACACCTCGTTTCTAGCCAAAAAACTACCTTTTCCAAAATTTGAGAGATACAAGGCAGCTTTGAAATGGGCCGATAATTTGTAAAATCCAACGGGTTGAGAGTGGGCTTTTTAAGAAGGGGCTGAATAACCTCCTGCTTAAAACTTAATGGAAAGATGCCTGTATAAAGACTGCAATTAACAATGGCAGTAATACAAGGCTCAGTGTGATCAAATGTCGCAGCCAACAAATCAGAAGGCAAAACGTCCCAATTAGCGACTGGGCGATTTAACTTACCAATAATAAGACTAATATCCTTAATTGAAACCAAATCAAACTTATCAAACGTGCTGACATTTTCTAAAATATCTCCTGACAAGCCATTCCGGTCCTGAAAACCAGATCTAATTGAGTTTACCCCATCCAAAACGACATCCAAAAACCTCCCACAACACCCAGTGGATGGTGGCACCGAGACAGCACCCGGGTTTAAACCAAACACCGTCTCAACACCACCATCCACTGAGTGTTGTGAGAAGTTTTTAAATGTCGTTTTAGATAAAGCAAACTCAACCAGACCTGGTAATAATTTTTACTATTAAATATTTTTAGCACCACAATTTTGGGGGCTTCTCTGGGCCCCCTCTTACTCGTGGGCCCCGAGAATCGTCATTGTTTACCCCCCCTTTACAGCGCCCCTGGCCACACAGGTGCAAGCCTTGCTGAGTGTTTACTAAAAATGGTGCGAGATTTGGGGTTGGACTTGTCAAATTGTCGTGGACAAAGCTACGATAATGCGAGTAATATGTATGGTAAACATAGCAGACTTCAAGCACACCTGAAAATGCAAAACTCTTTAATTCATTACACGCCCTGTGTCACTCATTCTTTGAATCTTGTTGGCGTGAACAGCATAGATGATTGCTGTGATGAGGTCACATTATCTTTTAGTCATTTACAATCTCTTTATAACTTTTGCAGCGCATCCACTCATCGCTGGAATCGGGTATTTAATGACAGTGACATTCACATTAATTTGACCATAAACCTCTGTGTGCCACAAGATGGAACCGTAGGGTCGACTCCACCAAAGCTCTCTATGAAAACTACAATGCAATCAGAAAAGCATTTGCAAAAATTGCTTCAGATTGCAATGAAAAAGCAGACACAAGACATGATGCTGCCGCACTCGCTGGTAAGATAAATAATCTGGAAACGACAATAATGAGTACACTGTGGAACCGGGAACCGAATTGGGAACTCGCTTAGAGAGACCAATCTGCTTCGAGTATTACTAAAACGCCAATGAACTTGGCATTGAGGTATTTGCATAATGCCGGCACCGCCCCGCCAGGTGCGTATATAAGCCGCACATGGAAATAGGGAAATTAGCTTTTTCGCTTCGAAAGCCGGCAGTATCTGCTACTGAGAAGCTACTCTTCTGCTCTTTGGGGAAACGATTGCTGAAGTTGGTTGGACAAGCAGTACCACAGCGCACGCTCGCAGTTTTTCCACTGCTCTACAGCTTTTTTGTTTTGAGTTTTAGTGAGTGCATTGCTGATCCTTGTGTGCATCATCAACTGGGCATCTAAAGAGTGATTTCCTAAAAGAGTGATACGGAGAGCTTTGTATTTTTTTGAAGACAGCCACTCTCTCGTATATCCGGAGATCAGCGTCCTTTTCAGGATGGCTTTTCGTCCGTGCGATCTTGGGTGCGGCAAGTACATGGGTCCGAAGGACCGTCACGAGTGTTGTCTTTCATGTTTGGGCATTGAGCATGCGGAGGCTACGTTCACTGGGGGTTCGTGTTCTCATTGCGAGGAGATGACCCTTGTGGATCTGCGCAGACGGCTGGGAAGGACATCATCCTTGCCTGCGAGTGCTGAACGCCGCCACGGCGCGGCTGCTAAGCTCTCCAAAGACGACCTGCGCTTAACTGTGCTGAGCTGGTCGGGGTATTCGTCCTCCGGCTCTCAGCCTTCTCATCCACAGCCAGTAGAGGTACCAATGGAGACCGCAGCGTCATGTTCTACAATTGCTGCCGAATCTGTTGTGCCTCCCTCAGGATCCGCAACTTCCGCAACAGCCGAGGGTGGGCCCCCTCCCTCCAAAGCGGACTCGGACGTCCTTCGTCCCTCTGGTCGGGTCGCGACGCCGGAGTTTG
The DNA here is from genome assembly GCF_027580225.2 of Misgurnus anguillicaudatus. Classification (NCBI taxonomy): domain Eukaryota; kingdom Metazoa; phylum Chordata; class Actinopteri; order Cypriniformes; family Cobitidae; genus Misgurnus; species Misgurnus anguillicaudatus. The sequence continues at coordinate 49,467,357 of NC_073360.2, read as the reverse complement.
ACCCGGAGATGGTGGCCATGCTCGCTTGAGTGGCGGAGACCGTAGGGTTAGAGTGGGTTAACCCCCCTCAGCCCGAACCATCCCGCCTGGATGATTGGTTCTTTGGAGCTGCCAGAGCCTCACAGCCCTCACCTCCCGTGCCTTACTTCCCCGAGGTGCACGAACAGCTGACATGTACTTGAAAGTCGCCGTTTTCTACCAGATTGCCGCCGTTTCAGCCTTCCCCCTCACTTCCCTCACCGATAGAGCCACTAAGTGTTACACCGGGATCCCTCCTGTGGAGCGGGGGATCGCGATGCAACTGTGTCCGGCTCTCCACGCAACGAAGGTCACAGTGGAGACGATCGGACGTGCCATGTCCACGATGGTGGTCCAAGAACATCACCTTTGGTTGTGTCTGGCTGACATGACGGTTGCGGACAAGAACAAGTTCCTGGACGCTCCAGTCTCCCAGACCGGCCTCTTCGGCAAGTCGGTGGAGTCCTTCGCCCAGCAGACACTGCTCAGAAGCATAATGAAGCGATCGCCAAGATCATGCCCCAGCACAAGAGAGCTGCCTCTCGTCCACCAGCGCCTGCTGCTCAGTCTGCTCCTCGCCGAGGGCGCCCTGCGGCGGCTGCACCTGACCCCCTCCTTAGGATGACATTCTGGCAGTGGAGAGTGAACAGCCATCGACAGCCCGCCCCGCCCGCTGACAGAGGTCCAAGCGGCCCTGAGATGGGCGACCTGGAATTGAATGGGATCACTCTTCGGGAGATGGTGAACGCACCGCTCCTTCCTCCGAAGGAGGGCCAGGCGGAGAATCTTTGGTTTTGTTTTGTTTCTGTTCCCACCCACCAAAACCACAAAAACAGTGCATTCCTATCTCTTTTCCAAGTCTCCAGAGGATCGAGAGAGCTGTGAGCAGTCACACACCGGCTCACCCTCCTCATCCTCTTCTATCGCCAGCGCGTGCTTGCCAGAGTCTGCGCTCTCCGTGCAGGAGACCGGACAACCATCACCCTCTGCGGGCTCAGGTCAGTGTCACACTGTAGTTGTTTGTGCTCCCACGGCACACACATCGGCAGTCACACCTGTCCCGCTTGGCTGCTGCTCCGCTGGTACCTCGGTAGTGCCGTTAATTCCACTCATACGGTCTCTGGGGGCTTGGCTTCAGCTCCCCAGCCCGTCCCGTTATTACGCACGATCTGCCTCGGTTACGAAATACAAATCAACCGGCACACTCCCAAATTCTCAGGCATTCGTTTCACTACGGTGGACGCATCCGATACACATGTACTGCGTGCAGAAGTCAATGTCCTACTGGCAAAGGACGCGATCGAGCCAGTCCCTCCAACCGAGATGAGGTCAGGCTTTTACAGCCCGTATTTCATAGTTCCCAAAAAAGGTGGCGGGCTACGACCAATCTTGGATTTGCGCGTTCTGAACCATACTCTCCAAAAGAGGCCCTTCAGGACGTTAATGCCGAAGCTTAAATTTCAATCAATACCCCCCCCCAAGATTGGTATGCAGCCATAAACCTGAAAGACTCGTACTTTCATGTGTCCATTCTCCCTCGCCACAGGCCGTTTCTCCACTTTGCATTTGAGAGGCGGGCATATCAATACAAAGTACTTCCATTCGGGCTGTCTCTCTCTCCCGGTGTCTTCACGAAAGTAGTCAAGGTGGCGTTAAAGCCCCTGAGATAGAGCAGTGTTTGCATTCTGGCTTACCTCGAGGATTGGCTTATAATAGCGCATTCTCGACGGATGCTTTGCGAACACAGAGACTTAACGATTCGGCGTCTTGCCCGTTTGGGTCTTCGGGTCAACTGGGAAAAGAGCAAACTCTGCCCCACGCAGAGGATCTCTTTTCTCGGTATGGAACTGGACTCAATCGATTTATCGGCGCGTTTAACAGAAGTGCATGTCCAGTCAATCCTGACTTGCCTCGATACATTTCGAGGGAAGAACGCGGTCCCACTGAAAATATTTCAGAAGCTCCTGGGGCATATGGCAGCAGCAGCGGCTGCGACATCGCTCGAGCTGCTCCATTTGAGACCGCTTCAGCGTTGGCTGCACGATCGAGTCCCAAGGAGAGCGTGGCATGCTGGCATACACTGTGTAACCATTACACCTGCGTGTCATCTAACATTCACCCGTGGTCAGACCCCGCATTTCTGAGGGCAGGTGTGCCCATGAAACAGGTCTCTTGGCATGCTGTTGTACACACAGATGCATCCGACACGGGGTGGGGAGCCACGTACGATGGGCTTGCAGCTTCGGGGGTGTGGACAGCACCCTAGCTGTACTGGCACATCAACTGCCGTGAGCTGTGGGCTGTATATCTGGGACTTGTACGCTTCCCTATGGAGCTGCACAGGGAAGGATGTATTAGTTCGCACAGACAACATTGCGACTGTTGCATATATCAACCGTCAAGGCAGTTTGCACTCGCGTCACCTGTCGCATCTTGCCCGTCATCTCCTCCTTTGTAGTCAGAAGCATCTGATGACCCTTCGTGCTATTCACATCCCAGGGTCGCTCTACACAGCAGCAGACGCGCTCTCATGAGCAGCACGCCCCGGCAAATGGTGACTCCACCCCCAGACAGTTCAGCTGATTTGGAAACATTTCGGTCAAGCGCAGATAGATCTGTTTTTGTGTCCCCAGACACTAACCATTGTCGCCTGTTTTATTCACTAACCGAGGGCAGCCTCGGCGTGGATGTGTTGGTACACAGCTGCGGGGCACGCGCAAATATGTGTTCCCTCCAGTGAGCTTAATCGCTCAGACGCTGTGCAAGGTCAGGCAGGATGAGGAGAGCCTTCTACTGGTCGTGCCTTACTGGAAGACCAGGAATTGGTCTGTAGAACTGATGCTCCTTGCAACAGCCCCTCCCTGGCAGATTCCCCTGAGGAAGGACCTTCTTTCTCAAGGAAGGGGCACGTTATGGCACCCGCGCCCGACCTGTGTGATCTCCGGAAGGTTTAGGTGATTTATCGCAAACGGTATCTAACACCATCACTGCAGCGCGAGCGCCGTCTACTAGACATGCGTACACGCTTAAATGGAACCTGTTCGTCGCTTGGTGCTCTTCGCAATGCGAAGACCCCCGAGAATGCCCCATTAATGTTGTGCTTTCATACCTTCAACACCGGTTAGATGGTAGGCTGTCACCCTCCACCATTAAAGTTGACGTTGCCACGATATCTTTTTTTTTCAGTTCAGCAAATTTATTTCAAGCATACAATGCAAAATGTACAATATGTACAACACAACAATTAAAAAAAAAAAAAAAACTACTGATAAACCAACAAACAAGATTCATCGCATGCTTGAAAAGGAGTGGGCTGAAGTTTAACACTTATTAATTCCCACCCCTCTTTCAAACTCTTAATACATTACATTTCCTTACACAACTTATAAATTACATTTCTTACACAACACAAACCCATAATCTTCATGCATTTATACATTATATTAGCAACAGGCAATCTGGCTTAACCAACTCTTATTCCTATTTCATATTTTTATAACATTCAAAAATCATTTCTTTAAATCTTTTCCTAAATTGTTTTATATTTAGACATTTCTTAAGCTTCTCATTTAGGTTATTCCACAGTTTCACCCCTTGTTTGGAAACACAAAAACTTTTCTTCCTACTATGTACCATTGGTAATATGAAATTTAATTTTCCTCTCAACACATACCCTCCTTCTCTCCAAGTAAATAATTTCTGTACGTTTTGAGGTAAATCATTACACTTTGCCCTATATAGAATTTGCTGTAACTGCACCAAATCTTTAAATTTTAGTAATTTAGACTCCATAAAAAATATATTAGTATGTTCCCTATAACACGCCCCATGAATGATACGTAAAACTCTCTTCTGTAAAATAACAAGTGGCTGAAGTGATGCCATATAATTATTTCCCCATATTTCCACACAATAAGTAAAGTATGGGAAAACTAATGAACAATAAAGCATATGTAAAGACTTCTGATTTAAAAATGGTCTTGCTCTACCAATTATTGCTATACTCATTGAAACCTTACTCCTAACATAACTAATGTGTGGTTTCCAGTTCACTTTATTGTCAATAATAACTCCTAAAAATTTTATTTCATTGACCTTTTCAATGACCACTCCATTCATCTTGATTTCAATTTGCAAATTATTTCGACCATTTCCGAACATCATTAATTTAGTTTTCTTTAAGTTTAGCGATAATTTGTTTGTATCAAACCATAATTTAATCTTCTCTAATTCCTTATTTGTATCCTGCACTAGCAACTATAGATCATTGCCTGAACAAAAATATTAGTATCATCAGCAAACAGCACTAATTTCAATACTTCTGACACTTGATATAAATCATTAATGTAAATAAGAAACAGTTTCGGGCCTAGCACCGCCCCCTGTGGAACTCCACAAGAAATTTCCAAGCATTCAGAACAATAATCTCCCAACTTCACAAACTGCTTTCGCTGAGTCAAATAACTTCTTATCCAGTTTAATACCTTTCCTCTAATCCCATATCGCTCTAATTTTCCCAACAAAATTTCATGATTGATGGTATCAAACGCCTTCAGTAAATCAACAAATATTCCAATAGTATGCATTTTGTTGTCTACTGAACTTGATATTTCTTCTATAAAATCTAACAATGCCAGTGATGTTGACCTTTTTGCTCTAAATCCATACTGACATTCATTAAATATATTATTTTTTTCCAAAAAGTTGTCAAGACGAGTGATAAAAAGTTTTTCCAGAATTTTTGAAAATTGTGGAAGCAGAGAAACCGGTCTATAATTTGTAAATTGATGTTTATCTCCTGATTTATAAAGTGGAATGACCTTAGCTATTTTCATTTGATTAGGAAATTTACCAGATTGAAATGATAAGTTATAAATATAGGTAAGAGGTATTGAAATGGCATCAATAACATTTTTCACCACTACCATATCAACATTATTACAATCATTTGAAGTTTTGTTCTTACATTTTGAAACGATTTGAATTATCTCACTTTCCTCTACCGGCGAAAGGAACATGGAATTTACATTTCGTTCAATAGAACAATAACCATATTGATTACTTCTGGGGTCAGGAACATTCTCTGCCAACTCTTTCCCAATATTGACAAAAAATGTATTGAATGTATTTGCCACCTCTATCATATTATAATTGTCTTTGTCTCCTATATTAAAATATTTAGGATAACTTAACTGGCCAGAAGATTTTTTTATTACTTTATTCAATATTTTCCACATTTCCCTCACATCAGATTTCTTAGTTTCTATTAATTTATTGTAGTAATCTTTCTTAGTTTTCCTCAAAATATTCTGCACATCACTCTTTAATAAACGATTTAGTTATTAGGTTTTTAAGAGGCGCACGAAGGCTGCATCCTTCCCGCCCTTCCTCTATCCCTCCATGGGACCTTTCCATGGTGCTGAAAGCCCTGCAGGCAGTCCCAACCATGGCTTTATTATGTCCCGTACGCGCACTGTGCCTCTACGTGGATCGCACAATTTGACTCTCCTCCGGGCAGCGGCATTATGCAAATAGCTCAATGCCAAGTTCATTGGCGTTTTAGTAGTACTCGAAGCAGATTGGTCTCTCTAAGCGAGTTCCCAATTCGTCGGTCACGACGTGACGTCTCCGTTCCCTTCCTTCAGGGAACGAGGGTTACATCCTAACCCTACTACGAGAACAGTTTGCTGAGGTAGATGAATCTGCTCGTGCTTTCAGTGTAACTCGGACTTATTAATATGACGTTTGCTGCAAACGAAAGAGAAAGTGGTTTGCGGATGAAGTATTATTTACTGATGTAAGTCAGAGATTTAAGGTCGAGGCATATTATGTAATTTTGGACAGACTAAAATCATGCCTTGCCAAACGTATTGATGCTTACAAAGAGGTCTATGATCTTTTTGGTGTTCTCTTTTGCAAGGACTGTACAGAAAGTGAATTGCAGGGCTGATAAACTGTCATCCACTTATCAAGTGGACCTAGATAAAACTTTGGCTGATGAACTGATTCAGTTCAGACATTTCCTAATGTTTTTGTTGCACTTATACTGTATTTTACTTTGTCAGCAGTGTTGGAGAAAGTTACTTTTAAAAGTAATGCATTACAATATTAAATTACTCCAAAAAAGTAACTAATTGCGTTACTTAGTTACTTTTCATGGAAAGTAATGCTTACATTACTTTTTAGTTACTTTTGCATTAATTTTCTTGGCTGAGGCTTGATCTTTTTCAGGCCTTGCAGGTGTTTTTTTTGACTGAAAAGTTCTGCATACAGAAATTGCATCTTTCATCACAAAAATGTCGAACTTTGGCCTGCCATCTCAGTTTCTGTCTCAAACTGTTCCCACACAGGCATGTACGCATTGAGTGCATAATGTGACTATGTTTAGTCTAATTCAGTACATAATTTTTTTAAACAAATGAATTAAACTAAAAAGTAACTTGCATTACTTTTTTAAAGAAATAACTCAAATATTAATGTGTACATTTAAAAATTAATGCGTTACTTTACTCGTTACTTCAGCAAAGTAATATTATTACGTAATGCACGTTACTTGTAATGCGTTACCCCCAACACTGTTTGTCAGTATCTTACTGTGAAGGAGAGAGGTCTTTATCTACTCTAAAGCGAGTGAAAAATGAACTTAGGACAACAATGACACAGAAACGTTTTTCTGCACTTTCCCGCTTGTCATTGAATCTGAACTGGTTAGGGACATAGATTTCGAAGACATCATATTCCAGTTTGCTTGGTCAAAATCCAGAAAAGTGCAATTGTAAATTGTTTGAGAATTTGTGCATAATATCACTGCAATTGTTTTGTTTGTGTTGTTCAGTTCAAGCAATGTAGCATTACACCACTGAGTAGTTGCACATTAACTACAGATGTTGTTATATGTCAGATTACAGAGTTGTTTTTTGTGTTCAATTTTACAAAAGTGACATGTTTATATTGATAGTTTCATTGTGAAATGTAATAATTGCTAATTCTTACAAAATCTTATAAATTATTAAGTGGATTCTTGCATGATCATTTGTGAGGTGGGTCGGGGGCACCACAAGGTCATACATCACTGCTTATTTTAAGGACTACAAAACAATACATTGTAATACATTTGGATATTGCTTCACCAGATCCTTGCATATGAGACAGCAGGTGCGCCAAGCAGGTTATACGAGGACTTTCATGTGTGTATCGTAATGAAAATAATGCATTATATCTTCCCATTAAACTTCATAAATCTAGTAGAGATAATGGTTTTATGTGTACTCAGAAGATGTGATTCACTGTTAACTGTGGGGTGCAGGGCTGTTATGGTAACAGGATACAGCGTGCTATGAGAGGGATTGTTTATTCATGTTAGTAAATTAAAGCCAAAAATATATGGGGTCAGATTTGTTTCGTATTTCTGAATAAATATACTATGATCCACAAATAAATATAGAGAGTTTCATAAATATTTTTTAAATCCACAAATGCACAATAAGCGAACCATAAATATATCTTAGACATTTCATAAAAAGGAAGGAAATTCACAAATAAATAAAATGGGATTTACAAATGAATTTTTTTTATAAATATATATTTTTATTTTATTTATATGTGAATGGCTTCCTGCGCATTTGTGGATCGCTTTCTGTGCATTTGTGAATCGCTGCACACATTTGTGGATCGCTTTCTGTGCATTTGTGAATTTCTGCACTCATTTGTGGATCGCGTTCTGTGCATTTGTGGATTTGAAACATTTCTAACGTCAAGACGTGCACAAGAATCCACAAATAGGTGGACTCCGCCCACCGTTTACTCCAGCCAATCAGACAACAAGCACACTGTGCTGACCAATCGTGGCACGATCTCCATTCAATTAATCACAGAGTCTTTTCTAGAAACATTGTGCAAAAGACCCAGACAGAGGAGGACTTTTATTATGACAGCGAGTATCGCTCACTCAAAGCAATGGCGGAAGAGCGCTAGTTTTGTACAAGTTTCTCGCTGTGTGAGGCATGAATCGTGTTGTTGTGGAGACAATAGCACCAGATTGTTACGCGGTGTGTTCATGTGCGTCATTAGAGTGAGTACAGTTAGGTTTGCATGTTAAAATTTCCGTTATTAATAGCGCTAACATGTTATTAGCTAAACTGTGAATCTACTACGCTGTAAAATCACTTTCTTTTGCTGTTCATCAATGTGTTTATCCTGTAATAATGTCAGTTATATTACATACGTTGTGTAAACACTGCTAATGGTGTAAAATGTGTCATTTGAGACACGTCTGTTTATTTTATTTTGATAACGTATGAGGGGAGAAGCTGTAGCTAATTTGTCAATGTTATGTATGTTTATTAGCATTAGTGTTACTTTGGGAATCCTGTTGTTATCTGTTGCAGAGAAACCACATCTCCACCTGCCTATGATCTGGCTAAGCTCTCAAATATAGCCAGGCACTCATGCATCTTCATTCACATGCCATGCAACCAAGCTCATAAATACAGCTCTGGTCTATCTCTCTTAAAGGAGCATACCCTCATCCTGTGCAGAGCTTCATTAAAGGACTACTACCAATATTCACCATTAGCTTCATCAACGACTGCTCTGCTATCCAAGTTGTGCCTCTCATTCAGAGTTCTGTGCTGTGTGTGCAGAACTGATCATTTAATTACACATTATGCATTATGGTATCTTTTAAATGAACAAGAAATTTCTGTGGTGTCTACATCTAATGTCAAGAAGGTTTAATATGTCAAAGCTGTTAGATAGTCTTACAGTGTTGTTTTTATTTTCCCTTTATGCTCTGAACAAGCTTATGCTTTTACTGTCATTAACAGTAAAATTCATAGAAGTAAGATGGATTTTTACACAAGTATGCAATCAAACAACTGGTATGTTATTTGTTTTTTATTGTGTGTGTTTTTTAGGACTGGGGGTGCATTCAGCTGATGTAGATGTTTGCCTAAAAGGGATATGACAGACGCTACATATCATTTCATGTGATTTTTATATGTTTTACGACTTGCATCTTTACTTGACCAGGTGTTAAAGATGATCAACAAAATGCCCTCTGGAAGGTCCTGAGCGGGGAATTCTCTGAAGTAAAGGATGAATTTGTGTTCATATTTCAAGTTCAAGAGGATATTAATTTTTTTGTCATACTGTGTTAATGAACAAGGCCTGAAGGTCAATGCCATGTTTCTCAATCAGCAATTGCAGTAGACAGGAGTGAATGAATGAAATGTGTAATGAACTCATTTATTTATGAATCAATAATTTGAAGGAATGAATAAATAAGCTAATCCTTTGTGTAAGCTTAGATGCAGACATTTGTTAGAGTGTGCTGAAATAAGTAGTACAGATTTATATAGAACACAATATCTTATCTTAAGTAAATTAAATATTAAATGTAAACAAACACACACACACATCTGTAATTTCTAAATGGGGTGTAAATTTAATTTTAAGTTAAGCCAAGCCAGATTTATTTATATAGTGTTTTTTTTACAAAGTTGCATTGCTTCAAAAACCAGGGAAATTACTAAATTAATAGTAAATATAATGGGTTATATAGTATTTTTCCAAACTATAGATTATAATCTAATAAAACATTATTTTGTTCTTCAACTATTGATAATTTAGACAAATAATATAAATAATCAGGAACAGACCAAACTATACAAGCCTTTCCAATTTCCACCTCACATTAAAATGGAACCTTAAAAGGATTAAAATTACCTGAGAACAGGAGTTTGATATTACATAAGGGATTAGCAAAATTGAAACCAAGATGTCTTTAAGATTGTAGCCGGATTATTTCAAGAAAGGCTATATGCTATATTAACAGAATTTACAAAATGCTAAACTTAGTTACTGTCAGCCAGGAAACAAACCAACACGGCAACAGAAGGAACCAAAAAGCCACGTGTGGAGTAAACAACTGCTAAAACCGGTTTTAATCAATTTAATTTGACAAATATTAACCTTGACATACCTTACCACAAAGTGTATTAAGAGAATCCCTAGTAAAGAATTATTGACAACTGTCAACAGTGCCCGTTCCTCCATCGGAAGGCTGGAACCTCCGGAGGTCGCATATGCAGGCTGCATAAGTCATCACGTCTGGTTAATTTAAGTTAACTGAGCATTACATCCTCAAATCATAAGCATTTTACAACAATTAACGACTAACTAAGAATAATAGTCAACTTTATAATTGTCTTATTTTAGAAAATTAACTGTCTTGATGATGTATGCAGCCTACAAAAGATTGCCTGATGAAATTCAACTGTGTTCCCGACCTAACAGTAAAACAAAATGTGATGGGTTGGAGGGAGATCTTTCCACGGTTGATCAATGCGTGTGCTTGTTGTCTGATTGGCTGGAGTAAACGGTGGGTGGAGTACCCCTATTTGTGGATTCTTGTGCACGTCTTGGCGTTATAAATGTTTCAAATCCACAAATGCGCAGAACACGATCCACAAATGAGTGCAGCAATTCACAAATGCACAGAAAGCGATCCACAAATGTGTGCAGCGATTCACAAATGCACAGAAAGCGATCCACAAATGTGTGCAGCGATTCACAAATGCACAGAAAGCGATCCACAAATGCGCAGGAAGCCATTTACATATAAATAAAATAAAAATATATATTTATAAAAAAAAAAATTCATTTGCAAATCCCATTTTATTTATTTGTGAATTTCCTTCCTTTTTATGAAATGTCTAACATATATTTATGGTTCGCTTATTGTGCATTTGTGGATTTAAAAAATATTTATGAAACTCTCTATATTTATTTGTGGATCATAGTATATTTATTCAGAAATACGAAACAAATCTGACCCCATAAAAATATTCACCAAGTTGTCTACTCTATTTGTAATGACAGATATTAAATTTGATTTATTTTTATGAGAAATTTTTAATTTCTAGAAATATGTAATACAGAATATGACAAATAATGCAGGATACCAAAAATTCAACATTTTGTTGATTTTGCGCTCTTCTGTGATTGCGAACATCTATAGGGACTGACTGGCAACGGAAATCTAACTCCAGATTGTACAGTCAGTATTTTGTCTCTGGTAAGCCCTCAATTAAACTAATAAATGTGACCATTTAGTGCATTAGATATGTGTTCGCTGCCAAGATGGATACAAATATGGTGGCGGCATGAATTGCTTAATTAACCATGAACATACCTGATAGCTTTTTGTAGATGAATTCTGGTGAGCATGTCAACACCATTTAACACCAAAGTGCATCTTTTTCTATTAAAAACAGCTTTTAATTACTCTTCTCCACATAGGTTCATTGTAAGAATGTTGTCCCGCCTAAGTTTTGATTCCTACTTAAATAAATGAAGTAATAAAACCGCACTTACAAAAACAGCCACACAATAATCCTGTAAAGCTGCTCTCTGTTCATCCTGATGGACAATTTAAGCGCAGTCACAGAAAATAAACAGATGCACTCTGAGCAGTTAAAGGAAAGTTTACACACACATGACTTGTATTAACAAAGTTTGGTTCATTTGGAAATATTGCCTTGTGTATGCGAACTGAACCAACATTGTAGCCATTTAACCCCCGGTTTCAAAACAAAGCAATCGATTTACAGGTCTGAAAACACCCTAAGATTAACTTTTATGATCCACTTTCAATGTTGACTAGTGTCTATAAATCCATTACAGATGTTATGATCTCTATATAGTCTCACTATAATCTATATGTGATTTCTGTCTGAACATCAGATCACAATCTTACCACAGTATCTTCAGTTTACAGTCAGGATTCTTCAGTACATCAGAGATCAGCTTCACTCCTGAATCTCTTAGATTATTATCAGACAGATTCAGTTCTCTCAGGTGTGATGGGTTTGATCTCAGAGCTGAAGTCAGAGCAACACAACCTTCATCTGTGATATTACACTTCTTCAACCTGTAGAGAACAGAGACTTTATGTAAATTATGCAAAACTACAAAGTTTGTCCACAAATTTCTAACATCCATCTCTTCATGTTATGTTCCTCTTTCAATCCCTCAGTAACTGAGACACTGTGTGTTTAAATGTCAAATAAATCCGGCGCAAACCATCCCTGATGCTATTTTGCAGTTTCAAAAAACAATTGCGCCACTGACCAAAAAAAAACTAGTCTAAAGTCAGTGGCGCATTGCGCGTGGTTCATTATGCTATTTTAAGGGCGCATGCTTGACCATAATGTATAGCGTGCACAATGCGCACACACTTTGCTTATCTAATCTACACAGATGCAACAGTTATTGTTGCAAATCATAAATTGTTACAATAAAAAATATTAACACATGAGATAAGGGAAATCATAATGGTGAGCATTGTGGTGATAGTTTTTATTTATTTTGTGTGGCAGCGTTAAACAATTATCATGCAAATAACGATTAAAATATTTTCATAAGTTTGTTGTGTGGCTGTATTACGTTTATTTTATGTAAATAATAATTAAAATGTTTTCATAAGAAACCTTAATGTATGTGAACTGGATTTGTAAGTGCACTTTGGGGTTGGACCTTGCTTGCGTTTCTTGGGTCCGATTTCAAAGCCCCCAAACCCTTGCAGAGACCCTCCTGTGTAGTTATACGGCGTGCCCGATTTATGCTGGCAAGCTTGGGATCCCCCCGTCTCGTGACATCATTGTAGTGCTTGGCGCAGCTGATGAGACAATTGTGGCTATTTCCTCTCACGCCTGTTTAACCAACGCTGATTTGGGCGGGTTTCTCCCATCCCCATACAAAACAACTTCTCTGTCTTTGACTGCTCTTACAAGAACGTCGGTCTTCTCGGCTGTAAACCGCTCCTGGCGTGCGCCTGGTAAATCCGTCATAATAATAGCAACCCGCCATGGAACTTGCGCCCTTGCGTTTAAAGGGAATGTTGGATAGCGTTCTGATTGGTTTATTTGACGTTACGCCAAAACCACACCTATGAATAATGAACCTACTTCAGACCAACCCCTTATTGATTTGTGCCCGGCGCAAGAGTTATTTCTCCCACCGGGATAATAGCAACAGCGCCCAAGATCTGCCCACAAAGTCACTTGCGTTTTGCGCTTCGCACTTGCGTTTCAGATCGTTAAAATAGGGCCCAGTGTGTTAGATGTCCTAAATCACATGAACATTTCTTTATAAATCTCTATTGAGTTCATGACTCACACTGTAAGGGTTTTGTCTTGTGTTCTGTTTGTTTTGTTGTCAGGCCTTTTATTTTGATATCATGTTCTGTTTTCAGTCTTTTATTTTGAAATCTGGTCATGTCTCACTCCACCTTGTACTTCCTGTTTGTGCACTATAAATCTGGTCATGGATAACATCTCACTGCGTAGTATTGTATGTGTTACTGCTGCATTACCAAGCGTATCATAGTTTTGTCTTGTTCCTGTTCCAGGTCTGTTTTGTATTCTTGTTCTTGTTTTGGATGTTTTGGATTTTGACCTATGCCTGTTATGTGGATTAGCCTTTTGTATTGCCCTTGATGGGTTTGTCTGACTGCTCTTCAGGGATTTTACAATAAACCTTCTTGCACATGGATTCCCTTCTCTCTCGCTTTGTATAAGCAGCCCATGTTGCAGAATACTTCACCATACCGGAATCCAGCAGAGGTTTGTAATATCCAATAATGTGGATTTGAGCCAGTGTATGCCACATAATGCCTCAACCTGGACTTTGGAGAAGTACATAGACTTTGCTCTTTTGTTGAGTGGTTCTACCTTCACCGTGGGAGCTGTAGATGAGAAGCACTACAGCTCAAACACGAGCTGACTAGAGCTGCTATCAAGATGGCCTTCATACCTGCACCCGAGCCACTGCACAAAATGGCTGCCTCACCTACCTCTCCAGTTCATCCCAAATCCCGCAGAATGAGGTCAAGTCTGCTGGATACTCAGATGGTGTCAGTACGGACGTCTAGGACCTCAAGTCTAGTTTTATCCTGTTCTATGGTTCCTACGACAACAGAGGTATAGAGCCTGTGTCTCCTGCACTGGCTACCACGACTAGAAGGTCCGAACCTGTGCCTCCTGCACATTCAGTCAAAAGTGAATCACCTGGCTTACCGGAACCGCCTGAATCGCCTGGCTTACCTGAACCACCTGAATCGCCTGGCTTACCTGAACCGCCTGGTTCACCTGAGTCGCCTGTTTCACCTGGTTCACCTGAGTCACCTGTTTCACCTGGTTCACCTGAGTTGCCTATTCCAGGCATCAACATTTTGTTGATTTTGCATTGATTTTGCGCCTGTTTCACCTGAGTCGCCTGTTTCACCTGAGTCGCTTGGTTTGTCTGGTTCAACTGAGTCTAATTCACCTGAGTCATCTGCTGCACATGAGTCACCTACACTTCATGTTTCGGTTAGAAGTTCCGAATCTGAGTCCCTGAGCTTATTGTCCAGACTACATCTGCTGAGCCTAAGTTTCCTGAGTTTTCTGTTACAACCATAAGGCCTGTTTTTGAGATGGTTACTCCTGATTTTCCTGTGTCCTGTAGGTCATCTAAGATTGTCACTCCTAAGCTCCATAAACTCTCTGCCCTTGCCAAAATGACTGTTTGCCCTCTGAACTCTTTGCCCTGCCTAAGACGGCCAATCACGAACTCTCTGCCTGGCTCTGTATGAACATTATTAACAGGGATGGGCAGTATTTCAAATACATGTATTTAAAATACGTATTTGAAATACAAAATAGTATTTTGTATTTTGTATTTTAAAGCCTTTGAAAAAAATGAAATGTAATTTGTATTTAAATACATTTAAGATGAGTATTTTTGTATTTTTAAAATACTCAAAATACTTTGAGCCAGTCAACCAGTGAGGGTGCTGTTTTCATGCATCAACTAGTTCAGACCAGACACCAGAGTTCAGGTAAGCAAATATATCTGTGCAGCTTTTAGTGGGCAATAATTGAAATGTTGGAGTGGGAAATAAAGCAAAGGCGATTGAGTTATTGGGTGTGATGTGATTTGTGTTATAACTGTCGCAAAAGGAAATTCAAATTCACACTTGCACGTTGGCAGGCAGTTGCACGCTACAGTTGCACTTGCACATTGCACGACTGAGACAGAGTGTGGAACGCTGACAAATTGGTCTACACTTTTGACTTAAAGGAAAACCACAGTTTTTTTTATATTTTGCTATGTTCTTACCTCAACTTAGAAAAATTGATACATGACTATCTTTTTTCAATGCATGGAGAAGGAGCGCATGGTTTGCGGCATTTCGACCTCAGTGCGCAGTGGCATCTTCACAGGAGTGGTGATGTTGCTGCGCCGGGGGTTGGGGTGCTGCGGGCTAGGTGCTCTTCCGCCATCTATTATAGTCTACTATCATTTTTTATTCACTTAAAAATCACGTTTTATTTTGTGCCACCATACTTACTTGTGTAACTATGTAACAGTCTTTAAATAAGGAAAACATGGAAGTGTTTGGTGGCTTCTAAATTCAATCCTGTTTGGATCCTAAGGAATAAATGGGACTAGGCTAAATGCTAACACATTCATGACATGCTGTGCAAAGATTAAGTGCACATACAGTATTGAAAAAAGATAGGCATGTATTAATTCATCAGGTAAGAACATAGTAAAATATTGAAAAACTGTGTAAACCTAAAAGGCTTTTATGCTTGACGTGCTTTCCATTGTATAATTCTGTGAAATGACAGAGGCCGACTCGTGAGTAATTGTTCTCAAAACCATCAAAAAGCAGCAATGAGAGGAATTAGTTTGCCGAATAATTTGTCTCGTGAGACGTTTGTAAATGCATGGATTTCTTAACATATAAACTGATTAGGTTGTGGGTCATTTTGACGACAAATGAAAAAGTTTTTATGATGTTTTTATAAAACATCACTTTACTTGAAGGGGTGTTCATAAGGCTGACATGACACATTCATAATCATGACATGACACGTCATGAATATGAAGGAGATTTTATGGATGTTTATGACAACTGTCATTAAGTGTCATTTGTTCAATTATGTCATTTTTAACATAACTGACCACTTTTTACCAGTGATACAAATATAATTTGTCATTAAAATGTCATTAAGTGTTAATACTCTTCTTATATTCTTCAGTTCATAATGTTTATTTGACCGAGTATTAATAATATTTGACATAGTATTAACACTTAATGCCATTTAAATCATGGTTTAATGTAATGTTAAACCACAAAAGTTTCTTAAGTTTGATAATTATTGTTTATAATTTATAACAAGTTGTGTTGTATTGGTTTATGTGTCAAGTTGCCATAACAAAGATATCTCAAACAATGTCATCTTTGCATTAAAAATTACATAATTGAGTAAATGACACTTAATGGCAGTTGTCATGGATGTGCATAGGGTCTTCTTCGTGTTCGTGACACGTGTCATGTTGTGATTGTGAGGGTGTCATGTCAGTCTTGTGCACACCCCTTCAAGTAAAGTGTTACCAAGTTTTTTTTCTAGTTTTTTATTTTTTACAGGGCAGGGGAAAGCAAGAGGTACGTAAAATAAAATGAAAGTTTCTAAGTAGTTGCACACATCTAAATGCTTTTTGGCATTCAGAAATAGACCCAGATAGATTTCAGTCTAATAGGGATACTTGCACAGAATCACCAATTTCACATGTATTTTGTGTATTTTCAAAATACAAAATACTGTATTTGTATTTAAATACATTTTTCCTCACACTATTTTGTATTTGTATTTAAATACATTTTTCGACACAGTATTTTGTATTTGTATTTGAAATACATTTCCATGTATTTATGCCCATCTCTGATTATTAAACTCTTTGTATACTCTGCTCTTGCTAACCTGTGTTCTCATAACCAGCCTGTGCCAGCCTCTCTTTCCACTATATTTGTCTGCAGGTCTAGAGCACCTCCAGCGCCACCCTGGTCTCCAATGTCATTGGTACTCTGGTCGGCTGTAGCTCCCCCAAGTATTTTTTGGGGGGGTAGTACCCAGACAAATGAAGGAGGCAGATGGAGACGTTTGTCCCATGACCCTGGACCCTCCTGGCGACACGACCCAGGACCGCCTCTGTCCTCTGGACTAGCCCTGCCTTTGCCACGAGGTTCTGAGCCTACCCGCCCACCCACGGACTCTGTATATTATGCTTATGTGTTGTGGGCTCCAGGAGTCGCCCTTTAGAGGGGGGGGGTTGTCTTGTGTTCTGTTTGTTTTGTTGTCAGGTCTTATATTTTGATATCCTGTTTTGTTTTCAGTATTTATTTTGAAATCTGGTCATGTCTCACTTCACCTTGTACTTCCTGTTTGTGCACTATAAATCTGGTTCATGGATATCATCTCACTGCAAATGTTACTTGTATGTGTTACTGCTGCATTACCAATATCATAGTTTTGTCTTGTTCCTGTTCCTAGTCTGTTTGTATTCCTGTTCTTGTTTTGGATGTTTTGGATTTTGACCTACACCTGTTATCTGGATTACCCTTTTGGATTGCCCTTGATGGATTTGTTTGCCTGCCCTTTGGGGATTTTACAATAAACCTTCTTGCACACAGATTCCCTTCTCTCTCGGTTTGTGTAAACAGCCCACGTTACACACACTTGTAATCAGGTATTTGATGTAAAAATCTTCCTCTATTACAGGAGGAATATCAGCTGGAGATAACATAACTCTGATCTTACATTTAAAGATGTTACATTGTGTGTGTCAGTGTCAATGATGGATCAATGTTCAGGACAAAACCTCTATACACAATAATATCAGCAAAGATTTCTCTTCGTCAATTTCACTTTTTTTGGAGTTATCATGTGCATGAGGAAATTAATTGATGAGAGGTTACTAGAACTTGAAATGAGAATGTATACACAAAACTAAACTTAGGACATGCAACTCTGGCTAGAGTGTAGAGAGGCCTGGTTAGCTTGAATAGCTATACTGCTTTCATTTGTTTTTTTCTTGTGAGCATAGAACTCACATGCACATGTAAATTAGACACTTTAGCCCTTATTAGAGGGGGGAAAAATAAGACAAAATCACACACTCTTAAATATCAAGCCACATATTTTGAATAATAAATGTAAAACGTATTAATATTCATTTTCAGAACTATATGGGCTACTTTTTTTAACATATCACCACAATTAACATAAAATGACTGAACAATACCCCCGTT
The DNA here is from genome assembly GCF_027580225.2 of Misgurnus anguillicaudatus. Taxonomy (NCBI): domain Eukaryota; kingdom Metazoa; phylum Chordata; class Actinopteri; order Cypriniformes; family Cobitidae; genus Misgurnus; species Misgurnus anguillicaudatus. The sequence continues at coordinate 49,449,197 of NC_073360.2, read as the reverse complement.
TTTTTTTTCTTCTTTTTTTACGTATACGTTTCAGTCTTTTTGGTGGTATCACAACGTTGGCGAGCTTGTTGGAGCTTAGTTGAAATTTTTCCACAGAATAGTGTGTCTGTATCACTGTTCCTTGGTAACAGAAAGATTATAGTGACCGTCTATCCAAACCGTTCCATCCCATGGCGAAATACGCAATCAAGAAACCCGTCGTGAAGCTTTGTCTCGTCCGCGTGCAAAAGACAGACACCTCTGGCCTACAGCGCAAATCCTGAACACATTTACTGTAGCAACAACATCAGCAGCATCCGATGCACACTAGCCAAAAGTTTACAAAATGGAATGAGCTTAACCATTTCTTAACAACAAATGTCAATTTCATTTTAATTTATAATGTCCATACTCACTAGGGTAACAGTTCACACATGCTAAGACGTTACCTCCGCTTCGATAGAGTTTTCATGGCCGAGTTAACCAGCTCCAAAAACAACGCTCACGCTCCCGTTTTACCAGGATTAAAACACAGACAATAAAACCCTGAAAACAACAATCCCTCATTCTTAACTTTGATAACCATTAATGTAATCGATCGTACAAAACTTTCAATTATCTCCTCGCCATCTCTCTGTGTATTGCTTCTTTGGTCTCTCTGTTTCTTTTCTTAGCCCCCCCCCCAATAATCCGGTAGGTTACAATACTGCTCTCTGGATGGCACTCATTGGATAACAAACAAACTGACACCAGACCACCCAATACAAAATAAAATGACAGTTGGTGTAAAAGTTACTCACAACAGCGGATATTGCAACATTTCACAACGTTATACTCAATAACTAATATGAATTAATATTTAATATTAATAAAAAAATGTTTACGTACAAAGGACAATTAAACTGGCCTGGCCTAACTGGCATATTTCAGTTTATACATTATATCTGTTAACAGAACACAGAATAAACAATATATAAATTTAGCAGGGTGCTACACTGCCCTCATGACATGTCCAACACCGTAACTCACAAAAAAAAAAAATCCTTAAAAGATTGTGTTAAGCAGACTATTAACATTCCCTTTAACCTATCCACTTGTAAAGAAAACTTTTATATCTAGTAATAGGAGGTGGGGCCTCTTTCGTGTCACTAATCTCAACTACGGTAGCACTATGTGTACCAACTGCCACTGACGTTGGCTTGCATAGCAAATCATAAGTTAGCCTAGTTGGGGGTTTCTTTAGTCTTTGAGATCGAGTTGTCTTATCAGAGCTTTTTGTTACACTGTCTAGTCTCAGCTATTTCGGCTGACTTTTGTATTTCAGTGTCTCTTTCTTTTTCCCCAACTTCTGTAATCACATTTTGTACCAAATGATCCTCCTCCTCCACTGCAGCAGGTTCTTCAGCTGCCTCATCCGTTTCTGGGTTACTTGTCAACACAGCCAGATCCAAATCCAGATTGAAAGGCTCACCATGATCAAGGTTTTGAGGTTCTGATCCTGGCAACTCTCGTGGTAGATAATAGTCATGCCATACACCAATCTCATCATTTTCGGAGTCAGATGTTTCTTCCAACCTGTCCTGTTCAGGTGCTGGTAAGCAAAGATTATTATATTTCTTTTTTCTTTGAGCTGTCGGCTTGCTCTCCTTCTTTTCGGGAGCTCCTTGTTGACCTCAGGCCGTAGCTGCACTTCCCTTCCGTTCAGCAGAATGTGATTTCGGTGAAGTGTCTTTTCAGATCCATGTCCACTCTCTGGCTTCAGTTTAAACACAGGCAAACCAGGCAGTTGACTCTCCACGATGTAAGGAGTATCTTTCCACCGATTAGCAAGCCTGTGCTTCCCGTGTAAACCAAAGTTTCGGATCAAAACCCAGACAAATATTAACCTTGACATACCTTACCACAAAGTGTATTAAGAGAATCCCTAGTAAAGAATTATTGACAACTGTCAACAGTGCCCGTTCCTCCATCGGAAGGCTGGAACCTCCGGAGGTCGCATATGCAGGCTGCATAAGTCATCACGTCTGGTTAATTTAAGTTAACTGAGCATTACATCCTCAAATCATAAGCATTTTACAACAATTAACGACTAACTAAGAATAATAGTCAACTTTATAATTGTCTTATTTTAGAAAATTAACTGTCTTGATGATGTATGCAGCCTACAAAAGATTGCCTGATGAAATTCAACTGTGTTCCCGACCTAACAGTAAAACAAAATGTGATTGGTTGGAGGGAAATCTTGCCACGATTGGTCAGCACAGTGTGCTTGTTGTCTGATTGGCTGGAGTAGACGGTGGGCGGAGTCCACCTATTTGTGGATTCTTGTGCACGTCTTGACGTTAGAAATGTTTCAAATCCACAAATGCACAGAACACGATCCACAAATGAGTGCAGCAATTCACAAATGCACAGAAAGCGATCCACAAATGTGTGCAGCGATTCACAAATGCACAGAAAGCGATCCACAAATGTGTGCAGCGATTCACAAATGCACAGAAAGCGATCCACAAATGCGCAGGAAGCCATTTACATATAAATAAAATAAAAATATATATTTATAAAAAAAAAAATTCATTTGCAAATCCCATTTTATTTATTTGTGAATTTCCTTCCTTTTTATGAAATGTCTAACATATATTTATGGTTCGCTTATTGTGCATTTGTGGATTTAAAAAATATTTATGAAACTCTCTATATTTATTTGTGGATCATAGTATATTTATTCAGAAATACGAAACAAATCTGACCCCATAAAAATATTCACCAAGTTGTCTACTCTATTTGTAATGACAGATATTAAATTTGATTTATTTTTATGAGAAATTTTTAATTTCTAGAAATATGTAATACAGAATATGACAAATAATGCAGGATACCAAAAATTCAACATTTTGTTGATTTTGCGCTCTTCTGTGATTGCGAACATCTATAGGGACTGACTGGCAACGGAAATCTAACTCCAGATTGTACAGTCAGTATTTTGTCTCTGGTAAGCCCTCAATTAAACTAATAAATGTGACCATTTAGTGCATTAGATATGTGTTCGCTGCCAAGATGGATACAAATATGGTGGCGGCATGAATTGCTTAATTAACCATGAACATACCTGATAGCTTTTTGTAGATGAATTCTGGTGAGCATGTCAACACCATTTAACACCAAAGTGCATCTTTTTCTATTAAAAACAGCTTTTAATTACTCTTCTCCACATAGGTTCATGGTAAGAATGTTGTCTCACCTAAGTTTTGATTCCTACTTAAACAAATGAAGTAATAAAACCGCACTTACAAAAACAGCCACACAATAATCCTGTAAAGCTGTTCTCTGTTCATCCTGATGGACAATTTAAGCGCAGTCACAGAAAATAAACAGATGCACTCTGAGCAGTTAAAGGAAAGTTTACACACACATGACTTGTATTAACAAAGTTTGGTTCATTTGGAAATATTGCCTTGTGTATGCGAACTGAACCAACATTGTAGCCATTTAACCCCCGGTTTCAAAACAAAGCAATCGATTTACAGGTCTGAAAACACCCTAAGATGAACTTTTATGATCCACTTTCAATGTTGACTAGTGTCTATAAATCCATTACAGATGTTATGATCTCTATATAGTATCACTATAATCTATATGTGATTTCTGTCTGAACATCAGATCACAATCTTACCACAATATCTTCAGTTTACAGTCAGGATTCTTCAGTACATCAGAGATCAGCTTCACTCCTGAATCTCTTAGATTATTATTAGACAGATTCAGTTCTCTCAGGTGTGATGGGTTTGATCTCAGAGCTGAAGTCAGAGCAACACAACCTTCATCTGTGATATTACACTTCATCAACCTGTAGAGAACAGAGACTTTATGTAAATTATGCAAAATTACAAAGTTTGTCCACAAATCTCTAACCTCCATCTCTTCATGTAATGTTCCTCTTTCAATCCCTCAGTAACTGAGACACTGTGTGTTTAAATGTCAAATAAATCCGGCGCAAACCATCCCTGATGCTATTTTGCAGTTTCAAAAAACAATTGCGCCACTGACCAAAAAAAACTAGTCTAAAGTCAGTGGCGCATTGCGCGTGGTTCATTATGCTATTTTAAGGGCGCATGCTTGACCATAATGTATAGCGTGCACAATGCGCACACACTTTGCTTATCTAATCTACACAGATGCAACAGTTATTGTTGCAAATCATAAATTGTTACAATAAAAAATATTAACACATGAGATAAGGGAAATCATAATGGTGAGCATTGTGGTGATAGTTTTTATTTATTTTGTGTGGCAGCGTTAAACAATTATCATGCAAATAACGATTAAAATATTTTCATAAGTTTGTTGTGTGGCTGTATTACGTTTATTTTATGTAAATAATAATTAAAATGTTTTCATAAGAAACCTTAATGTATGTGAACTGGATTTGTAAGTGCACTTTGGGGTTGGACCTTGCTTGCGTTTCTTGGGTCCGATTTCAAAGCCCCCAAACCCTTGCAGAGACCCTCCTGTGTAGTTATACGGCGTGCCCGATTTATGCTGGCAAGCTTGGGATCCCCCGTCTCGTGACATAATTGTAGTGCTTGGCGCAGCTGATGAGACAATTGTGGCTATTTCCTCTCACGCCTGTTTAACCGACGCTGATTTGGGCGGGTTTCTCCCATCCCCATACAAAACAACTTCTCTGTCTTTGACTGCTCTTACAAGAACGTGGGTCTCCTCGGCTGTAAACCGCTCCTGGCGTGCGCCTGGTAAATCCGTCATAATAATAGCAACCCGCCATGGAACTTGCGCCCTTGCGTTTAAAGGGAATGTTGGATAGCGTTCTGATTGGTTTATTTGACGTTACGCCAAAACCACACCTATGAATAATGAACCTACTTCAGACCAACCCCTTATTGATTTGTGCCCGGCGCAAGAGTTATTTCTCCCACCGGGATAATAGCAACAGCGCCCAAGATCTGCCCACAAAGTCACTTGCGTTTTGCGCTTCGCACTTGCGTTTCAGATCGTTAAAATAGGGCCCAGTGTGTTAGATGTCCTAAATCACATGAACATTTCTTTATAAATCTCTATTGAGTTCATGACTCACACTGTAAGGGTTTTGTCTTGTGTTTTGTTTGTTTTGTTGTCAGGCCTTTTATTTTGATATCCTGTTCTGTTTTCATTCTTTTATTTTGAAATCTGGTCATGTCTCACTCCACCTTGTACTTCCTGTTTGTGCACTATAAATCTGGTCATGGATAACATCTCACTGCGTAGTATTGTATGTGTTACTGCTGCATTACCAAGCGTATCATAGTTTTGTCTTGTTCCTGTTCCAGGTCTGTTTTGTATTCTTGTTCTTGTTTTGGATGTTTTGGATTTTGACCTATGCCTGTTATGTGGATTAGCCTTTTGTATTGCCCTTGATGGGTTTGTCTGACTGCTCTTCAGGGATTTTACAATAAACCTTCTTGCACATGGATTCCCTTCTCTCTCGCTTTGTATAAGCAGCCCATGTTGCAGAATACTTCACCATACCGGAATCCAGCAGAGGTTTGTAATATCCAATAATGTGGATTTGAGCCAGTGTATGCCACATAATGCCTCAACCTGGACTTTGGAGAAGTACATAGACTTTGCTCTTTTGTTGAGTGGTTCTACCTTCACCGTGGGAGCTGTAGATGAGAAGCACTACAGCTCAAACACGAGCTGACTAGAGCTGCTATCAAGATGGCCTTCATACCTGCACCCGAGCCACTGCACAAAATGGCTGCCTCACCTACCTCTCCAGTTCATCCCAAATCCCGCAGATTGAGGTCAAGTCTGCTGGATACTCAGATGGTGTCAGTACGGACGTCTAGGACCTCAAGTCTAGTTTTATCCTGTTCTATGGTTCCTACGACAACAGAGGTATAGAGCCTGTGTCTCCTGCACTGGCTACCACGACTAGAAGGTCCGAACCTGTGCCTCCTGCACATTCAGTCAAAAGTGAATCACCTGGCTTACCGGAACCGCCTGAATCGCCTGGCTTACCTGAACCACCTGAATCGCCTGGCTTACCTGAACCGCCTGGTTCACCTGAGTCGCCTGTTTCACCTGGTTCACCTGAGTCACCTGTTTCACCTGGTTCACCTGAGTTGCCTATTCCAGGCATCAACATTTTGTTGATTTTGCATTGATTTTGCGCCTGTTTCACCTGTGTCGCCTGTTTCACCTGAGTCGCTTGGTTTGTCTGGTTCAACTGAGTCTAATTCACCTGAGTCATCTGCTGCACATGAGTCACCTACACTTCATGTTTCGGTTAGAAGTTCCGAATCTGAGTCCCTGAGCTTATTGTCCAGACTACATCTGCTGAGCCTAAGTTTCCTGAGTTTTCTGTTACAACCATAAGGCCTGTTTTTGAGATGGTTACTCCTGATTTTCCTGTGTCCTGTAGGTCATCTAAGATTGTCACTCCTAAGCTCCATAAACTCTCTGCCCTTGCCAAAATGACTGTTTGCCCTCTGAACTCTTTGCCCTGCCTAAGACGGCCAATCACGAACTCTCTGCCTGGCTCTGTATGAACATTATTAAACTCTTTGTATACTCTGCTCTTGCTAACCTGTGTTCTCATAACCAGCCTGTGCCAGCCTCTCTTTCCACTATATTTGTCTGCAGGTCTAGAGCACCTCCAGCGCCACCCTGGTCTCCAATGTCATTGGTACTCTGGTCGGCTGTAGCTCCCCCAAGTATTTTTTGGGGGGGTAGTACCCAGACAAATGAAGGAGGCAGATGGAGACGTTTGTCCCATGACCCTGGACCCTCCTGGCGACACGACCCAGGACCGCCTCTGTCCTCTGGACTAGCCCTGCCTTTGCCACGAGGTTCTGAGCCTACCCGCCCACCCACGGACTCTGTATATTATGCTTATGTGTTGTGGGCTCCAGGAGTCGCCCTTTAGAGGGGGGGGGGTTGTCTTGTGTTCTGTTTGTTTTGTTGTCAGGTCTTATATTTTGATATCCTGTTTTGTTTTCAGTATTTATTTTGAAATCTGGTCATGTCTCACTTCACCTTGTACTTCCTGTTTGTGCACTATAAATCTGGTTCATGGATATCATCTCACTGCAAATGTTACTTGTATGTGTTACTGCTGCATTACCAATATCATAGTTTTGTCTTGTTCCTGTTCCTAGTCTGTTTGTATTCCTGTTCTTGTTTTGGATGTTTTGGATTTTGACCTACACCTGTTATCTGGATTACCCTTTTGGATTGCCCTTGATGGATTTGTTTGCCTGCCCTTTGGGGATTTTACAATAAACCTTCTTGCACACAGATTCCCTTCTCTCTCGGTTTGTGTAAACAGCCCACGTTACACACACTTGTAATCAGGTATTTGATGTAAAAATCTTCCTCTATTACAGGAGGAATATCAGCTGGAGATAACATAACTCTGATCTTACATTTAAAGATGTTACATTGTGTGTGTCAGTGTCAATGATGGATCAATGTTCAGGACAAAACCTCTATACACAATAATATCAGCAAAGATTTCTCTTCGTCAATTTCACTTTTTTTGGAGTTATCATGTGCATGAGGAAATTAATTGATGAGAGGTTACTAGAACTTGAAATGAGAATGTATACACAAAACTAAACTTAGGACATGCAACTCTGGCTAGAGTGTAGAGAGGCCTGGTTAGCTTGAATAGCTATACTGCTTTCATTTGTTTTTTTCTTGTGAGCATAGAACTCACATGCACATGTAAATTAGACACTTTAGCCCTTATTAGAGGGGGGAAAAATAAGACAAAATCACACACTCTTAAATATCAAGCCACATATTTTGAATAATAAATGTAAAACGTATTAATATTCATTTTCAGAACTATATGGGCTACTTTTTTTAACATATCACCACAATTAACATAAAATGACTGAACAATACCCCCGTTTTTTTTCTTCTTTTTTTACGTATACGTTTCAGTCTTTTTGGTGGTACCACAGCGTTGGCGCGCTTGTTGGAGCTCAGTTGAAATGTTTTCCACTGAATATTGTCTGTACTCACGATTCCTTGGTAACAGAAAGATTATAGTGACCGTCTATCCAAACTGTTCCATCCCATGGCGAAATACGCAATCAAGAAACCCGTCGTGAAGCTTTGTCTCGTCCGCGTGCAAAAGACAGACACCTCTGGCCTACAGCGCAAATCCTGAACACATTTACTGTAGCAACAACATCAGCAGCATCCGATGCACACTAGCCAAAAGTTTACAAAATCGAATGAGCTTAACCATTTCTTGACCACAAATGTCAATTTTGAATTTAATTTATAATATAACTCACTAGGGTAACAGTTCACACATGCTAAGACGTTACCTCTGCTTCGATAGAGTTTTCATGGCCGAGTTAACCAGCTCCAAAACAACGCTCACGCTCCCGTTTTACCAGGATTAAAACACAGACAATAAAACCCTGAAAACAACAATCCCTCATTCTTAACTTTGATAACCATTAATGTAATCGATCGTACAAAACTTTCAATTATCTCCTCGCCATCTCTCTGTGTATTGCTTCTTTGGTCTCTCTGTTTCTTTTCTTAGCCCCCCCCCCAATAATCCGGTAGGTTACCATACTGCTCTCTGGATGGCACTCATTGGATAACAAACAAACTGACACCTCACCACCCAATACAACATCAAATGACAGTGGGTGTAAAAGTTACTCACAACAGCGGATATTGCAACATTTCACAACGTTATACTCAATAACTAATATGAATTAATATTTAATATTAATAAAAAAATGTTTACGTACAAAGGACAATTAAACTGGCCTGGCCTAACTGGCATATTTCAGTTTATACATTATATCTGTTAACAGAACACAGAATAAACAATATATAAATTTAGCAGGGTGCTACACTGCCCTCATGACATGTCCAACACCGTAACTCACAAAAAAAAAAATCCTTAAAAGATTGTGTTAAGCAGACTATTAACATTCCCTTTAACCTATCCACTTGTAAAGAAAACTTTTATATCTCATCATAGGAGGTGGGGCCTCTTTTGTGTCAATAACCTCAACTATGGTAGCACTATGTGTACCAACTGCCACTGACGTTGGCTTGCCTAGCAAGTCATAAGTTAGCCTAGTTGGAGGTTTCTTTAGTCTTTGAGATCGAGTGGACTTATCGGAGCTTTTTGTTTCACTGTCTAGTTTATCAGCTATTTCGGCTGACGTCTGTATTTCAGTGTCTCTTCCTTGTTCCCCAACTTCTGTAATCACATTTTGTACCAAATGATCCTCCTCCTCCACTGCAGCAGGTTCTTCAGCTGCCTCATCCGTTTCTGGGTTACTTGTCAACACAGCCAGATCCAAATCCAGATCGAAAGGCTCACCATGATCAAGTTTTTGAGGTTCTGATCCTGGCAACTCTCGCGGTACATAAAAGTCATGCCATACACCCATCTCATCATTTTCGGAGTCAGATGTTTCTTCCAACCTGTCCTGTTCAGGTGCTGGTAAGCAAAGATTATTATATTTCTTTTTTCTTTGAGCTGTCGGCTTGCTCTCCTTCTTTTCGGGAGCTCCTTGTTGACCTCAGGCCGTAGCTGCACTTCCCTTCCGTTCAGCAGAATGTGATTTCGGTGAAGTGTCTTTTCAGATCCATGTCCACTCTCTGGCTTCAGTTTAAACACAGGCAAACCAGGCAGTTGACTCTCCACGATGTAAGGAGTATCTTTCCACCGATTAGCAAGCCTGTGCTTCCCGTGTAAACCAAAGTTTCGGATCAAAACCCTGTCCCCAGTATCTAATGGGCAGAAACAAACTCTCTGATCATAGCGTTGCTTGTTCCCTTCATTTTTCTTCTCTGCCATACTCCCAGCCAGCTGAGAGGCAGCTTTGAGCTCACTTTCATATTTTTGACATACCTCAAGTAGGATTTTGTGGAGGTGCCATCACTTGAGACCCCGAATGTCACGTCTACTGGCAGCCTGGCTTCCCTTCCAAACATTAGAAAATATGGAGAATAGCCTGTGGACTCATTCACTGTGCAACTGTACGCATGTACGAGACAAGGTTATAATCCTTAACGTAAACAAACGACTGAAATAAAAATTAAAATGAGGCATTACATTTACATTTACATTTTGTCATTTAGCAGAGGGTTTTGTTCAAAGCGACTTACAAATGAGGTAAACAATAGAAGCAATCATAGCAACACAAGAACAGCAATACATAAGTGCACTGGAAATAGTCTCATCAAGTCCAACACAATATACATAGCCAAGGGGTTGTTAGTATTATTTTTTTTTGATAAGTAGAGATACAGAGAACGGTAAATAGAGAAAGAGATAAAGAGAAAGGTAACTAAAGAAAGAAAGATAGTAAGTCCGTTGTTAGGAAGTGAGGTATTGGCGGAAGAGATGGGTTTTTTAGCCGAGTCTTAAAGACAGCTACAGTGTCAGCAGATCGTGTCACGACCGGCAGATCATTCCACAGTTGTGGAACAGCTCCAGAGAAGGTACGCGCTAGTGTTTTTTTTTCCCCCTATTTTGAGATGGCACCACAAGCCGTCACTCGGTGGCAGATCGCAGGGATTGAGAGGGTACATAAGGTTCTATAAGTAAGTGAAGGTAAGGGGGTGGTTTTAAAGGCCAGGAGCAGAGCCTTAATAAAGAGACAGTAACCTCAATTAACCTACTTAAGTCTGTGTCACTTATGTTAATCAAACAACCCAAGACAAACAGAAAATCACTTCTATTGCTCAAAAATAATAATAATAATATTTAATTTGTACAATAAAGACAGTGTTATAATCCATTGAATTTAATTTCTGTACATAATGCTAATTTTAGACCTTACTTAATGTGCAACTATGTTCCTTTTTATAAATGTTTATAATTTATTTATTTGTTATTAGAGTTTTATTTGTTACAACGAGACTTGAGACTTGACTTGGACTCGAGCCCAGAGACTTCAGACTTGACTTGGACTCAAGCTCAAAGACTTCAGACTTGACTTGGACTCGAGCTCAAAGACTTCAGACTTGACTCGGACTCAAGCTCAGAGACTTGTGAACATCTCTGACATGTGTACTGAGGTTCAGTTAAACATGAACTGTATGAAAAAGAAACACACACTAAACTGTAAAGGATATATAAAGTCAATGAGAGATCTGATCAGTAAGTAGATACATCAGCAGTCTCATGAATAATTATAATAATTAAAACTGCAAGCAGTGATGGAAGGGCCCTCGCACACATGACACCGCCACGCTGTGGCATAAGAATTAAAGGGAACAGTAGTAAATAGGCATTTAAGCATGTAAACATAGGTGAACCATTTAAAAGTGTAGTATAATGTGCCACATTTCCTGTTGCTAATTACAAATGACAGCGAGGTAGCATCGTGTAAGATAGCATGAGAGAGAGAGAGAGAGAGTGAGTGAGTGAGTGAGTGTGTGTGAGTATGAGTGACTACATGTAAATATTGGCACGTAGATGTGTTCAGTCCAGGACTCTTATTGATCATGTAAAATGTAGGGCAGATCTGATATGTCACTTCCTGTTGCCAGCTGGTGGCGCTATAACTATAAGTGACTATTGACATGAAGATGTGTTCAGATCAGGACTCTTATCAATCATGTGAAGTTTGGGACAAATCCGACATTGCATTATCATTGTAAACATGTTACTTCCTGTTGCCAGCTGGTGGTGCTATGACCATAACTGACTATTGGCATCATAAGTGACTATCAGTGACGCGTTACTGTAACTCCACTACTTTTAGCAGTAACGAGCATGTAACAAAGTATTTTTTTAAATCAAGTAACGCAATTACAATTACTGAAATTTAAATTAGTTCTTTACTCGCGTTATTCTATTTTGTAAAAAATAGACAAGACATATCTGACGTCGCAGGACCGTAGTTGGCGGTGCAATGATTCATTACACTTCATCATAGCTGACAGTGCATATAGAATGAACATGAAAAATCTAAACGGGGCAACATACCTTTGTTTAAAAATTGTGTGCAAGTCATAATCCATCCGGTCTCATGTTTGTAAATTATCTTTACCAAGCAATTGCAGTATGACATCAACTTGCATTTGTAGTCCACAAAGGTAATAAATCTAAGAAATGTTCATATATTCTTAGATGTTTACATCGGCTTCATGGAAGAGAACGATCCGCGATTGTTGTTTCCACTAAAATATTCACACTGCGCTGTACACCCGTGTTAAAACTCCATAGTATGTGTGAGCTTGCTTTTAGTTTTAGTTTCAGTCTCTCCGTATCCGAACAAACAATTCACTCGCTCTGGGTCCGTCTGACAAAACAATCCACTCGCTCTGTGTTCGTCCGACAAAACAATCCACGTAGCCTACTCCGTTTTCTGATTAAATATGTTCCTTTAATCCTGTGTATCATTTAAATCCAACAGAAAACAAACAATATATGACCAAAGAGCGCAGTCCCTGCGGCAAGCTTCACAAGCTGTGTTCCAATTCAAGGGCTGCACCCTACTAAGCATGTGATAAAAGGTGAGCACTCTGCCTTTCAAGGCGCTCAGAAGTTCGTGAAGAGAACTGAAATAAGACTGTCTAACCTTCGGAGGACCCATAATTTGCCTCACCTGCTGCACGCGCATCGCGCCTGTCAGCAGGACACAGCGGAGACTTTCTAACTTATTAAAATAAATATGAAATCAGAACAATTATAATTTATTTTAGAAAATATGACATGTTGACACAATTGTCTCCAAATTTTTAAAGAGACACTACACAATTTTAACACATTATATATTTTTGTAAACATGCAGAATATTTGTCTAAATGGTCTAAATGATATACATAAATAAACTAAGTTTACATATTTAGATAATTTCTAACAAACACATTCAAAGGTTGAATCTAAAGCCAAATAGGCTCCTACAGTATGTGATATATTAGAGTCTTACGTGTAAAATAGCCTATCCATATCATTTTACTGTTTGACTGTTCAGTACTGTTCATATTTACATTTAAAACACAGACATAAAAGTAACTTAAAAGTTACTTTTCTAAGTAACTAATTACTTTTGATATACAGTAACTGGTAGAGTAATTCAGTTACTTTTAAAAGAAGTAACTAGTAACTGTAACTAATTACTAATTTTCAGTAACTTGCCCAACACTGGTGACTATTGACATATAGATGTGTTCAGTTCAGGACTCTTATTAATCATGTGAAGTTAGGGAAAGATCGGACATTGCATAATCAGTGTAAACATGTCACTTCCTGTTGCCAGCTGGTGGCGCTATAACCATAAGTGACTATTGACATGTAGATGTGTTCAGTCCAGGACTCTTATTAATCATGTGAAGTTTGGGACAGATCAGACATTGCATAATCATTGTAAACATGTCACTTCCTGTTGCCAGCTGGTGGCGCTATAACCATAAGTGACTATTGACATGTAGATGTGTTCAGGTCAGGACTCTTAGCAATCATGTGAAGTTTGGGACAGATCGGACACTGTATGCCTGAGTTCCAGCAACTTCCTGTTCATAGCGAAACATCAAATTTGGCTGGCCGAAACAGATATTATATAATTTTAATATAGAATCAAATCCTTCGCAATTTAGCATCACAAAGGCCTTAAGATGAGACTCGCCAAATATGATGATGATCCGACGAAAACTGTAGGAGGAGTTAGTTAAAGTATGACTGCTGGAAATGAGAAAAACTGAGCCAAAATCTGAGAAATAATTCAAAATAGCTGACTTCCTGTTTGGTGTAGGGCGTTGCTCCAAGATACTTTTTTGTAGGGCTTGTAATAATACATGAGCATACCGAAATTCGTACATGTAAGTTAAACACAGTCCAAGGGCTGCTTCATTCAATATTTGAAAGTGCACTAAAACATGTTCCTTCAGGTTGCCAGCTGGTGGTGCTATGGCTATAAATGAAAATTGTTATGTAGATGTGTTCAGGTCAGGACTCTTAGCAATCATGTGAAATTTGGGACAGATCGGACATTGTATGCATGAGTTCCAGCAACTTCATTGAAAAACATCAAATTTGTCGGGCCAGAACCGACACAAATTTTTACGTAGAGTCAAATCCTTCACAATTTAGCATCACAAAGGCCTTAAGATGACACTCACCAAATATGAAGATGATCCGACGAAAACTGTAGGAGGAGTTAGTTAAAGTATGACGCCTGGAAATGACAAAAACTGCGCCCAAATCCCAAAAATAACTCTGAATAGCTGACTTCCTGTTTGGCTTACGGCTTTGCTCCAAGAGACTTTTTTGTAGGTCTTGTCATGCTACAGAAGCGTACTGAATTTTGTAATTGTACGTCAAACACAGTCCGAGGCCTGCTTCGTTGAAAATTTGTAGGTGGCGCTATAGAGCCATTTTCCCACACCTAATTCCAAAGCCTACACCACATGTCAATTTTCATCACTCTTGACATCTGTGCAAAATTTCATGAGTTTTCGAGTATGTTTAGGCCCTCTAAAGTCCCGCTGAATTCGGAGAAAAAAATAAAATAAATATAGCTGCAAGCAGCAATGGCGGGCCCTCGCACGTTTTTTTACCCGCTACACGGTGCGTCCGAGAAAACGATGCACGGTGGGCAAGGGCATCAAGTGGGTAAAATATCAGTTGGCTATTTAATCTTGTTTCTGAGCCATTTGGGGACTGTAGGTAAAAGAAACCCCACATTTTAGACAAACAGGGGCACTAGTGAGCCACTTAAGAGACACGCCTATGTCTGACCTGTTTGTCAACACTTAACAGCCGAAAACTCTGATGTGTGTGCCAAATTTAAAGTTCAACTAAGCACGCCAAGAGCCTTAAACATGCCTGAAATTAAAGTAAAGTTTGACGCGTTGCCATGGGAAAAGCGTTCGAGATGTCAAAAATTCCTTTGCAATTTAGCATTTACAATGTCTCAGCATCATGTTGACCACTTTTGGTGTCAATCGCATGAATCCCATACGAGGAGTATTCAAAAGTTCACAGCATGTAACTGTCAGCCTTAAATATGTGTAAAAATGAAAGTAAAGTTTGACACGTTGCCATGGGAACAGAGTTTGAGATATCAAAAATCCCTTCGCAATTTCTCTTCTACAATGTCTCAGCATCATGTTGACCACTTTTGGGGTCAATCGCATGAATATCCTAAAAGGAGTATTTAAAAGAACATCGGATAGAACTGTCAAAAAAATCCAGCTTTGTGACTGACACACTTCCTGGCGCCTGGTGGTGGCACTATACCCGAGACTCACAATAGGCACATCGGTGCGATCGGAATTTTCAGCCGAACAAACACCCCACGTGTCATTACAATAAGACATTTTTTGCCTTAGATATTAGACACTTCCGGTTTCTCTGATTTCGCAATGACTTTGTCGCTTCGCCATGGCAGAACCGTTTGAGATATCAAAAATCCCTTGCAATTTAGCAAGTACAATGTCTCGACATCATGATCACCACGTTTGGTGTCAATCCCATGAATCCCCTAGAAGGAGTATTCAAAAGTTCACCGCATGCATTTTTTGAACAATCCAAAATAGCCGACTTCCTGTTGGGCCGAGCTTAAATGTTAGAGGGCAAAAGTTGTTCGGGTCGATGAGATCTATATGTGTACCAACTCTCGTACATGTGCGTACATTTTTGCCCGATCTGTGCCCCAATGTTTGTTTTTGAATTACAGGGGGCGCTACAGAGCTCCCTTGCCACGCCCGTGGTCCGGCCTTTGCCCGGACCTGATGGCCAACGACTCTGACGTCTGTGCAAAATTTCAAAGGTTTTTGACTATGTTAAGGCCCCCAAATTGCCCCGAAACGTAAAAAAAAAATAATAAAAAAAAATATATAGCTGCAAGCAGCGATGGCGGGCCCTCGCACGTTTATTTACCGCTACACTGTGCGTCCGAGAAAACGATGCACGGTGGGCAAGTGCATCAAGTGGGTAAATATCAGTGGGCTATTTGATGTTGTTACTGACCCATTTGGGTACTGTAGGTAAAACAAACCCCACATTTTCAACAAACGGGGGCACTAGTGAGCGACTTAAGAGACACGCCTATGTCTGACATGTTTGTCCACACTTAACAATCGACAACTCTGATATGTGTGCCAAATTTGAAGATAATCTAAGCACGCCAAGAGCCTTAAATATGCCTGAAATTATAGTAAACTTTGATGCGTTGCCATGGCAACAGCGTTCGAGATATCAACAATCCCTTCGCAATTTATTATCTACAATGTCTCGGCATCATGTTGACCACTTTTGGTGTCAATCGAATGAAAATCCTAGGAGGAGTATTTAAAAGAACATCGCATGGAACTGTAAAAAATCCACCTTTTGTGACTGCCACACTTCCTGGCGCCTGGTGGTGGCGCTATACCTAAGACTCACAATAGGCACATCGATGCGATCGGAATCTTCAGACGAACAAACACCCCGCTTGGCATCACAATAAGACATTTTTTGCCTTAGATATTAGACACTTCCTGTTTCTCTGATTTCGCCACAACTTCGTCGCCTTGCCATGTCAGAACCGTTCGAGATATCAAAAATCCCTTCGCAATTTAGCAAGTACAATGTCTCGACATCTTGATCTCCACGTTTGGTGTCAATCCCATGTATTCCCTCGGAGGAGTATTCAAAAGTTCACCGCATGCATGTTTTAAACAATCCAAAATGGCCGACTTCCTGTTGGGCGGAGCTAATAGGTTAGAGTGCGAAAGTTGTTCGGGTCGATGAGATCTATACGTGTACCAACTTTCGTACATATGCATACATGTTTGCCCGATCTGCGCGCTCCTGTTTGTTTTTGCATTACAGGGGGCGCTACAGAGCCCCCGTGCCACGCCCGTGTTCCAGCCTTTGGCTTTCTGCGATCACGGAGGACTCTGACGTCTGTGCAAAATTTCAAGAGTTTTCGAGTATGTTAAGGCCCCCAAAATGTCCAAAAGTGTTGAAAAAAAAAATAATAATAATAAAAATATAGCTGCAAGCAGCGATGGCGGGCCCTCGCACGTTTGTTTACCGCTACACGGTGCCTCCGAGAAAACGATGCACGGTGGGCAAGTGCATCAAGTGGGTAAATATCATGCTGCTACTGACCCATTTAGGTACTGTAGGTAAAAGAAACCCCACATTTTAGACAAACGGGGGCGCTAGTGAGCCACTAAATAGACACGCCTTTATCTGACATTTTTGTCAACACTTAACAGCCGACAAATCTGATGTGTGTGCCAAATTTAAAGTTAATCTAAGCACACCAAGAGCCTTAAATATGCCTGACATAAAAGTAAAGTTTGACACGTTGCCATGGGAACAGCGTTAGAGATGTCAAAAATTCCTTCGCAATTTAGCGTCTACAATGTCTCAGCATCATGTTGACAACTTCTGGTGTGAATTGCATTATTTCCCTAGAAGGAGTATTAAAAAGAACATTGCATGCGACTGTCAGGCTTAAATAAGCCTTTAAAATGAAAGTAAAAAGTTTGACGCGTTGCCATGGGAACAGCGTTTGAGATATCAAAAATACCTTCACTATTTATCATCTCCAATGTCTCGGCATCATGTTGACCACGTTTGGTGTCAATCGCATGAATATCCTAGAAGGAGTATTGAAAAGTTCACTGCATGCAACTGAAGGGCTTAAATATGCCTTTAAAATGAAAGTAAAGTTTAACGCGTTGTCATGGGAACAACGTTTGAGATATCAAAAATCCCTTCGCAATTTATCATCTACTATGTCTTGGCATCATGTTGACCACTTTTGGTGTCAATCGCATAAACATTCTAGGACGAGTATTTAACCCCCTGGGGTCCAAAAACGCGGGGCCGCGTTTTGACGCATTTTTTCCTGTTTCCTGTGACATCCACTTAAAATACTCTGTCATTCATAATCATACACATACATGTAATACATCATTCGAAACTGTGAAGTCTCTACTTTAATGTGAGTGCCTTCATAATAACAACAAAACCGTGTTCTTTTGGCAAATAAAGAAAATAAACAGGGAGTGCATTCAGACATCTCTGTCTCATTGACCATCTTCCTCAAACACGTTACAAACATGAACTGATAACTCCGCCAATACTTGTCACACGAACATGATACATATGTCTAAAGAAAGCCTGAAATGTCTTTTACATGATGTAATTAAAATCTGAAGAAATCATTGTCTGTTTGTGTAATCGACATGTAAGTAAAGAGAGGTACAGTTTTTCTGGCTCGACCTCATTAGCGCTAAAAATTGCTAAAAATTAAACAATCCCACCTACCTTGTGCGCGCCATTCATATGGAAATTACCTGATGCGGGCTATGCAAACAAGGTCAACGCCCCCAAACAATGCTTTAAGAACCAGCGAGTTTTGACAGTTTCATTCATTTATCAACGCGCTGGGAAGATGACACGCTTTACAGGTGAGGAAGCTCTACAGATGCTCCTGGACAGCGAGGAAGAGTTCACCGTTTCTTCAGACGAAGAGCAGGACTCCGACGATGAACGTTTGTATTTTGAAGAGCGACTTGATCCAGCTGAGGATATAATTTCTGAAGAGTAAGTTTTACATACATTTGTTGAAATGTTGTGTGATGTAAACTTGTTTATATACTGTATACTGACTATTTGCACGCAGATATTCATAATGACTTTATAGAAACGTCTCGTAAATGGCAACTTGTATTTAGGCTACATTAAAATGATAGTTCTTACATTAAACAGTATGCTGATTAGTGTAATGTGAATATGTTATAAAGCAATATCACTAATATAACTACAGTGTTCATGCCGACTTATCAATTACACGATTATTTGCTCGGGTGTAACATTGTGCCGCGTAAACAAGACTTGTTGAGGCATAAACACTAGTCAAAATATATTCTAAGTAGTGATATTGTTTTATGATATATTGTATATTTACATTACACCATACAATCATACTGTTTAACGCATGATATCTCCGGGCTCATTTACAGCTATCTGTTCGGGTGTAAATGTATCGATGTAGTATCGATGTGCTGTAAATGTGTCCGGAGATATGTAATGTGTTAATGTTTAGCCATAAATATGTCCGGTAATGGCCCATTAACAAAGATATACAGCGCGTCTCTGTGCCAAATTATGTTATCTCAACTATGCTTTACCACCTTAGTATTGCTTTATAAGTTTGTTACTGTGGAGAATACATGATATTAATTATTAAAAACTTTTGTAGGAATGCTGCATCATTGTCCTCTTCAGCGGGCATCTGCAGAAATGCGACGGACATTCATAAAGGGTAAGTCACATTTGCGGGATTTTCTGTTTCATTAGTAGACTATTACTGATGTTTTGCTTAGTATTTTGGAAAGTACAAGATGGTAATAATGTTTTATGTATATATATAAAGTAAACATATCTGTATTTTCCGAAAATACATGATACAAATAATGTTTTTTTTTTTAGTAATGTGGCTTCGCCGTCATTTACTCGCACGGGGGCATCCAGAAACGAACCCGAAATTCATAAAGTGTAAGTTACATTTACCGGCTTTTGTGTTCTCAATATTAGTATTACTGATGTGTTGCTTGATTTTTTTTATGCATAAAACTATGATTGATTTTTTAGGAATGTTGCTGCATCACTTTCACCTTCGTTTGATACTCGCATTGGGAGGGCACACAGAAGCGCAATTGAGAACAAGAAAGGGTACGTCCACATGTAACCTTTTTTTTTTCTTTTATGCATTCACAATATTTGTATTACTGACATGTTGCTTATATGATAACAGTAAATGTTCATCATGCGCAAATATGCATGTATCTGTTCGGGTGTAAATGTTTCGATGTAGCCTAGTATTGATGTGCTGTAAATATGCCCGGAGATATGTAATGTGTTAATGTTTAGCCATAAATATGTCCGGTAATGGCCCGTTAACAAACATATACAGCGCATCTCTGTGCCCAATCTTATCTCAGCTCTTTACTGCCTTAGTTATTGCTTTTGTTACTGTGCAGAATACATTATTAAAAAAAGTTCTCAATATTAGTAATACTGATGTGTTGCTTTGTACTTTGAAAATACATTATATTAATTAAGATATGTTTTCAGGAATGTGTCTGCAACACCAACTTCGTCTGGTACTCGCACGAGGGCACGCAGCTGCGCAACTGGGAACAATAAAGAGTACGTCAACATGTACCCATTTTTCTGTTATGCCTGCACTATATTAGTATTACTGATTTGTTGCTTAGTACTTTGGAAAATACACGATGATACTAATTTAGTTTTTTTTAGGAATATGGCTGCAACACTTTCGCTTTCATTTCCTCGCACGAGATCACACAGCAACGCGACCGATATTCATCCAATGTAAGCCACATTTACCAATGTTTCTGTTATGCGTGTACTATATTAGTATTAGTAATGTGCTGCTTTAGTGCTTTGGAAAATACATGATGATGATTTGTTTTTTTTTTTTTTAGGAATGTTGCTGCATCACTTTCACTTTTACCCGGTACTCATAAACGCCATAGGTCTGCTTCAGTTCTCAAAGCAACTGAGACTAATGTGTAAGTACAGTTTATTAAAGTGTCACTACTACAGTAAAATACTGAGTAATATTTTTATTTTATATTTTGTTTTAAATTTTAAATTTTTCTAACCCAAACCATTTATTTATTTATTTACAGATCTAACACTGACAGTGATAAGGCCCCTGTTGCAAAGAGAGTCAAGATCAACATCCAGGCAAGCAGCAGCAGGTCCGTTCTGTCATGGAAAACAGAGACTGATATTGATGTGGTTCCACACACTTTGCGTTTCTTTCCTGCACGGGAACCTGGACCACAGCTGAGTCCTGCAGACGCACACACACCCCTGAGTCTCTTCAAAATGTTTTTTCCTGAGAATGCAGTTTCAACTCTTTGCCATAACACCAACGCTCAGGCTGCCAGGGCAAAAGCAAAGGGTTCCAAGTATAAATGGAAAGATGTCAGCGTCACTGAGATGTACCGCTACATTGGACTACTATTTTATTTGGCCATGGTAAAGTTGATCTCCATCAGGGACTACTGGAGACAGGACGATGTTTTCTCTGTGCCTTTTCCTGCCACAGTAATGTCAAGAGAGAGATACCGCACCATTTCATGGAATGTGCACATGAGTCACCCAGAAGACGACAAAGTAAATGACAGGAAAAGGGGCACAGCCGAACATGACCGTCTTTTCAGGGTCAAGCCTCTTATGGACACTATTCGTCAAGCTTGTATAAACCTCTATCATCCTAAAAGAAACTTGGCTGTGGATGAAAGAATGGTGGCATGCAAAGCAAACACAGGAATGACACAGTACATGAAAGCTAAACCAACCAAGTGGGGCTTCAAATTGTTTGTGCTTGCAGATTCTTCAAATGGATATACTGTGGACTTTTCAGTGTACACCGGGAAAAATAACTTTCCCACAGGCCATGGACTTTCATATGATGCTGTGACGTCTCTTTTGGACTGTAAAACTCTAGGCTCTGGGTACCATGTGTACATGGACAATTTTTACACAAGCCCAAAGCTCCTGGCAGACATGTTTGCCATGAAGTTTGGTGCTTGTGGGACTTACAGAGACTTTAGAAAGGAATGCCCACGGGATGCAACAAATGCACTCTCAAAGCAATCTCCCAGGGGCTCAATCAGATGGATTCGGAATGGACCTCTACTGTTTGTTAAGTGGATGGACACACGAGAGGTATCTGTCTGTTCAACAATACACCCTGCTTATACAGAAGAGACAGTGCAGAGGAGGGTAAAATCACAAGATGCATGGAGCACAAAGACATTTCCATGTCCTGCACCTGTGACTGCCTACAATCAACACATGGGGGGTGTTGACCTTTCAGATCAGATGATACAGTACTACACTGCACAGCACAAGACAATGAAGTGGTACAGGAAGATCTTTTTACACTTCTTGGACATTGCTGCCACCAATGCCTTCATTGTGCACAAGGAGCTATGTGGTAACATGACCCACAAACAGTTCATGGAACAGCTCGTTGTAGAGCTCTGTGGCATAACACATAGAGCAGAACCAAAACAGACAATGAGTACCCATGTGCCAGTTCCAGTAGCTCAGCTGACCTCAGATGTAAGCAATACTGCCACTGTTGGTCGCCGGAACTGTGTGCGCTGCAAGACAGTGCATGGTAAAAGACAGGACACACCTTGGAAATGCAAAACATGTAATGTTCCATTGTGTGTTCAGTTAAATAGGAACTGTTTTGAACAATGGCACGACAACATTTAACTCCATTCTCAAAGATTTACAGATGGTTTACAAATTTATATCTTATTTTTTATATTGTTATATTGT
This sequence comes from Misgurnus anguillicaudatus, assembly GCF_027580225.2. Lineage (NCBI taxonomy): Eukaryota > Metazoa > Chordata > Actinopteri > Cypriniformes > Cobitidae > Misgurnus > Misgurnus anguillicaudatus. The sequence continues at coordinate 49,426,891 of NC_073360.2, read as the reverse complement.
ATTTTTATATAAGTATTTTTAGAAGCACACCAAACTGTACATTCACAGCTGACATTTAGAATAATTTTCTTTTAATTAGAGCCATATTGTACTGGTCATATAAAATATTGTTATATGTATACATATTGTTACTTTATTGTTTATAATTACAATGAAGCTTCTTTTATTTATAATTACAATAAAGCTTCTTAACTCTATTGTATTGTTCATGTTTTTAGCATTTTTTGCAACCCTATAAGACTCTTTTATTACTAATTTCAGATAAAAATAAAGTCTTAAGTTTTTTGTATTTTATTGTAACCTGTTTTTTTTTAACTACAAGCAAAAGATTTTCTATTTAAGTCTCCCCACATTCATTCTTTTGTCCCAACATTCCTCACTGAGCCATTAAGGGGTTGGGTCTCCTCAGGTGTGAAACACATCAATATTCATGACCATTGACCCTCCCTTGCATATTGCCTTTACACAGCAAAAAGTGTCTTACAAAAGTTAAATCAATGTATTGTATCATGTGAATGAGTGGGTAAAATGGTTTTTACATCTTTTTGTAGCAAATTCTCTACTCTACAAGAGTAGATAACTTTTTTGCTTGTTCACAAATGTTTAGGATGTGTTCCTTGGCCTTATTTCAGCAACTTTTTGTTTTGATTTTTTTACTAACCACGCATAAACATCATTAACTTAAAAATACAAACATGTACCTACATTTAACTTACATATTATTATAGCACAGTTTGTGCTGAATACAGTGTTATGTGATATTAGCCATTAATGTGTTTTAAAGCCACTGAAAAAAGACCAAATGTGAGAGCATGTCAGAACCTCTGACAGTGTCCAAAAAGGGTCCGACCCCAGAGGGTTAAGAACAAATAAGCCCAGACTGGTTTCTGACTGGTTTCTTAAGACATAAACAAAAATGTTTTATTAGAAAAAGAATACTGTGAGATCATTTTGCGTGTATGTATGTGCCTTGTCCAGAAAAGATTGATTTTATGTTGGCTTAACTTTTGAAACACTTCTCTCTGTATGTACACTACTGAGGGCACTAAACGCTTGATCAAACACAGGCGGAGCGCTTCAGGAAGAAGATGCAGCAGTCGCTTCACATAAAAACGTTACGTTGTTTTTCATTGCTCTATTCAGCAAATGTATGTTGATGGACTACACTACAGTATGACACAAAGTAGCGCAACTCTGGAGCTGGACCGGACACACTTAACCGCATGTGCGTACAGAAATCTGCTCACTTGAGCGCCTTTTTGCGGTTAAATTGTTTAACCATTTAAACAATTGCAAGCCTTAGAAACAGTGATAAACTTACCCTATTTAAATTGCATATTAATCCGCAAATCGCATGCCAGCCGAACCGCGGATCCGTCACAACACTACCCAAAGCTTCGGATGAATGCCACAGCAGCGGCCGGTGCATTCATGTATGTTCGCGGCCGTGCGCGCGGAGCAGATACGTCACGTGTTACGTCATGGGCAGGTTGTAGGTAACGGAGGGAGCTATGACAGCGAGCTCATCAGACGTTTCCTAAAAATAAACATTGTTTACGAGTCGCGCGGCTCGAGTCCGAGTCGAGTCTGAAGTCTTTGAGGGTCGAGTCTCAAGTCGAGTCTGAAGTCACTGTGTGTGCGACTCGAGTCCGAGTCTCAAACTCGAGTCCCCATCTCTGACACATGTGACTATCAGAGAGATGATCTTACTTCAGTATCTCCAGTTTACAGTCATGATTCTTCAGTAGATCAGAGATCAGCTTCACTCCTGAATCTGTGAGTTTATTATCAGACAGAGTCAGATATCTCAGGTGTGATGGGTTTGATCTCAGAGCTGAAGTCAGAGCAACCCAACCTTCATTTGTGATATTACAACCACTCAACCTGTAATAATGTAAATGACACGATCTGCTGACACTGTGGTTGTCTTTAAGACTCGGCTAAAAACCCATCTCTTCTGCCATTACCTCACTTCCTAATAACAGACTTACTATCTTTCTTTCTATAAAAAAAATTACTAACAAACATCTCGGTTACGTATGTAACCCTCGTTCCGTCCAGAGACCACACATGGAGGTTCTACAGATCGTGGCGCGTGTGCCATAATGTGCCCCCTCATTGAGAAAGAAGGTCCTTCCTCAGGGGAATCCGCCACGGAGGGGCTGTCGCGAGGAGAGTGAGCTCTGGAAACCAATGTCTGGTCGCCCAGTATGGCGCAACTTATACAATGCGCTCCTCATCCTCCCTGACTTTGCACAGTGTCTGCACAATAAGGCTTACTGGGGGAATGCGAATTTGCGCAGACCCCTCGGCCAGCTGTGTGCCAGTGCATCCACACCGAGTGTTCCCTCGGTCAATTAATAAAACAGGCGACAATGGGTTGTCTCTGGAGAAGCAAACAGTTCTATCTGTGCTCTGCCGAAAAGTCTCCAAATCATGTTGTCGGTGCGCACTAATACATCTTTGCCTAGAATCTTGTTGATGAAATGGACGAGCGCAAGATATACAGTCCACAGCTCAAGGCAGTCTATGTGCCAATGTTACTGTGGTGACAACCAGACCCCCAAAGCTACAAGCCCGTCGTATGTGGGTCCCCATCCCGTGGTGGAGGCATCTGTGCAAACAATAGCATGCCTGGAGACCTGTCTCAGTGGCACCCCTGCCCTGAGAAATGCTGGGTCTGACCACGGGGTGAATGTGAGACAGCATTTCGGGTGTAATTATGATACGGTGAAAGCCGGTGCGCCACGTTCTCCTCAGGACTCGGTCGTGAAGCCAACGCTGAAGTGGTCTCATATTTGAGGCAGGTCAGAATTGACTGAACACGCGCTTCTGTGAGACGTGCTGTTAAACCGACCAAATCCAATTCCATGCCGAGAAAAGAGATCCTCTGCGTAGGGCAAAGTTTGCTCTTTTCCCAGTTGACCTGAAGACCAAGACGGGAGAGGTGTTTGAGTACACGATCTATGTGTGTGCACAGCATAGACGAGCTATTATGAGCCAATCGTCGAGATATGCCAAAATGCGAACACAGCTCTCTCTCAGGGGCTGCAGTGCGCCCTCCGCAACTTTCCTTCCAGTGAGGCGCACCGGTGGGACACAGTTGCATCGCCACCGAACGCTCCACCGTCGGGATACCAACATACCCCTTTGCAGCCCCACCATCAAGGGAGGCGAGGGGTGAGGGCTGAAACGGACCGTTCCGGGAGGAGAACGGGGTTCCCCACGACCGAGTCAGTTCCTCATGCACTTCGGGAAAGAATGGTACAGGTGGAGAGAGCTGCACGGATGCAACAGCTCTCCACTCCACACCGACCGTCTCCGCGGCCCGAGCGAGCATTGCTGCCATCTCGGGGTCGAAAACGGGAGCCCCTACCCTACCTGAAGGCGGGAGTGGGTCCGTGTTGGTGTCCGAGGATGACAGCCCCCCCCTCCGATGCTACGACAGACACTGAATCCCCGGGAGGACCGACAGAGGACAGAGTTAACGTAGAACACGTATTTTCCGTCTCCATCGGCACCTCAACTGGTTGCTGATCAGGGTGCTGGGGGCCACTGGACAAACCAGCTGACTTACCCAGCACCGTGATGCGAATGTCATCTCTCCAGAGCTTCACAGCCACCTTCTTAGGGGCACTAGGCACCGGAGGCGAGCATCCCGGAGGAACTACACCCGACCCCGCTGATCAGCGAGAGTCATGCCCTCACAAGTGGGGCATGTACCTCCCACGAACGACACCTCTGCGTGCTGTATGCCAAGGCACGAGACGCAACGATCGTGTCCATCGCGAGGACCTATGTATTTGCCGCATCCAGAAGTCGAACACGGCCGGAAAGACATGTTTAAAAGATGCTCCCGACTCAGGCAAGTGAATGCTGTCTTAAAAAAGACGCAAAACATTGCACACTCTTTTAGAGGAAATCACTCTTTTATGTGCTTAGATGTTGATGCAGCACACAGGGAAATAGCTACACGCACACTCCAAAAAATAGAAAAAAGAAAAAAGATATAGAGGTGTGTTATGACCCCAGTGCGAGTCAAAGTGTTGGTATGTTGTTTTGTCTTGTTTTGCAGGACGGTGTTCGAGTGTGACGTCATGATTGTGAGGACTTACACCTGTGTGGATGCTGGCGCCAGCGGATATAAGCAGTTCTCTTTTGAGTGACGTCGCTCGCTCCCCTCGCTTCCTGTGCCGTCCTAGTTCCTGTTTAGTTGTTTGCTTTAACGTTTATCACTGTTTTATTATTTACTTTAATAAATGTAATTCATTCTTTCATCCTTACCTCACGCGTTGTCTCCTTCTTTGTCACAGTTTGCGAGCCGACCGTGACAGGTGGAACACTCGTAGGCTTCGCTGAAGGGCCTTCGCTCGACCAACAAAGCAAAGAGATCTATCCGGTTAAAGAGTAAAGAGAGAGCTTCTCGTGAGAAGATTGCTGCCAGCTTTCGAAGCGTAAAAAGCTGATTTGATTTCTGCACCTGCCTCTCGTTAAATACCCGAGCGGCGGGGCGGCGCCGGCAGATGCAAATATCTGCATGACAAGTTCATTGGCGTATTTAAAGTTTCTCGAAGTAGATTGGTCCCGTGAGACGCGTTCCCAATTCGTGAAAGGGAACCCTTGGCTATGTATACTGTGTTAGACTTGATGAGACTATTTCCAGTGCACTTATGTATTGCTGTTCTTGTGTTGCCATAATTGCTTTTATTGTTTACCTCACTTGTAAGTCGCTTTGGACAAAAGCGTCTGCTAAATGACAAAATATAAATGTAAATGTAAATAAACACAGTCACAGAACATGAACTGAAAACTTTTGAAAGCTTTTGTGTATTGACACTATGGGGTGGTTTCCCAGACAAGGTTAGATAAAGCCAGGATTAGAATTATCTAGGAGATTAAAGTAGTTTTTACAAACACACTTCACAAAAACATTACTGGCATCTTGTGACAAAACAATGGTACTGATATATTTACAGATCTGTCAGTTTTCACTCCCTGCCCATTCTCCTGCACTTTTCCTGTTTTCATCAGTTACCTCTGGACTGCATTACCCATCATCCTCAACGCTCCCTCATCTGTTTCATGTTTGTCATCATCTTCACCTGCCAGCCATAAGGTTGTCACCCGTCCCAGTTTTACCGGGATTGTCCTTCTTTTTTTTCAATTCTCCGGGGACACTGAATGTCCTGATTTTTGAAAAGCTATGTGAATATGTAATTTAGCGCGCACGTAAAGAGGGAGACCTTGCGTCTGTGTGTGCCTCATTAAGCGCATGTAAGACAGAGAGCATCCTGATTGGCCTGTTTTGGTAAATCAACCAATCAATTGTCAGTGTGGGCATGCTTTTATCTCTTCTCCCGAACCGAATTATCTAAAAACAGGAGCGCCCCAAAAGCGAAAATATAAGACACATTTTACGCCAGACTACACGAAAGTTTACCCCTTTCTTATAAGAGTTAAAAACAATGAAAATCTTGTGTACAGTTTGTAACAGTGACTTTAGCATTGCCCATGGCCATGGGGGGTTAAATGATTGTAAAATACATGTTGAGGTGAGTTCATGTGCATTTTTCAGGCCGGCTAGTTGCTATTTGGACCTGTTTAAATGAAATATAAATAAACAGTTAACATAAATAGTATAAGCAGCTTATATAAATTGTAAAAGTGATTTACATATTTTAATATAATTAACAAACAATTGGGTAACACTTTACAATACGGTTCATTAGTTTACTAGATTAGTTAACATGAACGTCTCGGTTACGTATGTAACCCTCGTTCCCTGAAGGAAGGGAATGGAGACGTCACGTCGTGACCGACGAATTGGGAACTGCTTCGCGGGTGACCTATCTACTTCGAGAACTATAAGAAACGGCAATGAACTTGGCATGCAGGTATTTGCATAATGCCGGCGCCGCCCCGCCAGGTGCGTATATAAGCCGCAGGTGCATAATACCAAATCAGCTATATTATTGCTGAGAAGCCGAGCAACAGTGCCCGGCCTGAAAACAGCAATGGAACAGCAAACTGTGGCGACGGGACGTGACGTCTCCGTTCCCTTCCTTCAGGGAACGAGGGTTACATACGTAACCGAGACGTTCCCTTTCAGTCGGCCACTACGACGTCACGTCGTGACCGACGAATTGGGAATCCCTACCAAAACGCCACTGCAGCTGAACCCTTCCAGTGCCTGCAAAAGCCCTCCGCCCTCCACATAAGGGGCGGAACCTAAGGCGAAAATGCAGAAGGCCGGTCACTACCTGATCCTTAACCCACGATAGTGAACCAGCGAACTGGGGAAGCGTCTAAACTGAGCGAAGCTAGTACACTGAGGAAGCCATCCCCTAAGAAGGTTAAATGGATGACATGAAATATATGAAACAACCAACAGGTTGCTCAAAAAAGTCTCTGAAAAGTTTGGTATGCAGAGAGATGCAGAGCAGGCTCTGCTAAGGAAAAACGTGGAGGATTAGAACCCCACGGACTATATACACAAATGAACCCCACGTAGGGGACAAATGTGGACGCCTAGCCTACACAGGATTACAGAGAATACATCAGTGATAGGTTGACAGCGGATGCTCCGCAACATCGGCTATCAGGGCAGTGGAGGAGAGCCAAAAACAGTTTTTGTGACGTTTTTGCCTCGACGGCCTTCCATAATGGTGCAAATGTGCAGCACCAAAATAGAGGCTCCAAGCCGACCCTCGGCATTCTTAACTAGTTAGTATAAAGAACCCGAGTGGATACCATCTCTGAAAGGAGTTGTGGGAACTTTGGGCACGAAGCCGGGCCGGCGTCTCAGTGTTACGCTGAATGTAGCTGGCTCGAACTGAAGGCACGAATCATCGACCGAAAATGCATGAATATCCCCTATCCTCTTAACAGGAGCCAAAGCAAGGAGAGTTAACGTCTTCATAGTAAGAAATTTAACACTCACACTATGCAGAGGCTCAAATGGGGCTTCCTGGAGTGATTTCAGCACCAAGGACAGGTCCCAAGGAGGAATAGAGGGAGGACGCGAAGGATTAAGCCTTCGAGCACCTCTGAGAAATCTAATGACCAGGTCGTGCTGACCCACTGTCCTACCGTTTACGGGTGAATGGTGAGCTGATATCGCAGCAATATCGACCTTAATAGTGGATGGTGACAGCCTATTCTCCAAACGATGTTGGAGATATAAAAGCACAACACTAATTGGGCATTCTCGGGGTTTTTCACTTTGGGAAGAACACCAGTCGACAAACAGGTTCCATTTAAGCGCGTAAGCCTGTCTCGTAGACGGCGCTCGCGCTGCAGCAATAGTGTTAGATAGCTCTTGCGGTAAATCACTCAAATCCTCTGTGCCCCGTCAGGGGAATCTTCCAAGGAGGGGCTGTCGCGAGGAGAGAGAGTTCTGGAAACCAACTACTGGTTGTCCAATACGGTGCCACCAACAGCACGCTCTCCTCGTCCTCCCGGATTTTGCATAGGGTTTGCGCAATGAGGCTCACCGGAGGGAACGCGTATTTGCGCATGTTTCGCGGCCAGCTGTGTGCCAATGCATCCACGTCGAGCGAGTCGTCGGCTAGTGAATAGAACAGGCGACAATGGGTCTGCGCTTTGCCGAAACGTCTTCAAATCTGCTGAACCGCTATGGGGTGGAGCCGCCATTCGCCGGGACGCGCAGGCCAAAAGAGCGCATCTGCCTCTACATTGAGCATGCCCAGAATGTAAATGGCACGAAGAGACCTCAAATTCTTCTGACTCCAAGTGAGGAAGTGACGGGCGAGATGCGACAGGTGACGCGAGCGTAAACCGCCTTGACGATTGATGTACGCCACGGTCGCAGTGTTGTCTGTGCGAACTAATACGTCTTTGCCCCGTAACCTGTTGCTGAAACGGACGAGCGCAAGATATACAGCCCACATTTCTCGGCAATTTATGTGCCAATGCAGCTGGGGTGCCGTCCAGACCCCCGAAGCCGCAAGCCCATTGTACGTGGCCCCCCACCCCGTGTCCGAAGCATCTGTGCATACTATTGCATGCCTGGAGACCTGTCTCAGAGGCACACTGGCTCGGAGAAACGCACGGTCTGACCACGGAGTGAAAGTGCGACGACACGCAGGTGTAATGATAACACGATGAATGCCGCACAACCACGCTCTCCTCGGGACTCGATCGTGAAGCCAATGCTGAAGCGGTCGCATATGAAGCAGCCCGAGCTGAGTCACAGCCGAAGCTGCTGCCATATGCCCCAGGAGCTTCTGAAATTGTTTCAGCGGGACCGCACTCTTGCTCTTGAATGTATTCAGCTGTCAAATTGATCGAGTCCAGTTCCATCCCGAGAAAAGAGATTCTCTGCACGGGGCAAAGCTTGCTCTTTTCCCAGTTGACCCGAAGACCCAGACGAGCAAGGTGTTTTAAAGTTAAATCTCTGTGATCGCATAGCGTCTGACGCGTTTGAGCTATTATTAGCCAATTGTCTAGATACGCGAGAAAGCCCCCTCCACTACTTTGGTGAATACACGGGGCGACAGAGAGAGCCCGAATGGGAGGACTTTGTACTGGTATGCTCGCCCCTCGAATGCAAAGCGGTGAAACGGCCTGTGTCGGGGAAGAGAATCAATACGTGGAAGTACGCGTCCTTCAGGTCGATGGATGCGAACCAATCATTTGGACGAATGCATGGAAAATGCGCTTGGGCGTCAGCATCTTGAACGGCATTCTGTGAAGTGCACGGTTCAGCGAACGCAGGTCCAGGATCGGTCGCAAGCCGGCGCTTTTCTTGGGTACAATAAAGTAAGGGCTGTAAAACCCCGACCTCATCTCGACTGGAGGGACCGGCTCGATCGCGTCCTTCGCCAATAAGACAGCGATCTCCGCACGGAGGACGTGCGCATCGGCAGCTCTCAGCGCAGTGAAACGAACGCCGGAGAATTTGGGGGGACGCCGGGCAAATTGGATCGCATAGCCGAGACGAATCGTGCGTAAAAGCCAATGCGACGGGCTGGGAAGATGTTCCCATGCCCCCAGATACCGTGCGAGAGGGACTAAAGACACGATCGGTGTACCCGCGGCGGGCGCAACGGAGGTGATCGCCGGTGTGTGCGTAATGGCCGCACCGACAGCAGTGTTGTGTATGGTAACACTCACCTGAGTCCGCTGCTGGGTGGGTGAGTAAGGGAGGCTCTGCTGAAGACACCTCATGCCACTCGATGCACCCTCTGGCAAAGGAGGAGGAAGACAATGGGTTATGAGCCCGTAACTGTCTCCTACCACCTGAGAAGTTGGAGAGCGCGGTGGGGTTATAAGCCCGTGCGTCGCTCTCGTACTCCTCTGATGAGTTGGAGAACGAGGGGGGGTTATGAGCCCGCTCGCGTCTCCGGCGCTCATCTGAAGACCTAGAGATGTAAGTGGAATTTGCTCTTTCTGTGAATTTGTGGGTGCCGACTGAAAAGTAGGCGGAACAGAAAAATGACACAAAGGATTCCCCAACCGGCCCTCCTCCGGTGGGGGGAGTGGTGCCTTCACCATCTCCCAAAGAGCGATCCCCTCCATCTCTAGGCCGCCCTCGGCGAGGAGCAGGCTGAGGCGCCGACGTGGACGGGGCAGGCGCAGGACGCTTCCGACGTGGCATGATCTGAGCGATGGCCTCAGTCCGCTTCTTGGCTGCGGAGAATTGCTGGTCAAACTCCTCGACCGTCTCGCCGAACAGGCCGGTCTGGGAAACCGGAGCATTCAGGAGCCGGGTCTTATGAGCATCCTTCATGTCCGCCAGAGATGACACAGCCAGAGATGGCGTTCCTGGACTACCAGGGTAGACATCGCACGCCCGACGGGAGAACTCCGCCAAATCGTGACCTCCCGCGTGCAGGTCCCTCAGAGCCTTAGCCTGGCGAGGGGAGAGTAGGCTGGTCTCGCCAGGAGGAAGCAACACCGGCCGGACACAACTGCATCGCGACCGGCCGCTCCACTGACGGGATACCAGTATACCCCCTGGCATCTCCACCCTTGAGAGAGGTGAGGGGTGAAGCCTGAAACGGCCGGTTCCGGGCGGAAAACGGGGTTTTCCACGACCGTGTCAGCTCTTCATGCACCTCGGGGAAGAAGGGCACCGGGGGCGAGGACTGAGAAGCCCTGGCACACCCGAAGTACCAATCATCGAGGCGGGACGGTTCAGGTTGGGGAGGTTCAGTCCACTCGAAGCCGCCCGACGCCGCCGCCCGAGCGAGCATGGCTGCCATCTCGGGGTCAAATGCAGGACCCGCAACCCGACCCGAAGGCGGGAGCGGATCCGGATCCGAGGCTGACAACCCCCCCTCCGACGTTATGGTGGACATCGCGTCGGGTGGAGGCTCGACAGAGCGCAAGGACACCGTAGAACACGGGCCGCTCGTCTCCATCGGGACCTCCGCTGGCAACGGATCAGGGCGCTGGGAGCTACTGGACGAACCAGCAGACCGACCCGGCACCGTTATACGGAGGTAATCCTTGGCAAGTCTGGTGACTGCGCCCTTAGCAGCACCAGACTTGGAAGGCGGGGGTCGTTGTCGGAGGAACGACACCCGTCTCCGCAAATCCGCCATAGTCATGCCCTAGCAGACGGAGCATGAACTATCATGCAACGCTGCCTCTGCGCGCTGGAGCACCAAACATGAAAGACAACGCTCGTGGCCATCCCGGGGGGCGATGAACACACTGCATCCAGAAACGGAGCTTGGACGGAAATCCATCTTTAACAAGACGACCCCGACCGTGACACGAATGAGTGGCTGTCTTTAAAAAGACACAAAGCTCAAACGTGCTGCTCTTTTAGGGAAATCACTCTTTTGTGCGAGCTGGTGAAACACACAGGGAGAGGCAACGCACTCACTCGAACTCAAGTCCTAAATTAAGAGAGAGAGAGAGAGAGAGCGTTCTGATCAGACGCACTGAATATGAGCTCCCAATAATTAATATAATTTACTGCTGTTATTCAAGGTAAAACTTTGAAAACTTATGAAAACCTGTGTTTAAAACTGCTACAAGCAAAAAGGAAAGAAAAAAAGACATTATAAGTTTTAGCCGTTTTAGTCATTTAAGCGCTTTGGCGGAGATCAGCAGCGGAGCGCCGGCACTCGTCAATATAGATGGATAGACGGAAACAGCGCAACTCACTGATCAAACAACACAGCGCTGAAATATCTCATCTATCAAGATAAGATATAATAAGTCATTTCCTGAACAAGAATTAGTTTTACATTTTATTTTTTATTATTTATTATTGTTTACATTATAAAGAATAACGGTCAATAACGGACGCATTCAGCGGTTACCATGGAGATCATTTATCCTGCCGACATCAAAGCGGAGAAAAGAAAAGCGTTTAAACACGCACTGCTACAAGATAACCCAGAATGTCTTTATGCAGACCTGACATCTCAAGAGAAAAAGACCAATCTCATCCTGTACACAAACAGATCACAAATATGGAAAAACATCATTAATAATTATTTTCCTTACACTACCCACACAGCAAAAGGACTCCGTGGCGCATCAGTCGCGGAGTTCTCGCGGCTTCCGGAACGGACCCGCAAAACGGACTCGTGTCGGCGTCCACTTGCGCGCAGGGACGGATCCGCAATGAAGGCGGATCGCGGACCCGCCGTGGCCTCGCGCTGTATCCGCTCCGCATCCGTGGCGCAAATTCATTCATATATCCGCCGCGGACCCGCAACTGACTCATTAAAAGTCTGAAATAAGCTTCGGGACGGATCCGCAACGGATGCAGACCGGAGCTACTGACTCCGGAGCGGTTCCGTTACGAATCCGCTCCGGAGCTTATTGCTATCAGGACCGGGTCCGTTTTGGACCTGTTTATCTCACTTTTAATTCAAAATCCCTTCTGTTCTGTAGGATAAAATAGGATAAACTAGGATAAAACCAAAACTATCACTAGGCCTGGCCAATGCAGCAATATAGAACCTTAAATCTGCATTGTCTTTATTTTTAACCTAACAATATTGTAAATAGGCCTAACAGAAAAGTTTCACTAAAAGATATCAATTTAATGTACAAAAGTAATTACTACTCAATGGAAATATAAAATTGCCATTTACATTTATGGACAGTTATAGCATATTCTGTTTTTTTTAAAAAATGATATTTTTGTGGTCAAAACCTAATTTAGTGCTTTATAGGTCAATGCAAACATAAAATACTTGATCTATTAGGCTACAACTTCAATGAAATGCTGCACTATGCACAGCTAAAACATCTGACAATGAATAACTGGAGAAAGACAAGTTGTTCAACAAAAATGTTTTTATTATTATTTAATCATTTCTCCCATTACACGTCTCCTCGTTGCCCGATCTGTTGCCAGGTTGAACACAGCACCTGTAATCAAACAGACAGATATGGTATGTAGCATCCAAAGTCAAGTATGCTTATCATAGTAATGCCACAGAATGAAGTAAAAGTACAGTTTTCTCACTAGAAATGTCCTTGAGTAAATGTATCCTTAAAAATCACTTTAAAAGTACTAGTTACCCAAACTGTAAAGGGAATTCGTTACACACCTCTGGTTAAATCACCCTATTAACAGACGCTCAAAATAACAGACGAGAAGATTGTCTTTACCAACCACACAGTCGCTCTGACTGACACCTGCATTCATTTAGTCACTGACTGACACCTGCATTCATTTAGTCACTGATTAGGTCACATGGCATCTTGCAGTCTGACCGTGAGTCTGAACCGAGTCAAACAATGAGTAAATTGCCAAAGATTAATTTTCATTATAAAGAAGATGGCAGATACACTACACCAAAATTGCCAACATGTAAACTTAATAATGCACAGCTAGGGCTAAATCATTATCCACGAGTGTACATGCTAAAGTTTTCCTAATATCAACGTCATTCCATTCATTAGTATAATTAAAAAACAATGTTTACTGGCACAATTATATCAATAAATCAATACTTACTCAAAAGAGGGTTCAGCTGAACCGTGTCCCAGCAAGAAAATCTCGATTGACAGGTGTGCATTGTTTAACCGTTCAGTAAAGGCGCGTCCGAGGATCCGACATGGGTCCGTTCAGGATCCGCTGTATGACAGTAGAATTTACCGCGCTGCCGGAGGCGGAGCTGATCCTCTGCGCGGCTCCAAAACGAATGTGACAGTCACGCGGGTTTGGCAACTTGAACGCGGATCCGCATAGGAGTCTCCTGCTGTGTGGGTAAGAAGAAAGGGATCTGTAAAGGCAGTCAGATCTGCATTTATGAATCAGCTGATCACTCATCCCATTACCAATCCATTAATCTTTACAACAGTGGAATGATTTTAATTCAAGGAAATGAAGCAAGTCTACAGGCTTTTGAAGATGCATTTCCTCACATTAAAGAGAGAGTTGAGATTGAAACCCAGAGTAATGTTGAGGAGGTATTGAAGAGAGAGACGCGCACATCCAAACACTGGCAGGTGCCGGAATCCAGAAAATACAACTCAATAAGACAAAAATTGAAATCCGCACACTGAACTCACAAAAAATATTAATTTATTAAATCGAAGTGACGTTTCGGGCTACCACCCTTCTTCAGACTTCAACAATAAAAACATTTCAGCTCATACATATACCCACTATGGGTCACCTGACTAGTCACATGACAAAGGTGATTTGACACACCCCCTGTGAATACAAAGATATCAGTCAAAAAAATATATATCAAAAAAATACACACACATTTCTCTGTATATACATCCACATACAACAGTCAAAATCGAGTTTGTGCCATCATACAAATGTAAACAATGATTAAAAACTAGTACATCACGGCAATCCTTCACTCTTACAAAACAGCTAAGTCAAAGTAACCACAAAATGATTGAATAAATAGATACCTACATGTATACATGTGTACAAAGATCTTTAAGCTATCTACAAATATATATGTATACACATAGTAGTTTCGAGAGCTCTTCACCTTAGCAGAAATATAGATCATAAAGCATACATAAGAAATCACAAATAATATAAATATACTCTATACCCAGAGCCATCTAATACTGATAGACCTACCCATGCACCCCATCTCCCATGAAGAAGTAATAAGTGAAATATTCACCTAGATCTATAACTATAGTCCTTTACTAATAGCAATCTACAAATACATGTCAAAAAAAATATATTAATCAATTAGACCCTCACATAGTCCACACATTCAATCAGAGGAATGGTCGCAGATCAAACTCCTCATTCATTCCTTTTGGAAAAAGTGTATCTAAGGTGTATATCCAAAAGGCTTGTCATAATGGACAGAACTGCGTATGACAGTGAAATTCAAAGACAATTAAACAATACCACGTTTTACCGAAAATTGAGTCATAATCCTACACAGGAATTCAAATAGACTATTGTGAGGAATAGCGGACGAATGAACCCAAATGCAGACGATGTCGGGGAAAACAGAAAACACTTTATTTGACAAAACAAAAACCCACAATGGGGTACAAAACATGAAACACTGACAGATAACACTAAACTTGACTTGACCTTGACTCTGACTCTGACTTGTATAACTACACGAGTAACACGACACAACACAATGATCCTGCACAGAACAAAAGAAACACTGACATTAAATAGAGAAAACCAAACAAGATAACGAGCGGGAACAGGTGATGGGAATAAGTAATAATTAACAATAAGCAGGAGAACGAGGGAGCGGGGACAAATGACAAGACACCGGAGGTACATGCCAAACACAAAAACTAGGCATGAACCTCCACACAAGGCCAGGGACTGCCAGAACTCTGCCACCATGACAAAATACAAATTTAACAAGACTTCAAGGCAGAGTCCTGACAGTAGCCCTCTCTCAAAGGACGCCACCTGGCGTCCAAAAAGGGAACACACAAGACAAGAAAACATGACAGATAATAAACATGACAAGACTAGAAGACATCAGACTAAAACTTAACAAAAGGTGCTAAAAACAAAACTCAAACACACTGAAGTCCACAAAATACTCAAAACAGGACAGTCCATGGGGGTTTGGGGCGAGGACGCAGCAAAGGCCAAGCAGACCTCACTGATTTAGTCCGTTCAGTCAATGACTGCGCGGGCTGGGTCGACTGCGCGGGCTGCGCGGGCTGGGTCGACTGCGCGGGCTGCGCGGGCTGGGTCGACTGCGCGGGCTGCGCGGGCTGGGTCGACTGCGCGGGCTGCGCGGGCTGGGTCGACTGCGCGGGCTGCGCGGGCTGGGTCGACTGCGCGGGCTGCGCGGGCTGGGTCGACTGCGCGGGCTGCGCGGGCTGGGTCGACTGCGCGGGCTGCGCGGGCTGGGTCGACTGCGCGGGCTGCGCGGGCTGGGTCGACTGCGCGGGCTGCGCGGGCTGGGTCGACGCCGCGGGCTGCGCGGGCTGGGTCGACGCCGCGGGCTGCGCGGGCTGGGTCGACGCCGCGGGCTGCGCGGGCTGGGTCGACGCCGCGGGCTGCGCGGGCTGGGTCGACGCCGCGGGCTGCGCGGGCTGGGTCGACGCCGCGGGCTGCGCGGGCTGGGTCGACTGCGCGGGCTGCGCGGGCTGGGTCGACTGCGCGGGCTCCGGCTCTGGCTGCGCGGACTGCGCTGACGGCTGCACGGGTTGTGCAGGCTGGGTCGGTTGCGCGGACTCGGTGGGTGACACGGACTGCGCAGACTCAGCCATCCCGTGAGCCAGCTCAAACCCAACGGCAGCCAATCCAAGAAACGGACGGATCCAGGCGACAGCCCTCCTGAAAACCGGATCGGGCATGGCGGTGGCTCTCCAGAGCTCAGCAAAGAGTGCTGAGCGTTCCTGGTCCGTCAGCCAGGATGGAACTGGACCCACTACAATGGGCAGCAGAAGCGAGACAGGAGATGATGCGATGGACCCCGACACCGTCGCTGGGTTCAGTGTTGGCAGGATCATTCTGTGAGGAATAGCGGACGAATGAACCCAAATGCAGACGATGTCGGGGAAAACAGAAAACACTTTATTGACAAAACAAAAACCCACAATGGGGTACAAAACATGAAACACTGACAGATAACACTAAACTTGACTTGACTTGACTTGACTTGACTTGACTTGACTCTGACTTGTATAACTACACGAGTAACACGACACAACACAATGATCCTGCACAGAACAAAAGAAACACTGACATTAAATAGAGAAAACCAAACAAGATAACGAGCGGGAACAGGTGATGGGAATAAGTAATAATTAACACTAAGCAGGAAGACAAGGGAGCGGGGACAAATGACAAGACACCGGAGGTACATGCCAAACACAAAAACTAGGCATGAACCTCCACACAAGGCCAGGGACTGCCAGAACTCTGCCACCATGACAAAATACAAATTTAACAAGACTTCAAGGCAGAGTCCTGACAACTATTCATAAAAAACTTGATGATTTTCTTGAGTCAGGGGACATTTCTAAACCGGAACACACGTTTATGACTATCAAGTTTCCAGTCACACCAGTTTTGTATACATTACTGAAGATTCATAAAAGTTACAGAGACATACCGATGGGCCGCCCAATTGTGGCCGCTATAGGTTCTCTCACTGAAAATATTTCAGCTTTTGTGGATTATTTTTTACAACCTTTGGTGATTAACCTACCATCGTACGTGAAAGACTCTATGGATTTCTTGAAATTATTGAAGTCTATTGAACTAACGGATGAACCTTGTTTACTTGTGACCATGGACATTGAGTCCTTGTACACCAATGTACCCTTTGAAGGTGGCCTAAGAGCATCTGAGTTTTTTCTCAATTTACGACCAATTTGCAGACCCAGTACGAGTTGCATTGTAGAGCTTATTGAGATTGTACTGAAATCTAATTTTTTCCTTTCCGGCTCAGATTATTATCTACAGATATCAGGCACGAGCATGGGTTCAAAAATGGCCCCGAGTTTTGCCTCATTATATTGTGGACACTTTGAACATCAGGTCATTTTCAATGAACAGCGGAATCCATTTCTTCACAAGATCTCTCATTGGAAGAGATATATAGATGACATTTTTTTCATTTGGAAGGGGTCTGCAGAAGAATTGAGTGATTTTCACAACTTTATGAATTCTAATGCACAATCTCTCAGATTCACTATAGAACAGAGTGCACATGAGATGAATTTTCTGGACATTCTTGTCTACAAGGAAAGGAACACATTGGGCTCTACACTCTACAGAAAAAGCACAGATAGGAATTCGATCCTACATGGTGAGTCTTTTCATCCCATAGCCCTGAAGAGGGGCCTTCCTATGGCACAATTTAGTCGTATACGTCGCATATGTAGCAAAGATCAGGATTTTCAAGTTCAAGCTACAGATCTGGAGAAGCGTCTCAAGCAAAGACTATATAAACCAGAATGGATCGAAGATGCACGGTGTCGTTATGAACAGGTCTCTCGGGATGAATGTCTTCAACGCACTAAAGTCCAAAATTCTATTTCTAAGGTGAACTGTATTGTACAGTATTCCCCTATTGGAAATCAGATTTCAGAGATTGTTAATAAACATTGGCATATTATACAATCTGACCCTGGTTTAAAAGTTTTCACATCACCCCCCAGAGTAGTCTTCAAGAGACCCCCCAATCTGCGTAATGGCTTAGTTCGAGCCCATCTTCCATCTTTGACCTCTCCCCACTTCTAACAGGAGGCCCCTCCGGGCAATTACTTTCAACCATCCACACACAGGCAAGTCTTTTGACATCAAAGGTACTATCACATGTCACACATATAATGTAATTTACATGTTGAAATGCCCATGTGGTCGTGCATACATAGGAAAGACTACGAGACCCTTAAAGACTAGAATTTCTGAACATCGATCCAACATCAGAAATTGTGATCCAAAAAGCCCTGTTGCTGTTCATTTCACTCAAAGCTCACAAAATTTGGCTTCTCTCAGATATTGTGGAATTGAGGTAGTAAAAACACCTCCAAGAGGGGGTGATATTAATTCCTTACTTTTAAGACGAGAAGCCTTTTGGATATACACCTTAGATACACTTTTTCCAAAAGGAATGAATGAGGAGTTTGATCTGCGACCATTCCTCTGATTGAATGTGTGGACTATGTGAGGGTCTAATTGATTAATATATATTTTTTGACATGTATTTGTGGATTGCTATTAGTAAAGGACTATAGTTATAGATCTAGGTGAATATTTCACTTATTACTTCTTCATGGGAGATGGGGTGCATGGGTAGGTCTATCAGTATTAGATGGCTCTGGGTAGAGAGTATATTTATATTATTTGTGATTTCTTATGTATGCTTTATGATCTATATTTCTGCTAAGGTGAAGAGCTCTCGAAACTACTATGTGTATACATATATATTTGTAGATAGCTTAAAGATCTTTGTACACATGTATACATGTAGGTATCTATTTATTCAATCATTTTGTGGTTACTTTGACTTAGCTGTTTTGTAAGAGTGAAGGATTGCCGTGGTGTACTAGTTTTTAATCATTGTTTACATTGGTATGATGGCACAACCTCGATTTTGACTGTTGTATGTGGATGTATATACAGAGAAATGTGTGTGTAATTTTTTTGATATATATTTTTTTGACTGATATCTTTGTATTCACAGGGGGTGTGTCAAATCACCTTTGTCATGTGACTAGTCAGGTGACCCATAGTGGGTATATGTATGAGCTGAAATGTTTTTATTGTTGAAGTCTGACTTCGGTGGTAGCCCGAAACGTCACTTCGATTTAATAAATCAATATTTTTGTGAGTTCAGTGTGCGGATTTCAATTTTTGTCTTATTGAATAATGTTGAGGAGGTATCTGAAGAAGAGAATGAACCAATGCCGTGTTCTTCTGTCAACATATCTTCTGCTCCTTTTGATGAAGTGATGGTCACAAACACATCCACTTATCTGCAATGTCTCCCTGAGAAAATCACTCTCTTAGAAATGGAGGTGTCGGAATTAAAACAGCTCATTCTCTGTCGCCCAGATGAATTTACTTTAAAAAATCTTATGGCTGAGATTAAAGATCTGCAAAACAGCAACATCAATCTTAGGGCTGAAATTACAAAAATGAAAGAGGACACAACACAGAGAGAAAGAAATCTTGAGAGAAATATTGAAGAGCTAAATGAAAAGCTAAAAAGAACAACAAAAAGACAAAGAAAGTGAACCTACTAACAACAGCACAGAAGATGATGAACTGCACGAGGAAATGACATCACACAACACAATAACAACAGACACAGAAAACAGCCATGTTAATGAGACCACCGATATGCAGCCCCCCATCCAAAGATTATCAGAGACAGCTCAGGCTTCAGTAGTTCTGATGATGGACTCAAACGGTAAAAACCTAAATCCCAGGAAATTTTTCCCCAGACAGAGAGTTTTAGCTCTCCGCTGCAGAAACACAGACCGTGCTCGTGAACTGCTCTCTACAGATGAACTTGGAAAACCTCAGTATATCATCATTCATACAGGTACAAATTACCTTCACAGTTTAAAAGAAGGAACAGCCCAGGCTATGTATGAGATGGCAGAGAAAGCCTCACAAACATTTCCCACTACACGTGTGCTGATCTCCACTTTGCTCCCACGACACGACTTACCTCCATCTGTAATCGAAGAGATCAATGAGGAGATCCATCGCACCTGCTCCAGTCTGCCCAATGTACATATAGTTCATCATAGCTCTATAAGACTCTGGCACCTGTATGATGGTCTTCATTTGAACCAAGATGGCATTAAGATATTTGCCAAATCTATCAAAGATGTTGCTTATGGGCGTTCACCCACACCTGGCTATAGAGGAACAGGAAATGATATCAGAATGCAACCACTTGTTCCTTCAGAACCTTCTCAGACAAAACCATCACAAATCCCCCACAGACAACACATGCCTTCAAGATGGACTCGGAGACAATAAGGGAGACAACCCTATGCTGAAGCCCGTCCCCAGCACCCTCCACCTGTGCCGAACCAGCAGACACTGAGCTACGTCCACCATCCAAGATCTGAGCCAACTCATCAGACTCTGAGCCATGCCCAGTGTCCTCCACCAGAGGAGTCCCTACAGAATATGAGCTACATCCACCCTCCTCAAACTGGGCTGATCCAGCAGAAAACAAGCTATGTTCACCGTCCTCAACCTGGGCTGACCCAGCAGAAACTGAGCAACGTCCATCATCCTCCAGCTGGGCCAACCCAGCAGACACTGAGCTACATCCACTGTCCTCAACCTAAGCTGACCCAACAAATTCTGAGCCACGCACAGTGTCCTCCACCTGAGTCGACCCTTCAGAATCTGAGCTACGTCCATCGTCCTCAATCTGGGCCGACCCAACAGATTCTGAGCCATGCACAGTGTCCTCCACCAGAGTCGAACTCACAGAATCTAAGCTACGCCCACTGTCTTCAAACTGGGCCGACCCAGCAGAAACTGAGCTATGTCCACCGTCCTCAACCTGAGACAAACCAGCAAACTCAGAGCTGCAATCGGCGTCCTCCACCTGGGCCGACCCAGCAGAAACTGAGCTACGCCCAGGTATTATCGCAACAGCAGGCCTCCTCATCATCAGCCCATGAACTTAATTCTGCTGATGTGGGAGAAATTAAACATTTGCTAAATCTTCTGTGCAACAAAATGTTTAATTAGAAATGCACATTTGATCATTTAGTTGACTCAATATGTCAACATTTGAAATGCATAATCTTTTAAATAATAGTTATTTATTTACTTTTATTGTTTTGTTTTGTTTATTATTTTGTACTAGAAGTTGTTAGTTTTTACCTTCAGATAAACAGCAGTATTTTAATCACTTAATACTTAAAACGTAAAAATGTTAAATATTAGCTTTTGGAATATTCAGGGTTTGTGCTCTAAAACTTTTGGGTTAAAAAGCACAAACTCAGATTTTTTGGATAACATTGGAAATGTCGATATATTGATACTAACAGAAACTTGGTGTCGATCGGATGTGTCCACTCAATGTCCCGCAGGTTATTCTGAGATTATAGTACCTTCCTGGCAGTGGCGGAGCCAGAGGGGTGTCCAAATTTAATGCGCTACTTTCACTTAATCGCTATGTTTATTTTCGACGTGCGGCAGCGCAGCACATTGTTAAAAACAAACATTATGAATAACCCTACGGTCGCGGCGCAAACTCTTTATTTTTCAATCACTGCGGAAAGAGACTTGGATTACTCTGCTGATTTTGGACATACAGAAATGATTTATACATCATTTAAAACGTTAAAGTGTCATTTTGTGTGTGTCTATAAAAACTGAATGTTGTGCTTTTCACAAAATTAAGAAAATATACATAATGCGCGTTCTGTTATCTCTCCATCAGTGACGTCTTTTTAAAAACGCGTCAGAAAAATTACTGTAACTTAACGAATACTTTTCATACCATCAGAAGATAAATGTCATGTCTACATAATGCTTGGAATCTCTTTAAAATGATGTAAGTGAAGTCGTACATTTTGCTAATACTACATGATTTCACCATATGCTGGAAGTGTGGTAATTGTCTTGTGGACTGAATAAAGTCTAAGATTGCCAAT
Source organism: Misgurnus anguillicaudatus (assembly GCF_027580225.2). Taxonomy (NCBI): domain Eukaryota; kingdom Metazoa; phylum Chordata; class Actinopteri; order Cypriniformes; family Cobitidae; genus Misgurnus; species Misgurnus anguillicaudatus. Next base: position 49,405,342 of record NC_073360.2, on the reverse strand, counting down.
TCTTTTTACAACAAAACCCAGCACCATGTTTTCATTCTTGACGTGATCTTTATAGGCTACTGTATGATTGTTAATTCGACTGGATTGCCACATTGAACTTGAAAGCGCGACGCGCATATCCGATAGTGCGCGTGCACAGCCAGAGCTTAAATGACTTCATGTTCGCGTCTTTTTGGCTTAAACGGAGAAATGCTCATATGTCAAAATAGCTGTCTTGGTGATTTTCATACTAAACATTTGGTTACTGTACCTCTTAAACGAATAAAAATTTTATTGCATTCGGTCTTAGCCTAACCTGTTGAAGTCTCTCTGTCATTTAAGTTAATTAAATATCAAAACTTTTGCATCTTCTGTATCTTCGTAAATAAAGATTAATCGAAACATCCTTTGTGTTGAGCTCTGCTATTTGAAGTAAGTTTAAGGTTTATCATGGAGTTTAGCTTTCCTGATCTTTTGCTTCATTAAAGGGATAGTTCACAAAATGAAAATTCTGTCATCATTTTACATCCTTATGTTGTTCTAAACCTGTACGAATTTCTTTTTTCTGATGAACACAAAAGAAGATATTTTGATAAATGATGGTATGCACACAGCTGTTAACCATTGACTTCCATAGTAGGAATAAAAACAACATAATGGAATTCAATGGATATACCATTAATTGTGTGCTTACCATCATTTATCAAAATATCTTCTTTTGTGTTTATTAAAATAAAATACAGGTTTAGAACAACATAAGGGTGAGTAAATGATGACAGAATTTTCATTTTTGGGTGAATCCCTTTAACAGACAGTAAATGAGATGTAAGAAATACAGTAGAAAGATTTAAAATTCACCCTTATTATGTTTACATCTAATGCGATCAAAAGATTCATTTATGCATTCTTGACACATGGTTATACGTCATTTTCTTTTATGGACTATAGACCCCCTAAAGTGGCTTTGGCCACCCCCTGGCTACCCCATTAAAAAAATTCTAGTTCCGCCACTGCTTCCTGGAAACTTAACACAATACATTGTGGCAGAGATTCTGGAGGTTTAGTTATATGGATAAAAACTGCTCTTGCCTCTTTTATAACACCAGTACAACAGGGCACAAACCACATATGGTTAAAATTGGATAAGGGCTTGGGAATACTGAATGAACATTTATTTATCTGTGGTATTTATATTCCTCCAGCAGACTCCCCATATCATGATGATGAAATTTTTCATACATTACAAAAAGAAGTTTATCAATTTCAGACTATGGGGAAAATATTACTTTGTGGAGATTTAAATGCTAGAACTGGTTCAGAATTTTACTACATTGATAATTCGGGAGATAAACATATGTTCACTCAAATACCCCATGATTTATTTAATTATTTACCTAGAAGAATGAACCAGGATACTATAGTCAATAGAAATGGTAAAGAAATAACCAACCTCTGTCAAAATTTGGGGCTTTACATTTTGAATGGCAGAATCAAAGGAGACTCATGTGGACAATTTACTTATAGTTCAAATCTGGGGAACAGTGTTGTTGATTATGCAATATTTAATATAAACCCCTCCCACTTCAGTTCATTTACCATCCAAGCTCAATCACCCCTGTCTGATCACAACCAGATCAATGTTATAATTAAAGATGAAAAAGAACTAAAAAGCCAACTAATTTATATAAACTTAACAAAGCATATAAATGGACTCATAGGACTGCTGAAACTTACACTGAAGCATTGAGGTCAAATGAAATAGTTAATTCACTAATATAATTTATCAACTCATCCTATGAAAATACTCAAAAGGAAATTGATCTTGCAATTAAACAAATTAATTACATTTTTGAGAACATAGCAAGAAAAGCCAATTTAAATAAAATTACATCATATAAACAAAAGTCAAAAGCCAAACAAAAACTTTCAGAAAAATGGTTTGACCATGACTGTAAAACAATGAGACAAGAGCTATGATCCGTTTCAAACCAAAAACACAAAGATCCAAAAAACTCAGAATTACGATTAAAATACTCAGAAACACTGAAACGATACAAAAACACACTGAGACAAAAGAAACTGGATTATTATAACAAAACTCTTCAGAGGATTGAAAACACTATTGATCAAAGTGAATTCTGGAGCATGTGGAATAGTCTAGACACCCAAAAGCCTCAAGAACCGGCCATACAAGACGGTCATGTAGGACAGGTGGACAAGTTTTGGTTTTGGAGCTGGACCATAAAACAATAAAAAACACATTCTGTGTCTATTTTTGAGAGACGTGTTGTCTCTCTCCACAGGGGTCACGGATACACAGGAACTGATCTGTATTTCACCCCCTCTCTCTTCTCCTTTAAGGTTTTGGTTACTGGAAATATACTAAACACATGTAACATTGGATATATCATATGTTGTGATGCTACAAAGGTTTCATCTTCATGTTTAGTGTTGTTTTAAAGGTGATGGTGCGATGGTTAAAAAGGTCTAATTTCTATAATGTTAAGAGAAAGTATATCAAAGTTTAAAACTTAAGACATAATCTGTACTCCTGTGATGGGTGTCAACTCATGAGGAGATCTAGATTACAGATGGTTAACAGTCCCATTTGGTGCTCCTTTAGGTCACGAGAACCGACCAACCAAATCCTGATTTGAGATGTTGTTATTCTTTGTCTCGTTCTGTGTATATAAGGTGGCTTGGCAAGAGACTCTGGGAAGTATTCTTTAGCAAGAATCTTCCCCACACTTTGGGTGTGTGTATTCAGACATTATGGAAGTATTCTTTAGCAAGAAACTTCCCCACACTTTGTGTGTGTGTATTCAAACATTATGGGAGAAATCTTTAACAGAATCTTCTTACACCATTTTGGGTATATTATATTCATGATGGAAGTACTCTGTAGCCAGAGTGTCTATTGCCAGGTATGACTTTGTAACTTTTGCAACTGTTGATCATTTTAATTAATTGGAATTGAATCAAATTCTGTATGATATTGTTTAATTTATGTTTGAAGCTGAAACCTGCCTGGTATAATAAATTGTTACATTTGATTCATCTGAATTCTTCAGAAATTGTATTGATTTATTTTAATTATTTCAGAAATTGTTATGACCAGTAGATTAGAAGGAGTCTGATATTACCGCAAAATAAGTATGTCATGATATTATCACACTGGTGTTTTGATGTTGAATGGAGCAGGTAGCACATTCACCAGGACTCTCAGATTTATGTTTATCACCTGCCTTAGCAAGTTGCATGATCGTGACTAAAGTAACTATTTTTATGATCGGAGCAAGCATGGGGCGGCCAGACATAAAAATATTAGTTTACCCGGCAACCTCTGACTAAGATCAGAACTGGCAATTTTGTGTCCGTGAGATGTACGCAAACGGCCGGCGTATATCCTGTGCGATATCGGGTCCCTAATGAACGAATAATTAAGACTATGGGAATTTATAAATAATCAAACATCTAAATTATGATCAACAGATAATTGGAATAATGCACAAAATTCTTAGTATATTAAATTGGAGTCAGATTATAATTTAAACACAGAGATCAAAGAAATTAATTTAATCATGATATGGAATTATTCTTCTAGAAGCGCTGAGGAAGGAACGAACACGAGTCCCCTTCACCCACTCCACTTTCATCCGTCGTTGGGCTAGTGGGTGGCACCTTACAGCTTGGTGATCCCGACGTGATGACGTATACCACGGGACGTGATGACGTAGTCCACCCGAACAAGTGACGTGGTACTCCAGGAAGCTTTCCAGCGCGACATTTCAACCATAACAGAGTATTCCATTCATCGCAAAATAGGAGGTTTAAACGTCTACTTTTCTGTCTGCAGCTGTGTTGGTAAGTTGATTTTATTTGCCTATTAGAAATGTTGAGGGTGAACATAAACGCACCCGTATGTTGTAGAATGGGACGGTAAACTCCCATTGAAAGTCCGGTGAAATTCGGTTAGGCATGAACATTAGAATAACAACACAGCTGTCAGAGAAATAATAATATTGCGGATAAAGAAATAATATATTTACTCGCGCTTCGAATCAAACATCATCTCCTGTGTTTACACTCAGTAGGAGTGAATATTACATGGACTAATGACTAAATGTTATCGTGGTACATTACGCAAAGTCGTAAATTTGAGTCTAAAAGTGGAAACATCGCCGTGGCGATTATCTATTTGCTTCGTGGAACGATCTCGCAATTATATCGGAAAACCATAAAGTATTAGAATATCCGTGAATAATAAAAATCCAGTCGGATGACAAAACTCCGTGCCCAAGTCAATGCGTCCATGTATGTAAACAAACCTGCGCAAAACAGGCGATAATAACTCTGTTAATGGAAATACACAGCGTGACAACAGCAGTGTAAATGAGAATAAATTCCCTTTGTTAGCAAATTAAAGATCTTTTGTTGGTTAAAGCACAAAAGATAAATTTAAAATGGATTAACATCTTCCAAATTTTATTCTGGTTCTCAAATAAGGGTTAACATTGAATTAATACAGTAATAACTACATTTAAACTCCCTGTATGAGATTTTATGTTGTTCATAGCACATGTGCAACATTGAAAGGAACAAACTCCTTCAGAGCAAGAATTAACTTAATTAAAGGGATGGTGTTTAAACTACAGTGTAAGTTAAGGTGTTTGCATATGAGAAGTGAATTTCAGGTTTATATGATTGATATGACAAGAGCAAATGTTCATATTAATCTTTATAGGATCAGAAAGGCAGCTAACTATACAGTTTACATACTATACATGATGAGTTAAGGAGATCATTGTAATTATGGAGAATGAAGGAGAGATGGAAGTGTAAATGATTGAAGGCAGCATTGTTGGGGTTAGAGGTTCAGTGCATGCAGAGTGGAACTAAATGTTGGATATTAAGCAAATAGGGAGATAAGTGTAGATAAAATGGAACTAGGAAGTTTTGTTACAATTCCTTAATTAATGCAGGATTTCTCATGGTGTAAATAAGGTACATTGAGCTAAAGCTTTGATTGATGCACAGCAAGATAATGATGAAACTGCTAAAATGGTCAATAAAACACCTGTGATCTTATCTCACTGAGAAAGTTTCACCACTGAGACCCTCTCAGAAAAGATCTGCTGTTTCTCCTTGTTTCAAGGGAAATATTTTAGCTTGGTTGTAACAAATGAAATACATCATTATTTTCTGTGAATCAATCAAAGTGATTTAAGGCAATGATTAACAACATGATATACAGTACAGCGGTGTTAAAAGTTCTAGGCTTAGTCCTTTCTTTATGAGATTATGGGAATTGTCAAATAAACAATTTAGTCCAGTTGTCTAGAGATTGTTGAAGCTGAGTCTTTGTTTCTCTATGAGATTGTGGTAATTGTAAAGAGCAATTTGTTGTCTAATTGTCTAAAGATTGTGAAAGTCATAAAAATAGAGCTTATAGCTGAGTCCTGACATCACAGCAGGAATACAGAATTCTTGTTTAAAGTGAATCAGTGGGAGCTAGTAAAAGTGTTTTTGGACTTCTGTATGTCTTCAGGCTAAAAGTTTATGACTTTAAAATCTATAACAAAATTTGTGCCTTACGTCCTATTCATTGATTACTTTTCATATTCAAATAGAATAACATCTAAATAAGACTTAATGAGACCTCAGCTAAAAACATGAGAAAATTGTGCCCAATTCCAGAGGGTCACAAAAAACCCCAGCTGAGCAATGAGTTAAGCTCTGTACCCAGTATGTGCTGCGATGCATTGCATCCTAAAAACAACAAAGAGTTGTTGCTGTTAGTGGACCTGTTAATGCTACTGCAGGGTCAATTCACAGAAATGTGTTCTCAATTTTGCAAAAGTACCATCATTCTAGAAGCCCTTGAGACCAGTTATAACATTTATTTTAATTAATATTATTTTTAATATAATGTAATTTATATTATAATTACATTATAATATATATTATATTATAATGGCCAGACAGGCCTAATATGGTGAAAAATGATGCATTACATGCATTTCAAACTTACATGATTAAGACCCACAAAAAGGCCCAGGGAATATTTAGATTCAGATTTATTTGGACCACTATCTCGTGCCAAAACGGGGGTATGTGTATGTTTTTGCTTGTTCGTTTTGTTGTTATTGTTGTTTGTTTGTTGTTGTTTATTGTTATGTTTGTTGTTGTTTGGCTTTGTTTTTTGCTTTGCAGGAACACTGATAATATTATGGCACAAGATAGCAAACCAAACAACTCTTTTATAAATTTGAAACATCAATTTAAACTGAATCTGATCAGTCAATGTACTTTGATAGTTGATTGAAACTGTGGGAAATGTTAAATCATCAGAAATTACAGTCCTACAGGTCATAGAGATTGAAAAGTTTAATAGTGTGTACCATAAACAGACATCACAGCAGTTAAACATGTGAGCTGACGGTACTGAGAACAACTCAGAGTAAAGCCATTTAAATTTAAGATTAAAATTAAAGTTAATCCAAAAATTTCCCCAGCAAAACTGGGACTTCTTATGCTCACAGTTTAAATGCAAGTGCAGTTTATGGTGCTATACACACTCAGACTGAAACAACATAGTCAAACATAACAGAAAATTCCCAACTTAATCTGGCCTCTGAAATTAATTTGCAGAAAGTAATGATACAAATCTTCTTATCAAGAAGAATTTACACCCTAATGCATTGCTGTCATTGACAGATGTGTGGTAGTGACATCATTTTAAACTAAAGATGATGCCATGTCTTAATGCAAATTGCCCAAAATTTTAGAAATTAATGTTTCTTTGTCTGTTATCTTAACTTTTTTCCTTTCAGGTGGATTACTATGACTCCTTAAGAGTCCTGACACTAGAGATGTGTCTGAACCCAAATACAGGCACAAACCTAAAATGCAGGAGGTGGGTGTGATAATGCTTTGAGGGGTCATACACATCTCACAGTAATTAACTACTATATTCATTATATGACCTCCCGATGTAGCATCGGAACTAAAATTGTGCAACACAGATTACTTTAGGTTAGAATCCACCCACTTCCAGGCATGAACATATAATGCACATATTTTCACCATTGCAACAACATAATACTGCAACCTGGTATAAGTTTTAAAACTATCCAGGCTTAAAACATCACACATATGTATGATAAATGACTTAGAATCCAAACTCTAGAGTTTGTCATACATGCAAACCCATTTAGCATCTCACACATAGGAGAGAAAATTAAAGGTCAACTTATGATTTTAATTTCATGGTAATATAAACTATTGGGTCAATTTTCTCTTGAACTACATGAAACATTTCAGTGTGCATGGAACATATGTATGGTTATAGTCACACATCAATTGTTTTGTCTCTGATTGTACAAATACAGGTAAAATAAGAACTATTAATTGATTACATAAGACCTATTTCAGATTAAAATAAGTAAGTGAAGAATGAAATGGCTAGCATGGCTGCAGACATGTCTAAAAATTTCAAACTTTACAAAATGGTTATATTTGAAGTGCTGGCACTTCTACTGATCAATCACATAAATCAGACACCTTACCATTGAATGTGACTAAACCAACATATATGTACAGAATTATTTGACAACATGCAAAGAATTATTGACAATGGATAAATAAGAAATTCAGAAATTATTTGATTTAAGTTTAAGTTGTCTGGGTATGTTTTAAGTTACTTCATTGAAATCTTGATTTAAAGTTTAAGTTGTCTAGGTATGTTTTAAGTACTTAATTGAATTCTTAGATATACATGGTTAACTTGCATTTCAAGGTTTTGAATAATTCTATTATTATTAAAATTATAAATATATCATATTATATATACTTTAGTATAAATATCTGTATTTTATATACATATAATTTACATTTATTTGTATTATATTTGAATGGTATTGTTATTATATGCTTTAATGATGTATACCACTGGTAAATATGCTAGTTAAAATAACTTTTGCCACTCTCCCTTTAAAATACACAGATTATATCAAAATTCCACTCTATGTTCAATATGCATAGTAGTGAAGAGTTTGGTAATGGGATCACCTTTTGGGACAAATTATTTTGAAAAAGGAAAGGAGACCTTATTTACCATTCGCACCAATATCATGAAACATCTAATAATGTCATGTGTTATTGTAATCATTCACAACTATTTCCTTCCAAGGAAAGTCAAGTTCATCAGTGTTCAGTCATTTCATGGTCATGTGTATTATATTCCAATTCCCTCTCATACAGTGGTACATTCTCAGTGTGAGGAATTCCTTCACCTACGGAGGTCTGACTTTTCTATCAAAAAAAAAAAATACCTTCTGCCAATAGGTAACAAAGGACTGTTCAAAAGGTCAGGAAAATATCCAGGGGAGGACCCCATTAGAGACAGATGCTTCTAAATGTTGAGAGGAGACAGCTTCCATGAACAGAGCACATGCGTTTGGCTGACACAATGGACTTTGTACAACAAATTTCAACCAGATCCATTTGGGAGATTATCTAACTACGAGAACCACAGAGATTCTGTCCATCACAGACACCTGTTCATCACAGTTAAGTTCCTGCTTTGATATCTGCAGGCATTGTTTAACATTACAGGTGTTCATTTTGAAAAGACTGTTACATTTACAAAGGACGTATGGAGACCCAAGAAGTCCACCCAAAATGACCCCTTGGGTACTCTGACAGTGACCCAAGGGGGTCAGGGGAGGAGATGTAGGACAGGTGGACAAGTTTTGGTTTTGGAGCTGGACCATAAAACAATAAAAAACACATTCTGTGTCTATTTTTGAGAGACGTGTTGTCTCTCTCCACAGGGGTCACGGATACACAGGAACTGATCTGTATTTCACTCCCTCTCTCTTCTCCTTTAAGGTTTTGGTTACTGGAAATATACTAAACACATGTAACATTGGATATATCATATGTTGTGATGCTACAAAGGTTTCATCTTCATGTTTGGTGTTGTTTTAAAGGTCATGGTGCGATGGTTAAAAAGGTCTAATTTCTATAATGCTAAGAGAAAGTATATCAAAGTTTAAAACTTAAGACATAATCTGTACTCCTGTGATGGGTGTCAACTCATGAGGAGATCTAGATTACAGATGGTTAACAGTCCCATTTGGTGCTCCTTCAGGTCACGAGAACCGACCAACCAAATCCTGATTTGAGATATTACTATTCTTTGTCTCATTCTGTGTATATAAGGTGGCTTGGCAAGAGACTAATGGAAGTATTCTTTAGCAAGAATCTTCCCCACACTTTGGGTGTGTGTATTCAGACATTATGGAAGTATTCTTTAGTAAGAAACTTCCCCACACTTTGTGTGTGTGTATTCAAACATTATGGGAGAAATCTTTAACAGAATCTTCTTACACCATTTTGGGTATATTATATTCATGATGGAAGTACTCTGTAGCCAGAGTGTCTATTGCCAGGTATGACTTTGTAACTTTTGCAACTGTTGATCATTTTAATTAATTGGAATTGAATCAAATTCTGTATGATATTGTTTAATTTATGTTTGAAGCTGAAACCTGCCTGGTATAATAAATTGTTACATTTGATTCATCTGAATTCTTCAGAAATTGTATTGATTTATTTTAATTCTTTCAGAAATTATTATTTCCAGTAGATTAGAAGGAGTCTGATATTACCGCAAAATAAGTATGTCATGATATTATCACACTGGTGTTTTGATGTTGAATGGAGCAGGTAGCACATTCACCAGGACTCTCAGATTTATGTTTATCACCTGCCTTAGCAAGTTGCATGATCGTGACTAAAGTAACTATTTTTATGATCGGAGCAAGCATGGGGCGGCCAGACATAAAAATATTAGTTTACCCGGCAACCTCTGACTAAGATCAGAACTGGCAATTTTGTGTCCGTGAGATGTACGCAAACGGCCGGCGTATATCCTGTGCGATATCGGGTCCCTAATGAACGAATAATTAAGACTATGGGAATTTATAAATAATCAAACATCTAAATTATGATCAACAGATTATTAGAATAATGCACAAAATTCTTAGTATATTAAATTGGAGTCAGATTATAATTTAAACACAGAGATCAAAGAAATTAATTTAATCATGATATGGAATTATTCTTCTAGAAGCGCTGAGGAAGGAACGAACACGAGACCCCTTCACCCACTCCACTTTCATCCGTCGTTGGGCTAGTGGGTGGCACCTTACAGTCAAATTTGGAAAAATTATTTTGAAAGCCTCTATTCCCATCAGACTGCCCCTTTAAAATAATCCTTATCAATTAAACATCCTTGAAAAATTAAATGCTCTTGAGTCATGTGTCAAAAACAACCAAAATCCTCTTGATTATCCAATAACCCTCCAGAAATTAAGTGAAAAACTAAAATCCCTTAAATCCAATAAATCCTGTGGTCCTGACAATATAAGAAATGAGATGCTAAAAACCAGCTCTCCTGAACTTCAGCATGCACTCCTGAAACTTTTTAACATAATTTTGAGTTTGGGTGTTTTTCTGGAAGTCTGGAATACAGGCCTCATCTCTCTGATCTTTAAAAGTGGAGACAAAACAGATCCAAATAACTACAGAGGAATCTGTGTTAGCAGTAACCTGGGAAAAGTCTTCTGTTCTATTATCAACTCAAGGGTTTCTTCATTCTTAAAAGAACACAATGTCATCAGTAAATCTCAAATTGGCTTCCTTCCTAAACACCGAACCACTGATCATATTCATACACTGCACACATTAATAAATCAGCATGTACACAATAAAAAAGAGGGCAAGATATTTGCATACTTTGTAGATTTTAAAAAGGTCTTTGATTCAATCTGGCATAAAGGATTATTTTATAAAATAATTCAAAGTGGTATAGGGGGTAAAGTATATCACTTAATTAAAAACATGTATAACCAAAATAAATGTGCAGTAAAGATTGGACAGAAAAGAACAGAATATTTCTCCCAACAGCGAGGGGTAAAACAGGGCTGTTGTCTTAGTCCAACCTTATTTAACATCTTTATTAATGAATTGGCAGATCGACTGGACCAATCTGAAAGTCCAGGACTACAACTATATGACACTGAAGTCAAATTGTTATTATACGCAGATGACTTAGTAATTCTATCAAACACTCCAGAGGGTCTTCAGAATAAATTAGACATCCTAAACAAATACTGCCAAGACTGGACCCTAGAAGTCAACATACAAAAACTAAGATTATGATATTTCAGAAAAAACACAGAAACCTGGAACATAAACACATATGTACTTTGAACACCACCAAACTCCAACACACCTCACAATATAATTACCTTGGTCTGGTCTTAACTTCCTCTGGAAATTTCAATTTGGCCATTAAAACTTTACTTTTGAAAGCCCGCAGAGCAATGCATGCCATACGTATGAGACTATTTAAAATAACCATCCCAATCAGAATCTGGACAAAGATCTTTGATAGTGTAATATTGCCTATAGCTTTATATGGCAGTGAGGTCTGGGGTCCGGTGAGTAACCTTAGTCAGGAGGTTTGGGATAAACATCCATTAGAAGGTCTTCATGTTGAGTTCTGCAGAAACATCCTTTTTTCTGTGAACACACCTAACAACGCTTGTCGAGCAGAACTGGGCCGTCTTCCTCTAAATTTAACAACTAAGAAAAGAGTTTTAAAGTTCTGGGGCCTCATTTATAAAGCGTTTTTACGCACAGATTTGATCTAAGACCGTGCGTACGCTCAAATCCACTCAAACACTCAGATTTATAAAACTTGTCTTTGACGTGGAAAAGTACTTACCTCCACGTCAGGTTCCGACTTGACGTACGCACGTTTCCTTGTGGCAATATTGCAGTATTGCAGGTAGGCATATTCAAAACTTTTTGTTTTGTACCTTTTGTGGTCAACATGCAGAAACATTTTTTCATTTGTTTTGGAGTTGTCCTTATTCAAAAAAGAAAAAAAATGGTTAGATTTGTGCTCTTTTGTTAGAATTCATATATTTTTCTTAAGACTTTGGAAAATATTTAATTAGTTTTTTTCTCTTATGATATCTTATTACATAAGAAATATTATTTGATTAATGTGTTACTTTTGTTTGCAACGTTTATTATAAATAAATGTAAATATGGTGATTATAAACCATTATTCCGTATTTTTTTATTAGAAGTTAAGCAATAGGCTACCTAAAATCTATTAATAATCTGATAAACAAGAAAGCTGCTAAATGTATTAATGTATGTCAGCATTTCCATGTTTTAATTTAATTATTTTTCTCTTTCATCCCCTGGCTAATGTAAAAAAAGTGTTGAATATGTTTTATAAAAAATAAATAAATATTCGAAACTTTTACAGCGTCAACATCATCTGTATTAGAGCTTAGATCGGGCACAAAAAAACATAACCGAAGCCCCTGCACGTTGTGTCCGAGCCCAGCCCGACCGATACATTACCGACAATGTTTTAACAGTGCGCCGTGACGTTCTCAACTACAATTCAGAGTTGTTTGAATTACAGAAATCTGTTTAGAATTATCTTAATGAGCTAATGCAACAAGGACGAAGCATGTAAACTACGCTGTTTGTTTATTCAGAATAGAAACGTAAAAACAGAAGGCCTACTAGGCTACTCCAAAATAATTTAACCAGGTTTTAGAATATATTTTAAAACAAAATATGTTGGCCTATTTTGATATTTTAAAATGTAAGCCTATTCTAATGCAAAAAGCTGGCGCCCAAGCTATAGGTTCAGAAAACGATTTTCTAGTTTGTCATCTTTTCAAAAAATATTTAAAAATATAGCAAAATTGTTTCGCAGTGTTTAAGGCACATGTAAATGTTACAGACCATGTGCTTTATTGAATGAGAGTAAACCCGATCGAATTTAATGATTAAAACGACGTGAAAGGAACTAAATTGTGAAGCCTCGATGTATCCAAGGGACATGCGACATTTAAGAGTGATGGGTATTTCAAAAATGTATACAAATTATTCCCATGCATCGATTTTAATGTTAAACATCTGTAAATCCAAATGAACCCATATGGAATATATTCCGACAGTTTAAGATACGATCTTTGAATTTTAAAGTCGAAAATATCTTATTTTAACACCGCCGCGCAGGAGGCATGGTAAACTGAAACAAAACTTTAAAGACACAAATATAATATATAATATATGTTTAGCCTACGTGTAAAACTATATTTAAATGAAACCCGTGAATTGAAAGATCCACTAATAATCGCCTTAACTTGAGTGATGTCAATAAAGTTTCCATGTTAGAATTTAGAAATGTTAAAAACTTAAGCAAACCACAACAAATATGTTTTCTTACCACTCGCCATTGTAGCAGTCAGAAAATTTGGCCTTTGAAGATGTAATATTTATATGCTTGTAAGGTTTTGTCTTGTATTTTCTTGTATTTTGTGTATTTTTGTTATTTGTTCTTGTATTTTGATTCTCTGCTCTGTTTGGACTTTTATTTTGAAACTCATCATGCCATGTTACGCTTCACACTTCCTGTTTGTTTCTGTATATAAGTCACTTCCTGTTCACCTGTTAGCTGCTGTATATTACACTCGTATGCCCAGCCCGTTACCTGTTTGTTCTGTTACCTGATCTGTTATCTGTTATCCTGTATTTTGTATCTGCATCAACCTGTTATTTGACCCACGCCTGTTTATTGGATTATTGCCTGTCTGCCGCCTGCCTTGATCTATCGCCTGTTTATTTGGATATATGATTGTGACTCTGCCTGCCTTGACCTCTCGCCTGTTATTTGGATTACGTGTATTGGATTTACCCTGTTTGGACTTGGTTGCTGGCCCTTTTGGGATTTTACTAATAAACACCTTTTGCTCATGGATTCACTTCTCACTCACTTCATTTAAGAGCATACGTTACAGAATATACAGCCTCACCAGAATCCAGCAAAGGACAGTAATTTCCCACCAGCACCATGAAACCCATCTTCACTCTGCTTGCACTTCGTCAAAACCACCGCCGCATTGAGGATTATGTTCAGGACTTTTTGGATTTAAGTTATCAGGTACATTTTGACAATACTACACTCAAAAGTCTGTTTTATAATGCCCTGGATGAACATTTGCGTTTACTGATGCCACGGGATATGGATGCTTGGTCACTTGAGGAGTACATTGACTTTGCACTGTTGTTATGTGGTTCACCGTTCACTGTGGGTGTTGGGGATACACCTCCGGTGAGCGCACATAACACACCACGTCATGATCTGCCCGTTCTGCCCAAAACTGAAAATACCATGCCTGTTCATAAAATGGCCGCCACCCTGCCTGTTTCCAAAATGGCCGCCATCCTGTCTGTGTCTGCACCTGCACCTGTTTATATGGAAACCACCGTCATCCCAGCACCTGTTATTCAGAGGGCCATCATCACCACCACACCTGCACTTAGGAGAGCTAATATTCACCCTGCACCTGCCGTTATGATGGCCGCCATGCCTGTATCTACCGCTGAGGTATGTCTCATAGACTATGTACTTTATGAATTTGCCGTTGCATTGTGGTGCGTTTGGTCTGCCTGCTGCTCGTTTGTCCCCTGTGTATCTCAAGGCCCTGTACCCGAACCCCTGGACTCATCTGACCTGCCTGATTCATCCGGTTCATCCGACTCATCCGATTCATCCGATTCATCTGATTCATCCGACTGCTCTGATTCAATCGACTCCTTTGATTCATCTGATCTGCCCGACTCATCTGATCTGCCCGACTCATCTGATCTGCCCGACTCATCTGATCTGCCCGACTCATCTGATCTGCCCGACTCATCTGATCTGCCCGACTCATCTGATCTGCCCGACTCATCTGATCTGCCCGACTCATCTGATCTGCCCGACTCATCTGATCTGCCCGACTCATCTGATCTGCCCGACTCACCTGATTCGTCTGTCCTGCCTGATTCGTCTGTCCTGCCTGACTCATCTGATTCGTCTGTCCTGGCCGACTCACTTGATTCGTCTGTCCTGCCCGACTCACTTGTCCCGTCTGATTCATCTGATTCATCTCACTCACCTGATTCATCTGATTCGTCTGGCTCACTTGGCTCATCTGATTCACCTGGCTCAAAGAACTCATCTGATTCACCATCTGGGACATCGCCACCTTGGACTGTGGAAGTTTTCCCAAGTTTTTTTTTGGGGGGGGTAGTACCTGGACACAGGAAGGAGGCAGAGGACACCAAGGCGGAGGCCGAAGTGTGCTCGGACCCTTCCTTTCCTTGTGTTCAAGGTCTATTCCTGCCCTATGATATAGCCCCATGTCTGCCCCATGACCCAGGTCCTAGCCTGCCCCATGACCCAGGTCCTAGCCTGCCCCATGACCCGGGCCCACACCTGCCCCATGACCCGGGCCCACACCTGCCCCATGACCCGGGCCCACACCTGCCCCATGACCCGGGCCCACACCTGCCCCATGACCCGGGCCCACACCTGCCCCATGACCCGGGCCCACACCTGCCCCATGACCCGGGCCCACATCTGCCTCATGATCCGGGACCATGCTGGTCCCACGACCCTGGACCATCCTGGCCTCATGACCCAGGACCTCTTATGAACTGCCCCGCCTTGCCAAGAGGTCCTGCTGGCCCTTTTGGGATTTTACTAATAAACACCTTTTGCACATGGATTCACTTCTCACTCACTTCATTTAAGAGCATACGTTACAATGCCAATGAATTAAATTAGGGGCGTTTACAAGGCGGAGTTCTAAAAGCATTCAGCTGCGCACAATTTTAAGATAATTTGTGATTTATAAACCGCACATCTGGAAAAGAGGCGTACGCACGTTTTTTTGTGCGTAAGCTCCTTTTCTCTGAATCACACTTACGATCATTTCAGAAATGGTCTTAGATGAAATGTAGGACAGTTCCTACGTCGCACTTTTATAAATGAGGCCCCTGGATTCATTTAAAATCTAGTTCTGAAGACACATTACATTTTAAAGCTCTTAAAGCTCAAGAACTGAGTGCTCAGAAAAGTCCTCTTTGTTTAATGGTGTCAGAACTCACAAACCAAACCTTCAACATCACAAGACCTTATAATCCTGGAGGAGTGAAAGAAATAATGTCCAGAGAGAAACAGACATACATACAATACTTGGAAGAACAAACAAAAGGTCAAAGTCGTCTCCAATGCTATCTAAGACTAAATAGAGAGTATGGTCTGGCTGAATATCTGGTCACAGTCAGAAACATAAATCACAGAAGTTTACTAACTAAATACAGACTTAGTGACCACCAGCTGGCCATAGAAATAGGTAGACATAAAAAGACCTGGTTACCTAAAGAAGAGCGTTTATGTAATGAATGCACATCAGGAGAAGTTGAGACAGAAGAACATTTCCTTCTCCAATGTAATAAATATCAATCTTTAAGAGATTCACTGTACAATCAAATACAGGAGATTATTCCTGAGTTTCTGTCAATTGGTGAAAATGATAAGTTAAAAATCTTACTTGGTGAAGGACCTACTGCTTCTTTAGTGGCACTTTATATTTATAACTGCCACAAACTCAGAGGGACTGAGTGACACATCCACATTAAACATTGTATTTATTTGTATAATTATATGTATGTATAAATGTATGTATGTTATGTTTTATGTTGTTTTGTGTAATGCTTTGACAATATGTACTGAAGTATGTCATGTCAATAAAGCAATTTGAATTTGAATTTGAAATTTGAATTTGAGAGAGAGAAAGGGTGGAGAAAAAACACTGTGAGCCTCCGCTGAGGTGTCTTTGCCCAACCAACTTCAGCAAGCTGAGATCTTTTTCTTTTCCCTCTTAGAGACAGGATCTACGAAGATCAGTTAAACAGCTTCTCGAGAGCAGATGTCTGCCGGCTTCGAAGCAATAAAGCTGATTTGGTATTATGCACCTGCGGCTTTTATACTCACCTGGCGGGGCGGCGCCGGCATTATGCAAATACCTGCATGCCAAGTTCATTGGCGTTTCTTATAGTTCTCAAAGTAGATAGGTCACCCGCGAAGCGGTTCCCAATTCGTCGGTCACGACGTGACGTTGTAGTGACCGACTGAAAGGGAACTAATAATGAACTGCACTTATAAAGCAATCCTTTAAATCTTTGTTAATGTTAATAATACATTATTTAAATCTTGTTAATATAGTTAATGCACTGTGAATTTACATGAATAAACCTTGAATAGCTGTATAACAAAGATTAACAAATAGAATATTAATTGATTGTCCAGGTTTTTTTATCAGACATGGGTAGCAACCCTAGCCAGCCATCATCATCATCATCATCATCATCATCATCATCTATACACCATATAAGCTCTCTCAGTTTTTCCCATTGATGTTCTCTGATGTATTTAGTTTGTTTTGTTGTCTGTCTGTTGATTTCTAGTTTTATAATTAAAGTTTTAATTCATTCTCTGAGTCTCAGTCATCTCATTCTGTACGCCTAACATTATTGCAGCTGTTTTATGTTACGACATCTTGACTTAAGTCCTGTCTGAGAGATCACCCCTAAAAGTTCTGCTTTTGAGACTGACTGCTGATTTGGAAAAGATTCTCCCAAAGTAAGAATTCAAAATAAAATCATAAAATAATTTATTAAATGTATTAAAGCAACACTATTTTTTTCGACCTTAAAATAATGTCTCTAAAATTATTTCAGTGATAGAACAACTCCTGTATGAATTCTACTGCAACCTGATTAGCCTCCTAGCTGCTACAACCACAATCGTAAGTCACGTGATCGGGTCGGAGAACACAGCCCCGCCCCTCCCCTACCTGCAGAAGAGTGTCTGATACCAGGCACTGTTGCGCTTTTCAACCACATGTGTGAGCTGTAAGCCAATCTTACATGAAAAACTACATAGTGTTGCTTTAATATGTAAACAGTCATGTAATTGTTGTTAGTTTTACTTACTTGAGTTTTTTGGTTTCTTTAATCACAGGCAGCAGTTTCACAAGAACTTCATCTGCTGTATTTTCGTCCCCAATAAATGGTTTTATATCAAGTTCATCCAAATTCTTCTCAGACGTCAACAACACAAAAACTAAAGCTGCCCACTGTGAAGAGGAGAGTTTGGTCCATCCTACTGATCCATATTTCACATAACGTTGAATCTCCTGCAGCAGTGAATCATCATCCAGTTCATTCAGGCAGTGAATCAGATTGATGGATTTCTCTGGAGACAGATTCTTCCTGATCTTTTGTTTAATGTACATGGCAATTTTCTCATTTTTGTAGGAGCATCTTCTCATCTGTGTCAGTAGATCCTGTAAGAGAATCTGATTGGACTCTAGTGAAAGACCCAGAAGAAAACGCAGGAAAAGATCCAGATGTCCATTCTTACTCTCTAAAGATTTATCTACAGCTCGATGATGCAAATAAAGGAATAAATTCTCTTCTCTTAATTTATTATTGATTATTTTTATTCTCAAAAACTTAGAAAAGCGACCTGCATTAGGACTTTTATCAAACACATTTGTGTTGTAGTTTGTGAAGAAGATGTGAGCATAAAGAGCTGCTAGATGTTCCTGGATGCTGAGATGAACAAAGCAGTAAACTTTCCCCTGATACAAACCAAACTCCTCTCTGAAGATCTGAGTACACAATCCTGAGTACACTGATGCTTCTGCTACATCAATGTCACACTCTCTCAGGTCTTCATCATAGAAGATCAGATTACCTTTCACAAGCTGCTCAAAAGCCAGTTTCCCCAGTTTGAAGATCATGTCTTCATCTTTCTTCTCATAGTCCTTCTGATGTTTGATGTTTGTCTGAATGATCAGGAAGTGTGTGTACATTTGAGTGAGAGTCTTGGGGATCTCTCTTCTCTCTGCTTCACTCAACATTCTCTCTAGAACAGTGACTGAAATCCAGCAGAAGACTGGGATGTGACACATGATGTAGAGACTCCTGGATGACTTCAGGTGTGAGATGATTTGATCAGACAGACTCTCATCACTGATTCTCTTCCTGAAGTATTCCTCCTTCTGTGGATCAGTGAATCCTCGTACCTCTGTGACTCGATCAACACACTCAGAGGGGATGAGATCAGCTGCTGCTGGTCTGGAGGTGATCCAGATGAGAGCAGAGGGAAACAGATTCCCCTTGATGAGGTTTGTCAGCATCACGTCCACTGAGGTTGATTTACGTACATCACACAACTTCTTTTTACTTTTAAAATCCAGAGACAGACGACACTCATCCAAACCATCAAAGATGAACAACACTTTATATTTATCACTGGAGATTTCCATTTCTTTTGTTTGTGGGAAGAAAAGATGAAGAAGATCTAAAAGACTGAGTGTTTTGTTCTTCATCAAATTGATCTCTCTGAAAGGAAGTGGAAATATGAGGTGGACGTCCTGATTCTCTTTCTCTTCAGCCCAGTCCAGAATGAACTTCTGTACAGAGACTGTTTTTCCAATGCCAGCGACTCCCTTTGTCAGCACACTTCTGATGTGTTTGTCTTGTTCAGGTAAAGGTTTAAAGATGTCATTACATTTGATTGGTGTCTCCTCTGTTGTTGTTCTTCTGGATTGTGTCTCAATCTGTCTCACTTCATGTTCATTACTGATCTCTCCACTTTCACTCTCTGTGATGTAGAGCTCTGTGTAGATCTCATTCAGTAGTGTTGGGTTTCTCTTATTTGATGTTCCCTCACACAAACGCTCATACTTCTCTTTTAGTTTTGATCTGAACTTTTGAACTTCATCAAGTGGAAAATAAGAACTGTAAACAGATGTTACATAAATTAAAGAAGTACATTTAAAAAGACATAATGAGATACATAAATCCATGCGTTAATACTGTCAGCTTTCTGTTCATAACCTCTAATGTGTTTACAGTTAGTTGATATCTGATCTCTGACTAAAGCACAACTGTATGTTTCAATCATTACCTTCTAGATTAAAGTAAAATTGTATGCGAAGCTCATCACAACATGTATTTAGCCCGTCAAAATACGTGTTCGGTGCGTCATGTGAATTATCATGTGCATCATGTTTCTTTGTTAAAATAAGTGTCTGCTGCAAGGCGCCTTTAAAGGGTTAATGATAAAAGTGCCAGATCCTCGCTTAATTTCATGTGTAATCAGAGTTGATTGTCTTGTGAGTATTTTGTGAATGTTGAGCGTCTCTTTTATTATGAACCCTTTTGACGCGGCAGACACGTATTTTGACAAGAAGCATGATGCATATGGTTCACATGATGCAACGAAGACATATTTTGAAGCCTAAGCTATGAGCCTAAGCTAGCTAATATGATTGTGAGCCTAAAGTGGCCCAGATATGTATGAAATGGAAAATATGACTCATTTATTTTAAAACAAAGGTGTGTCAGTTCCGGCAAAGATATGTCACAGTAAGCACTAGCTATTCTAAAAAAAATGTTAAGGGTATTTTATCCCAGTGTTGGATCAATGTGGGCCAATGCTGCCCCTTGGATTGTAATTTAACCTATGCTGGTTTGTTTCAACCCAGTGTTGGGTCAAATATGAACATTTTCTGGGTTAATTTAACCCAACAGATGGGTTTGTCCTTTTTTGACCTAACTCAGCATTTTCGAAGTGTATTGTGGGTGTGGTCCTGTTATAATGTAGCAAATGTGACCCACTTATAAAACATAGCTTGGCCAGTTTTGTCAACGATTGTAAGCACTAGCTAATTTGGGTGTGAGCCTAAAGTAGCCCAGATATTATGTGGCCCACATATTATAAAACATATATATCATGACCAGATTTGGCACAATAAGCACTAGCTTTTCTTTGTGCGAGTCTACAGTGTCCTACATATGTTGCAACACATTTTGCCCTCTTATCTTAAAACATATCTGGGGTAAATTTTGGCAAAGATATGGCACAGTCAGCAATCACTAATCTAAGTGTAAACCAAAATTGTGCCACATATGGTCACTTTTTAAAGAAGATAGTTTCTGTTTGCCAGTAACTTACTGTAGATTTAAATGTATGTTATGAACTGGCAACAGTTTGTTTAAAATTAAATAAACATTAACAAGTCTTTTTCTTCACAGAATAAAACTAAAATAACAGCCTCATGCAAAGCATTCTGGGAACCAAAATCTGAAGTAAAAAACTGAAAAAGGTTGATGAGGATTTCTGGTTCCCAGAATGCTTTTCATGAGGCTGTTATTATACAGTAGCTTAACATTCTTCTTCAAGTAAACCATTCTTTCATTTATTAGTCATACATAATAAAAACATGCTGATGATGTTTATATCCTGTAATAATTACCGTTTCTTAAAACTTTTAATATAACCAATTACATTTTAAATTAAACAGTTCCTTTTAATAAAAGTATTGTACATGTAAACTAAATGTTTATGTAAATACAGACTTTATTAATAATAACTGACTCTTGAAGAATCATCTCCATCTGTTAATGTTTGTGAATCAGCCATGAATCATTCAGTCACAGTCTGATCTCCACTGATGAATCTGATCAACACCACAGACTCTGATTAAATCTGATGACACATTAACACATTAATGTTCTGCTTTAATTAGAAATTGTTTATAAATCATAGAGAGTTTATAAGTCTTGACCTCCAAGCTAACAATTTTTGGTTAAAGCTCATTGAGCTTTACTCATACTTTTGATTTTGAGAACATCATACAAGATTTGGTTTAAAATGTTTAAAAAAATTTTTTTTTACAAATACACAAAAAATAAAGTCAAATAAAATGCATACATTTTAATATATTCTTATACTGAAAATGAGAAACACTTTGATTCGAAACTACGAGCCATTTCAGATTGAACATTTATATTCTGATCAATCACAGAAACTCTGATCTGATCTGTTGAGTCTGATCCAGACAATATTAATGACCTTAAACAGAAGACAATCAGACACAATCAGACATTCTGATATGAATGGAGTAAGTCAGTGGTTCTCAAACTTTTTACACCAAGTACCACCTCGGAAAATATTTGGGTCTCCAAGTACCACCATTATTTAACCAACATAAAAATCCAGAAGTGAAGTAGGCCTCAAAATTCAAAGCTTACACAATTCAAAAACAAAGTATTATTCCTACTATAAGAATATTTTTTATTTTTATTCCTTATATAAATATTTATTATTGTCAGCCAACCATTACAGAGTTTAAAAATTAACACTGCACTGTGCTTACAAGTAAATAAAAACGTAAATAAGATTAATAATTAAATATAAATGTGCCCAAAATTTAAATAAAAACTCTTCTGTACTTAAATGTTAAAAAGCTGTACTTAAATATATTTTCAGATTAATCACACCCTACTTGCTAATTTGCTAAATTAAGAATATACTAATATTTTTCTTAAAGATTTTTTGTTAAAAATCATTTACTATAGTAAACCATCAGACTGAACAAATTCAGTCACTTTGTGTATTTAAATGTAAATACATCGATGTTAGAGAGCGAATTATACAAACAAATCCAGCATTTTGCTAACAAAATCAATCTGCTTTGCAAAGGAAAAACTCGACTTTCAAACAAACAGAAAACGCTTTGCAAATACAAAAAGCTATTTGAGAGAAAATGCAGAGGTGTTACAAATATGTACAGTGTTTTGTAGCAGAGATTCACAAATGTAACCATGAGTTTCGTATAAATGTGACTATGCAATCCAAAACAGCAGATGGCGCTGTTTCAACTTTTTCAGGCATTTTCAACAACACTCTGAAGAAAAATGGTTCTAAATAGTACCAAATAAGGGTTCTTCAGCTTGTAACAATAGCAGAACCCTTTTTGGTACTACACTCACTGGTCAATACACTCACATTGTGCTTTAAAACTACCGAAAAATCACTTGTAAATGGCCATGAACCTTTACTGTAATACTCTGCCCAAACTTGAATTAATTATTTAATTTATGATGAAGATATTTTTATACTTTAGGCCTATATATTGTGTCAAATTTAAAGTTGTAAAAAAAACTAAAATTTAGTAAATTGAGTAATCAAAATCCTAAATCAGGTACTAATATGTCATCATATCCTAATAATAGCGTGGCAGGTCTTAATAATAATAGTCTTAAATCAAATTAAAAATGAATACTTTGCTAATTGGAACATTATGTTATTGATTTGTTTTGTTATTGTAAGAATGCACACTTGAGATCGTCACACCCCTAAACACTTTCAATAAATATATTTGAGAAAGACAGTTATTTTTCTTAAATTATTACTCATTTCAAAATAATATTCTTCGTATTTAACTTAAGCTTAAGAAATTGAGTAAGTTTGCACTAACGTAATCAAGTGTTTTATTTAAAATTGTGTGCAAGGCCTGTCCAGCTCTCATTTATATATGTTGTTTCCTCCGGAGTCCTGATCTCACAGGAAGTATTTTGCGAGGTATACAAAATGTACAATTATTTTAAAAACAATGATATCACACCCCTAACCCCCTTAAACGGCACAGGGCAAAAGCAAATCTTACAAAATTGTACAAATGTTGTCGTAAAACATTCATGCGATTTAAACACCTTGTAAAATACAAACGAATTAAGATGAGATTGTGTTGCGAGGGCTCATTTGTCAGCCGTATATGTCATCATTTTATTTCATTTGATGAATAAACTTACTATTAATACATTTTATTTGTATTGTGCCTTTCTTACAATTAAGGCGCTACAACAGTAAAAGCAACAATAAAAAGAAACAACACTACCCCATAATGACAGCACAATAAACAATGGCAACAGGAACTATAACATTATAAGTTAAAAGCTTCGTTAAAAAGATGTTTTGAATAATTTATTAGAACAATCAAAAAAAATGGAGCATTCCTATATGAAAATGTAAAGAATTACACAACCTGGAACAACACAAGAGATCACCTCCCACCCATAGTTTTGAGTTTAGAGTAATGTGTATTACAATATATTAATGTTGATTACAATACAATACAAGAGTCAAAAATGAATACAGCTCTGAATGAAAATAAATGTTTTGATGTTGCATAAGTTTGTCAATCTATAGCATGAAAATGTATACTCAAGCTAAAGATGCTCCATAAGATATAAAGACATGCATATAATAAATAGTATAATAAATCTGATTAAATTTAAGTTAGTATTCCAGATCTAATATTTACTAACTTACCTTAATAATGTTGTTTGTAGATCTTCAGTCTTGTGAAGCACTGCAACTAAAATTTCCTTTACTTTTCATTTACATAAAGAATGTGGGAGTGTGTTTCTTGAAAATTTCCAGTGAACTCAGGACAACAACTCAAACTGGTTTATCAGGACACATAAGAAAAAGATTTATTTGGTTAAGAAAAATGTTTTGCACTGTAGCATTGGTTTAATTTTAACCAAACTGTTCAATATTTATCCAGACATGTGTTAAAAACAACCAGGATTATTTAAACTGCAGTATATATGAGATCTGATTTATTCTTCGGAATTCTTTCCCATGTGGATAAATCATCTTTAGATTATTCTGGTCAAAAGATATTACAGTAAAAGCTTTTGGGATATCAAATCATTTAAACTGTATGTCATGTATTAAAAGATTTTAAAAGATCATTCTTGCTCATCAAATCACAGCAAGTTATTATCACATGTCAAAACTTATGATACATTTACAGTTTAAGGAATGTAAAATAACAGGTTTGAATAAATGACTGATCGAGTTACAGATGCAGTGAGTTTAAAGTTTTGAAAATGAAAGTAGCAAAAATGTAAATTAAAGTTAATCACAAAAAAGTTATAACCTTATAGGCTAGATTGGGTTATTTTAAGTTAGTTGTGTAGAACTAGCTTTTGTTGGGTTGATAAAAAAACATTGTTTGGTAAATGTGTTTAAAGCTGTACAAAATGTTTAAAAGTTTTTTGAGAATTTTTGGTGGTTTGAATTGCTATCATACCTTTCATTTGGGTGTCTATACAGTGGGGAGAACAAGTATTTGATACACTGCTGATTTTTCAAGTATTCCCACTTACAAAGAATGAAGAGATCTGTAATTTTTATTGTAGGTACAACTCATATTTGAGAGACATAATCTAAAAAAATCCAGAAAATCACATTGTATAAATTTCAAATAATTTATTTCCACTTTATGGCATGAAAGAAGTATTTGATACAGAAAAATCTAATTTAATATTTGGTACAGAAACCTTTGTTTACAATCACCAGGTTTGCACACACTGCAGCAGGTCTTCTCCAGATCCTTCAGGTTTTGGGGCTCTTGCAGGGCAACACAGAGTTTCAGCTCCCTTCGTAGATTTTTTATTGGGCTCAGGTCTGGAGACTGGCTAGCACACTCCAGGCCCTTGAAATGCTTCCAGCGGGGCCATTCCTTATATTATCCTTCCTAAAGTGTCCTAGCTCCTACTTCAAAGTGTTCCAGGCATTTTTGTAGTGGAACGTAAACAGAAAACATGGACGGCTCGTACAGACTACATGACTTTTAAACATCGGTCCGAACTGTGCAGTTCACACTACACAAGTTAAACATCTTTACAAAGTGTTCTGGAGCCATTATATAAAAGTGCTGCATGTCGCTTAAGTAACTTGGTATACCGTATCTTCATGCTAACAGATAATAACGACATAATTTCATGCCATAATATAAAAAAAAACAAGTTGTGTTAACTCTTTCCCCGCCATTGACGAGATATCTTGTCAATCAAGAGAAAACGCTTCCCCGCCAATGACGAGTTTTTCCGTCTTTCCGCAATACCGCTATTATCCACGAGGTGGCAACTTTTTAAACCCGGAAGTATTGCCCTATGGCAAGCTGCTGCATGTCCGTGTCTGTTTAAAGATCGCTCTGAATGGGATCTCTATGAAAAGTCAGTCACAAAAATTGAATTATCTCTGCTTTTTGCTCAAAATGTGGTGTTTTTGCAGAAACCTACTCATTTTCAAAAGCTGATTACAAAAGAACCACTGAAGGTAGGATGAAACGTTTTTTTTTTTTTTTTTTTTTGAAAGCAGAGGGTCTGTTCTTTTATTTGGTATATTGTATGTTTATATATTTGAAGAAGAACATTTTCTGGAAGGCAGCAGGCTTTGCGCACTTTACCAACCCAGAAGTCCTGGCGAAAGATAAATCAAACCAATCAGACGACGAAAAGGAGGAGTTCACACTGATGGGCAACTTCCTATTTCTGGCATGACGCTCGAGTCTGTCCCAAATACGACTTCGGTGCACCTTCTTGGACTCGCGTCAAGGGTCCCTAATGTCATCAAAGTTTGGACTCTGAGGAACACATCCAGGTATTTACATGCGTCCTCTGTACTTGCGTTCTTGAGAATTGGAATTGAATTTCGACGGTTAATGATGACATAGAGTGAGGACACAAGGACCAATTCTGGATCTATTCGATATCCAAACTAGGTCCACTATTTGGACATCCAACCATGACCCTACTTGGACGTCATACTTACGGTCAACATTTGACCTTTGACCTGGGTAATTTTTTGGGACGTCATTTGGACATCTATGACAGGCCTATATGTATTGCATGATTAGGCATATACTGTATGTGTTTATTTAAAAAAAAATCAACATTGTTGTATCAACAGGATTAATACATATAAATAACCTATATTATTTATACAGTATTTTATTTATACGGTTTTCTTGAATTACATACAAATTCATCTATATTTTTAATTAAAAAATCTGTAATTAGTTTGTTATATTAAAAGAGTATATGACCGTACTAACAATTTAACATGAAAAAAACACAAATTAACAAATTTATTGTAAAAAGTGTATAGGGTCACCTAAGACTGATGTAATAATTGTCTTCTATTTAAGATATTGGTGGTCTAGTGGTTAGAGAGACTTGTTTGTAACCCAGAGGTTGCTGGTTCAATTCCCACAGTGACAATTGCCCAGGATTTGTGTCTTTATGCTTGCATGACTTTCACTTTATACCAGGGCGTAGCTAGAATTTTATTTTTGGGGGGTCCCATCTTCAAATGAGGGGGCAACATATATATATATATATATACACTGCAACGTCACATTGCCCAGTGGGTATGGGAGCCTAAAAGGTCGACTGTCTGACAAATGAATGCGATGAACAAAATCACTGGCATTGCCAAAATCCAATTTATGCTATAATTCCTCATTCATTTTAATAAGCTGCACTACACTGCGTTCAAAATGATTATGCACATGCCATTTTTGTTCATTTTTCCAATACAGTCAGCAGGACGTCACTAGGATTGGAAGACAGGGGGGGCTCAGCCCACAGAGTATTTGTAACTTGTGTTTGCAAAATTTTTGCACTCACATCTGACTGAGCTACAATTATGTCAACATCCAGTCAAGAAACCAAGATGTTAACAAGTAAAACATGACAGACATATCCTCCTCTTCCATTTCTACTCTGTTAAATAAAAGTTACTGTAATGTTAGCTTTTAGACACATCAAAGCTGCATGGGGGAATTTAGGCCAGACTTTGCTCCTGATTAGTTATTCTATAAGCAATGACTTAAATGCTATCTGTATGCTTTTGTAACTGTATGATAAAGTAATAGCATACTATAGGTAATTTCTATATTAAGTTGTCCACACACAGAATGCTATGGTGGATAGGTTCAATCAGAGTGCAATTTTGTTTGACTTGCATACAGTTTAACCCAAGAACTAGAGTTTTAAAGTCATAGTGATATTTGACAACACACAGGTTTGAGCATTTCTCAATTAAAGATGATTTATTCTGCCAAATGAATACAATGTATAATATAAATCAACAACAAAAAGGCAGTATTTTACCAGGTAAGCTATTGATATGGATCCTTTTTAAAGTGGCTACTGTATAAATACAATAACCTGATGGCGGAAGGAATAAAAGATTTGGAGTAATGATTACTGTATAATATGTACTGTATGACTGCTTTCATTTTTGTTTCACATGTGTATCTGTGGAGAGTGTGGGCATTTACTCATCTTTAGCCTACTTTTAGGTAACATCTACGTATTTAATACTTAATTTATCACATTATATGATTAAAATAGTCTCAGGCCTAGTTAGAATATAGCTAGCATATTAAATATAATGAAAAAAAATGTAGTGTATGTTATGCATAGTGCCTAGACCTGCCAACAAATGCTTATTGTTATAAGAAATTCAAGAAAAGAAAAGAAAAACAACCCTTAGACCTATAGACCATTACTGACCTCAATCACACCGGCTCCCTCAGAATCAACTGGCCTGCCAATCTCCTGCAGCTGCTTCTCTTTCTCTCTCCTAAAATATTTTCTAATATCCATCTCATCTGCTCAATGAATTGAAGGATACAACAGTATTGCATTAACAGGGACCCTATGATGACATTTAGTTTTCAGTGACAACAACATTCTATGGGGATTGATACTGTTGAATATGCCTCTTTTAGAGATATTTTATTTTAGAGATATTTTATTTTAAAGATTATTAGGCCTATATTGTTGGCAAAGAATAAAGAGTTGTGATTAGATTGCTAAGTTAACAATTTCTTGTATTTTGCTTGTGCAAGACTAAAGTTTTTCATGACATAGCAAACCAAAATATTCCCATTCCTTTACCTCAAGAAAACGTAGCTAAAGGTAAGCAGCCAGCAGGTAATTAAAAACAACTTACAATTTCACTCCTCCGTATCACGACACTTACCAATCTTTATTTCACCATTAGCGTGCGTACTAGCGTGTGTATTAGTGATGGGCAGTCCGGCTCTTTCCATAGATTCGGCTCTTTCGGCTCAAGCGCTGGCTCTACATTTTAGTAGGGGTGACCCCGAATAGTCGAAGATTCGATGCATCGATAGGAGAAGCCTGATTCGACTACCAATCTCACAGTCGAATCGTCGCAGATGTGTTATGAAATGAGGATCCTTCAATTTTGGCCATATGGGTGCACACATTATCTGATTTCACATATAACAGCTTTCTCCCAATATATTAATATACAGCATATTATTATAATCCTGCAAATAATATGTGAAGTAGCAACTTTCGATAAATATTTTTAAAATGCGTTAATAAATCCAACAATCCCTGTGACAGGCCTACACGTCTAAAAAGAGGTTCCTAAACCATTGCCTTTTTGTTTCTACATTTAAAAGACAAAGCTGGCAATTCTGGCTATACTTTCGTTCTTTTAATAATTTCTTTATTTTATTTTATTTATAAATCACTCTGGGTTATCTGATTTATCTATTTGACTTGTGTTTTGTTTCCGTGCACTTGAGGCATTTTGCACATTTGTTCTGCACTTTGTTACTTCTGACCTTATTTTATTAAAAAAAAAAAATTTATTATAAACGTAAATTCTGATCTAATTTAAGTGTGTACATTTTGGATTGCTTTTCGTTGTATCGATGTTGCTCTATTGCGTGCTGGCCATGCTTGCGCAATGCGCATGCAATTTAGGCGAACGCGCTAGGTGATCTGCGTCTCATATTTAGGAGTTCATCAAACTAAACATTAAAAAACGGATGTTTTTCGACGGGTATAGGTTTTTAAAATGTATTTAAAGCATGGTTATCTTGTCAAAAGTTAAACTACAAAACAGGTAAGCAGTTTCTTTAAATTTCGGTGATGAAACGGAAAATATCTGCACCGAACCATATTTATGCCTGACACGACTGTCTTTCTTGTGATTTAATATTAAGGTCGGTGTTCACTTTCAAATGATAGCAAAGAGATTCCTGAAATAAATAATATCATCAGGTCTTTTTTGTATCTAAAGTGAATACAGAGATCATCAAAGTCAAAGCAAGCAAGCAGGTATTTCTGTGTTAAAGAATACGCGTAGTATCTATAATCATTCATTTCAGTGTTTTTCTTGTTATACATTAACGTTTATTGAATTGTATATATAGCTTAGTTTTTATCATTTGCAGTAACAATCACAAATTATTTGTCATTTCTCATTTGTCGTTTTTTTGGGTCATGACTGCTTTGAAGCGCTAAATCTCCAAATTAAATAAAAACACTGAATTGTAGCCAGGGTTTCCAAGGCAGGATCACCTTTGAGGTATATTTTTAGGTTTAGTAAAAAAAAAATTTGTGTGATGTTCTGTAGATCGTGGCTTTAAAATGTTATGAATAATTAAACAAATGTTGCCTTACATTTTACCTCAAAAATATATAAATGCATCGTCAGTTTTGTCTTCGTTCATCACTTCAAATACAGTTTTGGTCACTTTATCAGAAAGTTGTTTATGTGTGCTGCTTGGACTATCGGTCGACAATGAAAAGATTCAACAATTCTGATTCGAATATGTAAATCCTTAGTCGAGGTCACCCCTACATTTTAGTGATGGCAGTCCGGCTCTTTTCATAGATTCGGCTCTTCTGGCTCGGCTCCCCTGTATGCGTCTGAAGATTCGGCTCTGCTCGTTCGCTACAAAGAATCAGCTCTTAGAGCTGCTCGTTCGCGAACGACCCCTCACTAATACAGGCAACCGGAAGCGATCGCCGTTTTCCGGTTTGGTCACTTGACGTTCTACATCTAGCGTATTCTGTCCGACTTGTCAGATGTTTTTTTGTAGCTGGATATATAACATTTGTTGAGTCTAAATATTAATGAGGATACGGTTTTTGATAAATCAAATTTTACTGTTGTTCTTATAATCATTTAGGGGGGCTTAGGAACAGCTTCAGCCCCCCTAAAATAGGCCTAACGACGTCCCTGACAGTCAGTAAGTTTACTAATTATTTTTTACCCTCAATACTTATATGACAGTGTGGATGTTATTATATTTAAATGAAATAAAAATGTCAAAAGATACTTTAATACTTTGAAAAATATGCTGTTTCAAATTATTAAACAAGTTGTAGTTCTCCTACAATATGGGTATGAAAAAAAGATATTTTTAAAGACAAAAAAGTGTGCATTATCTTAAGAAAGCAATGTATTTCTTATAACAATTTATATTTGGTGGACCTAAACAGAAATCATTAAACTATTATAAGATTTATGAGTGATTCACAGTTCAGAAGGATTTGACTACATAAAGGCTTTTTAAGGAAACTGTTAGGAGAGGGAGCAATAAAAAAGCCACCGTTAAGAAGCAAACATGTATTTAAACCTGCTGGTGTCTTTTTGAAACCCAAGAACCTCTCAATTTGGGATACTTCAGTGCATAAAGCTGTATTTTAACCCCAACCAAAGCTTGCAAAAATGAAGCATTTGCTGTGAGTTCACAATACATAAAGACATTTAAACTGTTTTGACATGCCACAATACACTGAATAATGTAAATGAATGTCATTCTGGATTGTTGGTGAATAGCCACTTTAAACAAGACTAACATTAGGGAGAGGTGGCAGAGTAATGATTTGGACTGGAATTTTGGGAAGTAGATGTAGGTCACTTTAGGGTCTCTGAGGGTGTCAAAAGGATATGAAGAATATGTAGAGTTCCTAAAAGATGGTTTTCACCATGGGATATGAAAGGAATTATGGGATAATCAAAATAGTATATATAAAAATGAGTCTATTTTTTAAATCTAGTTTGATAAAAATATACTTTCAGTGAGTCAACTGTTAGTGGAGAGGGGTGTCTTGCTCTCTTATGAACATTTTATGCAAGAATTCTCTTTTCCAGTCCCTCCAAGAGAATATGCCATTGTTTTGAGGGCAACTCCTGATTGTATGAAACCTTTAGTCAACCCCATGGCCCTAAAGGTCCTTTATGCTCTTCACTTATATTTGACAACATTAATCCATTTGTTGATCGAAATCCTTTCAGTAGACAAAAAAAATGTGCTCAATTCAGAGCTTTTGGAGCACAAATTTGATGATATATTATGGGATGATTTCTGGCTCCTTCAGAAAAAATATATAAAAAATATAAGTTAAAATTATTCACAATTGCTACACAGTTATAATTTTGCTAAATTTAATAATAATATCTTCCCCTTGTGCACCTTTGTCATCAGGTTGATGAATCGTTCATTTATTTTGGAAATGTATATATTGCAAAATATTTTGGGTTGACTTTTCAAATTTTGTTAAAATATATCTATCTTTACATTTCTACGACTCTGTAGGACTCTACAGTGGTGTCAATTCTTTAAGCTAGCTTAACTTTCTTTATGTTAATGTAACCAGGGTGCGATTTGCCGGGGGGGATGCGTGGGATTTCCCCCTTTCTGGTCAATGCATCCCTGCCTCTGCTTAATTATTTTTATCCCTGGTGGGGATAAATTTATCCCCCCCTCAAAGTGATCAGTGCTACTACACTTGTGGCGAGACGGATCACAAAACTTATCACTGATCCGTGGTTTGATTAAAGTCAATTTTGTTTTTAAAATGCGCTGCTTTGGCTGGCTCTGATACAGCTGCCGCGCGCAGTATTCACCACTCTGCAGACTTGCTCAATGTCCCGCCCACGGCGCTATCTGATTGGTTACAGACCCGGTTACACCTCACGAGTAGCCTATCAACACATGCGAGATGGTTATGGAGCTGTGTGTCGAAACGGTGGAAGGCAGCATATTCATCCGCATATTAATAAAGCGGGAATAAACATCACAATCTGATTATCTGTTTATGATGACAAGCAGAGTTAGTGTCCCAGTCACACCACTGAGAATGGCCGAAGTTACACGCAGATGAGGCGAGGGCGCGTCCAGTTTGCGCAAATGAGGCTAAGTGACTAACACATAATGCATCTGTCTTTTCTATCATTTCACTGTAGCTCCGCAATGCGGTGTAAAGTTAATATTATTACTTTAAAAGCAGCAGTAAAACTGTTTCTACTGTAATGGTTTAACTTTGCAATCAAGACATTGTTCATATTTATGTTTAAGTTGACACTACATTGTGCCATACAGTTTTGCCATTCAAGATTTAATTCTTACGCGTTTTTCGTTGTGCATGATCACAGTTCATATGTGTGGGGAAAGATAAGCTATTAGAATAAAAATATTGCGTTAGGCTGCTCAATGAGTTAATAAGAAAAAAGATTTTACAATTCCTGCAAATGCAGTGATGAGTTCATGTTCTCATTATTTATTTTTATGAATTAAAATGTTTTGAAATGTGCTGTGTGTGGACAGAGACGCATGTCAAGAATTATAAAAAATCGTCAATAAGCTCATAATTTGCGCTAAAATAGTCTAAATGTTAAGTTTTAAAACCATTTTAAAAAGCTGGTTATATTTTGATGTTTCTGCGCAAGTTCAGCAGACAGTGAGGTTCGGGTTTGTTCCGATCAGAGCTCGTGAGCGGAGAGCGCATTTCTGAATATTAGAAATATTTAAATTACAAATATATAAAAAAATAATAATAATATTATAATGGATTTTTGTTAGGTCAGACAATGATTACCACATTTCTTTCTCATATTGCTCTTCATAACCACTGAAAACAGTAAAAAAAGTAAAAACTAGTGGTGGGTACAAAATAACTCATGACGAAATATGGTGGGTGCCCACCGTCGCCGAGGTCGACGCCTGTGGGGGCATCCCCCCCTCTGTTTTTTTCACAAATCGCACCCTGAATGTAACCCACGATATTGTGTACTATAATTCATATATTGTCTTGTTCTGTACAAGTTATTAATGCATAATAAAAAATTAGAATTAAAGAATACGGATACTCTGCTCTCGCGATACTTGATGTCAAAAGGTGTGTTCGACTTCATGCGGCGCTGCGCAGACCGATCGGCGGCTGACTTGAAGCAGTGCATTCTGGTATTTCAGTATTTTTGTCCGACTTCAGCTGGCGCTGCAGGCACGTGACTGTGTCATATGGTTTTTAAGTACCGCGAGAGCGGTTCGAGATCAGCCGCCTGAGTTAGCCAGCGCAGTTCGCGAAGAGGAGCTGCACGGGCTGTAATGACGACACAGCTGTTTCACCATTGGTCGGATTCACCACATGACAACAATCACATGTGTTTCGTGCTTATTTTCACGCCCTCAGTTCCACAAATGCTCACAAATCTGTATTTTTATAACAGTTAAAGCTATTTTCATGTAGTCGCTGTCGTATTATCTACTTTTAGTAGCTCAGTTAGCACACACATACACACCAGCTCTCAGGGTATCAACATGTGGTTTTATTTATCTGTCCCAACTATGCCCCCTAGTGCCCCAACAGTACAGGAAGTTCACAGTGCCTTAAACATTATGCAGTTTCACCGCATAGATTATTCCACATCTCCCTTTTTAACAAAGAAGAAAACAATCATTGCATTGACATCTTACTGTTAGCAACATATACTTGTAGCGGATTTCAACCAGCACCACAAATGACACACCGACTCCAAGCTCTTTGGTGAACCACGTCTGCAGTTTAATAAACAAAAGACACGGGATCACACACACATCCTCTCACCAACAGTCTATCTGACTCTCTCCAGTCACATGTAGAACTGAGAGTCTCCATAATAAAGTTCGATTCTTCTCTTTGGTCACTCATTACAATTCTTACACAAATATACATAAACAAAAATTATAAAACAAAATAAAATGAATTCAACATGTACACTTTTCCTTTACATTAACATTACACTTAACAGGAAACACATTTATCATCAGACAATATTTAGTCAATTTCACTCAGTAATGTGATCGTATAGTGGTTTGTTGATTTACATACCTGCAGTTTAATAAACAAAAGACACGGGATCACACACACATCCTCTCACCAACAGTCTATCTGAAGGATGTGAGCCAAAACAGATTAATCCGTGTCCTCCATTAACACAGTGACTGCAAACTCAATTTGGGCCTCAGTTGCCTAAATATACACAAAATACTATTTAAATAAAAATTACACACATTCAACTTAAATTAAATAGACAACATATCACTTCTACAGACTCAATCCACCAAAATTTTGTATTTAAAACTGATATTAAAAGGAAAAACTCGCACTCCAAATTAGCGTGCGGGCGGCAACATTAAACAAACATATTAAGGCCACTCGTTTGTAAAACTTGCTAAATGCATCTGATTCTTCACAGAAAATCAAATATATACACTCAATACGGTGGCCGTCAGGGGTCACCGCCCTGCAATGAAAGAAAACACATGCAAACAGAAAAAACACCAGCAAATCAAGAAAACATCCTCACCAGTTCGACAACACATGCGCTGCAGACATCGCAACACATCCAAATACAGAAACGCGCTGCAAATATCACAACACATCCAAATACAGAAACGCGTTCCAAATCTCACAACACATCCAAATACAGAAACGCGTTGCAAATTCTTACAACACGACCAAAAACAGAAACGCGTTCCAAATCTCACAACACAACGGAAGTGCCTCAGGGGGGTCACAAAAAGTGATGCACCGGTCTGAGAAGTGTTTTCGGTTTACATTCAATTCGTCCGTGGAGCTTTTGTGAGTTTACATCGATCAAATGTAAGTTTTTCTTGTTTATTTTAATATCCTAATTGCATATTTTTTTAGCCTTTCTATTATTATTAGCCTATAGACTCAAATAACTTGACGAAATACATAATAAACTGTGAAACGTTGTGTTAGCTGGCTTAGTTACACAAATGTCACTAGATAGTGTTCTAGGAGGACAATAAATACCACATTCTTCATTAAAACAAGTAAAAATAACGTGTGTGTGTGTGTGTACACGTGTGTCTCCATGGGAGGTTTTTGTGCTAATAATAGCTTATTGAACGTCTAACCAAACGTCTTGTGTGTGTGTGTGTGTTTTATTTTCAGGCAGCAAACATACTGTTTATAACTATATACAATAGTGTTAATTCAAGTTGTTTTTCATATTTTATTTACACATTTATCAGTTTTATATCATCTCTTTTATTATGTCTCAAACTTGTTTATTTTATATTGTGTGCTATGTGATTTTACGAATAGTTAACATAATTATTCTGTATTTTGTCTTTTTATTCTTCTAGGAAAGCTAGAGGACCTGTTTTAACATTGAGGGAATCCTGACCAGATGCATAGTGTGATATGGTAGCATGATTTAAATGAACTGCAAGAGCCTGTAGAGAGGGATAAAGTCTACTGAGAGGAACACAGTACAGAAAGGAGCCGGTTCCATTGTTAAAATGCCCACTTATACCAAACTGTTTCCACCTACATCCTCTGGCAATACATACAGAAGTGTAAGCTACAGGACGTAAAGATTGAGGAACCGTTTTATCCAGCAGCCCTCAGTGTTCAATATGTCAAAAACATTAATTGACCCCAATATCACTGTCATTATTTTAATCTCTAAACAAACATTAGTTTAATACTGCAGGTTTTGATACCCATAGTCATAGCCTAGTGGTTAGAGGGTTGGACTTGTAACCCGAAAGTTGCCAGTTCCAGTTTCCGTCTCTGCCGGCAGGTTGCGACTGTGATGTCCTTGAACAAGGCACATTAAACCCAATTGCTCCCCGGGCACTGAAGGAATAGCTGCCCACTGCTCCATGTGTGTTCACCATTTACTGGGATGGGTTAAATGCAGAGGTCACATTTTTGAGTATGCGCTGCATACTTGGCAAGCATGTCACACTTACACTGCACAGACAACATTATATTGTATAACAGGTTTCTTTCTAGTTTATTATTTTAATGTCAACCACAGTTTAATGTAATGTGGCAATAAAAAGGAAGAATGTCATTGTACAGGTATCTATACATATGAAAATAAAGGCTTTAAACTTCAAATGCATTTTTCATTTGCATATTTAAGAGAGAATATTTAAAATAATTTCTTTGATTCCTTTAAAAACACTCTTTCATTTTAGGGAAGAAAAGGAAACAGCAAGATTTATAATCTTAAAATGTAAGTAATTTGATAAAAATAGAAAATAACCTACCAAGGATGATAGAAAAGAAACAGTTTTGTTACTGTATTTGCATATAGCCATGGTATTTGTAGTAAACAAAGTTTTTTAACAGCATTGTCCTATACGAGAAGTTCTAAGCAGGAACTAAAAAGAAGTATCAACATTGTAAGATGTTATAGTAACTGTATTATTCATTCAAATAAAAGTCATACAGTACATGTCAAAGCGATAAGATTGATGTTCTGGTTGTAGTTAGCTTCACTACATTTAAGGTTTAGCTGGTTGAGGTGGCTAAATATGGAGCAGATTCCAGTAAGAAAATCAGGAGAGGAATCTTTGAACAAGATGTTTAATGTCAATCCAATTTATGCATCTTCATATGCAGCTGATATGATATGAAATACAATGCAGTGGTCTACAAAGAATCAAGAGAAATAATTACAAATAATCACCATTCTCAGATTAACATTAACATTGTAAATCTGTATGACCAGATTATCACCTACCAGCATCCAAAACTGTCAGAAGTTGAGCTACAAAACATAAGCTGTTACTAATGAAAAATACAAATTATGGCCCTGATGCTTAACTTTAACTTAAAATTGTGTTACAATTAGAAAACGTGTTATTTGTTATGTTGTTTTAAGCTAGTAAACAAATGTTTTTTTAATGCAATTTAATTTTTATTTAGTTTGCAGTAGAAATCTTGCTCTGGAATAGATACAATGATAGACCAGTCTGACACAAGCCCCAAGCTCAAATTTAAAGCTACCTAACAAAACCCTGGTTAATTTTGGTGCGTTAGTTTGTCAAATGTGAAAAGGAAGGCAGTGGTGTTCCTCTCAGTAGACTTTATCCCTCTCTACAGGCTCTTGCAGTTAATTTCTATCATGCTACCATATCACACTGCATCTGCTCAGGATGCTCTCAATGTAATAGCAGGTCCTTTAGCTTTCCTAGAAGAATAAAAAGACAAAATACAGAATAATTATGTTAACTATTCGTGGAATCACATGGCACACAATGTAGATTGAACAAGTTTCAGACATTAGTAGGGGAGATGATGTGGAACTGATGAATGTGTGGATAAAGTGTGAAAAACAACTTGAATTGGCACTGTTGTATGTGGTTGTGAACAGTGTGTTTGCTGCCTGAAAATAAAACACACGCACACACAAGACGTTTGGTTAGACATTCAATAAGCTATTATTAGCACAAAAACCTCCCATAGAAACACACGTGTACACACACACACACACACACACACGTTATTTTTACTTGTTTTAATGAAGAATGTGGTATTTATTGTCCTCTTAGAACACTATCTAGTGACATTTGTGTAACTAAGCCAGCTAACACAACGTTTCACAGTTTATTATGTATTTCGTCAAGTTATTTGAGTCTATAGGCTAATAATAATAGAAAGGCTAAAAAAATATGCAATTAGGATATTAAAATAAACAAGAAAAACTTACATTTGATCGATGTAAACTCACAAAAGCTCCACGGACGAATTGAATGTAAACCGAAAACACTTCTCAGACCGGTGCATCACTTTTTGTGACCCCCCTGAAACACTTCCGTTGTGTTGTGAGATTTGGAACGCGTTTCTGTTTTTGGTCGTGTTGTAAGAATTTGCAACGCGTTTCTGTATTTGGATGTGTTGTGAGATTTGGAACGCGTTTCTGTTTTTGGTCGTGTTGTGATATTTGCAACGCGTTTCTGTATTTGGATGTGTTGCGATATCTGCAGCGCATGTGTTGTCAAACTGATGAAGATGTTTTCTTGATTTGCTGGTGTTTTTTCTATTTGCATGTGTTTTCTTTCATTGCAAGGCAGTGACCCCTGACGGCCACCGTAATACGGTGGCCGTCCGTACAATCCATCTTTTTAACACTTTTAACATTGATATTGACTCATATTTTTAACCATTTTTACATTTTTATCAATCGTTATACAGAGATGCAAAAACACCAACCTGACTCTCTCCAGTCACATGTAGAACTGAGAGAGTCGGACGCGACAGCGCCACTAAGTGACGTCACTCAAACTTAAACTATTTATTTTTCACAAAGTAAATTTTTTCCTTGTATAATATAAAAAAATGAAGAATGAAAATAAGATGGATGGATAAGAAAAACGTATGACATTACAAAAATAATTAAATGTCTTCAAATTAAATCTCTTTCAAAATAAAAGACGCTAAAGTTATGGAATTACATTTGTGTCAAATTAAACGCACGCAACTTTTGCAAAAACAAACAAAAATATACATTGATAAAAGAAAAAAAAATATC
Source organism: Misgurnus anguillicaudatus (assembly GCF_027580225.2). NCBI lineage: Eukaryota > Metazoa > Chordata > Actinopteri > Cypriniformes > Cobitidae > Misgurnus > Misgurnus anguillicaudatus. Next base: position 49,366,317 of record NC_073360.2, on the reverse strand, counting down.
TGAAAATAAAAACAATCAACTAACTAGCAAAAAAATTAACATCATCTTTAAATATACTGCATTCTTTGTTTATAGTTTTACAAGTTTCACTTTCACTAAACATAGTTTTGAATGTGCTGCAAATGTTTTCGTTTTCACTTTCCAAGTTTTCGTTTGCGCTTCGCAAATTTACGTTCTCCATTTTGACACAAACCTCTCGTGAGGGGCGGGCTTAACAGCGGTTCGCTCTTATTGGCTTGTGAGATTTTGATTGACAGCTCATTGAACCGGAACCCCGGAACAGAAGGTGGCAGTAGTGCACCAATAAGCTGGATGCCAACCGCTGTTAAAAATAACAAGAAGAAGACGATCGGACGCAGTTTATCAGCGGAGCTGCAAGTAGTCTAAACAAACGGTAATAAGAGTATATTAATTTAATGATAAAACACGGATATTTTACACGTCAGCAGAGGAATAACAATAGTTCAAGATGAGTAATCGGGAGGCTCACGGTCCGGAGCAACAACACCATCCTTCTCGGCCGGACAATCGAGGCAACCTTACCTGAGGTAAGTTAAGTTTTTAATAATTATCAAAATAAATAGAATAATCCCACTGAAAGTTTTATTGATGTGCTGCTGAGGAGGTTTTTGCTGTTAGCCGTGCACAGGGTGACCAGCTTTAAAATTTCAGGGTTCTTATGTTAACCTTGTCTGTAAATTTGCGGTTTTCTAAAGCAACAATTAGTTACAAACAAGTTATACATTTTAGAGTATTAGTGTTGAATGACTATTGTGCTATATGTAGTGATGTCATTAAATGCTTATTGTTTATTTTACTGCCCTAGACGGCGAAACTCAGGACGAGGCAGCACTTTCTGTCCCACGAGTGATGCAGTGGTTGACAGGCAATACATCTTCAAAATAACTGAGTTTGATCACACATGCATGCATCGAAGGCCAAGCAAATGAATTTAAAGAAAGAATGGAAACAGCAGTGCAACATGATGCTTACTTACTTACTTTTACAGAGTGTCAGTTGAAATGAACTCAAATGTCTAGACACAATGTGTCTCCCAATAGTAATGTCTTTTTTATCATTTATAGATGCTGTTTAACAGTTGTTAATGATTTTACATGCATCTGAATGGTTTACAGAGTCTTAAAGGGATAGTTCACACAAAAATGAAAATTCTGTTATTATTTACTCAGACTCATGTTGTTGTAAACCTATTTAAGTTTCTTTATTCTGCTGAGAAGATATTTTGATAAATGATGGTAAGCACACATGAGAGTGTACCCATTGACGTCTAAAGTACAAATTAAATCTAAGGAGGAAAATGGAGGACAGTTCATTTTCTATGTCATGTGATGTTTAAACACACCAACAGAAAGCTGTTTCTAATCTAATCATCCATATGCCGATATATAACATGCATAACGTCTTGCATTGCATTTGTCCTTCATGTTTAGCTGCGTTGACTCTCAGATATGTAAAGCACAGGCTGACATGTAGTGAGAAGGCATGATATATAAAGATAAATTACCAGCACAACGCTATAAAGTGTTGCCATGAATAACCCTGCAGATGCATATGAATCCGAACACAATAAGAGGGAAAGCCCAGCAGTCAGAGATGTGTCTCCATTGTGATTACAGGTGGGAAATTGTTTTAAAGGAAAGGTACAGCTGTGAACCAACTTCTGCATCTTTCAAACCTGAAAATGACTTTTACAATTTAAATGGAGCAGAGTCTTTGGATGACATCAAGTGTCTGTTGGTATAACTCCTAGACATTCAATGGTGATATCAAAGGCTTTTGGTCTGACAAAGGACAATAGATCTCTGGCACCACGACCACACCATCATCCTCTGTGAGTCTGTGATATTGTCAACAATTTCCTCTTGAAAAAGTTGCTCCACCATCTGCAAAAGAAACAATGTGTTATAATGCTAACCAAATTTAGTTTGATACATTTCTAAGGACACATAATTACATAATGCCAAAGTAAATATATGCAAGTACATGAATGTCAAGAATAAAAATCCTGATATTTAGTTAATGTCATTTCAATCTCATGTAACATAAGCCCTATTTACACATGGCATTGGATGAATCTTGAGACCACATTTGCTTTAAGGGGAAGGGGATAGCACACTACTTACTATGATAATGAGTAATGACTTTGCAAAATAGTTTGGGGGGAAGGATGTATTATTACAGTGTTTTTTTGTTGTTGTTGTTTATTAAGAGTTTAATGTCATGCCATCTACCTGGCTAGAATTATGAATAAAAATAAAAGAGGAAAAATGAAACATTCATTCTTGATAAATATTCTAAAATGAAATCTGGTCTTACAAAATAGGTGCAGTTCACCTGCCGAATCAAGCACTGTCTCTTCTTCCATTGCAGTTCTTCATAGTACAAGAGACAGCTGACCAAACATCACACCATAGAGGCTCAATTCTAAAAAAAAAAAAAAGAGAAAATATGGTCAAATCGTAGCTTATAAAAAAGCAATGTCTGTCCATAGTAAATCATCATGTGAAGTATTATGGAAACCAAATTAGTGGCATTCCTACATTAAGGGCAGGTAGGCTGAATAATACCAGATGTGGTGCAGATATGCATATTTAGAGTGCTGCTAATACGCCTAAATAAGACAATTCTGTCGTCATTTACTCACCATCATGTCGTTCCAAACCCTTAAGACTTTGGTTCATCTTCTGAACACAAGTAAAGATCTTTAAAATGTTATCTTTTCAAAGAGAGCTTTCTGTCCCACCAGTAACAGCAAACATGACTACCCCTTTCAAGGCTTCATTTTAACCTTATGTAGCACAGTGCTATTGTAAACGTGCATTAAAGATTAATTGATTTGAATTAAAATTGATTTTAACTAAACATTCGCTGCAAAATATGTTCTCACGCTTGTTCTTGTAGAAATAGCTAACATGAATTCTATGCTGAACTCGTTACATTTCAAATCTAATAAAAACATAAACTAAAAAAAACTAAAAGTTTACCAAAGCCCCTTTAAATTGGTATTTTATATACAGAGAACAACATGAGATGGTTCAGTGCCTACCTGGAGAAATTACACTCTTTGGTCCTGATAAGTAATATAAAAAGAAAAGCGGAATTAGGCTAAAATCTTACATTTGTTTTTTATGGACAATAATAAAGATAGAATTGTTTGCCTAACCACAATTAAAGAAAGATCATTATCTTTGCGTTTCACATATCCATTCTAAGCCTAAATGTGCCAAAGTAGACTATATGGAACAAATGGGTCTGTTACATAACGATCTTTGCTCTGCTTTGAGAAATGCAATACCATTCATATACAGTTTAACACAACTGTTGCAGCCTTCACACATGAATAAATCTTGCAGTGGGATTATTCTATTTATTTTGATAATTATTAAAAACTTAACTTACCTCAGGTAAGGTTGCCTCGATTGTCCGGCCGAGGAGGATGGTGTTGGTGCTCCGGACCGTGAGGCTCTCGATTACTCATCTTGAACTATTGTAATTCCTCTGCTGACGTGTAAAATATCCGTGTATTATCAATAATGTTCTTTAATATACTCTTATTACCGTTTGTTTAGACTACTTGCAGCTCCGCTGATAAACAGCGTCCGATCGTCTTCTTCTTGTTATTTTTAACAGCGGTTGGGATCCAGCTTATTGGTGCACTACCGCCACCTTCTGTTCCGGTTCAATGAGCTGTCAATCAAAATCTCACAAGCCAATAAGAGCGAACCGCTGTTAAGCCCGCCCCTCACGAGAGGTTTGTGTCAAAATGGAGAACGTAAATTTGCGAATCGCAAACAAAAACTTGGAAAGTGAAAACGAAAACATTTGCAGCACATTCAAAACTATGTTTTGTGAAAGTGAAACTTGTAAAACTATAAACAAAGAATGCAGTACATTTAAAGATGATGTTAATTTTTCTGCTAGTTAGTTGATTGTTTTTATTTTCAGATAGTTTTTTTCTTTTATCAATGTATATTTTTGTTTGTTTTTGCAAAAGTTGCGTTCGTTTAATTTGACACAAATGTAATTCCATAACACTATACAATGAAATTTAACATCCAACAAGACTGGAAAGGATTCTGAGCAATTCTGCTAAAGGATCAGTAGTATGTGGCTCACTTATTACCATGCTCATACACTCAAGAAGTCTTTTAACAGGCTTTACTAATCTACCAGATCTAGTTCTCACACTACCTTCATTTGGTTTCAAAACAGTGTCTGACACACTTACTTTTCTTGGGGACAGTTTCTTTGTGACTTTAGTTTTACTACTTGGAACTTTAAACTTGTGACTACTGTCTGATCTACTTTCAGAACTGGCTTCACTTGGGACAGTATTAAGTTCTGTTTGAACACTATGACTGGTCACAGACTCTTCAACCATTTCTTCTTCAATACTCATTCCAGTTGAGTATGAATTAGTCACACTGCTCCCATCATCTGTATTCTGGCCATTTAGACTGACATCATCAATATCACAACTGCCACAAGGAAAGTCACTGTGGTTGCTTCCACTATTTACTACCAAAGGGTCACGGTCTCTTGTATGATCTGCTGAAGACAATGTGTCAATCTCTGTGGCTTGTCTAGTGCTTTGTCCATGAACAGAATGCGTCTTAACAGGTTGAGACTCTTTTGGGCCTCGGCTTTCCAATATCCAGGCAGCAATCCTGCCACTCCTAGATTCTCTTTCAGAACTGAACATAGACTTGTGCTTTTGGTCTTTCATCTCATATGTTTCTTCCTCAGAGATTGTGGAGAACACGGTAGTATTGGCTTCTGGTTTCTCCAAGGGAAGGAAGTTGACAGGTAAGAGAAAGTTACGGTGAACTACTCTACTTTTCTTTGTAGCTGGGTCTTCTACCCTATAGATGTGCACTGTTGGATCTTTCCAAGTTATCACATGAACTACAGAATCCCACACATCAGCTAACTTTCCTTTTCCTCTCTCTTTCTTGTTAACCAGAAGGACACGGTCTCCAATTTCTAAAGCCACACCTCTGGATCTCTTGTTATACTCTCTCGCCTGCTTCCTTTGGGCTTCAGTTGTACTTTCTTGAGCAATTTTTACAGCTTCTCTGAAATCTTTCTGAAGATAGTCCACATACTCATCGTAAGTCTGTATCTCATCATTCTTCAGGGCATTTCCAAACATGATATCTACGGGCAGCCTCGGTACTCTACCGAACATCAAGTAGAAGGGTGCAAATCCCGTAGTTTCATGAGTGGTGCAATTATATGAAAATGTGAGTGTCTGTATCACTTGGGGTCATCTCTCTTTTGATCGTGGAGGCAAAGAACGGATCATGCTCCCAAGAGTACGGTTGAATCTTTCTGTTTGCCCATTACCCATCGGGTGATACGGAGTAGTATGGGACTTACGGACACCAGAAACTTGTAGCAACTCTGCAATCAGTCGGCTTTCGAAATTTGCTCCTTTGTCAGAATGTATTCTTTGTGGGAAGCCATATATACAGAAAAACTGATTCCACAGCTTCTGAGCTACCACTTTTGCTGTTTGGTTCGGGCAGGGGAACGCATGGGCCAATTTCGTAAAATGGTCCGTTATTACAAGAACATCAACATTCTCTCCATGTCTCCCCTCTGCAGACCAGAAATCGATACACACAAGTTCTAATGGTGCACTCGTTTTGATGGACTCCAGTGGTGCTCTGGCTTCAGGTTCTGGAGTCTTTCCAACGACACAGCGTTTACAGTGTGAAACATACTTTTTGACATCTGTGTCCATTCCAGACCAGAAAAACCTCTGCCGTACTAAGTGAAGAGTCCTACTTTGCCCTTGATGACCGGCATCATCGTGAGTTCCTTTCAGAGCAGCACTTCGAAGCGAAGCAGGAAGAACTAGTTGGTACCTGACTTTTCCTACCCTATCCTTTGACCTGCGATACAGAACACAGTCTCTGATCACTAGTTTTTCCCAATGTTTCAGCATTCTCAGTACTGATGCGGTTTCATTGTCTCTCTCTCTTCGTGATGGTCTCCTTTTTCTATCAACAAAGAATATAACACGTGCAAGAGTGGAATCTGTTCTCTGTTTTACCCGAATTTCCTCCAGTGAAAAGACAGGGAGTGCATCCACACCTCCTTGAATTAAACTGTGAGTGCAGTGGGAAAGCTGAGCACCACGAACTGGTCTGGTGGATTCCCAGTCAAGGCAGGACTCTAAAATAGCTTTCACTCCCTCATTTTCAATCTGGTGCAAACTCCCAGCTTCAACACTCTGAACACTACTGTTACACTTCTGGAGTACATTCACTGACAACCGGAAAGCTTCTTGAACTGCTTCGGATGTTACAAGTTGAGCTTCACCCTTAAGAGCTTCACAGACTTCCAGAGTTTTTGCAAAGGGGCGTCGACTTAACAGATCAGCAGGAACATTCTGAGTGCCAGGTATGTATTTCAAGTCAAAGTCAAAAGGCGCTAGCTTAGACACCCATCTTTGTTCACAGGCATCTAACTTTGGTTTTGACATAATATATGTCAGAGGATTGTTGTCTGTTAATAGTGTGAACTTAGTCCCCTTCAGCCAATGGGCAAATTTATCACAGACTGCCCATTTTAAAGCATAGAACTCTAATCTATGGGCGGGGTAACGGGACTGAGCTCTTGACAGGGACTTACTTGCAAATGCCACAGGTCTCGGTTTTTTCTCTCCCTCAGGTGTTTGACTCAGAACCGCACCTAGTCCATCCATAGACGCATCCGTGGACAAGAAGAAAGGTCTCTGAAAGTCTGGGTGAGCCAAAGTAACTGTGTTAACAAGTGCATGTTTAATTTTTTCCACAGCTAAATCACACTCTGCAGTCCAATCTTCAGGTTTCAGACGCTTGGGTTTGACAGCTCTGGGGCCAACTTTTCCACCTTTGATCTTTTGTCCAGCAGTCAGTTTATACAGAGGTTTGGCTAATGATGAAAAACTCTCAATGAAATGTGAATAATAGTTTGCCATTCCAAGAAAAGATTTGATTTTTGTCGGTGAGGGAGTCTTTCCATCTTCTTCCATCAGCTCCACCACTCTGAGATCACTGATTGCAGACACTTTTGCTCGGTCAGTTGTGATGCCACTCTCTGATACAATATGTCCCAGGAACTTGACAGTTTTTCTAAGAAAGTAACATTTCTTTGGAGACAATTTGAGGTTGTGATCTTTGAGACGAGAAAACACCACTTCAAGGCGGTCGAGTGCCTCTTTCTCCGTCTTTCCAAACACCAGCAAGTCATCCAAGTAACAAAGGAGGGAAAGAAAGTTCTGGTCCCCAAAGATTGAAGTCATCATGCGAGAGAACGTTGCTGGACTATTGCACAAGCCCTGAGCCATTCTGTTGTATTCATATAGGCCGACCGGGGTAGTGCAGGCTGTGTATTTACAATCTTCCTCATGGATTGGGATATTATAAAAACCCGATGTTAAATCCATGGTACTGAAATAACAGTTCCCTCCCAAGGAGGCAAGAGCGTCAGCTTGGTGGGGCAGTGGGTATGCGTCTTTTTCTGTTCTTTGGTTGAGCCACCTGAAGTCTTTGCACACTCGTAATTCCCCAGAGGGTTTCCAGACTAAAACTAAAGGTGAGGCCCATTCACTGTTTGACTTCCGGATGATACAGCGCTCCTCCATTTCATTTAGTGTCTGTCTCAATTTTTGGTATTGAGCTGGCGGGACTCTCCTGTAGGGAAGGCGGAAAGGCTTCTCATCTTTCAGATGTATCCTGTGGACAGTGTTTTTGACCTCACCACAGTCTAGCTTATCACGGGAGAAAGTGCTCTCATACTTCACAATGAGGTCAACCAATTGTCTTTTCCAAAAATCATTAACTTCACAGGAGTCAATATCGATTTCATTCAGTCCCAACTCTCTCAACTTAACTCTGAAGTCAGTTTGCAACATCTCACTTTCTTTGTGAACATTCTGAGGGACCGGTCTTGGCTCATGCTTTATGTCCTCTGTTAGCTGTAACTCTTCAAGGGCAAGACACGGATGCACTTGAGCAATCTTTGCATTCCGACGAAGTACAATAGGACGATCCAGCATGTTTATCACCTTCATGGGAATCCATCTGTCACCCCACAGCGGGCACACAGTACGAGCAATCATGATGTTTCTTGGTGCAGAATGAGAAGCTGAGGGCTCTACCATCACTGTACTCCCAACAGACAGAGGGACCTCTTCTTTTAGCCTGCCCCATATCAGATGCTCATGCTGTGGCTCCAGTGTCACACATTGTTTTAACATTACAGTGCCAACTCTTTTTGGGATCTTTTCTCCGTGCCAACGGTCAACATTGGAAAGCAGACCGAGAAGGGGATCATGACTGTTTTCCTTAACAGGCTGGGAAATATTCTCCCAGTACCATTTTGTTCTCTTTGCTTGTTGCGTCACGTGTCTTAGAACATTGGAGCCTACGATCATGTCATCATCTTGGCCTGGGACAACTAAAAAGTTGACTGTCATCTTACATCCAAGCAGATCAACATTTAGTTCATAGGTACATTTTGTCTTAGCCTGGCTGCCTCCGCATCCAGTGAGTACTTTTGTTGTGGGTTTTCTCACCCTGTCACAGATAATCTTGTGGTCCTGAAGTGTGCGTTCAGCTGTTTCACTCAATGTACAGGTTACAGATCCACTGTCTATAAGGGCTTGGAGTTCTACTTGTCCCTCAACTAATACTGGAACTTGAAACAGTTCATCCTCGTCACTAACTTTCTTGTAAGTTGGTTCTCTAAGTGAACAGGAACTAGTCTTAAAGGTACTTATTTCTTTTTCACTGTTTACCTTTGGAGTCAGACTGTCAACTAAGTTAAAATGGACATTAACTGGATTCTCTGGGGGCTTTAGTTTATCAGCGCTCACACTGTTGCCCTTACAGGGTGAGCTTTCTAGTTTAAAGGGCGCTCAGGGGCAGAGGAACTTCTGTTTGTTTCTGGTTTCATTGGCTTTTGTTTGGGGCACTCAAAGCCTCTGTGCCCAGTCTCGAAACATTTGAAACACAGGCCCTCTTTAAAGCAGTGTGTCTTTGTTGTGTGATCAGAAGCTTTACAAACTCTACAGGTGCCTGAACATAAAACTGCTTCTCCAGATGGGGTTTTTACATGCTCTGCTTTTTGCATGCTTTCCTTCTGTGAGATGATAAGCTGCTCTAGAAGAGACACTGCCCTACCAAGGAGAGCTGAATCTAGACCACTGGACTGACTACTGTCGGCAACCTGCTGCTATGTCATACACCAAGCACCAGAAGGCTTCTCTTCAACCCTTTGTGCTCTCTCCACATTGGCTAAATGCTTATCCATATGATGACTGTCTATCAGTGCTTGCACTTCATTAGCAGTCCAGGTCTCTAGTGGTTTACTCCGAAGGGCTGCATACAAGGTTGGTTCTGGACAGTGTCGGACAAACATCATTGTAACCTCATGACCAGGGTCTTCAATTCTCTTTCCTTGTCTTTTCAGGCACTCGTTTGCCAGGTCTACAGCCTTATTAAGTCTGATCCAGTAATCTAAGCCACTCTCTGACCGTCTGGGCAAGGTTTCATAAAAATCTCTCAGCGGAGTAGTGGATGAGACTGCATCTCTAAAGTGTTGTCTCAAAATAGAGAAGATAACATGTGGGTCTCTAGTCACATTAATCAGGGGATTGTTACGAATGCACGTTCTTACAACATCTTTAGCACGGCCCATCAATCTATCGAGAATCTCCTGAACTTGTTCTGGCACACCAAGTCCTTTCTTATTTAGATAGGTCTGCATTAACTCCTCCCATTCATCAATGGTGCATCTATCGCTTTTGTCGCCTCTGAATGCTGGAGGTTCTTTTACATCTTGGTGTCTGATAACTAGGTTGAGATTTGACCAGTCAGGGGGTTGTGCTGAAGACTGCTGAGCATTCGTATTGTCTCTCTGGACATTTTGCCCTGTCGATGACAAGCTAGCAGCTATTTGGCTACCTATCTCATTACCTAGCTGCTTCATTAGGTCTGCCATTGTTTGCCACTGATTTGGTTGGTCACTTACTGTAGCACCATGTCTTTCACTATAAGTAACAGGTGAGTCATGACTAGACCTAACCTGGCCTGTGTGGCTGACATTTTGCATAGAGGGACCTACTGGGCTAGATATCATGCTCTGCTCTAACATACCATTCAACAGAACACCCCGCCCCAACCCAGTAGAAGTTCTCTGTAACATTGGAACAGTATTCACAGGGGTAACATCAACATTTCCAACATTTGCATTCAGCAATGTCTCTTGTGTTCTAGTGTGTGCAAAACTATGATTGTCCATGTTTTAAATTGTACTGCTTATCTATTCTCCAAAGATCTTGTCGTAGAAGGTGTTAGCGATGGTCTCCACCGGCGATCTGCAATGGCTGATCTATTGAAATCCGGGTCACGGCACCAAATTTGTAGCGGATTTCAACCAGCACCACAAATGACACACCGACTCCAAGCTCTTTGGTGAACCACGTCTGCAGTTTAATAAACAAAAGACACGGGATCACACACACATCCTCTCACCAACAGTCTATCTGACTCTCTCCAGTCACATGTAGAACTGCGAGTCTCCATAATAAAGTTTGATTCTTCTCTTTGGTCACTCATTACAATTCTTACACAAATATACATAAACAAGAATTATATAACAAAATAAAATAAATTCAACATGTACACTTTTCCTTTACATTAACATTACACTTAAATGGAAACACATTTATCATCAGACTATATTTAACCAATTTCACTCAGTTATGTGATCGTATAGTGGTTTGTTGATTTACATACCTGCAGTTTAATAAACAAAAGACACGGGATCACACACACCTCCTCTCACCAAAAGTCTATCTGAAGGATGTGAGACAAAACAGATTAATCCGTGTCCTCCATTAACACAGTGACTGCAAACTCAATTTGGGCCTCAGTTGCCTAAATATACACAAAATACTATTTAAATAAAAATTACACACATTCAACTTAAATTAAATAGACAACATATCACTTCTACAGACTCAATCCACCAAAATTTTGTATTTAAAACTGATATTAAAAGGAAAAACTCGCACTCCAAATTAGCGTGCGGGCGGCAACATTAAACAAACATATTAAGGCCACTCGTTTGAAAAACTTGCTAACTGCATCTGCTTCTTCACAGAAAATCAAATATATGCACTCAATCCCTCTTTCTACCACATTTAACCTTGCTACTGACTCATATTTTTCACCATTCTTCCAATTTTTTCAATCGTTATACAGAGATGCAAAAACACCAACCTGACTCTCTCCAGTCACATGTAGAACTGAGAGAGTCGGACGCGACCAGTGTTGCCAACTATTTTCAATGGAAAGTAGCTAAAGCTTGCTTGGAAAGTCGCTAAATGTCACTAGATTACGTCATTGCGTCATTTGCATAACAATGACGTCATCACGTTGCATTTGCATTTTTACGACATTGGCTTACTACATTATTTCACGCTTCTATTTCTCTCTGAACTGTCAAAAATTTTATTTTAATACACATGAATGCTTGAAAATGTTTTCTTTGTTTAACTGCTTATGTTCTCATAAAACGAAATGTGTGTATGTTCATGTTTATATGGCCAAACAGTCCAGTTTCAAAACATACACTGATAAATGATGGGAAACGTTGTTTTGTAGGTAAATAGCCCATTAACGCGTCAGCTCCGTACAGTTTGTCTGTTCTAAATGTGCTGCTGCTCAGCTCCCTCAAGTACATTTATTTTATGTACAGTCATTCATTTTATTCAAAGACCATTTTACATTTACATCTCGCCATTTATGTAAGCCATCGCGGGATCCACCTGCTCCGGCTTCCCGCATGCACGATTATGCCGTCTGGACGCGGATAGATAACCACTTCTCCTGCCCTGACTGCAGCTGGGAGAGACTCTGCTCTGCTGTGCGAGGACTAGACCGCCTGTGAATGCTTTGGGACGGGGGTGGAGCCCACAGAAGCAGCGGTAGCTGCTCATTGAGAAGAGTGAATGTCACGTAAAAAGTCTCCAAAAGTCTCCAACAACGCCAAAAAAAGTCGCTAGATTTGTCGCTAGTCGCTTTTTTGAAAATAAGTCGCTAAAGGGGTCTGAAAAGTCGCTAAATCTAGCGACAAAGTCGCCAAGTTGGCAACACTGGACGCGACAGCGCCACTAAGTGACGTCACTCAAACTTAAACTATTTATTTTTCACAAAGTAAATTTTTTCCTTGTATAATATAAAAAAATGAAGAATGAAAATAAGATGGATGGATAAGAAAAACGTATGACATTACAAAAATAATTAAATGTCTTCAAATTAAATCTCTTTCAAAATAAAAGACGCTAAAGTTTGCTGGAACACAAAACTCAGAACACTACATACTCAGGGTACGATTCAACAATGAATTGAAAACAGTATCTTGTACATTTATATAACATTTCCTGCAAACAAAATATTTCAGGTTACCAACACTGTAAACACATGTAACACATAAATCTACAGTTATCTTTGTCACAGCATAACATCAACATCTCCCACATTATCTCTGTAGTAAATGTAACCATTCTGAAAAACTGTGAACACTGTATAAAACTCTATAAACCCAGATTAACTATAAATCTAGCCTTTTAGGTTTTATGACTGGCCTCCCAGATCTGGTTTTCATTATTGATCCTTTTGAACAAACAGGAGATGTGTTAGGTGTAAGCGCTGTTTGTGGCACATCATTGTTCTCTGTCACCTGTGAATCAATCAGGGTGTCACAATCACCCTTCTTTACATCCATAGGAATGAGGAGATGACGGTTCCTGCGAATTGTTGCATGGGGAACATCCACTTGGTAAGACCGTGGTGTATGATGTTTTTCAACCACAGTTCCAGACACCTTTTGGTCTGTGACCCACACCTGATCACCTGGCGAGAGGTTGCTTAGATCATGTACACGATGCCGTTTATTGAAATGTCTCATGTCTGTACATCTTTTTTCTCTCTCTCTACCACTAATAGTGATACTATCAGGCGTCTCAGGGTCTAGCAACTTTGGAAGGATTGGCACTGTAGTGCGAAGACGGCGTCCTATGAGCATCTGAGCTGGGCTGTACCCATTCTGAAGAGGAGTTGATCTGTATGACAACAATGCAAGATAAGGATCTTGTGCTTTTTTAAGGAGGTTCTTTACCGTCTGTACAGCACGCTCCGCCTCCCCATTGCTGCACGGATGCTTTGGACTGCTAGTGACGTGTTTGAATCCATAGCTTGTTGCGAAATCAGAAAAGGTACTGGATGAGAACTGTGGACCATTATTGCTAATTAAGGTTTCTGGGATGCCGTGGCGTGCGAAGATAGATTTCAGGTGTGTGGTGATGTCTGCAGAGCTGGTAAGTGAAAGATTTGCCACCTCAACATACCGTTAATAATAGTCCACAACTAAAAGATATGTTTTCCCTTTCAGGACAAACAGATCCATTCCTAACTTTTGCCAGGGCCTCTCAGGTAGGTTTGTTGGAATTAATGGCTCGGTATGGTTGATGTGCTCTTTGATACAAGCATGACATTTCAGAACTAGCTCATTTAATTGCTGACTCAGTCCTGGCCACCACACACTTTGACGCGCACGTTCCCTGCATTTAGCTACACCTTGGTGCCCTTCATGCAACCTAGCGAGGACATTGTTTCTCATTACAGAAGGAATAACAAGTCTGGTACCTTTTAGAAGAAGGCCGTCGTGTACTGACAGGTAAGCTCGTTCAGACCAATAGAGTTTTTCAGGTCCTGTACACCGACTACTCTCAGGCCACCCATCTTGACACATTCTCATAACATTTGAGCACACGCTGTCGGTTTTGAGGTGTTCTCTTAGGTTGTCTAGGAATGACTGACTGGCGGGTAAGTGTTCTACGATGTTGTCCACGTAGATGTTGGTGCTTTCCATAAGCTCCTCATTAGTGTTGTCTTTGGTAGCAGGCAGCGGAGCGCGTGACAACACATCTGCAGTCCAGAGGCTCTTTCCTGGAACATGAGAGATTTTGTATGAGTAACGCATCAGTCTCATGCGAAAACGTTGGATACGGGGAGGTAAAATGTCCAGTTCTTGGGCCCCTAAGAGACTCAACAGGGGTTTATGATCTGTTTCCATCTCAAAATATTGTCCAATCAAAAAGTCACGAAATCTCTCACATGCCCAGGTCAGCCCCAGGGCTTCTTTTTCTACCTGTGCATATCTTTGCTCAACAGGAGTAAGGGACCGTGATGCATAGGCGACGGGTCTCCAATCATTGTTTTCCTGTTGCAGCAGGACAGCACCCAATCCGTACGATGATGCGTCCGCGGAAACTTTGATTGGCTTGTTTGCATCATACAAGGCCAGCACTGGTGCAGATGTCAAGTTTTCTTTTAGCTCTCTGAAAGCTGTGGCCTGAGCTTCCCCCCAGACCCAACAGTTTCTTTTCGATAGGAGATCTCTGAGAGGTTTGTCTTTTTCCGCTAAGTGTGGGATGAATTTTCCCAGCTGATTGACCATACCTAAGAAACTCCTTAGCTCGGTGACAGTAGTTGGCTCTGGCATTTCTTGGACCGCTGCTGTCTTAGCTGGGTTGGGCTGTACCCCAGAGTCCGAAATAATGTGTCCGAGAAACTTGACTTTCTTTTGTGACAGGGAACATTTGTCTACATTGAGGGTAATACCTGCCTGTTCCATCTTCTGAAGCACAGCATGAAGGCGCGTGTCGTGCTCTTCCTGAGAGCGCCCCCACACTAGTATGTCATCCATATGGCAGACCACCCCATCTAGGCCCTCAGTGACTTCGGTAACCATGCGATTTTGGAAGTGTTCTGGCGCTGATGCGATACCGAAGGGTAGACGGTTGAAGAAGTACCGTCCAAACGGGGTGATGAAGGTCGTTAGCTTAGCCGACTCTTCAGCTAGAGGGATTTGCCAAAACCCCATGTTAGCATCAAGCTTGCTAAAAAGTCTAGCTCCTGCCAGTAGTCCGAGGGTCTGTTCCACGGATGGTAGAATGAATTTTTCCCTTTGCACTGATTCATTGAGCTTTGTTAAATCAACACAGATTCTCGGGTCTCCAGACTTTTTCGGCACAACAACAATGCCTGCACACCACTGTGTGAGTTCTTCCACCCTACTTATAACCCCCATCTTCTCCATGCGTTGCAGTTCATTTTTAACTTTGGGCATGAGCGGTAGAGGAATGCGTTGTGGTGTTTTAAGGGAGAATGGTACTGCTCCCGGGCTCAGTTTAATGGTGTATGGCCGCTGTAACATGCCAAGGCCACTGCACAGTATTGGATAATTATTTTGCAGCGTATCCATACTTAGGCCATCAACACGCGTAACAAGACCCAGCTTGGTTATAGCTGGCCTGCCTAGTAGTGGCGAGTGTAAGCTCTTAACAACATACACTTCCTCCAATGTATGCTTTTCACCTTTCTGAAGGCGTATGTTGGATACCCCAACGACGCTGAGAGGTGCACATCCAGGTCCCAGGATGAGATGGGCTTTTTTTGGATGAGATGGGCTTTTCCCACACTTGTGACATCTTGACTGAGACTGTTTATATTTCTCATTTGCACCGTGGTAACTCTTTACTTTCTGCCTGCTTTGAAATGTCTTGTTTTTGTTTATGACTCTATCTACAGAGCCCGATGCTTTGCTAGTAACACATTCACCACGCAGGTTACTTTGCTGCTGCTTCACAGCTTCGCTCTGTCTTGCCATATCAATCGCTTTTTCCAGCGTTAGATCCTTATCTAACTGCATCCGTTCAGACAGACGTATATAGTTTAAACCAATGACTAACCTGTCTCTGATGAGCTTGTCGTGTAATGGCCCATATTTGCAGTGCTCAGCCAAAGAGTAAAGTGCAGTCACAAAAGTGTCAACAGGTTCATTTTCACCCTGTTTCCGCATGTTAAAACGTGCTCTTTCGTAGATCACATTTTTCTTGACGATGAAAAACGCGTGAAAACCCTCCTTCACTGCGTCGTAACTCTGCATGTTGTCGTCCATCAAGTTCAGCCCTTTTAAGATGTCGTCCGCTTCATCGCCCATGCAGTACATTAGTGTGTTTATCTGGTTGTCTTGCGAAGAAGTGTGGAGATTACTGGCCTGACGTGAAACGTTCGAATCGTCGAATCCATCTTTCCCAGTCCTGGGGTTTGGAGAAGTTAAATGGCTCTGGTGGCTGGATGCTAAACGTAGCACACGGGCCCGGTGCGGGCGGCTCTCTGCCCCCGGCAGCTGCATCACCTGGAGCGCGTCGTTCTCTTGCCGCTTGATCCATGCTTGCGACCTGACGACACTAATAAACTTCACCTGCCTGAAGCAAACTTCTTCCGCAAACTACCTAGAAGATCCCACTTCTGACACCATGTCGTATTATCTACTTTTAGTAGCTCAGTTAGCACACACATACACACCAGCTCTCAGGGTATCAACATGTGGTTTTATTTATCTGTCCCAACTATGCCCCCTAGTGCCCCAACAGTACAGGAAGTTCACAGTGCCTTAAACATTATGCAGTTTCACCGCATAGATTATTCCACAGTCGCGATGTTATATTGTGTCATCTTCATCAAAATAAAATGGAAATAGAAATGAAAAAACGTAGACCCCACTTCATTGGTATTTAAATAATTTATGCTTATTTTGAACTTTATTATTGTAAAACCAGATGATGTAAGGATCTTCAGTTCCACTCATGCTCATACACGGACATTTAAAACAGTATAATTCACTTTTTATGTAGTTTACATCTTACAAATCATGTTTATTGCGATAAAGCAAGCATACGGCACGTGATCAGCCATGCCTGACGTAAATGCCGCAAATTACGGGAAGCGCAGCGCGTCCGACTTCACGTCTCCGTTTTCAGCTCCTCCCCACCTGCACGCGGCTAATCTCGCCGATCGGTTACATCCAGCCACAGCCGATGTCGAACACACCTAAACTGTCTGTGCAGCGCCGCAGTAGAACACACCCACTGAGAGAGAATATCGCGTGATCCACACACTGTTTTACTTTCGTTTTTTTCTTTTATTTTATTCTTCAACCTCTTTATTCACAGATATGCCCATTTTAATTAAATTGGTTTCTTCTGAGAAAGTCTTAAAACATTAACATTGATCAAAATATTATTAGATAACTAAAGATAACTAGTCTTCAGGTTTATTTAAGTACACATTTATTTCTCAGTGATTTTCAACAGTAAACAAACTTTCATACTGTTTGTTCTGGTTTAAAACATGTTGTTCATGTTTTTTTTTGAAAATCTACTTCTGCATGGCCAAACCCAAACAGGTGCTGGAACATTCTTGCAGATGTTAGCGCAATCGAGTAGCCTCTCGCTGCAGCCTGCGGTGGACATTCAACCCCGCCCACATCCAGGCGTGACGTCAGTTACCACGTCCATTCACATCTCACTCCAACACAGTAGATGGCGATAATGTACCTTATGTTGGTGCTTCCCGAAGAAGAGAGAAAGCACGAAGTTGAAGTACTAAAGTTGTTTACCACGTCGGTAAGTAAAAGTATTTGGTTTGAAAGCCTAATGTAATTCCAGAATTTATTTATATTAATACATATATTTATGCTTGATAAAATCACACGATCAATATATTCACAAGGATTGTACTGTGGTGCACGTAACCTCTTTTGCTGCTGTTAACTTTACGTATCAGATATCTGTCAAGCCAAAGTGAAATAAAACTTAATGGTAGCTTGTTTTGAGAAATTGTTAAAATGTAAAACATTGATAACTTAAAAACTGTGAGTCATTTGTGTAGTTTATGCACATACAGCTTGATATGCCTAGTTGAACTTCACACATGCACGTTATTAACGTTTACAGTCTGTAGTGTTGATAAATTTGTTGATACATTCTTACAGGTTACTTTATCTAAAAAAAAGAACTGAACTGTGCAGGACCACATCCCATTTTTACTGTTTGAACTGCAGCCAGACTGCAGTACGCAAGGAAATGCCAAATGCTTTATGACAGAAGCACTTGCGACATCTTCAGCTCCCTCTGTAGCTGCATGCTCCACAAATAAACCTTTATTTATTTTTTATTACAGGATTACAGAAAGAACATAAAGTGGAAGTTCATAAGGAACATTGGTCCAGCATGGTCCTGGGTAGAGAGTCACCGCAAGATATTCCTTGGAGAGGTGATGGAGCCTGCCTTTCTCCAGATGGATTTGTTTTCGAATATCTGGAGGATCTGAACACGTTTATTTCAAACTGTTATGAGGAACAAGGCCTGTAAGGGCCATGAAATATTCTTGTTCAATAATAAATACAAAAATGCCCAGTGCAAGCTAGAGCATACTCCTGAACAGCTGTGATATCCTCATACTTGATCATGGGCCATCCAAGCACCTTTTCCATATATGCAGCAGAAACAAGATAGTCTTCTCCAAATTGCTGTTTAAGCACGGCTTTAGCTGTATCATAACCCCTTTCAGGTGCCATATTCATACAACTTCGTACAATTTCTCTTGGGCGCCCTCTTGTGTATCTTTCAAGGAAATACAAACAGTCACCTTTGCTTGTTTTCTCCTCGACACAATATTTAAAAGCTTTTGTGAACAAACTGAATTGTAAAGGATCCCCTTCAAACACCGGAATCTCACGTGGTGGCAAATGTTGAGACTTTGGTTGCAGTAAAAGTAACTCTGTCATTTCCTGTTGCTTTTGAAGTATTTTCAGTGTATCTCTAGGATTTACTGAAGCAGTTATTCTGGGTTTTGATGCATGTTGCTGTATAGGCTGAGATGATTCAAGTTGTGCATTTATGTCACTTTGCAAAGAAGTCCCTTTTTGTACTTCAACGTGTGGATAGATAGATGCAGTTGTGGTTTTTGCATGTTTACGGATATAAGATTCCTTTTTTTTATTTTTTTATTTATTTTTTATTCAAAATATACATGTACAAACAACAAGGCACCAGAGTTCAATATACAATATATCTTCACATTACATTGTAGGGAACAGGCGCATACTTCAAGTAAAAGGAAAACAAAATAGAACAAAACAAAAACAATACAACTAATAAATAAACAACATCAAAATTAAGAGCTAGGGCTTTTGATCTAAATCATATTTCTTAATAATGGAGAAAAGTTTAGTGCAATTTTTATTCTGCATAATAGTAAGGGCTTTGGTAAAGAAAACAAAATCATTGTGAAATGCCTGAAATGTAGGTTTAACGTTCATATATTTAGATTTGTGTATATAGAATTTTACCAGCATGAGTAAATTATTAATCAAGTATTCATTATTCTTATTGTCCAGAATCAATCCATATATGATGTCCTGTGAGGAAAATCTTTCCAGATGAGGTATTTTTTGGTGAAGCCAGTCATAAACATCCAGCCAAAGTTTGTCAACATTGACACAGTAGTAAAATAAATGTTCAGTGGTTTCATTATCATCACAAAATACACATTTGTTTGTTACAATTCTGAATCTTTTTTGTATAAATTCACTTGATGGATAAACACCATTTAATATTTTAAAATGAATCTCTTTACTTTGGGAGACAAGGGAAATTTAAGGTTATTTGTACGTAACAAAATGACAATTTCTTTTTCAAAATTTTGTAGAATTGAGTTTCTGTACATTACAAGAGGATAAGAAATGTTGTCAAAAATAGTTCTTATAGTTTTGTTAGATATAGACATTTCTTTAAAATTACAACCTTCTATTAACAGCAATGGAAGATATGGGGTAACAGGAATGGAATAAGAAAGGATTCCCTTGATAAGACAAATAACAGTATTGGGTATCGCTTTTGATATGGATTTGAATGTAGACCTATTACAATTGAAATCATATTTCCGACAGAAACTTTCATATGACATAATACAACCACTATTGTCTAATAGATGACAAACAGACCAAATACCTTTTTCCATCCAGACATTATCATATATTGATTTGTTTTTAACAGTAATATATCTGTTATTCCATATTGGTGTGTTATGGGGTGAAAAATTGTGATTGTATAAAATTTTCCAATACAACAGTACTTGCTGGTGGAAATTAGATAATTTGACTGGCAGGCGTTGAACCTTGTAATCACATCTAAGTAAAAATTCTAATTTTTTGAATAGTTCTCTGGGGATAACCAGAAACTATTACTGTTTAAGCAGGATTTCAACCACTTAATTTTTGGGGTTCCATTTATAGAGTCAAAATCTATGGCATTTAGACCTCCATATTTAGTATCCTTGACACTGATCTATTCACCTTATTTTTCACGACAACAAGGGCGGCGCCATTTCGCTCATTTTGTCAACGTTCTTCCGGCCGCATAGACGATGAGCAGCTGAGGCAGTGACTGAAGGCGACGCGTTAAGCTTAAAAAGCTCACTCGAGCGCCTTTATGTTTCTTTCTTACCAATTTTAAGCCAACTGAGGAACACCCTTATCCCAAGTAATGGTTCGACTACGATGTTCCGGTAACTTTAAACCACGCCGGGTGTTGAAAAGGTGGCCAGTTTCAAGTAAGCTATCTTAGCTAACTTTGTGCTCGTTCGCCTAAAGTTAGATTTGTGAAGTATGTTCTACAAATACACTTAAGATCAGTAACGTTAGTTTATAAAATGCAACTATTTGAATGGTTTTAATTGTCCACCTATATTTGTATATTTACGATAGTACAACGAGATATTATAGTACATTGCATTCTTACAGTAGCCCACGTGATTCCCACAAGTTACTGAGATTTCAGATGCTAGAATGTCAGTTAATTTCTCATTCAGATATTGATAATGACCTATTAAACGACGTATTATTTAACACTGAAGTTATTGGTTGTGTGTATAATGTTACTGTCTCTTTTTAATGCATCTCTCTCTCTGTTGTTTAAGTATGGGCGCCATTTATATATTAATTCTCATGATGCAAGTTTCTTTTAAATACTAACATAAAACTGTTTATGGTTATATTGTTTTCACAGGTGCATTGATGTGTAGTGATGCAGTGGACAACTGTGAGGATGATACAATCAACATGTTCCTAAACTGTGATGCAGAAACACAATGGGAGGATCCATCCGTCTCTGACCACAACTACACTTTAAAATCACAACTCAACCTGAAGCAACCTACATCTGATATGGGAAAACACTGGTGCGGTTTCCCTGACAGGGCTTATGCTGGTCCCAGGCTAAAATGCATATTTGAGCTACAATAATTTAAAAACACCTTGTACTCACATACCTCAACGAGTGCCATTGTTTTGTCACACGATGCGCACCAGTCTTGTTTTTTTGTAGGGTTTGTTTGTAAAAACTAAAATGTCCTAATATAATTAAGGCCTAGTCCTGTAAACCCTGTCCGAGAAACTGCTTCAATGTGTTGAGCTGGCACAAATGTACATATCTCTGCTGAGAAACAACCATCTTTGGTTCAGCTTTACACAGGGTTGATATTGCATCCATTACACAGTCGCCAAGCACTTTACCAGTACATACACCAACAGCTTCCAGATAAACACTTGGGATCAGCTCCTGATGACTCAGATAAAGCTGTGTCTTAATTAATTGCAGGGTGGTCTTGCTGAAAAGTTAGCTGTTTCTTAGTCCATAGTTATTTTTATAAACCTTTACAATGTGACATGATTTTACATGTTGTAAAGTTACATTAAACCTTCATATGTGATCAGATGTCATGCAGTGATATAAACATTTACAATGTGAGCTGTTGTGCATTTATATTAAACCTTTACAATGTGATCAGATGTTACCTGCCATGCAGTTATATTAAACCTTTACAATGTGATATGATGCCGTGCATTTATATTAAACCTTCACAATGTGATCAGATGTTACCTGCCATGCAGTTATATTAAACCTTTACTATGTGATCAGATGTTACCTGTCATGCAGTTATATAAACCTTTAGCCTACAATGTGATCAGATATGATCTGTAAGGAATTTCTTAAACCATATGTGAGCTTTAGATTCCACTTAAAAGGATTTAAGTCTCCTGATTTGAAGGAATAAGTGTTGGCAAGTTTGCAAATGAATTCTATCGTGGTACCACATAAAAACGAAATAGTTATTGGACTGGCTAAGGTGCACACATTTGCTTTAAAAAAGACGAAATCACTGTGTAAATATTGGTAGGCATAAGTACTTTAATAATTTTCAATGCTGCTCCATCAACTCCTGAGAGGACGAGGTAATTAAATATGCCAGGTTACTTGCCGTGGCCGCTTCATATCGTCTAACCACGAGACGATTGATGGGACAATATAAGACTATCCGAGCGTCGTATGAAGTTTTAACCGAGCTCCTAATTTAAAACATTTACAGCAGTAGCGATATTTGTCATTTCGCTAAAGTTATAGTGAACTACAAACAATCTTCTAACCACCAAACTAACTACCGAATGCACTGTGCCATATTAGCAGCGGAAGTCTGTTGACAAAATGCGGAAGAGCGAAGAATTAAAAAGGGGCGTGGCGGAATAAGGTGAATAAAAGCAGAGTAAATATGAATGTCCATGTATACCTATAGTACAGTAATAACATCTGAAATATCAGTATGATTGAAAACTTTACTTTTCAGTATAATTATCAGACATTAAACATTAAAAGATGTAAAGAAAACTCAGCTTCCACTGCCACCTACAGGACATTTGTGTTATTACAGTTATTCTGCAGTGTGTCATAGACAATAGAAACATTATTCACAGTTTCTTTATTTTCTCCACTGAAATCTAAAGTGTGTGTTGAATGTGCAGATGAATGAAATGTATAAGATAACTGATGGTGCTGTTCTCAGATCAGATGCAGGGACACTGAGAAACATCAGCACCAGCACATCCGGCCTGTATCAGTGCACTGCGTCAAACATCAATTAAATCAATCTTCTGTTTACTGAATATTTCAATATTTATTTTATAAAAAAATGAACAATACATCTGCAGTATTTAGTTAATATTAATGTTTAAAACATTTATAAAGTCAAACGTTTGGTTAACATTTGTAAATGCAAACTAACAGTGGAGAAAAGCATCAGGTTATGTATTAACTGATATTAACTAACATAAATAAATGCTGTAATTATCTTACAAAAAACAAATACAACAGAGTACAAAGGAGATAAAACAGCAGATTCAACTCATCATCTTGTTGATGTTTTCATTATGGAGACATTTCAATCATTCTGGAAGGAGTCTGATGAGTTGAATCAGGTGTTTTAAAACATTATGAAGGGAGGACACTGATCTACTAATAATATCATCAAAATATTCAAACAATCTCTGTGTGTGAGGGAGTAAAATCAATATTAGATGTCTGTGATGTCCTCACTGAATGAAACACAGACCTGATTCAGTCCTGAAAATCACTGCATGAGATCAGAAACACCTCCAGAAATCACTGTCTGTTAACACAATTCACTTTATCATTCACAAATGTTGCTTAAAGCTTTATCATGCAAAGAAGAAGCCCAATGAAAACAAGATCCAGAAATGATTGATTTCAAATGGACTGAGACAAAACTGTTCTGTGATCAGACAAATCAAAGTTTGGAAACTAAAGAGGAGAGAGATCATCTGTATTGTTATCAGTCTTTGAGGTCTTTCACATCTGGAAAGACCTCATCAATACTGAAAGAGCAACATCTGCTTTCATCTGTCTTTGTCTATTTCAGTAAGACATTGATAAACTTCATACTGCATCTATTACAACAGCATGAGTTTATAGTAGAAGAGTCCTGAGCACAGTCCAGATCTGAAAACCATCTGACAAACATTTGAGGTGAAAAATACAACAAAGAAAACTCAGAACAGCTAGAATCCAGTATCAGACATGAATGGGACAACATTCCTCTCATAAAAGTTCATCAACGGCTCTCCTCAGTTCCCAGATGTATACAGACTGTTGTTAAAAGAAGAGGAGATAAACATCACCCTGTCACAACTTCCTGTCTTCATTAGTGTTGCTTTCTTCAACGAAAAGTATGACTAAATATAGTCGTCAACGAACCGTTTTCATGTGACGAAAACGAGAAGAGACGCAACGAAAATGCTGGTCATGTGACGATGACTATTGTAGTAAATTGAGGGCCAGCTGTATATGCTTATAGCACCATGTAGTGGACATTCAATAACATTTTTCTTGAGATGGTAATTAAGTCAGGCATTATTACTAGCCTTTATTACGGGGTGGGGAACCCTGGTCCTGGAGGGCCACTGTCATGCAGAGTTTTGTTCCAACCCTAATTAAACACACCTGAAAAATCTAATTAAAGTCTTCAGGATCACTTGGAAATTAAATTCAGGTGTGTTTGATTAGGGTTGGAACTAAACTATGCAGGACAGTGGCCCTCCAGGACCCAGGGTTCCCCACTCCTGCTTTATTATGACCCAGCTAAGGACCTCTGATGATGTCATCTCCGTTGAGCCACATGTGACATATTTTGGTATGGAAGGATGTTGTGCTGGTGACAATCTGATTGCATGTAAATGATTATTTGCATCATCTTGTTGATTTCATGTTGTGTTTGCGTGCATCAAAGAGTAAGTTGTTGTATTTAGTCAATATTTGTGCATTTTATATCTTTATACTTTGGAAATAGAGTAAAGTTGTACTTATCGCATTGCTTTTACTAAAATAAATGTTGATTGGTTCTATTGTTAAACTTAATTGATAGTTTAAGTGTTAATTATTTGTAATTGTATTACATGCATATGTTTATACAGTATTATTTGTTTCTTTAAACTAGAACCATACACACCTGTTCTGATCAACACAAGATATGCAAGACATGAAGATTAAAATGTTCAATTTCTAAAGAGTGGTGTGTGCACATCTCATCAAAAAGACAAATAATCATAAATGTTTTAACCGAGCATTCTTTGGTGGTTGCAAATGGATAGTAGTCAGCACCTAAGTGACTGTATTACATTTAGATGTTATAATCTGTAACAACTATAATAAAATGTATAATGCAATATTGTTGACGAAAAAAAACGAGACTAAAGTGGTTTACAAAATAAAAACTAAGCTAAAATGTCTCTTCATTTTCGTTGACCAAAACGAGACAAGACGAAATGTTATAACGTTATTTAGTCTTTTTAGCCATCCTAGCATATCCAAGCTCCCGTCACCTGACTGCAAATGATCACGTGTGTTATTGATGCTGCGCAGATCAATCAAGACATAAGGTGTGTTCGACTTCATGCGGCGCTGCGCAGACCGATCGGTGGCTGACTTGAAGCAGTGCATTCCGGTTAGTATTTTTGTCCGACTTCAGCTGGCGCTGCAGGCACGTGACTGTGTCATATGGTTTTTAAGTACCGCGAGAGCGGTTCGAGATCAGCCGCCTGAGTTAGCCAGCGCAGTTCGCGAAGAGGAGCTGCACTGGCTGTAATGACGACACAGCTGTTTCACGATTGGTCGGATTCACCACATGACAACAATCACGTGTATTTCGTGTTTATTTTCACACCCTCAGTTCCACAAATGCTCACAAATCTGTATTTTTATAACAGTTAAAGCTATTTTCATGTAGTCGCGATGTTATATTGTGTCATCTTCATCAAAATAAAATGGATAAAAAACGTAGACCCCACTACATTGGTATTTAAATAATATATGCTTATGTTGAACTTTATTATTGTAAAAACAGATGCTGTAAGCCTCTTCAGTTCCACTCATGCTCATATCCGGAACAGTATAATTCACTTTTTATATAGTTTACATCTTACAAATCATGTTTAATGCGATTTAGCAAGCAAACGGCACGTGATCAGCCATGCTTGAAGTAAATGCCGCAAACTACTGGAACCACAGCGCGTCCGACTTCACGTCTCCGTTTTCAGCTCCTCCCCGCCTGCACTCGGCTAATCTCGCTAATCGGTTACATCCAGCCACAGCCGATGTCGAACACACCTATAAAAGTACCACGAGAGCGAATAGAAAGCATGCGGAGTAGTTTGCTCTCGCGATGCTTTGATATCATACGACACCGTTTCACACGATATGCGGCAACCGCGAGTGTTTAGTTCTTTTTCAGTAGGAGACGTGCGGAAAGCGGAGAAACGGGGGCGGTTACAGAAGTGAAGCGGAGTTGGTCCATATGCTTCCTCGTGCACCCAAAATCCTTTCCCATTTCCACTAAATGCTGCACAAAACACTTCCACTACACGAGAAAAGATGTAGTGTTGTGGTTTTCCTTTTCCTCAAATGAAACAATCTTCAGTCTTAGGTTCTGATTTCAAGAGATAGACTTTTATTTTCCGGACAAAAAAATAAGCCGAGCCTGCCTGATGAATCTCCCAGGACCAGTCAGGCCGGCCTGGGAGCAATCTTCAAACCAGTCTGCCTCTCTGAGCCAGGCTTGGTAAATATATATTGTCTTTGTCCCTCCCCTCCATATACTTTAACAATATGTTTCTGTTCAGGCTTGTAACTTGAAGAATCACATGACAGTCCCCAGACCAGACCAGTGTCTCCTTTCCTTGACCTATTTGACCCTTGGCTATTTGCTAATACTAAAATCCTTTGTGCCCTGAAACATGAATACACACAGCTGGGTTCCAATAGCAATCCCATGGCAAACAAACTCCTGATCCACACAACATAACACATGACCTGCATAACTTCATAGTAAACAAATTGCGTGTGATTATAATGGTAAACTCATATTCATCATATTAATGTAGATTGGGATTAAAATAAAACTTCTTCATAATCCCCGCTCTGAGGCTTAATTTAGCCTCACCTTTCCTGTTTATTTTAATCCGGAGTGCAGTTTCATAATTCAGCGTTTCAATTATTAATATCTTGTGGCTAAAGAAAGCCACTATACCTTACCAATTACTAAATTATGCCACTGCACTTCGAACTATGGACAATAAGACAAACATCTTTCCATTCTCATTTTGACTTGAATGTAAAAGTAAAAGTACTTAAGCCCTAAACAGTTTGTGCGCAATTGGTTCTACGCTTACAGTTATCGTTTTAGCTATGTAGAGTATATGATAAAGCATCGTAAATGTAAAGTCAACGTTAATGAATCCAAGTAAAAAATAATAAAACAAAAGTAAAGTATGCATAATAAACACAAATTAAATGTTATAGATTCAATGTTCAAATTCAAAACAAGTAAATATAACTAATTGATACTGAATTGAAGCATAAAAACTCAAAAATTAAGTATAATAAACAAGTATAAATGTAAGTTAATTCAAATAAACAAAGTAAAGAGCAATAACCAATAATAAAACTAGGTAAAGATGGCATCAAAAACACAAATAAATGTAGATTAACTCGAATAACACAATAAAATGTGAACCACTAATATACTAAGTAAAGATTGCAACACAAATGAAAGTAAAATTACTCCAAATAAAACAATTAAATGTAAATAACCAATAATAAACTAATTAAAGATTGCATATTACACGCATAAATGTAATTAATTCAAATAAAACTAGTAAATGGAAATAACCCATAATACAACTAAGTAAATCATCCATAATAATTCTTGATCACAATTTAAATTAATTTTTTCCATCCTCATCAGAGGTGCTTGAATTCTCGTTTACTATTTGTAAATTCATTACTGTCTTGTAACGTAATTCCTGATAACATTCTTGTTGATTTCAAGTAAATTTTTCCATCATATTTTAACTTTCATTTGGTTCTCTAACCAGACACCTACGCCTCATTTAACCACTAACCTTTAATTAAAATTGATTCAGTATATGTTATCATGTATTTCTAATGGCTGCATCTAGTTGTTATCCTAAGATATAAATTAATGCCTTATTTGTAAACTTAATAATCTACTTTTTGATTGTAGTACTGTACATAATTTATTTGTTCTGTATTCTTATTCTGACAAAACTTTATTAAGTTCCTTATTTAGCTTAATCCCATGCCTTAATCTAATTTGGTATCCATTTGGTTGATCAACAGAATCTACATATAATTGATGATTAATTGTTGTGTTCATCCTTTTATAAGGATTCTAAATACCCTTCTTTTGTAGTGATTTCTTGTCTCCATCATATTTAAGTACTTTTTCTCTCCCTCCTAATGAGGTCAAGCATTTTCTTTTTCTACCAATCCAAAATAATTCTCCAATCGATATTATTTGATCTTCCAATACCTTCATTGTATATGTTGCTCTGATTTGATTATATTATTCTTCTAATAGCATTTCTCTTCTCACTTTTACACCTTAAGTTATACTTTTTGATGTCTTCATAATAGATCTAGAGGTTTCTTAGTTGATTCATTCAAAATTCTTGTTATAAAACATTTCCTATTTAATTTTCTTAAGTCTATAATTCCATAAGGCTTATATTTTCTTGATTGTAATCTTACTGTACCATTCAGAATTTTACTGTACCATTCTGAAATATCTATCATTCCTTTTTTATTTTTAGTGTTATTTACTACCATTGACACAAATTTCCAAATTGTGGCCTATAAGATGTATTTTTAAACTCAGAATTTCCCAAAAGACCTAAATATTATCCAGATAAGTTAACCTTAAAGTTTTTCTCGTAACCCATAAGAATTCTTGTTGAATTTATCACCCTATTCATGTGGACTTTAAATTGTTATCACCTTATTAAAAGCTGGTTTAGCTTAAAGCATAAAAAGCAACCTTGTGAGCATATTTCCTTAACTTTAAATATTCCCCATTTGTATCATTGCCATCTTTGGGATGTTTCCCACAAAATGTCCACCCTATGTTCTCTGCTCAATGTCCCTATGTTTTCAGTCTCTCTTTCAGAGTCTGTTCCTTTGAAATTATTGCAGATCTTTCACTGTGCCTCGTTTAAGGCAAAAGTCCATCGCCATGAAGTTTAATTGACTGTAGCAATGCAAATCTTCTGTAGTAATCAGCTTCATTTTTTAATTGACTGTAGCAATGCAAATCTTCTGTAGTAATTAGTTTTGTTTTTTTTCAATTCAATTTCTTTTGACAATTTCTCTTTTTCACTTTTTCCTCTCGGTGTTCAAAACTTTGCTCTCCATCCGTCGGTATACTTGAATTGCTTTAACTTTGATTTGGTTTTGATGTTTCTTCTTTCATATCATTGGCATTCTTTCTCCTTCTCTCCTTCCTACGAGCTCTGCTATACAGTGGCTGCTCCTCCCACTTGGACATTCTGGAGCTGGTCTCATCTTGTCTCCCCCAGTTAGGCGCCCTGTGGCCGTGTTTGGCCTCCTCCGACCTCTCGACCCTCAGATAAGCTAGATCATCTCGCACAAGGAGTCATGTTTCTCATCTCCTCCTCCACTCCTTTCAGCTTTTTCTGTACACAAATAACTCAATACATAGACAATTAGTTTGTTCATATAACACTTAATTCCAGATGTTTTTACAATACGCATAGGTCTATCGGCGAATATTTCATGCAGTGTTAAAGATGTACGTTTGTTAGTTTAGGTAAAACATAAGTTCTGTTATGATTAGTATTTTCACACATTTTGTTAAGTATGGCTTTGATGATTATTCCTTTTCTATACCTTTTTATCCACCATCCTTTGTGATTATAGATGATAGTCAAATTTTTCTTCTCTCTTATCCGTCACATCAATTTTTCCCTTCTTATCTCAACTCAAAATCCTTATTCTTCTCATGAATCAAATAATTCATTTTCATTCCACTTATTCGCCCCATGTACATCTATGATAATAATATTTATGACTGAGATTTTTCACTTTTATACAATCTAAAAAGATCTCCTGACACTCTGAGACCCTTTTTAGCTTACACATCTGTTTGCCCATGCTGGCAAATCAACTGTTCTCCTGTGTCCCTATAACTCAATAACAACCAATCATTTTATCAACTTTTTAGCATTAATCAACCAAATTAACTTTCCGCATGTTGTAATAGTAGTTCATCCATTCTAAACCTGTATAATATTTCCCCTTATAATTAAATACGTAAATGCAAGTATCTACTTCTTATGCAAATCATAATTCACAGTAAAAATGTTTATCAAATGGAGATGTATGTAATTTTTTGGATCATCAATCTTTTCTTGTCATTAATTGCTCTTAAATCGTGACTAGATACAATTTAGATTTATTTCCTTAAATCGTATGTTTGTTACAATAATTAGTTATTTCTTTTTCTATTCTCACAGCTTTTTCTTGTTTACCTTTTATAGTATCCTATGGTGTTTTTTCAATTTATTTCTTTTATCTATTTTATTTTCCTTTCTGCCATAGCTGTTCTATGCCATTTATATTTGCTTTTTAGCTTAGTACCATCATTGGAGTTCTAACTTCCTCTGTAGATATCAAATTCAAACCCCCCCCCCAATTTTCATTATGCATTTCTTCCTGTCAGATTAATAGGAGTCTGATTTGATTTCAGAAAAGGTAGTCACACCTAACAACATAAGTTCTTGATCAGCCTTTAAATTTGTCTAGCTGATTTTCCCCTAAAGATTGTTTGTGTCCCTATAATTACAAACCAAACATTGGACGGCTGCTTTCACTCTTTTCCTCCTTCACTCAAAGGCTGATGTGATAGATGACAAAGTGTAGTCCAGTTGTTCTCTTGTCTCCAAGAACATTATTGTCTTTGTGGGTCTCCTTCTGGATTCAGTCTTTTTGGTGTTTGTCTTTGTAATTGTCAGCGCAGTGCCCCCCTTCACTGCTTCATATAGTCCTCTTTGCTCCTCCAACACTTTGTTGCACACAGTTTTTCATTGTCTGTTTCTTGCCAGCTTTTATTCTTTTCTTGAATGTCAAAGGATGGGAATGATCAGCCCCTCAATGTTTCAGCTTGACCCATGCAAAATATTGCCTTTTGATTTAAAATAAAATTTATTTTGTGACCACCTTCAATCATCAGATGAAGACTCCTCTTCATTTTGTAATAATTTATCTTTGTATAATTTATCTGTGTCATTCACCTTTTAATAATTTTCCTGTCCTTTTTATTTTTCTCTTTATTTCCACCTTTAATAACTTGGTCTCTTTTTTTTCTCTAATTTGTTGTTTTTCTTTCAAAGCTTTACTTCTGTCTTCCTGCTAGATTTTAATCTCACAATTCCCTCGAGCTATGGCTTTCCCCCTCCCTTTCTATCTCTCTCTCTCTCTCTCTCTCTCTTTCTCCCTTTGAGCATTTCTTTGTCTGTTAATTATCTCCTCTTATCTTTCATTAGTTTATATTTTTATTTAATTGTATTTCTCCTCACACAATGCCACATCAAATGTTTCCTCATTTGAACTCCAATTATTTTATTTTCTAATTCTCCACACAACAATTGTTTAATCCTTATTTTTTCATTAATATGACTGCCATAATCTTTTCTTTGCAATATAACACACCTTATATTTTATAATTATTTCTCATTTAACCACTTCACAAACTTATTGTTTTTATTTATCCAATTTATATATTCCCCAAATTGTTACTTAGATTTCCAATGTGTCTTTAAAATAAAATTTCCTTTATAATATTTTGTAGTGTTTCGTCAAATAGAATCAAATACCTTCACCAACATCTGTCCTTTTTTGGACTAGCAATCTTTTCCTATTGAGCACATTTTTTTTATTTTAATCAATCATTTAAACGAATTATTTAATTTCTAGAATTAGCTTTATACTACACTGTAATAACTAATATTTTTGGCTACAATACCTCAGAACCACAATGTCTTCAAATCTAATTTTTAATACCCAGCATTTACAACTGTCTCTTATTCATACTCTTACTCCTATTTTCAAACTTTATCTCCCTTTTTTTAATAGTTTTAAACAATCTTCACTCCTGTAACACAACACCTCTCTGTGCTCTCTACAGAGCAACAGAAGAAAGACACACCCACTGCTCACTCAGCCCCCACTCTTTCCATCTCATACATTCACACACACAGACTCTTTCTAGCACAGACACATTGCATTCTCACACAAATAAAATAAAACAACTCTATCTAGACTACCTGTCCAAATTCATCTTTCCACTACACTTCAGTCGACATGGAAAAGATTCACTTACACAATTTACCAATCCGACATGACAAATAAAACAAAAACAATATCTTTCATCAGCCCGGGCCTTCCAAAACAACAAAACAAATAACACATAGACCGTACCTGACCTGCAGGACTAACTCTTCTCTCCGAACCCCAACGTGTCTGCCCCGACACGGTAACACTCAGGTTCACGAAACTTCTTTTTCTCAACTTAACATTAAATCTTTATCCAAGCCACTCAACGACAAAAATAAAACAATAAAACTCATTCACACAACAAACCATCATCTGTCCTAGCACACATTCCTTTTGAAAATGAAACCCTTTATTCTTATAATTTAATCTCGTAATCTTTAATTTCCCCTTTTTATTCTTAAATTTGGAAGAGCATTTGAGATTTGACCAGCACTTGTGATTTGACCACCCCGAGCCATCTCAGGTGAACAATACAATCTTTAAACAAGCAAAACTGCTCATCTCTGTAGGTGGCCACCTGATTGCATTGTCCATTGAGAAAGCCAGCTGTGGTCTCTGGTTCTGTGCTCTTTTTGATGTCCCATCTGGTGTCAATTATTTTTACCAAACCTTACATTTCAAATGTATGTTTGATAACAGATAAACCAAATTGTTAACCCAACCATTTTTCAGTAGTAACCCATTAGCATTTATTTATTTATTTATTTATTTTATTTTTTTTTAGGGCTCATTCTTCCACACTCTAACATAGTAATTTACCCTATACTCACAGGATATACCCCCCTTAACAGCCCAACTGCCCAAGGGAAAGCCTCTCCCTGGTTTACCAGATTCACGTTCACATTTCTCTCACTAACACACATTATGCAGCTGCATACATACACACTCAAACACAAATCATTCAACAAATAACCAATCGTTAATTCACATAACGATTTAAACTTTTATCCGTTCTCTTAACTTAAACCTCTACGTCATCCACTTACTGACAGACGCAGCATATGCAACCTTGCATACAAAACTCTTATCCGTTCTCTTAACTTAAACCTCTACGTCATCCTTTTCCCCGATAGACGCAGCATATGCAACCTTGCATACAAAACTCTTACGCGTTCTCTTTTACTTAAACCTCTACGTCATCCTTTTCCCCGATAGACGCAGCATATGCAACCTTGCATACAAAACTCTTACGCGTTCTCTTTTACTTAAACCTCTACGTCATCCTTTTCCCCGATAGACGCAGCATATGCAACCTTGCATACAAAACTCTTACGCGTTCTCTTTTACTTAAACCTCTACGTCATCCTTTTCCCCGATAGACGCAGCATATGCAACCTTGCATACAAAACTCTTACGCGTTCTCTTTTATTTAAACCTCTACGCCATCCTTTTTCCCGATAGACGCAGCATATGCAACCTTGCATACAAAACTCTTACGCGTTCTCTTAACTTAAATCTGTTTCAATTCACCATGATCATCAAAGCCAAAGTAATTAACACAGATTCATGCATGCATGCCTTAATTAGATTGTACCCTTGAAATCAAAACCCAGTTCACATCTATGGTTCTTAAATTTAGAAGAGCTTAAATTTCTCACCACGTTGAGCAAAGTCTGCCAAACAACACAAACCTAATTTAATAAGCAAAAAGTGCTTACCTTATGGCCATACGTTGTTTGTGTTGCTCGTCAGGTTCGCCCAGGTGGTGTGACTGTCCAGCTCTTTTCTATCCCGGGTTTCGGCACCAAATGTTGTGGTTTTCCTTTTCCTCAAATAAAACAATCTTCAGTCTTAGGTTCCGATTTCAAGAGATAGACTTTTATTTTCCGGACAAAATAATAAGCCGAGCCTGCCTGATGAATCTCCCCAGAACCCGAGTGAAGTTCTGGGGACATTCTCCAAATCAGTCTGAAGCTCTCAGCCAGGCTTGGTAAATATATAGGGTCTTTGTCCCTCCCCTCCATATGCTTTAACAATATGTTTCTGTTCAGGCTTGTAACTTGAAGAATCACATGACAGTCCCCAGACCAGACCAGTGTCTCCTTTCCTTGACCTATTTGACCCTTGGCTATTTGCTAATACTAAAATCCTTTGTGCCCTGAAACATGAAGACACACAGCTGGGTTCCAATAGCAATCCCATGGCAAACAAACTCCTGATCCACACAACATAACACATGACCTGCATAACTTCATAGTAAACAAATTACGTGTGATTATAATGGTAAACTCATATTCATCATATTAATGTAGATTGGGATTAAAATAAAACTTCTTCAAACACTCAGGTTTGGATAAGTGTAGAATGGAAAAAGTAAATCTTAAAACTTTTAAATTATTGCAGGATTCCCCAATAGTGATATAAGGCAAATTGAGCTAAAGCTTTAACTGATGCACAGAAAGATAATGATGAAACTGTTCTTACAATGGTCAATAAAACACATGTGATCTTATCTCACTGAGATAGAATCACCACTGAGAGTAAAAGGGCTTAACCCCCCTCTCAAAAAATATGTGTGGTTCTCCTTGTTTCAAGTGAGATGTTTAGATAAGATTTAACAAATAAAATGCATCATTATCTTCTGTGAATCAATCAAAGTGCCATTTAAGTCTTTAATTAACATCATACATACAGTAGTACATACACACTGTATAGTCAGCACTGTTAAAAATGTTAGACTTAGTCTTTTCTTTATGATGACTATTATTAATTGTTAAATAAACAATGTAACCCAGTTTTCTGGACATTATCGAAGCTGAGTCTTTGTTTCTCTATGAGATTGTGGAAATTGTTAAAGAGCAATTTGTTGTCTAATTGTCTAAAGTTTGTGAAAGTCATAAAAATAGAGCTTATAGCTGAGTCCTAAATCACTGCATGAATACAGAATTCCTGTTTATATTAAATCGGTCAGAGCTAAAAGTCTTTTAATATTTCTGTATGTCTTAACATTTAAAGCAAAAGTTTGTGTTTTTACACCCTATTCCTTGATTAATTTTATATTCACAACCGTGAGCTGTGTTGTTAGTGAACATGTTAATGCACAGAAACATGTTCTCAATGTTGCAAATTTACTATCATTCTTGAAGCCCTCGAGACCAGTAATAAAATAAAATTATTTTAATGAATATTATTTTTAATATAATGTAATTTATATTATAATCACATTATAATATTCATTAGATTGTAATGGCCAGACAGGCCTAATATGGTGAAAAATTATGCATTGAATGCATTTCAAACTTATATGATTAAGACCCACAAAAAGGCCCGGGGAATATTTAGATTCAGATTTATTTGGTCCACTATCTTGTGCCAAAACGGGGGTATGTGTATGCTTTTACTGGTTGCTTGTTTGTTTTGCTTTGTTTTTTGCTTTGCAGGAACACGGAAAATATTATGGCACAAGATAGCAAACCAAACAACTCTTTTATAAGTTTGAAACATCAACTTTAACTGAATCTGATTAGTCAATTTACTTTTATAGTTGTTTAAAACTGTGGGAAATGTTAAATCATCAGGAATTACAGTCCTACAGGTCACAAAGGTGTAAAAAGTTTAAAAGTGTGTACCATAAACAGACATCACAGCAGTTAAACATGTGAGCTGACTGTACTGAGAACAACTCAGAATAAAGTCATTTAAGTTTAAGATTAAATCTAAAGTTAATCCAGAAAATTTTCCCAGCAAAAATGGGACTTCTTATGCTCACAGTTTAAATGCAAGTGCAGTTTATGGTGTTATACACACTCAGACTGAAACAACATAGTCAAATATAACAGAAAATTCCCAACTTAATCTGGCCTCTGAAATTAATTTGCAAAAGTAATGATACAAATCTTCTTAACAGGAAGAATTTACAACCTAATGCTGTCATTGACAGCTGTGTGGTAGTGACATCATTGTAAACTAAAAATGATGCCATGTCTTAATGCAAATTGCTCAAAAGTTTAGAAATGAATGTTTCTTTGTCTGTTATCTTAACATCTTTCCTTTCAGGTGGATTATTATGACTCCTTAAGAGTCCAGATACTAGAGATGTATCTGAGCCCAAATACAGGCAGAAGCCTGAAATGCAGGAGGTGGGTGTGATAATGCTTTAAGGGGTCATACACATCTCACAGCAATAAACTACTATATTCATTATATGACCTCCCGATGTAGCATCGGAACTAAAATTGTGCAACACAGATTACTTTAAGTTAGAATCCACCCACTCCCAGGCATGAACATTTAATGCACATATTTTCACCATTGCAACAACATAACACTGTTACCTGGTATAAGTTTTAAAACTATCCAGGCTGAAAACATCACACATATGTATGATTAATGACTAAGAATCCAAACTCTAAAGTTTGTCATACAAAACCAATTAGCATATCACACATAGGAAATCAAAGATCTACTCATGATGCTAATTTTATTTTTGGTATAAAAACTATGTTTGCATTTTCCTTTTGAACTACGTGAAATATTACAGTGTACGTAGAACATATGCATGGTTATAGTCACAAATTAAGGTTTTTGTCTCTGATTGTATAAATAAAAGGTAGAAACTCTACCTGAAAACTCTAAATAAGACCTATTTGAGAATAAGATAAGTGAAGAATTAAGCCATTTGACGTGGTTGCAAACATGTCTTATGACATTCCAAACTTTAAAAATGGTTAGATCTGAAGTGCACTTCTATTGATCAACCACATGATACTCAATCAGACACCTAACCATTGATTGTGACTTTGCCAATGTATATGTACAGAATTTGTGAATGGTGTGAATGGTTAAATAAGAAAGTCAAAATCTGTTTGTGTAAAGTTTTCTATGTATTTTTTATTTGCTTTACTGAAATTTTAGATTTACATGGTTAACTTGCTTTTCAGTGTTCTGAACTAATAATATGGTTACTAAAACATAGTCATATATCATATAGATATATCATATTATATATACCTTAGTATAAATATCTGTATTTTAGTACATTTATTTGTATTATATTTGAATGCTATTGTTTTATATGCTTTAATGATGTATACCACTGGTAAATATGCCAGTTAAAAACTTTTGCCACTATTCCTTTAAAATACACAGATTATATCAAAATTCCACTCAATATAAGAGATGCATAATAGAGAAGAAATTGGTATTTAAATGGGTTGAATTCATTTGTTACCTTATGGGATAAATTACTTTGAAAAGAGAAATAAGACCTTTTACCATTCGCACCTACTATTATGAAACATCTAATAATGTCATTTGTTTGTGTAATCTTTCACAACCATTTTCGTCCAATGAAGGTCAAGTTCTTCAGTGTTCAGCCATTGCATGATCATGTGTTTGATGTTCTTAAAATGTCCCACATACAGTGGTACATTCTCAGTGTGAGGAATTCCTTCACCTATGGAGGTCTGACTATTCTACAAAAAACTACCTTCTGCCAATAGGTAACAGAGGACTTTTCAAAATGTCAGAGAAATATCCTAGGGAGGATCCCGCTAGACACATGTCTTTCCGTGGTGGGGAGACACTTTCAACGAGCACAGTACAGTCATTGACTGACACCATGAATTTGGTGCAACAGACGTTTCAACAGACTGAGTATCATCTAAACCAGGCTCAGGTAGAAACAAACCTGGCCAAAGGAACAGCAAAAAATGTGTCAAGTTCATCTATTCGCTCTGCACAGTATGTGTACACTTGGTGGGACTGGATTTTTCATGGGGGTGTGATTGGCAGTGGACTTGTGTTTATGCTTTCTTTGATTCAATGCTGCTATTTCAGGTCCACAATTCACTCTTTACGGACATCTGCCAACACTGATTTCACCCCGAGTCCTCTACAAGTGCCCGCCATACAGAGACTGTTGCAATAAAAGAAAAAACGCACGAGGATTTGAATACGACCAGCAATGGCCTTTAGGGACTATTTTTCAATTGCCCCAAAAGGGCCAGGGGAGAAATTTGTAGTACAGCTGGTATATAATCAACTTTAAGTTTATTTATGAAGAGACACTATAAAACAATTAAACCTCAGGTGGTGTTGCTAACCCAAATTTGACTCTTAGGTGGAACTGGTTACAGACATGAAACTCTTGGTGCTAATCTCTTCATCACAAAGGCTTTTGCACCGTTAGCCTTAAGGCTCATATCACTGAGTTTCTGCTGAAATATATGATGTATATAAATTATGTGGTTCTAAGATTGTAATTTTATATTCATGTTTGGTTTCATTTTAAAGGTCATGGTGCGATGGGTAAAAAGGTCTCATTTCTATAAGTCTAAGATCAGATGGATTAAGGTTTTAGAACTTTGGATAGAAGATGCATTTCTTGTAGAAGTGGGGTTTTGCCTTGATATTTCTGGCTAGTTTGACCAGTTGCCAAGATACTCCTGGCTAGTTTTACCAGGTGCTCTTTAGTGTCACTTGGCACAGGTCAAACTAGATTTTGACCAGGTGTTCTTTAGTTTCACTTGGTACAGGTCAAACTAGATTTTGGTAGCTTTCTCAAGCTGTGTATAAAAGGTGGCCTGGCAAAATGTTCTGGGAGCCATTCTGTACCCAGAAGCTCCCACACTCTGTGTGTATTCAAACTTTATGGAGGCATCCTGTAACTAAGAGTTCCCACACTTTGTGTGCGTATTAAAACATCATGGAAGAAATCTTTAACAAGAGTCTTCCTACACCATTTGGGTGTATTATATTAATGATAGAAGTACTCTGTAGCCAGAGTGTCTATTGCCAGGTATGACTTTGTAACTGTTGCAACTGTTGATCATTTTAATTGTAATTGAATCATATTCTGTATGATATTCTTTAAGCTGGAACCTGCCTGGTATAATAAATTGTTATTCATTTTAAATTCTTCCAAATTGTATTGATTTATTCTAATTCTTTCAGAAATTATTATTTCCAGTAGATTAGAAGGAGTCTGATATTACCGCAAAATAAGTATGCCAGGATATTGATCACACTGGTGTTTTGATGTTGAATGGAGCATGGGGCACGTTCACCAGGACTCTCAGATTTATGTCTATCACCTGACTTAGCAAGTTGCATGATCGTGACTAAAGTAACTTTTTTATGATCGGAGCAGGCATGGGGCGGCCAGACATAAAATATTAGTTTACCCGGCAACCTCTGACAAAGGTCAGACTGGCAATTTTGTGTCCGTGAGATATACGCAACGGCCGACGTATACTCTGTGCGATATCGGGTCCCTAATGAACGAATAACTAAGACTATGGGAATTTGTAAATAATCAATATCTAAATTATGATCAACAGATAATTGGTATAATACACTAAATTATTACTGTATTAAATTGGAGTCAGATTATAATTTAACCACAGAGGTCAAAGGAATAAATTAAATAAATGGAATTATTCTTCTAGAAGCGCTATGGAAGGAAAGAACACGTGTTACCTTCACCACGCATTGGACTTCGACGTTGGGCCAATTGGGTCTTTGTTGCTGGTTTTGTTAGTATATCTTCAATCATATCATCAGTTGGACAGTATCTCAGACTAATTCTGTCCTCCTTTATCACAGACCTCACAAAATGACATTTAATGTCCACATGTTTACAGGATTTTTTGCTGACGCTATGACACCCTGATTGTCTTCATAAACTCTAGATTGATATTTCAGTCCATTGCAAGGTTAAAAGTTACTAATTGTATTATCTTTCATAGGTCTGTCATAAATCATATGTGGTTTTCCTGTGCAAGGGGGACGGCGAGGTAAGACATTTGATTCTAATTTGTTTCTTTTTAGGAAAAACTTTTTTTCTAGACTTATTGATAATCATATTTTCATGCAGGTACTGAAATGCCGGTGGAAGTCCAATCTACACCATATATTAAACATAATATTATATTACTACTCTTATAATGTTAGTTCCTGCACTACAATGGTACCACACTGCCCATAGCTGTACATATCTTATCTATATGGTTCTTGCTGAATATGAATATTTATTGTGTTTTTGTTATAATATATTCTGTTTATACACTACATCAATATTATTTATACTACTATTTTCTGCAAGAGATCCAAGCAGTGGGTCTTGAAGAAAAGCTTCATACCACACACCACACAGTTTGTAGACGAACTCATCCAGAAGGCCATTGAAAAGACTCAGTCCAAACATTGTGTTCAAAGTGCCAACGTCCTCACTTGCCCTGCCACAGCCTGCGCTGCCACCCAACATTGCACCAGTTCCTAAACCATCAAAGGAGGCTGACACGACTTATTTCAAAAGTCGCTTCTGAGACTGACACTTTCTATTAATAATAACAATCACCTCTTACCTGAGTTCTAATGCTGTGTCTAATCAGATTCTGCCATCACTCTGTCTTTATATTTATATTATTATATACTGTGTGTATATACACACACATAATTATTATTT
This sequence comes from Misgurnus anguillicaudatus, assembly GCF_027580225.2. NCBI lineage: Eukaryota > Metazoa > Chordata > Actinopteri > Cypriniformes > Cobitidae > Misgurnus > Misgurnus anguillicaudatus. The sequence goes on along the minus strand of NC_073360.2, from coordinate 49,325,926 downwards.
TGTTTATATTTTGTGCAGGACATTTTTAGATGTAAATTATGTCCTTGTTTATTTTAATGTGTGCTTTTCACTGGTGACACAATATTTTTCCTTTGTGAATAATAAAAAATACATTTCTTCATCTAACCCTGTCTTTTGTACACCAAAGTTATACATTATAGACTTGTAGAGGCGCAATGATTACTGTTACTGTGATTTAGCGGTCATTACTTACTTTACAAAATCATTTGGGTTAAAAATAAAGCTAAATATTATGTTTGTTACACAATTTAGACTTAAACTTTAAAATGCAAGAATGCTCTCCTCAAATTGACTGCCACTGTTTCTTTAGGCAAATATTCTAATGTAGCAACAATAACATGAACCACAATCAATGTGAATTTGAACTTTTTATTAAAAAACATAAACAATTCACACTCATCGCTCATCCAGAACTTCATCCGTTTCTTTATAGCCGCTATATTATTCGTGAGTAGCTGGATATCTACGTCTGATGTCCTGAAAATAACATTCTTGATAAGTGCTATGGTAACATTAACTCATTCACCGCCAGCCTTTTTGAGAAAAGTTGCCCACCTGCATTTTTGTGATTTTAACAAAATTTTCACAAAATTCCTTGCAGGAAAAATTTTCTTCTATAAATATATAAACATACAAATTATATCAAATGAAAGAACACACCCTCTGCTTTCAAACAAACAATAAACAAACAAACAAACAAAATGGGGAAAAAACGTTTCATTATATATTTACTTTTTCTACTTAATTTAACCACTGAAATATGGATATTTATCTTCAAAAATACAACATTTTGAGCAAAAAGCTTAAAAAATTGCGTTTTTGTAAAGGAATTTATGTTAGAGATCAGACTCAGAATGACTATCAAACATAAAGGCAGTTAAAATCAATCATTAAATCTTTTTAATTTCTGTTTTTGATAAATTCGTTCTGGTGCCATCTAGTGGATAATTACACTTTCACTTTGAAATTCGTCCAAAAAGGCATATTTATTAGTTAAATATGAACTCATAAATGACGAGATAACTCGTCAATGGCGGTGAATGAGTTAAAAATGCATACGTGGCCAAAACCAGACCCCCACTCGGTAATTCAGATCACAATGTCGTTCATTTGCTCCCCATATATCGGTCAGTTTTTAAGACATGTAAACCAGTGACCAAGGTTATTAAAAGACGTGGTCAAATGACAGTATAGAGGAGCTAAGAGGATGCTTCCTCTGTACAGATTGGGACGTCTTTTACCAGGATGTAAATATAGATGCGGTCACCGAAACAATTACGGCATATATTTCATTCTGTGTGGACTCGGTTATTCCCCAAAGGGTTATCAAGATGTATCCGAATAATAAACCCTACATAACAAGGGGAATTAAAGACTGTATAAAAAGGAAGAAAATGGCTTACCGTTTAGGGGACACTATGGGACTCAAGGCAGCACAAAAGGACCTTAATCAACAACTTAGTTCTGCAAGGAGACAATACAAGGAACGGACCGAACAACATTTGTCAAAGTGTAAACCAAAGGAATTGTGTAACTCAATTAAGGGAATGACTAACATGATACCATTAAGGAAGCCATTGCACGATAATAATGAAATGGATAGGGCAAATGAACTGAATAATTTTTATTTGAGATTTGAGACTAATACTTTTAATGAATGTTATAAAATTTTAGGTGAAATAAACTGCAATATGGGCACCAGTAGAATATTAATACACTCAGAGGATGTAACGAGTCTTAAAGGAATAGTCTACTCTTTTTCAATATCAAAATATGCCACTACCCTAACCAAGAACCGCTGAATCATCCCTCCACCATCTGTGCGCGCGCACGCAAGCGCCGGAGCGCGCCGCGACGCCACGATAGCATTTAGCTTAGCCCCATTCATTCAATGGTACCATTTAGAGATAAAGTTAGAAGTGACCAAACACATCAACGTTTTTCCTATTTAAGACGAGTAGTTATACGAGCAAGTTTGGTGGTACAAAATAAAACGTAGCGCTTTTCTAAGCGGATTTAAAAGAGGAACTATATTGTATGGCGTAATAGCACTTTTGGGAGTACTTTGACTCTGCGCAGTAACACCCTCCCTCTCCCATTATGAGAGTGAGAAGGGGAGCGGACTTTTCAGGCAAGTCTCGCACCACCTCGGCTACAGCAGCTGCTAGGCAGCCTCTTGTTCCTCGATCATCCGTTACTGTTCCTCGTCGTATTGCGGCTCGTACAGGTAACCCACGACAATCAGATTCGAGGAACAGGTCATCAAAATCCCCTTCTGCCATCCGATTTCAAAACTACAATCTGCCGCCGTGGTTTGTTTACTCGGCTTTCTCCACAAAGCACGACCAGGCTAGCTTAGCTTAGCGAAGATTAAAGGGGGGGTTTAATGGTATTTCAAGCATTCTGACTTATTAACATAGTTATAGAGTTGTTTCCTCATGCTAAACGTAGGCAAAGTGTCAAAACAGCAGTTGGACGTGTTACAGAGTATTTCTGTGCCGAATGCACTTCGCCAGGGTTAGTACAAGTTTCGGCTAGTTTTTTTCGATTACAGTTCTAACTGACGTTTCAGGGGTTTTCTATACGTATCACTTCTTTATATGGATGTCACCGGGTGACTTAAGGCGGAACCGAAAATGGAGAGGAGAGGTTCCGCCCGGACAGATTTTTTTAATGCACCGGTTTACTTCCTGGTTCTCCATAGCAACAAACGAGCCAAATTCGCTACAGGTGCAACGAATTAGAGAAACGAAGTGTGATTGGAGGTTGCGGGAAGATGAAGCATTTAAATAGCTCTGTGGGAACACAAAGAGGAAAGCGATGGACACGAGAGGCGATTGACACGGGGGAGCTCCTTTGCCAAAGGCAAAACAAAGACACGCACCTTTTGAAGAGCCCGAAGGCTCTGTTGATCCGGGGATCGCTGAAGCGAGCGGAAAGAGGACAGAGCCACAGGAGGCGAAAGGAAGGCAAGCCGTGGATCTTTTAAAAGGAGCACCCGAAGGGGTCGTTGTTGGTGTGTATTGAAGTGCTGAGTTGTGCTCGCCTAATACGCTGATCGATCGCTGTACTCGTCTCTCTCTCGTCTTGTGTATGGATGTATGTTGATGGAGATATGGAAAACCTTGTAGGTTGAAGAACGAACGAACGCTGACACCTGGAGAAGAGAAACAAAGGAAGAGGACACGTATTGCTGTGAGTAAACACCCGTGGGAAAAGTGTGTTTTTGGCGACTGAAAACCGCCCTGCCAGTGCATCCGAAGCGTTTACGACGTGGAATAACGTAAGGAAACGTGGGACGAGGGAAGTACGGCAGCCGTGAGTAACCAAACTCATTTGTGTATTGGAACAAATTGTACATGTCTGACTTGTAAATCTTTCGAGTGCCTCCAAGAGAGGGAGGGCGGCCCTACCCCTGAGTCAGTGTGGTGGGTGAGCCGAAGGATCCTTTTATGAAGCAGCTACAGTGACGAAACCAACACTAGGCCGTGTTATCATCGCCGTATTTCGCCCAGAGCGAAGTGGAGGAAGACGGGCGTCTTTTGTGTGCACTGAGCGTGGTGGGTGAGTCTTTGGATGTAGAAATTTTCACTTTGAAGTGGTGCCGTGTATTGCAGTGAAATTGCTGTGTCTCGTCGGACGTATCCCCGCCTCCACTCATTCGTTAAGGGAAGACGAAGAGGCAAGCGGTCCTAGAGAAAACTTGTAGATAATTATGCTGTGAGTGTGCTTCAGGTTCGAATAACAGAGTGGCATCCTGGAGTGATTTCGCAGCCGAACGCTCGGCGGACTTTATTGAGTGGTGGTGAAGAACTGTAGAGTTGGCGGTGTGTGAGTATGACCAATAATATTGCTACCTTACCTGTGTAATTTCATCGTCGCAGAGCTAGAGGCGAAGGAGATCCGTCGCCCCGAGGTCTCTACAAAAGGGTGCCCCTGTCCAGTGTTCGATCGCCCAATGGGTACCGAGGAAAGGGCAGCGCTCGACCCGGTGTGACGGTGTGACGTTCTCGCCCCTCTGCAGACCAACGAGCTCGCCGAGAGGGTTTGTCCCCGGCGTCATATAGGAATTATTGTCTAGCTGACACACTGTGGACGCCAGCTGTCGTAAGTTCGCCACCCTGTAAAGTGTATACCAACCTGCTAAGTCTGTGATCAACAGAGGTGAAGAGCGTGTCGTGCATATTGACCTGAGAGGAGCCACCATTGGAAACCACGTGCTTACAGTACGACGAGAAGAGGTGAGAGAGCCTTTTGAGTCAGATTCACTGTGTCTTTGTTTCCCAGCTGCCGTCTGTGGAGAGAGAGAGAGAACAAGCGCGAGCGCCAAGAAAACGAGCCGCGGAGAAACCTGCACCTACCAAGAGCTGCAGCCAGCGAAGAGGCGAGAGAGCCATTCGAGCTAGACCCACCGTGTCCCTGTGCCCCAGCTGCCGTCTGTGGAGAGAGAGAGAACAGGAGTGAGCATTGAGAGAACGAGCCGTGAGAGAGACTGCATTTACCAAGGGTTGTAGCCAGCAAAGAGGTGAGAGTCATCCCGTCAGATTAATCGTGTCCTCTGTGTCCCAGTTACGGCCTGTGGAGAGAGAGAAGGAAAGGAGAGTGAGTCGACGACAGAGAGTTGTGCGAGGTCAGGCGGTGGAGTGCCGCGAGCGCAATACAGGTACGCAGACAGGAAAAACCAATACCAACACTCATTGTATTTTTGTTCTGCCTCCAGGAAGGGAGAGGAGGGCGCCACGGGCAGAAGGAACCAGAGGCGGGAGCCCGTTCCTCAACGTTACCCCCCCCCTGGTCACTCACTCGGCCGTGGCCCCCTGGAGGGCAGGGCCCGATATTAATTTTAACTCCCTTTCCCCATTTCCCCTTTGCATTTTAAATATTTAAATAAATAAAGAATTATTTTACACTTACCTGTCCTCGTTGTTGTCTGGTCATTGGGTTGGTTTTGGGGACCTCCTCGAGGTGGAAGTTGAGAAGGGGCGTGGCTTAAAAATTAGCAGCCAGCCCCTGGCTTGTGACATGGACTTCCACTGGAAAACCCCGCCCACCCGTCAATCAGCGGTAGACGCTAGAGCTGTTAACAGCTTATCACGCCACTCAGCTTTGTTTAATTTCAAAAGTCAACAATGGCACGAAAAAATAAGTGTGTTTTTGGATGTAAGGAGAAGACATCCAACCTTATGGAAACAATGGATATAGTTTATTATCCGGATTAGCAGTGGAGTTTTGCGTGTGTGTTTGATGCGGTGGATTTTCCCAACCGGGTCATGACGAGTTGCACGCGGTAAGTAAAACTTCTGTCTTATGTTGGAAATAGTCACGTGCATATTATATAAATGACAGGAACATGTAGTGAATCATAAGTTAAAACAGTGTTGTATAGTGTTGCATGACTCATACTCGCTCCTCTGCGGTATAACTCCTCCTTCTTCATTTTTTCGTACGTTATCGGAAAGATTCTGTAAAGATAATCTTTCTTTTATAAATCTGATTAAACTAAAGACTCTTCAGAGATATAAAGGATGTAACACTACTCTATAGGTACTCCAGATTAACATCAGAAATGCAGAAACAGCTTGTGTTACGTGAGCTTTAAAGATGGCTGACTCTCGTTTTGATTCGGGCTTTTCCGAATGGACTCGCAGTCCAACCCTTATTTGCCTCTGGCCAAAAACTCCTCGGATGGCGCAAAAATCGTCATTTTGCGTCATCGGAGGACTTTTTTACACAACCAGAATACAGATATCTCTCCTCTCACGGGGACATGAGGGAGAGAAACACTGTCATTCAGAAATACTGCCAGGTTTCTACTGATACAAAGCTGAATGCTAAATCGGTGAAGTATTCCTTTAATGAAACTCAGCTTCACATGTGGACAGGTTAACAGTAGGCTGTCTTTTAGTCTTCAATGAGATTAATGGATCATTTTTGTTCATGTTAATGCAGTAACTTGTAGTACTTCTTCTATCAATTATATATTAGAACACGTCTGCAAGTCATAACATTTTTTACATTGATCATCACATTCATTGTCTATTGTGTGTAAATAGTACAGTTTGTTATGCACAGATTTTACCTCAAGATTGTACAAATTATAATAATGACCTAATGTACTGTTCACTGAGTATGAATTTACTGTTTTGTGTTTACATTTATTTTGAATTAGGCATAGAATGTGTTGTGTTTTATTGTACATTTATTATAAAGTTTGTGTTTGTCCACTAGATGGCGCAGTTTGACTCTGCCGTTCAGAAAGCGTCTGACAGATAATCAACAGCGATAGACCAAAGCTGAAATGTCAACTTTATCATTTTATTAAACTTTGTGATTTTATTTACATTTCATTCAGTGTCTCAACCTTTTTGTAATTGATCAGATAATCATCAAAAAGTCCTGCAGTCAGATCCTGAAGAACACAAAAGCAAAGACGTCCAATATTTGGATTTAGAGATAAATGAGCTGCGAGTCTTCAATGTTGTGCTGAACTTGAACACATTTCAGTTTAAGATGAAGTTAAAAACCCCAACAGTGTAGAAGAAGAGGAATCTTGTCAGTATTTACTTCACTTTATGATCCTATGAGATTTCTTGCTCCTCTTACACTGACTGATAAATCGCTCTTATAGGAAATGTGTAGACAGAAGTTGAGTTAAGATGAAGATTTACCCCCAACACTTCAAAGTCAGATTTGGATAAAGTCACAGATCAGATCCTGTACTGAATAATCAACTCATACGGTTAAGAGGAAGTGATGTCACTATTGTGTCTTCTTATTCACCATCAGATCATACTGAAGATCAGACAGACATCTTTACCATGGTGTGTTAGACCAAAGACTGAAAGAGAAAGTCAATCAGATATGAGATCATCATCAGTGTCAGATGAAGAGACAGAAAAACAAACTATTAGTGCTGTCAGTCAGTGATAGAAATGAAATCTTCAACATAATAAACATGTCAACAATCTGTTTATCACATACACATGAGCTACAACAATACAAAAACACATTTCATCTATTTCCTCTGAATATTTGATGTCAATGTAAGAGATGAATGTATTGATATGTATGTAGTATAATATAATGACACACTGACAGTTTTATGAGTTCACACACAAACAGTAAGAAAATGAAGGTGATGCTTTATTTTTAAAGTCCTGGAGGTTGACAGTCGTGTAAATAAAGAGAAACAGCATCAATGTCAAAGCTCGACAGAGAGTTGTGTGAAGTGTCCATCAGATTTTAAGAGTTGACTTTCTCTTCTTTTTTCTAATCTTCATCTCTATCATTTATCATCTGTACTTTGTGTTTATCTGTTGTGTATATATTGTGTTTGTGTTGTTATTTCTGTCTGTATTCTGTTGTTATAAGTTGTTATAAAAAGAGTTTAAGATGAACATCTAGTCAAGTGTGCATAACTATAGAGGTGTCGGCCTATCAAACAAACCCCATTAACAAACATCATATATAATGTGTAAGAAGAGTAAGATCACAGTATTAAATCCTGGAGTGAACAAACTCAACATCACAGTTAGTAAACAGACTTAGACATTGGATTGAATTCTTATTGTGTTTATATGACAAAGCATCAAGTGTTGTTCATGTACACTTCATATTTTCTGTTTGTTGGGTTTAAAGGATACACAGCCTATAACAGCAGCAGATCAATTTACATTTATTTCTAATATTTATATTCTAGGATTTAAATGACACTGCATGAGTTTACTTTAAACATTTATTTAAGTGAGCTCTACTCACCGTACTGTCTGTAGTTTATAATGTGGATCATCTTTAAGATCAGAGATCAGCTTCACTCCTGAATCTGTGAGTTTATTATAAGACAGATCCAGTTCTCTCAGGTGTGATGGGTTTGATCTCAGAGCTGAAGTCAGAGCAACACAACCTTCATCTGTGATATCACAATCACTCAACCTGTAGAGAACAGAGACTTTATGTGAATTATACAAAACTACAAACACAAATCTGTAACCTCCATCTCTTCATGTAATGTTCCTCTTTCAATCCCTCAGTAACTGAGACACTGTGTGTCAAATAAATCCATCACACAGCTGACTATTAGTGTTAGATAAACCACATGAACATTTCTTCATAAATCTGTATTGAGTTCATGACTCACACTGAATACTTGATCTTATTTCCTCAAGTGTTTGTGTTCATAATGGACAAGATATTGTCTGACTCTCAGCTAATAGAGAAAAGTTCTTCAGTAATTCTCATCAGGTATTTGATGTAAAAATCTTCCTCTATTACAGGAGGAATATCAGCTGGAGATAACATAACTCTGATCTTACATTTAAAGATGTTACAGTGTTTAAAGATCAATTTCACTCAATCTATAAAAAACATTATTAATGTGTGTGTCACCCTCTAAACACAGGACGTCGAATAGACGTGCAGATCGTGTCTATATTGGGTCCGTCGGTCCATGACCAATTCTGGACATCTATTCGACGTCCAAACTAGGTCCACTATTTGGTCCAACGATGACCCTACTTGGACGTCATATTTACGGGCAACATTTGACGTTTGAACTGGGTAATTCTTTGGAGGTCATTTGGACGTCTATGACAGGCCTATGTGTATATTACATGATTAGGCCTATAAAAAATGTTTTATTTACAAACATCAGCATTATTGTAACGTAGACTAACGACAGACGTGCTATCCGACTGGCTTTATACCAGTGCTTCTCAAATAGTGGGGCGGGACCCCCAGGGGGGGCTCGAAGCGACACCAGGGGGGGCGCGCGAGACCCCAGGGAAAATACTTTTTCAGGAAGTGATTTTTAAAGACATTACACCCCAATCACGCTGTAAACTGCTTGTGTTATTTATTAATTATATTTAATTTTTCAGTATCAAATGGTCAAAAAATATTATACTTTAAATAAGGATTGATTTTTTTATTTCAGGCAAATTGATGCATTTTAAGTCTTTTCTGTTACAGACTAAAAAACAATGTTAATAAAGTTATTCTTTGTTGTAAGTTGATCGATATTTCTTTTTTTGTGTTTTCTTTTTGTGTTTTCTTTAATGTTAATAAGGATACAATTTTTGCAGATGTGTAATTTTATAGGCAAATTATACTATTTACAGTCGCGGCGGAGAGTTGGGGGGGGGGGGCGCGCGAAATGTTTACCTCTTCCTAGGGGGGGCGTGACAGAAAATAATTGAGAAGCACTGCTTTATACAGTCATCGGACGCTACTGACTTAAAAAAATTAAATGTTCCAATTTCAAATATTTTTTTCAACAAAAGGTAATATATTTAACAGTTTGTGATAAATATCATTCAATTTATAAAAACGTAAATACAGTGTGAAGCATAAATTAAACCAAAATCCACATTTTTGCTGCCCCACTTGTCTCCCCCCGAAGCTGCAGTTTGTTAGCGTAAGCCTGCCCACCGGCCGTTTTCAAACACAAGATGCGCACCCTGCAGACTTACTAAATAATCACTGAAACAGTTTGCATGAGGTTCTCTTTCCTGATCGTGGATGAAAGGTGGGGAAATGAGGATGACACAGATATAAATTTTGTGTGTGATCTCAAATTATTTATTGAGTTATTGGCAGTTAAAGGTCGTCTGTACGAAACATCGTTGTGTACGGAACACAGTGAGTCTACGTTACCAACATGATCAATACTTACGGATAGTCTATATTATTTATACAGTACTGTTTTTTCTGCTTTCTTGAATTATATACAAATGCATCTAAATGTACAATTAAAAATCTGTAATTAAATGCGTAGTTCGTTATATTAAAATATATGACCATATACTAACAATTTAAAATGAAAATATTCTCACCTATTCTCATAATGTTGCGTTCGTGTTATGAATGCAATAAGTATGCCTTATATACAAAATGGCCGAGTGGTTAGCGAGACTTGCTTGTAACCCAGAGATCGGTGGTTTGAATCCCACAGCCGGCAGGAAATGACTGAAGTGTTCGGTGTTGCGATGGATAGGTGAAGTGCGGAGACAATCATTTCATTTCGCTTTTTTCATGTTTTTTTTTTCTTACACGGAGGTCCTAAGCATGTAAACATTTAGAGGTGCAGAAGACGTCGAAAAAAAGACGTCGCCTGGCATTACAAAACAACCCCTTTTATGTACCGAATTCGGACGTCCAAAAATTACATGAAAAAGACGTCATTCCGACGTCACTTTGGGCAGTGGGCAGTGTCAATGATGGATGAATGTTTTTAATCATCTTTATAAAAACAACACGACGATGAGAAAAACTCTTCATACACAATAATATCAGCAAAGATTTCATCAAAGAAACACAAAACTACATTTTCTGACATTTTAACAGAGGAGTTTTGTTGCACGTTGTGAAGGAAATTGAAATGAATCATAACTAATTATAACTAAACATGTCTTTTTCTTACAGGTTTGAACATTTGTACTGTATGATTTTGACAACTAAATGTGTTGAAATAGAGGAAGTATATGTGGTTAAATGATTTCAATTTAAACCCCATGACTTGTTAAAGCTGAGGTCATCAAGAAATTTGGTTTTGTCTGCATGGTAACAGAGAGGAGTTTCTGAATTGCAGATATGAAGAATAAATCATATTAGAGATAAATGATGTGACTTTGTCATGTATCTATCTTATATAAACTCTTTTATTCTTTCTGATGAGGAGGATTCGTTCGTGATTAAATCATATTCAAAGACATTGACTGGAGTCTGTCAGGTTGAACACATGATCTTATTTCCTCAAGTGTTTGTGTTCATTAGGGGTGGGAATCGTTTCGACCCTCATGAATTGATTCAGAATCTACATATATAATTAATATGTTAACCGGTATATCGATATGTAACTGTAACTGACATATCATCTAATCATCATCATTATACACAGTGATTTTGGCAGTATTACTGTATTTATCTAATGCAGCGCACCCAGCGCCTCCGTCTGAATAATAAATGATGTGCATATTTTTACAGAAGTATATTCATGTTCTTATCTATATCTAAATATTTAGCGGTAGGTTTTTGGAAACGCTATTAGCACATCAGATGAGTCCGTAAATGAAAGGCGCTGTTTCTTCCTGACGCTCACTGAACAGAGAAAAGGCAGATGAAGATCATTCAACATGTATTTTGTTTTCTTGCAGAGTAGAATTAGTCAAATAGGGCTAGATGTATTTGTTTTTTCTTTCTCTACTGCTTGTGTAAGCTCTGCTGTGGGTGCTCGTGTGGTCGCACTCTCAAGCTGTCCGTGTGCAGCACCCCTCCAGCAGTTGAGTTCAGCCTTTTGGTTCTGATAACGTCACTTTATTATTTTGTAAAATAACTTTTAAAAATAAATTCTTGACATTTGGGAATTGATTCAGAATCGTCCACATCATAATGCATCAAAGAATAAAACATTTTTCATAGTTTTTCATTTTTTTCATTTTTCAGATAATGGACAAAATGTTGTGTGACTCTTCAGTGTTTGTCTTCTGTGGACACCCGGTGAGGATAAATGTCTTATGTGTGTTGTCTACACGGTTATGTAACTTAAGTCAGTCAGGTGTGTAGGGGAAATCTAACAACACAACATCATAATTATTCATGAGACTGCTGATGTATCTGCTTACTGATCAGGGCCCAGTTCCCCAAAACGCTCTTATCGCTAAGTAGTTCTTAACCTATTTTTTAACCTCTCTCTTAACTCTATGGCACAATTCCCAAAACGTTTGTACGCTAAGTATATCTTCTGTAAGTCACACTTTCGTAAGGTTGGTCTGGACCATTCGTAAGCTCTCTCTTAGCTTTTGTTTGAGCACAAAACACTATCGCCGCCACTGTGCAGCAGTCTTTATAAATCAGCACAGCGCAGTACAAGTCAAACTATGGTATGCTGACAATGATTTTATGTTATGGACATTTTAAGACTTATAATAAAATATGTTTGCAATGGATACAGGACTATTTATGTAGTTGACTTTATATCATTATAACTAATGAATCAAAGACGGCGCCGGTGTTTGTTCCTCATTGAAGTCTGTTCCCTCTATGTTTATAGCGTTTTCATCACGTTACATTTATAATTTATTTAGAAAGATTAAAGATTTCAATTGGTTATACTAAAAAGCAATAATATCATGTATTCTATTATAATTTTTTTTTAATATTTCATATTTGACAGTTTTATGTCTTTTAACATATAGCTCTTTTTTCTCTACTGTTACATAAAAAATATATATTATACATATAATATGATTCATACTGTAAAAATAATTGACTTACAATCAAGAACAGTCAAGATACATTACATAAATGCACACATATACATCTCAGTAGCCATTAAAACTTTCAATGTATGAAAAGAATAAACGTATAATGTGATAAAAACGCTATAAAAACACTACACTAAAGGGAAACATAGGGAACAGACTTCCACACAACACCGGTAACTCCGAAACAATTTTTTTATTCGTCAACCCTTAAACCTTTTGACATTTTGCCTGACGTGGCTAAAAAAAAAAAATCGCCTCCCAAGACAACTCATTATGGAGCTGCTGGATCTTCTCAGACCATATTCTCTATCTAACTAGGTTGCTTTTTATTGAAAACATTAATGGTAAGCAATACCGCATTAAACAGAAGTAACTGCAGCTGCTTGCCAATCAATTCTGATTGTTAGGTACCTTACCATTAGTATAAAAGTGTATATCATCATTTTTAAAAGTCGTTAAACCCATGTCAAGAAGTGGCACAAGTGGCACAACGGGATAATGAGGGTGGATGATTAGAGAGGGATACCCACTTCGTCTATATTACTGACAATTTGATAAATTAATTATTAGTCTACTTTACTGATAACTTAAACCATGTTAAAATAAATGTTACTGGAATAATCTGAGTAATGTTCCATTTGTATATAACGTGTTGTCTTTCTTAACATTGTAATGCACCTTTGCGTGAAGTGGAAAATCGATCCCTGAGCGATCGATCGCAAATAATTCAGCACCTTCACTTGGGACAGCGACATTGTTATGCCGAACTTAGAGGCAGCGTGTTAAGAAGCTTCCTAAGAGACACTTCGGGGAACACACTTAGGAACATAAACAACTTTGGTAAGATATATCTTTTTGAGTCTTCTTAGCGCGCTAAGAGTGAACGTTATCAGGGAACCGGGCCCAGAAACTTTACATTTTAGTGTGTTTTTTTCATACAGTTTATGTTTAACTAAACCTCAGTACATGTGTGACTATCAGAGAGATGATCTTACCACAGTATCTCCAGTTTACAGTCAGAATTCTTCAGTACATCAGAGATCAGCTTCACTCCTGAATCTCTTAGTTTATTATAAGACAGATCCAGATGTGTCAGGTGTGATGGGTTTGATCTCAGAGCTGAAGTCAGAGCAACACAACCTTCATCTGTGATATTACAACCACTCAACCTGTAGAGAACAGAGACACACAGTTTGTTCACACACAGATCAAATCTACAGTGAGTTGAATTTGTTTCTTTTTCTGTCATCATTTAGTGTTCATTGACATTTTCATTTTAGTTTTATTTATGTGTGTTTGTGTTTTACTGAAACACATCAGTGAGATTTACAAGGAAATGAACTTCATCAGTTTATGTTTATATTAACTGTGTGATTTATTTTTTTATACAGTAATGAAATCAGATTTCTCTCATCAGACATCACTAAATCTTATATTTTTATTTCTGAATGATTTTTGTTTTTTACTTTTGTTCATAATTCAACTTTAATGTTTTATGTTTGTGACTTTCAGTAAGAGTTAAAGTGTTGTGATGAATGTTGAATAAAATCAGCTTCAGTTATCAAATACATTACTGAGATTAAATTAAAATACACTATTCAACATTTAAAGTGGACCAAAACTTTTTAGAAATGCTGTCTTTGAATTTTGAACAATACTTGTCTGAGGACATCTTAGGGTATTTTCAGACCTGAACTTGTTTCCAAACCTGCTGCTTTTTCTCCTTGGTACAGTTTGTTTAGTCATATGTGAACACGGCAGGGGCGGACTGCTTTAGTCTATGATCACAGCAGACACAACTACCAGATGAAGATCAATAAAACACTCACAAGAGGTTCACAACAACATGACAATATGCCCGGGATATGTTGTGCTGTTTGTGGCAGGGGTGCGCTAGCAATTTTGGGCCCTTTGAACGAATATGAGGTCGGGCCCCCACCATACCCATTTCGCACCAAACATACAATCCAACCTACTGTAGCTATTCAAAATCTTTGTCTGCAATTAATAATACAGAACTATTTCTTTTGCTATTGTTTTGACCACAATAAACAGTATTTATAGATACTTACAATGTCTGCAGCTAAGATATTTTATTGTGCAATGTAAATGTAATTGAAAAATACAGTACAGTAATCAAATAATCAGAGAAAATGCAACATTATTAAACATAGATTAAAGATAATTGTGACCATGCCTGTGAAAACCCAGCTGAAGTATTTCTTTGTCATTTACTGTTTTCCACATAAAATCATCCTACATAATGTAAAGAACATTTTATGAAAATATGAACTTGATATATTTAATATTGACTGAGTAATGTCATGTCAGTGATTGAAATCATAGTGAAATTAATGCTTGAAATTAAACTGTGATGCTTTTATCTCACAAAAAGATTTGAGGCTTTAGTTTGATTTTCAGAGACCGTCTCAGTGACATACTATTATAATTATTTGCATTATTTATAAGGTGAATAACAGGTTTCACACAACAAACCATCGTTTCCACATTGCTAATTCACGACGCATGATTCAGTGTACATTGAAGTGAAATGTGCAAAACTTTGTCCAAAATAATACTGATAACAGTGTGTGTTTATATTACAGTTTTTCTCAGTCTCATTTTCTCATTACCTGGAAAGATTGAGATCTAGTTAATCAGTATAACATATACATCTGTAGACATGTAAGTGGCAGCTTCAGTCATTTGCAGCTATGAAAAGTTTGGCTGCAGCAGTCATTTAGGTTTTGGCTGAGCCGGCAAGCCAGCCAATAACTTCATCAGCCAGCCATTATTCTCAAAACAAATGGCTTCGGGCTCTAATCCTGACAGACAATTTAAGCAGAATCACAGAAAATAAACAGATGCACTCTGAGCAATTAAAGGAAAGTTTACACACACATGACTTGTATTAACAAAGTCTGCTTCATTTGGAAATATTGGGCCCTATTTTAACGATCTAAGCGCATTGTCTAAAGCGCACAGCGCAACGTCTAAATGGGCGTGTCCGAATCCACTTTTGCTAATTTAACGACGGGAAAAATCGTTTTTGCGCCGAGCGCATGGTCGAAAAGGGTAGGTCCTATTGTAATGGGAGTATTTTGGGCGTAACGTGCAGTAAACCAATGAGAGTCACAGCTCTCATTCCCTTTAAAAGCAAGTTGCGCTGGCGCTATGTCTAATCCCTATATAGATGACGGACTTTGTAAACTGAAAAACTAAGCGGAGGTAGAAGATCCGCAGTTTAAGATTAATGTTAAATAATTGTGTTGTTTTTCACTTGTATTGAAATTGTTATTTTTTTATTAAAACCTTTAAAACCCGTTTTCTTTTAGTCATGGAAGTAAAAAGCAGGCTTGCAATTGCTTTAAATGTGTAGCTATCCAATATCATCAAAAAATAATTTACAAGTATGTAAGATAAGGTTTGTACTCTAAAAATAATTTATTTGTAACAAACAGGAGATAAATAATTTACAAACGGCTCTCCTCACGTTTCAGCACTTTGGACAGCGGTTTTTTTTAGCAAAGAGTTTTTTAAGCATTACTTACAAATGTTTCTCATCCCGCCATATCCACAGGTACATGATATACAATAAATCCGTGAGGTAGCATTAAAAAAAAAACATTTAAAAACAGACGCATTTGTTTAAAGCAAAGCATTTATTTACTTATCAGGCTGCAGGTAAAGCAGCTCTTTGCGCCTTCTAACGTCTCATAATCAGTCCTCATTTAAAATATGTCCAAGAGACTCAATAATAATCTCTTAAATTCAATCCTTTAATCTTTCATATTTAAAAGCATTTTTGTGCTGCTGCGCATTTATGTACTTTGTGATAAGCAAACCCGCGTTGTCCTCCCGTTTATAGGCGCATATTACTAATGCGCTCTTTAAATAACATAAAACATATTGCGTCATTGACTTTAGACTTTAGAGCAGGTTTTTGTTGGTCAATGGCGTAGTCTATTTTAGTTGCCTCAAAATAGCAACGCGCCAACAATGCGCCTGAACACACCTCGTTTTTCAGACCAGAACGCCCATGGGCGCAAAGGGGGCGCAAATGCATTTGCTATTTACACAACGCGGCGCTAAACGTGAAAATTAGGGTGGAAACTAGCGAAAGACACTTGCGTCGCGCATTGCGCTGCATTGCGCCGGGTGTAAGATAGAGCCCATTGTCTTGTGTATGCGAACTGAACCAACATTGTAGCCATTAAACCCCCGATTTCAAAACAAAGCAATCGATCTACAGGTCTGAAAACACCCTAAGATTTACTTTTATGATCCACTTTTAATGTTGACTAGTGTCTATAAATCCATAACAGATGTTATGATCTCTATATAGTCTCACTAAAATCTATATGTGATTTCTTTCTGAACATCAAATCACAATCTTAACTCAGTATCTTCAGTTTACAGTCAGGATTCTTCAGTACATCAGAGATCAGCTTCACTCCTGAATCTGTGAGATTATTCTCAGACAGATTCAGTTCTCTCAGGTGTGATGGGTTTGATCTCAGAGCTGAAGTCAGAGCAACACAACCTTCATCTGTGATATCACAACTGATCAACCTGTAAAGAGAACAGAGACTTTATGTGAATTATGCAAAACTACAAACACAAATCTCTAACCTCCATCTCTTCATGTAATGTTCCTCTTTCAATCCCTCAGTAACTGAGACACTGTGTGTTTAAATGTCAAATAAATCCATCACACAGCTGACTATTAGTGTTAGATGTCCTAAACCACATGAACATTTCTTCATAAATCTGTATTGAGTTCATGACTCACACTGAATACTTGATCTTATTTCCTCAAGTGTTTGTGTTCATAATGGACAAGATATTGTCTGACTCTCAGCTAATAGAGAAAAGTTCTAAGAACGTTCCCTGAAAGTTCCCAAAAACGTTCTGCCAACATAAAAAGTGTTCAGTTTTCTTGATGTTATAAGAATGTTTCTTGGATGTCTGAACGTTAGATGAATGTTAGATTCTACCATTTTCAAACATTATGTCAATGTCATGTTTTAATGTTCACACAATGTTTAAAACAACAAATGTTTTATAGACTTATTTGCTTGTTATGTAAATGATAGAGTAGGACTGGACAATAATTCAAGATCAATATATCTCGCAGAATAATATTTTTTGATAACAGTGATATGGTTTCTAAACACATTTCCGATATTTCGATACATCACGGCGTCCTGTGGCCGTTCACATGTCACATGTAAAAACGCATGTTAAACACGGGTCAAGGGGCTACTTCCCTATTAAACGTGTGGTGTCTTGTAGTTAAAGGACAAGATCAGTATTTTACACTTAAAGGCCTGTTTTCAGATTGTTTATGATGAAATAGAACGGTTTTGACTGAAATTTGGACATATGATGCTGGCCCGAAAACTTTTGGGTGTTTATTGTATCACCCCCCACCTCCACAATGGGTCTATAGGTGCACTGGAACAATCCTTCCCAAAATGCACCAAACCTTCGTCCACAAAGACGTAAAACTCACCGAGCGGTCAGGTGTGTACTGATATGCTCACATAAAAATCGTTGCAAAAGATGCTTTCCAACAGGTGTTTTAAACAGTCGTTGTAAACTTGTGGACCTGTTTTTCCAAACGTCTCACATCCGTATATTCTTCCATTGAGAGCTTGAATAATAGACACTCCAGCCCAGTTGGTGGCGCTACTCCGCCATTGCCAATTGCAAGAATAGAAACAAAGTTCCCGGCGGTGGAGTAATACCGTACCTCACAGCACATCTAATACAAGTCAATGGAGTTGGACAAAAACTACGATAAAACAGCTGTTGGAAAGCATCTTTTGCAGTGATTTTTGTGTGAGCATACCAGTAAACACCCCTGACCACTCGGTGACTTTCACGTCTTTGTAAATGAAAGTTTAATGCATTTTAGGATTGTTCCAGTGCACCTATAAACCCATTATAGAGGTGGGAAGTGCCAATGTTAGAAAATAATAAAGATGAGGAGAAAAGATACAAGTATGTATGCTGCTGCATGTGTCACCTGGTTATGAGTTATATATATATATATATATATATATATATATATATATATATATATATATATATATATATATAAAATATAATTAAATGTCTAGTATCAAATCACTGATTCTTGAAACTTTGGCAAAAACATGTCCCACTAAGAAAAATTCTGTTGGAAATTAATAAAATTTTCATGAAGAAAAAGAATCAATGTTATAATCAGGGGGTCCTTTGCACAAATGTAAGGTTCTTTTATAGGTTTATTTTCATTTTTTATTAATTTAATGATTATATGCTGGCCCATTGCCTACAAAATCAGCTGTCCTCGGTTAAGAGATAATCATTTCAAATTGATTAAAAAAGCCAAAAGTAATAATTGAATTGAATAATATATTTACCACATGAAAGAGTACATTGTAATATGCATTAAAAACTACAAACAGTGAGTATTGAACAATATTTACTATTATTTTGTGATTGCTTAAAATGTGTCCCACATATTCGTCACCACCGTCAGATATTTATAAAAAGCAATAAAATCAGATAACTACAGGGTCAACTGCATTCCTGAGGACCCCATTTTCAAACCTTCAGCTCTTCTGCATGTTTCAAGATCACTCAAGCTCCTGTATCTTTGATATTTTCTCTTAAACTTCTTCATATTTTTGGACACTGCTACTGTGACAACCATAACATGTCAACACCGTCATCTTTGTATAAAAAATATTTGATTATCATGAAATAAATTTATAATTTTTCACTATCTAGCTTGCTAAGCAATTACAAGTAGATCAGTAATTTTTATTTTTCTTACAGTATGTAACATTAAATACTACAATTATTTTAGGGTCACATTGACTTATATTTTCTCCACATATTACTATAATAGCAAATTGATCAAAACTATAGACTAACACAGATGGAACTACGAAAGTCAATACTGTGACAGAATAAATCCATAATATATCAAAACAGAAACACAACCCGGTGGCAAAAAATACTTAATAGTTTATAAATGTAAAATGAATAATTGTGCTTTTTAATGTTAAAATAGCTCTTTGTCCCTCCTATGAGATGTCGATCTCAGAAATGTTCCCAAGCCTGTTTGAGTTTGAGAGCCCTGCATTACAGCATTTATTACTGAACGACATTCAGGGGGCACTTATAATATTATTAAACTGAGCCTGAAAGTCTGTTTTACTGGACAGTGATATCACTTTTTTGTATGAAGGATAAACACAAATTAAAGGTGAACATTAATATATTTATCTCTTTTTTATTTTAAATATGATATAGTTTTATAGGAGAAGGTTTCATTGTCCAATTTTTTTTTCAGAGGTTTGTTTATGGTTCAGACATCCATTGCAGGCATTCTTGGCTGTTTTTCTTGAGGCTTTTGTAATATGCATACCGTTATCGGCTTTATACCATAGCCCGAAATGGAGAAGTATATCATGCAAAAAAATTTGGCCATATCGTCCAGCCATATGATAGACAGTGTTGGGTGTAACTAGTTACAAAGTAACTAGTTACTGTAATAATATTACTTTTTTCAGTAACTAGTAGTGTAAGACATTACCCGTCTGAAAATGGTAATATTATTACAGTTTTCCCAAGCTAGTTACTTGAGTTACATTCGCCAGTAGCACCTTCATCACACAAGGCACAAAACACAGAGAACAAAAGGGAAGGGCAGGAGGGCGTGAATGGAACAGTGATTGGTCTAAGTTTGGCATGAGGTATCATTTACCATCACCGATTGGTCGACACCCGGCAGCCAGCAGCACAGAGCGGCAGCGGCACACTCAAAGACAGATCGGGAAAATTGAAGCGTCAACAACGGCAAGCTCTTTTTCAGAGGAAGGTTCCCAGCAACAGAAAGCTAGTTTCGACGGGTGGAGATTCAGTCATTATTTTATTATGTTCAATGGAAGGAAAATAACTTGACGGTTAAGTGCACACTCTTTAATGTTTCTCCGAACGCTGTGCCCCGCGTCCGGTAGCGGGTAAGGAAGCCAGCATTTTCTTGGCCGTGGTTTGCACAAATAAACATTCTTGTCCAGAAAAAAAATGTAACTAGTAATATAACTAGTAATATAACTAGTTACTTTCTCCAGGGAGTAATAAAGTAAAGTAAGGCATTACTATTTTTGAGAGTAATATGTAATACGTAATATATTACTTTTTTGAGTAACTAGCCCCAACACTGATGATAGAGAAACATTGCATTTTATTATTTTAAAATTTATAGGGGTGGTTTCCCAGACAGGGATTAGACTAGTCCTAGACTAAAGTAAATGTAATAGCTGTCCAAACTGAAAACAACTTGCACTGACATATTTTAAAATACATCAATGCCCTTTGTTTGGCCTTAAAATGCAAAAAGTAATGTTTTTAGTAAGGTGTGTTTGTTAAAACAATATATATTTCATAATTAAACTAAGGCCTAGTCCTGGCTTATGATAATCCCTGTCTGGGAAACCACCCCATAAAACATTATTTCTGAATGTTCTGTAAAAATATTGCTGTAGAAAACACAATTCACTTAGATGTTGATGATTTGTTTCATTTAAAGTCATCATGGTGTTGATTAGTGTTTGTTTTAGTTGGACTCTTGACCCTTGACTTTTTGTTTGCTAGTTCTTCCCTGGTTGTGTTAACTTTGTGTATATAAAACACATTTGTTATGGTAATGTAAAGTTAGTGTAATTCTGTAGTAGTGATCGACCGATACATCGGCCGGCCAATACATCGGGCCGATTTTAGCAGGTTTTAAATGTATTGACATCAGCCGATACGCGGCATTAATTACAGACAGGTGTCCACAGGCAGCTCTTTGTTGCTGGAGACGCTGCCTTCAGCCCGTGCATTGCCCCTCCCCCCACTAGCAGAGCGGAGCGCTGCAAGCCTGCTCTGGTAAGTTTTAAACTTCAAAGCATCTTTTAATATTGCCATATACTTTGAAAGTGTTAACACAGTGCTCTATATGTGCGTGCAACCATAGCTAAGAAAGTTTGGTGGTCCAAATGGAAAACGCGAATGCCTATAAAACTGCTTGCCATTGTATTTATGGAGCTTCAAATAGCTTTTAGGCTAACCGTATGCATACGCAGCTGTTACGAACACTGGTCATAAGATTAAAGGAGCGGTGAATCAAAAACTCAATTTTAACTTGATAATTTGTTATATAAGAGGTCATCATCCTGCAAGTTTCAGAACTGAAAATGTCCGTGCTACTGAAATATAACCGTTTTTGGCACCAAGCCAGCTAAACACTCCAGTGTGGAATTCGGAAATCTATGACGTCAAAGTAGAATTGAAACACCTCCCCATAACCAAAAGGACACGTCTACTTTTGTAGCCCCGCCCACAGCTTCGCGTGACACACGTGTGTCTCAACAAGTAAACATGTCTTTAAAGATTGACAAATGTAACCAAAATGACTTTTTAAATAATTTTTATTCTGAAAGACTTTTTTTTTGACGCCGTGATCTGTTATGATACCATGGAAACGCATTTTCGGTTGTGGAAGAACCGCGTGGGAACAACACAGAAGCTAAATACTTCAATTCGGAGACTTGGAACATAACATTAGCAATATGCGTGGATAATGTTTGCTTTTGAAGAAGTTCCAGCTCATGTTGGGAGTGTTTGTTAAAGTTGTGTACACTGATTCATTTGTAAAGAAGTCGATGCTGGATTTGCAGAGAGACTGTGATTAAAAGCACCACTTATATTGGATCTGACAACAATGACACAGCTGCAGTATACACAGTAAGAAATTTTACTTTATTTAAGTTACTGCGTTTCACTATTGCTTTGTTAAAAGAAATTGCTTGATATGTCCTGTTGTAACATCCGTGTCTAAACACGTTTGTTTGACTGTTTTAATTTACTAAAAACTAGGGATGCACCGATCCGATATTCTGGATCGGTATCGGGGCCGATCCGGTATTTTTTTGCTGGATCGGATATCGGACTAACAGGACCGATCCAATTCCGATACTGCACGTTACCCATGGTTGTCACTGACAAGCGATTAAAACGACAAAGTATTATAAAAGCACCATAAACGTTTTTATGGACTATAATCAAAGTCAACTTACACTCAATAGCTTCATGTGAAGGAACAAATGCACATTTAATGTTCACAGAAACACTGTAACTTACTTGCAAACTGAGTTAATCCACTGATGAGAAGCGGATGGATGAAAACGCGTCATTCAACACACACACACACAATAATTGTAACGTTAGGCTTTATTAAAGATCTTATTTTATAAAGTCTCAGTAAGCTGTTGGATGGATGCAATTCAGTATGTGCTGAGCACACGATGCATCAAATCTCTTTGTGTTTTAATAGTTATGAACGTAACTTTCCATTGCGAGGAATCCCATGTGAGTGTGAGGACGCTTCTAGAGCATCAATGCTGCACCCAGGAAGCACAGTATTGCGCAGAATGCGCACTCAATATGATTTAGGCGCATCAATTCTGCACCCGAAATGTGCATAAAAGGTCCGGTTAAGTGCATAATTCCCAAAATAACCATCTGCACACTAAAGCTTTTTTACTGTGACTTTTTGTGCAATTAAGGAAAATATATTTAGCATACTTATTTGATCACACGTACCTATTTTATTTTCTCCTAAACACTGCCATGGTTAATAATTACTAATGTTCTTGTAACTTGTAAATCATTTTAAATTATTGGTTTTTACCTTAACATTATAATGATATATTATATAATTATATTATGCTAGATTTAGCAGAAAGCACTATACACATTTATATATAGTGTGCGTGTGTCTGTGTGTGTGTCTGGGTGTAATTTAAATTGCTCAAGAAAAATACAGTAGTATCGGATCGGCAGGTATCGGAATCGGCCGATACTCAGAATTCAGGTATCGGAATCGGATCGGAGATGGAAAAAGTGGTATCGGTGCATCCCTACTAAAAACATTAAACGATTAATAAAGGTACAACACTTAACAATACGGCTGTAATTTAAAGGTAGAAATATACTAAGTTAGTTATAAGGAAGGATTTATCAGCCGCAGTTTAGATTCTGATGCCTGTTTACTGTGTTGTATACGGTAATGTAGGCGAGTTGTGTTTGAAAGGTCAAACACTCAACAAAGCTTATTTTTATCATATAACTGTGGTATTTAGCATTACGTGAATGTAAAGGCAACCTCACAAGCACAATAGAAATATACAAAATTATTGATAAGGATTTATTAGTCGCAGTTTAGATTCTGATGCACGCTTACTGTGTTTGATACGGTTATTTAGTCACGTCGAGTTTTGTTTCTACTTTAATATACGTATTGTCATTTTTGTGTATCATCTTTAGCACCCAGAATCTTTTGTGGCTCAAACATATTTGTGTTCGGCTGCTATTTTTATCACATTAATGTTTTTAAAACATTTCCCCACGTGTAATGACGGGGAATGAAGCTGTCCAATCATAGCAGTGGGTGTTTACGTTCAGGTCTTCAATGCGGCCCGCCCCTTCAAACGAACCATTTCTCCAGAGAGCCACTAATCCATGTTACAAAATAGCCTATTACTTATTGCTTTTGATGTTTTTGAATGTAAAAACCACGCATCATCATCAACATCATCAACATCATAAGTAGACATCAGACAACAGTATAAAACAATAAAATCGACAAATTCACCGCCCCTTTAAATAATGCTGACGTTGTTCCGTGATTCCGTGGTATTTGTAGGAGTTTTATTCAGCGACCACCAGTCTGACGTTTGGACGAGACGCGTGCTAATAGGTGTGTTCGACATCGGCTGTGGCTGGATGTAACCGATCTGCGAGATTAGGCGCGTGCAGGTGGGGAGGAGCTGTAAACGGAGACGTGAAGTCGGACACGCTGTGGTTCCCGTAGTTTGCTGCATTTACGTCAGGCATGGCTGATCACGTGCCGTTTGCTTGCTTAATCACATTAAACATGATTTGTAAGATGTAAACTACATAAAAAGTGAATTATACTGTTTTGAATGTCCGTGTATGAGCATGAGTGGAACTGAAGAGGCTTACAGCATCTGTTTTTACAAGAATAAAGTTCAACATAAGCATATAGGCCTGGTGAGTTGTTGGCCAGCATCTGACAATTGATCTGCTATGACACTCCAAAGAAATAGTCATGTCATAGATCAAAGAAGCTGAATTGAACATGAATTGGCGACAAGTAGAACAGACACTTAGGGAGAGGACGCAGGCGCTGTCTGTTCGCCGCTTCTCCACTCCACTCCATTTCTATAAATTTATAATTTTAAGTTTAATACTAACAGTAACAGTATCTGTAACAGTATCTGTTGTGCCGATTTTACTCACCTGGATGCTACCGGCTGGATGCT
Source organism: Misgurnus anguillicaudatus (assembly GCF_027580225.2). Lineage (NCBI taxonomy): Eukaryota > Metazoa > Chordata > Actinopteri > Cypriniformes > Cobitidae > Misgurnus > Misgurnus anguillicaudatus. The sequence goes on along the minus strand of NC_073360.2, from coordinate 49,301,259 downwards.
ACCGGCTGGATATCAGCGGATACGAGCAAAGTGCTAGCGGCTGGCTGTGTAACGTTAGTCAACTGGACACGGCTACTGTTGATTTGGATGTCCTCACTATACTGGCCTGAAACTCTTTAGTCACTCTATGAAAGACTTTGAATGCTGAGCTTGTTTCTTTTGCTCACTGTATTGCCTTGGAGGCATTGGCTAACGGCTAGCAACAGCCGCGAAGCTCATGTGACAGGCAAAATGATGTACACCGCCAACAAACTGCTGCAATACAACTATCACTATACTCCTCCGTGTATGTCACGCATCAAAGAACTTGGACTCTTACGTCGACCTCGTTATATCCATAGAGGTTCTCGGCAAAGGCTTGTTTACTCCCGATCTGGAAACGTCATTCCCTCTGTTTGGACAGCTGTGCGCACTGTCGCAACTGTTCCACGTCATCGGAACACTGACTCCCTGTGGATTAATAGCACAGCGCCTCACACAGGCCTGGATAGGAAACGCGTGGTGGATCAGACTGTACTTCGGCCAGTACGAAAGTGTACGCCCTCATCAAACATTAAAATTGAACTGTTCAATACACAATCTCTAACAAATAAATTGTGCATTATACATGATCATATTCAGGGAAAAAAACTGGACATAATGTGTCTCACAGAAACCTGGCAACAACCAGATGTTTATTCTGTTCTAAATGAGACCTGCCCCCCTGGATATTGATATCTTCAAAAAGCGCGGTGCACAGGACGGGGTGGCGGCCTAGCTGTGATTTACCATAGTCACCTAGAGCTGTCCCCTTTGACAATTCCAGAGTTGTCCTCCTTTGAATGTCTTGCATTTAGTTGCAAGCCCCCCTTCCCAATGACAATATTATTAATTTATAGACCTCCCAAAACAAACACAGGCTTCATCTCAGAGTTATACAATTTTCTTTTAACTTTTTGTACAACTTCTTCAAATATACTAATACTTGGAGATTTTAATATACATGTCAACAACCCTACTTGTCACTTTGCCTCTGAATTTTTACAGCTACTGGAATGCCTAAACCTCATACAACATGTAGATGTCCCTACACATATTAAGGGGAACACTCTCGACTTGGTGATTACAGAATCTGCCTCTCTTGGTCCACCAACTGTGTATGATCTGGGTGTGTCTGACCATAAGATCATTTCCATGGAGCTGCCTTTTCTGTGCTCTTATACCAAACCAAAGCGTATAATGCGCTTTAGAAACCTAAAAAACATAAACTCAGAAAACCTGACTCTAAGCCTCCAAAATCAGAAATTTGCAAATACATCATCAGTCACTGAATCCGTGGAAGTCTACAATAACACTCTGAGCAGCCTTTTGGATCATTATGCACCCATTAAGGTTAGAACAATTTCGTTTGCATGCTCGGCACCATGGTACACAAGTGACCTGCGGAAAATGAAGGCAGCTGGACGAGCCTTGGAGCGACAGTATACAGCATCTGGGCTTACAGTTCACAAACTGGCTTATCGTGATCACCAAAAATCATACTCAAAACTCATCAAAGCTGCACTGTCTGAACATTATTCACGCATCATTCAAAACAGTCATGGAAACTCCAAACAGTTATTCTCCACCATAAACCATCTTCTCAAACCGCAAACTGCTCCGCTCACAGGATCTTCAGATGAAGATTGTAACGAATTTATGGCTTTTTTTAGGACAAAGATAGCCAAGATTCGTTCATCTCTTGCTGTGCACTCCCCTCCACCTCTTCTAACTGCCGGACCGCAGTCTGGAATTACAAGGCGGTGGGGCAGTTTTCCAGAAGTTGCACAATCTCAGGTTGAGGACATTATTAGAGGAATGAGACCCTCCAGCTGTGCCCTTGACCCCTTCCCTACAGCACTGATAAAATCAAACATCTCTTCTTTTAGTCCACACACAGGGATGGGCAGTATTTCAAATACATGTATTTAAAATACGTATTTGAAATACAAAATAGTATTTTGTATTTTGTATTTTAAAGCCTTTGAAAAAAATGAAATGTAATTTGTATTTAAATACATTTAAGATGAGTATTTTTGTATTTTTAAAATACTCAAAATACTTTGAGCCAGTCAACCAGTGAGGGTGCTGTTTTCATGCATCAACTAGTTCAGACCAGACACCAGAGTTCAGGTAAGCAAATATATCTGTGCAGCTTTTAGTGGGCAATAATTGAAATGTTGGAGTGGGAAATAAAGCAAAGGCGATTGAGTTATTGGGTGTGATGTGATTTGTGTTATAACTGTCGCAAAAGGAAATTCAAATTCACACTTGCACGTTGGCAGGCAGTTGCACGCTACAGTTGCACTTGCACATTGCACGACTGAGACAGAGTGTGGAACGCTGACAAATTGGTCTACACTTTTGAAAACCACAATTTTTTTTATATTTTACTATGTTCTTACCTCAACTTAGACAAATTAATACATAACTATCTTTTTTCAATGCATGGAGAAATAGCACATAGTTTGCAGCATTTCGACCTCAGTGCGCAGTAACATCTTCACAGGAGTGATGATGATGTTACTGCGCCAGAGGTTGAAGTGCTGCAAACTAAGTGCTCTTCCGCCATAGAATATAGTTCTCATTTTTTATTCACTTTAAAATCACGTTTTATTTTGTGCCACCATACTTACTTGTGTAACTATGTAACAGTCTTTAAATAAGGAAAACATGGAAGTGTTTGGTGGCTTCTAAATTCAATCCTGTTTGGATCCTAAGGAATAAATGGGACTAGGCTAAATGCTAACACATTCATGACATGCTGTGCAAAGATTAAGTGCACATACAGTATTGAAAAAAGATAGGCATGTATTAATTCATCAGGTAAGAACATAGTAAAATATTGAAAAACTGTGTAAACCTAAAAGGCTTTTATGCTTGACGTGCTTTCCATTGTATAATTCTGTGAAATGACAGAGGCCGACTCGTGAGTAATTGTTCTCAAAACCATCAAAAAGCAGCAATGAGAGGAATTAGTTTGCCGAATAATTTGTCTCGTGAGACGTTTGTAAATGCATGGATTTCTTAACATATAAACTGATTAGGTTGTGGGTCATTTTGACGACAAATGAAAAAGTTTTTATGATGTTTTTATAAAACATCACTTTACTTGAAGGGGTGTTCATAAGGCTGACATGACACATTCATAATCATGACATGACACGTCATGAATATGAAGGAGATTTTATGGATGTTTATGACAACTGTCATTAAGTGTCATTTGTTCAATTATGTCATTTTTAACATAACTGACCACTTTTTACCAGTGATACAAATATAATTTGTCATTAAAATGTCATTAAGTGTTAATACTCTTCTTATATTCTTCAGTTCATAATGTTTATTTGACCGAGTATTAATAATATTTGACATAGTATTAACACTTAATGCCATTTAAATCATGGTTTAATGTAATGTTAAACCACAAAAGTTTCTTAAGTTTGATAATTATTGTTTATAATTTATAACAAGTTGTGTTGTATTGGTTTATGTGTCAAGTTGTCATAACAAAGATATCTCAAACAATGTCATCTTTGCATTAGGGGTTACATGATTGAGTAAATGACACTTAATGGCAGTTGTCATGGATGTGCATGGAGTCTTCTTCGTGTTCGTGACGCGTGTCGTGTTGTGATTGTGAGGGTGTCAGGTCAGTCTTGTGCACACCCCTTCAAGTAAAGTGTTACCAAGTTTTTTTTCTAGTTTTTTATTTTTTACAGGGCAGGGGAAAGCAAGAGGTACGTAAAATAAAATGAAAGTTTCTAAGTAGTTGCACACATCTAAATGCTTTTTGGCATTCAGAAATAGACCCAGATAGATTTCAGTCTAATAGGGATACTTGCACAGAATCACCAATTTCACATGTATTTTGTGTATTTTCAAAATACAAAATACTGTATTTGTATTTAAATACATTTTTCCTCACAGTATTTTGTATTTGTATTTAAATACATTTTTCGACACAGTATTTTGTATTTGTATTTGAAATACATTTCCATGTATTTATGCCCATCTCTGTCCACACATCACAATGATTATACAGCAATCCTTGGAGTCTGGTCATGCCCCCACACTCTCAAAACTGCTATAATTAAACCACTACTCAAGAAACCCAATCTTGATCCTAAATCCCCTGCAAATTACAGGCCCATATCCAACCTGCCATTCATTTCAAAGGTGCTAGAAAAAGTAGTTGCTAGTTACCTTCAGGATCATCTGCAATACAACCATATCTATGAAAAGTTTCAGTCTGGCTTTCGCTCTGCCCATAGCACAGAAACAGCCCTAGTGAGAGTCACAAATGATCTGCTGATGACAGCTGATGCTGGCTCACCATCACTCCTTATCCTCCTGGATCTCTCAGCAGCATTTGATACCATTGATCACAACATCCTTCTTAACCAGCTACATCACTCTGTTGGACTTGATAATAATGTTTTGCGCTGGTTTGAGTCCTACCTCACAGACAGGTCTGAATTTGTGGCCATGGGAAACTCGAGGTCCTCTACTCATGCTGTTCGGTGTGGGGTTCCTCAGGGTTCAGTTCTTGGACCCATTTTATTTACTCTGTACATGCTTCCTCTTGGAACAGTCATTCGTCATCTTGGAATTTCATTCCACTGTTATGCTGACGATACACAACTGTACATAAAAATGGACAATCACTCATCACCATCCATGATCACTGCCTGTCTAGAGGAAATAAGCACATGGATGAATCAAAATTTTCTTCAGTTAAATAGTTCAAAGACAGAAGCACTCCTCATTGGCTCTCCACATCAGATAAGAACATCTACCATAACCTGCATTACCTTTTCTGGCCAAGTCATACCACTAAAATCTTCAGTCTCAAATCTTGGTGTCAGGTTTGATCCTCATTTATCATTTGAATCTCATATTAAGCAACTTTGCAAGACATCATTTCATCACCTCAGAAATATTGCCAGACTCCGGCCCACATTAACTACACGGGATGCAGAAAAACTTGTCCATGCATTTGTTTCTTCACGACTTGATTATTGTAATGCTCTTCTCATCGGGATCCCGGTAAAGAGCATTAAAAAACTTCAGAACATTCAGAACACTGCAGCTCGGATCCTGATGAAAGTACGCAAATACGAACACATCACACCAGTTCTACAATCATTACATTGGCTCCCTATTTCAGCACGGATTGAATACAAGGTTTCCCTCCTCACACATTACTGTATTCATGGAAAAGCCCCCAGTTACCTGCAAGAATTACTTACACAACAGATCCCAGCACGTTCCCTATGCTCCACAAACACACATCGTCTCCTTCCCCCAAGGACTAGGACTCGCACCATTGGTGATAGAGCATTCTGTGCTGCTGCTCCCAACCTATGGAATGCTCTTCCCGAATACTTGAGGGCCCCACAAAGGACCAGTGTTGGGGGTAACGCATTACAAGTAACTTGAGTTACGTAATAATATTACTTTTCTGAAGTAACGAGTAAAGTAACGCATTACTTTTTAAATGTACACATTAATATTTGAGTTACTTTTTCAAAAAAGTAACTCAAGTTACTTTTTTAGTTTAATTAATTTGATTAAAAAATATTTACTGAATTAAACTAAACGTATGCACTCTCTGTGCCTGTGTGGAAACAGTTTGAGTCAGAAACTGAGATGGCAAGCCAGAGCTAAACATTTTTGTGATGAAATATGCAATTTCTGAATGCAGAACTTTTCAGTCATAAAAACACCTGCAAGGCCTGAAAGAGATCAAGCTTTAGCCACGAAAAAGTAACGCAAAAGTAACTAAAAGTAACGTAAGCATTACTTTCCATGAAAAGTAACTAAGTAATGCAATTAGTTACTGTTTTGGGGAGTAACTTAATAGTGTACTGCATTACTGTTAAAAGTAACTTTCCCCAACACTGCAAAGGACTGAGATTTTTAAAAAGGATCTTAAAACATACCTTTTTAAGAAACCTTTTAATGTTTAAATGTTTCATTACTTTTTAATCATCGTTTTTATTAACTACTGTTTGTATAAATTGTGTGTTTTATGACCTTCTTCAATATGTCTTTTGTAGCACCTTTGTGATTTTATTGTAGCACTTTGAGATTTTCTTAAAAATGTAAAGTGCATTATAAATAAAAGCCATTATTATTATTATTATATTATTTAAATACCAATGTACTGGGGTCTCCGTTTTTTATTCATTTTATTTTGAGGAAGATGACACAATATAACATCGCGACTACATGAAAATAGCTTTAACTGTTATAAAAATACAGATTTGTGAGCATTTGTGCAACTGAGGGTGTGAAAATAAACGCGAAATACACGTGATTGTTGTCATGTGGTGAATCCGACCAATCGTGAAACAGCTGTGTCGTCATTACAGCCGGTGCAGCTCCTCTTCGCGAACTGCGCTGGCTAACTCAGGTGGCTAGTCTCGAAACGCTCTCGCGGTACTTAAAAACCATATGACACAGTCACGTACCTGCAGCGCCAGCTTAAGTCGGACAAAAATACTAACCGGAATGCACTGCTTCAAGTCAGCCGCCGATCGGTCTGCGCAGCGCCGCATGAAGTCGAACACACCTATTAATGCCGCAAGCGAACGCAGGTCATGTGATCAGCCGGACAGCTGATCATAGCTGGACAGGGTGGGTTTTTAATTCTCATCTCCATAAATATATGTAGTAGTAAAAGGCTAAAAATCAATATCCATTGCTGATAGTTCCTCGTCATTGTAGAGAGCGCAGTTCATGGTTGCATAGGTTTATGGTTGTTAACGCAGAGTTTTGCGGAATTTTGTCAGCGAAAAAAATGAAGAAATTCGACCCTAAGCACTGAGTTCCGAGAAGTTCCCACATGACTTATGTGACCGAAGAAGTGTTATTTTGTAAGTTTTGTCAACATTTCCGTTCACTGGGAGCGCTAAGATACATGCACTCTCTCATCCATGTCTCTCTCACGTGCACGCACTCTACTATCTGACTGAAGTCCGAACACAAATCCTCATGTATTTGTTCAGTTTTATGCGTTTCAAGCGAGCTGAGGCAAAATAACTATCCCTCGCATTTATTATAGGCCCTCGCATTTATTATAGGGCCCTAGGGTGTGTGAGGTACAGAAGTGGGGCAATGCGTATGTTATTCAGAATTCTTTTTAAGTTGTATTTTGATCAGTATTGCTGTTTACATTTTCCTTGTCTTCTTATGAAAGACATTTGCTCTACAAGAGATTAAAGGGAAACTTCACCCATTTGCATTAAGCTTTGTACCATTAGAACCCCAGTCATGTTTTTGAATGGTCGTGCATCATTCCCTCAGTTTCCCATGAGAGGGGAGAAATACTGATTTCAGTGAGGCACTTCGTCATTTTGCGTCATTGAAAGAAGGAAATCCTGTATCTCTATTGAGTGTGAAAGACTACAGACACTCATTCCTCATTTTTCCAAGGTGGGGGCTATGGGTGGGACCCACTCACGCTTCAGACCAATTACAGATAAGTGGGTGGGACTTACGAAAATATACGAACACAGACGGGAAAAAAACGATCAGCCGCCATCTTTATGCTAAGCTAAGCTAAACAGAAGTTGTGGAGCGAGCCAGAATTCATGTTACAATAACAGTGGAAGGTAATCAATATTACATGGAAGAGGGTGATTTTACAAGCGTGATGCTCTAATCCGCTGTTCATTGCCCCTTTATGAGCCACAATACTGCAAAGAGCTGAGGCAGATCAGAAGCCCGAGGAGAAGCCGGAGCCTGGGCGTCGGCTGGGTAGAGGAGCCCGGTGAAGACGCAGCAACCATCGGCCTCTGCTGCGTAGAGAAGCTTGGACAGACTGCTGCCTGTATTCTCGCTGTGTGCCTGCTTTATTACATTTCTGCATCAGATAAGGATATGGACGTTTGTTTGGTGAAGGTTTCTAGGCAAGAGAGGAACTTTGCGCGCGTTTGGAATGTTTATTTCACGGACATGTTTCGGTTTACGAGCAGACACGCTGCGGAGAATATAAGCTTGGACGGACTCCCGCCGTTTGCTTTCGGTTTAACATTTCTGGATCAGATAAGGATATGAACGTTTGTTCGTGATTGTTTCTGGTCGCGTGCTTATTTCAAAGACGTGTTTCGGTTTATGAGCACAAGCTCCAAGTCTGTGGAGATATTGTGCAGGGGACGCGTTTGTGTGGAGGATGCAGTGATAAATGGACGTCTAACTAAAGTAAGTGTTTCTATTTTCTTTGTTATTCTAAGGTGGCATTTATATACACAATAGCATATCTGAGCGGTGTTTTATATGTCTATATTGTGAGAGCAGTGAGGCCAATAATAACACAAATGTAATTACAGTAAACAAGAGACAAAAAAAAATTGGTAAAACTAAATAAACATTTAAAATGCATACCCTTTTTTTACTACTTGAAAAGACATTTGTACTGCGGATCTGAAACTGCACGTTACTGTTTGAATAAGACTTTGCTACACACCAGACCAGAGTTTTATTGTGTGTACCACAATGTAACATCACGTTTAAAAGTAAATCATGATTGGTGTCAGTCAGACACAGTGGTGATGGCTATTTTCTTTGTTTTACTAACGTGGCATTTATGTACATAATAGCATGTCTGAGCCGTGTTCCGATTAATGGGAGTGGCTTGCAGTGCTGTGCATTGTGGTGCATAGTGGCAGTTGTAGTTTTTCATACAAATGTGCTCTAAAGTCACATTTTGTCTTTTCTCTGTCAAATAGGCACAAAATTCTACATTTATGTTACATTTTGACTACAAATATGACTCACTTTCCATAAAGATTAATGTTCCTATCGGTGAAATGGCCCTTTAAGTTAAGTGCACTAAAATTTAGACCTAAGCATTAAATAGGTTGTAAATAGTTGGTTACTTTCATGGATAAAGTACAGTGTTCACCTTGTTATGCTGCTTGGTTGCTGCTACTGTGTGCAATAGTGTAATTATTATTTTATTTATGTATTTTAAGCAGCACTGAATTTTCTTACTTGTTCGACCTCACCTGTTTTTACTATTTGTTAAATATAGTTCATAAATAAATGTTCCTTTTTTTAAATTAAGAGTTGTAACATTTGGTTTTATCATTGTGTCATTTTTATGATGTAAACTGAATGAGAAAAAGCAGTATCGGCTCCAAATATCTGCTAAAGAAAATCGGCAGCCTGTATTGGTCATCGGCTAAGGCTGATGGAAAAAAATGGGTATCGGCATCGGCACAAAAAAAATCCATATTGGTCGATCCCTATTCTGTAGCAGTTGGTAGATAAGTTGTTGTTTTAAACATTGTGTGAAAATTAAAACATGACATCGTCATAATGTTTGAAAATGGTAGAATCTAACATTCATCTAACGTTCAGACAAAACAGAAACGTTCTTAGAAGGTCAAGAAAACTGGACACTTTTTATATTGGCAGAATGATGGGAACTTTTTTGAGATTGACTGCTGATTTATGTACAACATTAAGAAAATGACTTTTGTTAGAAAAGATTCTTCCAAAGTAAGAGTTCAAAATAAAATCATAAAATAATTAATTTAATTGTATTATAGCAACACAATTGTACTGTTGCGTTTTTTAGACTCCTGTGGGAGCCGTAAGCCAATCTTACATGGAAAACTACATAGTGTTGCTTTAATATGTAAACAGTCATGTGATTGTTGTTAGTTTTACTTACTGAAGTTTTTTGGTTTCTTTAATCACAAGCTGCAGTCTCACAAGAACTTCATCTGCTGTATTTTTATCTCCAATAAATTCATATATATTAAGTTTATCCAAATGCTGCTCAGACATCAACAACACAAAAACTAAAGCTGCCCACTGTGAAGAGGAGAGTTTGGTCTTTCCTACTGATGAAGATCTCACATAATGTTGAATCTCCTGCAGCAGTGAATCATCACCCAGTTCATTCAGACAGTGAATCAGATTGATGGATTTCTCTGGAGACAGATTCTCATTCATCTTCTGTTTAATGTACTCAACAGTTTTCTCTTTCTTGTAGGAGCATCTTCTCATCTGTGTCAGTAGATCCTGTAAGAGAATCTGATTGGACTCCAGTGAAAGACCCAGAAGAAAACGCAGGAAAAGATCCAGATGTCCATTCTTACTCTGTAAAGATTCATCTACAGCTCGCTGATGTAACTCAGATAATGAATCCTGTTCTGATGATATACATTTCAATATGTCCGGACATTCTGAAAACTGATCTAGTTCAGTAATTTGATCAAACACATATCTGTTGTTGTTTGTGAAGGAGATGTGAGCATAAAGAGCTGCTAGATGTTCCTGGATGCTGAGATGAACAAAGCAGTAAACTTTCCCCTGATACAAACCAAACTCCTCTCTGAAGATCTGAGTACACAATCCTGAGTACACTGATGCTTCTGCTACATCAATGCCACACTCTCTCAGGTCTTCATCATAGAAGATCAGATTGCCTTTCACAAGCTGCTCAAAAGCCAGTTTCCCCAGTTTGAAGATCATGTCTTCATCTTTCTTCTCATAGTCCTTCTGATGTTTGATGTTTGTCTGAATGATCAGGAAGTGTGTGTACATTTGAGTGAGAGTCTTGGGGATCTCTCTTCTCTCTGCTTCACTGAATATTCTCTCTAGAACAGTGACTGAAATCCAGCAGAAGACTGGGATGTGACACATGATGTAGAGACTCCTGGATGACTTCAGGTGTGAGATGATTTGATCAGACAGACTCTCATCACTGATTCTCTTCCTGAAGTATTCCTCCTTCTGTGGATCAGTGAAGCCTCGTACCTCTGTGACTCGATCAACACACTCAGAGGGGATGAGATCAGCTGCTGCTGGTCTGGAGGTGATCCAGATGAGAGCAGAGGGAAACAGATTCCCCTTGATGAGGTTTGTCAGCATCACGTCCACTGAGGTTGATTCACTTACATCACACAACCTCACACTGCTGTGAAAATCCAGAGACAGACGACACTCATCCAAACCATCAAAGATGAACAACACTTTATATTCATCACTGAAGATTTCCATTTCTTTTGTTTGTGGGAAGAAAAGATGAAGAAGATCTAAAAGACTGAGTGTTTTGTTCTTCATCAAATTGATCTCTCTGAAAGGAAGTGGAAATATGAGGTGGACGTCCTGATTCTCTTTCTCTTCAGCCCAGTCCAGAATGAACTTCTGTACAGAGACTGTTTTTCCAATGCCAGCGACTCCCTTTGTCAGCACACTTCTGATGTGTTTGTCTTGTTCAGGTAAAGGTTTAAAGATGTCATTACATTTGATTGGTGTCTCCTCTGTTGTTGTTCTTCTGGATTGTGTCTCAATCTGTCTCACCTCATGTTCATTACTGATCTCTCCACTTTCACTCTCTGTGATGTAGAGCTCTGTGTAGATCTCATTCAGTAGTGTTGGGTTTCTCTTATTTGATGTTACCTCATACAAACACTCAAACTTCTTCCTCAGATTTGATCTGAATGTGTTCAGGACTTCAGTAAGATCAGAGTCATGACTGTAAAATAATAATTAATATATCAGATTATTACACAAATACCTGTAAGAGTAAAAATGTACAGAACAAAATGTTTGTATCATAAGACACAGGACCTTTAATGGTTTGTAAAATGTTACATTCAGGCAGAATAGAAAAGGTCAACATTTACTAACATTTACTACTAAATAAAGTAAAATCCTATAATTCACCTGAAATGAGGACTCATGTTTTCATTGAAGTCTTGTAGTTGATTATCAGATTGTTCAATCTTCCTCCTCTTACAGTCAGGTTCTGTTATTCGTCTGGATGGCAAGAATGAGAATCAAGAATTTCTTTACACTTTATTATTAGTGGAATTTTTATGTAACATTATTACCTTTACAGTTTTTACACTGCTGTGTATTAGGGATGTTCACAAATGGTTAAATATTCAATCTGCAATTATAATTTGAATGGAAAAAATGTGACTTGGATATTTGTTTTTAACTCTTTCGCCACCATTGGCAAGTTAACTCGTCAATAAAGAGAAATCGCGTCCCTGCCAATGACGAGTTTTTCCGGCAGTCCACAATACCACTATTATCCACCATATCTCTCCTACCCAACTTGTGCAACCAGAAAGAACCCCTCCTCCCAAACAGTTCAGACGCAGCACTTTTTGATGATCGCTCTGAATCTGACCTTTCAGAAAATGCCATTATCTCAACTTTTTGCTCAATTTTTTATTTTTGATGAAACCCACACACACATATTTGAGAGGTGATATAAAGAGAAGTAATGGAGGTAGGATTCAACATTTTGTTTTTAAAGCAGAGGGTCTGTTCTTTCATTTGATATATTGTATGTTTATATGTTTAAAGAAGAACATTTTCTGGAAGGCATTAAACTTTTGTGAAAATCATTAAAAATGCTGGTGCTGTCTGGCAACTTTTAAAAAACCACTGGCGGGGAGAGAGTTAATGTGGCACCACAGGGCTTTTTCACTTCACCTGTACTGTCTTTTACAGAATTTTATGTAAATTATACATGAAAATTAATTTGTATGTATTTCTGATTGTTTTGGCAATAAAGATCGCAGACTAATTGAAGTATTTAGAGTTTTACACCCGGTTGTTTTTGTCAACCGGCTTGCGTGTTATTTAGATTTGCTGCTCCACCACATCACCACATCATGAGAGATTTGTTAGCTTCCTGTTATATAGCCTAATTTATTTTGTTAATGCAAAGCTAACCAATACAGACACGAAGAACAAAACGAATCAGAGAATATTTATTATATAATAGATCCGTCTTTGTGAAGTGTTGTTAAATTAAGCTTACAACTTTGCACAGTCAGCAATAAGGTATCAAATCTAGTGGTCGACCGGTATATTGCTGTTTTTTATTACCGGCCTCATTCAATAAATCTTTCTGTTCTTTCTTTTTTGTTCCAATAATATATATTTAACTTTAAGAAAGCGAAACAAACCTCTTACTGAGTAATTTATTTATTAAAGGATTAGTCCATTTTCTTAAAATCCAGATAATTTACTCACCCCCATGTCATCCAAAATGTTGATGTCTTTCTTTGTTCAGTCTTTGTTTTTGTTTTTTTAGGAAAACGTTCCAGGATTTTTCTCATTTTAATGGACTTCAATGGACACCAACACTTTACAGTTTTAAAGGGATAGTTCACCCAAAAAAATGAAAACTCTGTCATCATTTACTCACTCTCATGTTGTTACAAACCCGCATAACTGATCATGAACCCCATTCACTTCCATAGTAGGAAAAAAGAATACAATTGGTTACAAACATTTCTCAAAATATCTTCCTTTGTGTTTATCAGAACAAAGAAATAAATACAGGTTTGTAACAACATGAGAGTGCGTAAATGAAATAATTTTCATTTTTGGATATTAACCATCCCTTTAATGCAGTTTAAAATTGCAGTTTCAAAGGACTTTAAACAATCTCAAACGAGGCATAAGGGTCTCATCTAGCGAAGCGATTGTCATTTTTGGCAAGAAAAATAAAAAATATTCACTTTTAAACCACAATTTCGCAAAGGAGGCTGCTTGCTGCTGTGGCACTTAAACGCGCACGAACACAGAGAGAGAGGGCGAATCCCAAACAGCGCAGCATATAAACATTACGTTGTTTTTCATTGCTTTATTCGGCAAATGTATGTTAATGGACTAGAGTATGAGACACATTTGCGCGACTCTCTCTTAAGTTCACACATGAAGAGTTCTGATCTTTGAAGGGCATACTGTGTGATGATCACATCTGGACCGGACACACCCAACCGCATGTGCCTCTGTGCGTACAGACAACTGCTCACTTGAGCGCCTTTTTGCGGTTAAATTCATCCACACCGCTTACATGTTGCTTCAGACAAGCAGGTGGTCGCGGTTTCTGTTTGCCTCATCACAATGTTTCGGCCGTATTGTTTCGCTGATAAAAGTCTTTCGTCCGAAACCCGAAAATGCTCTTTTGGGCCATTTTCGACCGAATATTTTCGGTGGCCGAATATTCGGTGCATCCCTACTTGATATTGTCCGTAAGCAGTCACCCGGAGTTATATGACACAAGTTCTTATTTCTATAGAGGAGACAGGAATAAAAAAGACCTCGCTTGGAAGAGTGTCAGTGAGGACTTTGGGCAACCTGGTAAGTTGTAATATACATTTCACTTTTGAGTCACGTGACGTTTATCGACCTATGCCGTTTATTTTCCCCCTATAGTAAGGTGACCAAATACAAACTGGTAATTCTCTCGATAAATGCACAATCAACATCAGTCATCTTGCAAACAGACAACCGCATAGCACTTGTCCCTCCCACAAGAAGCGGATCTTGCCTCTGACGGGCGTCAAATGCTTGCTTTTTCTGCGCATCTACACGCGCAAATGCATTCAAACTGTTCAAGCGGCAAACTAGGCACGGTAGACGCAATTTTGATGCCTGAAACGCGGTTGGTGTAAACGCAGCATAAGAGTGCTCCAGACCAACCTTCCAAACGTATGACTTACAGAAGGGATACTTGTAGTACAGCAGGTATATAATAAACTTTAAGTTTATTTATGAAGAGACACTGTAAAAAAATTAAACCTCAGGTGGTGTTGTTAACCGTAATATTATGTGATTCTAAGATTGTAATTTTATATTCATGTTTAGTATTATTTTAAAGGTCATGGTGCGATGAGTAAAAAGGTCTCATTTCTTATCTAAGTATAAGATAAGATGGATCAAGGTTTTAGAACTTAGTATAGAAAATGAATTTCTTGTGGAGGTGGCGTTTTGCAAAGATACTTCTGTCTAGTTTGATCAGGTGCTCTGAAGTATCACTTGCCACGGGTCAAACTGGATTTTGTAGTTTTACAATGTCTTTGTCTCAAGCTGTATATAAAAGGTGGCCTGACTAAATGTTCTGGGAGGCATTCTGTACCCAGAAGCTCCCACACTATGTGTGTATTGAGACATCATGGAAGAAATCTTTAACAAGAATCTTCCTACACCATTTTGGGTGTATTATATCCACGATGGAAGTACTTTGTAGTCCGAGTGTCTATTGCCAGGCATGACTTTGTAACTTTTGCAACTGTTGATCATTTTAATTAATTGGAATTGAATCATATTCTGTATGATATTCTTTAATTGATGTTCTTTAAGCTGGAACCTGCCTGGTATAATAAATTGTTACATTTGTTTCATCTAAATTATTCAGAAATTGTATTGATTTATTTTAATTCTTTCAGAAATGATTATTTCCAATAGATTAGGAGTCTGGTATTACCGCAAAATAAGTATGTCAGGATATGATCACACTGGTGTTTTGATGTTGAATGGAGCATGGAGCACATCACCTGACTTATCAAGTTGCATGATCGTGACTAAAGTAACTATTTTTATGATCGGAGCAAGTATGGGGTGGCCAGACATAAAAATATTAGTTTACCCGGCAACCTCTGACTAGGATCAGAACTGGCAATTTTGTGTCCGTGAGATATACGCAACGGCCAACATATATACTGTGCGATATCGGGTCCCTAATGAACGAATAACTAAGACTACAGGAATTTATAAATAATCAGATATCTAAATTATGATCAACAGATAATTGGAATAATGTACTAAATTCTTACTATATTAAATTGGAGTCAGATTATAATTTAAACACAGAGGTCAAAAAAATTAATTTAACCCTGATTTGGAATTATTCTTCTAGAAGCGCTTCAGACGGAAATAACACGTGATCCCTTCACCACACCATTGGATTCCGTCATTGGGCCAGTGGGTGGGTCCTTACATACATAACTAAGAACGGTTCGGGAAACACGTATTAACGATAAGGTACAGCTTAAGGTACAACTTAAGAACGACAAAGAGCTAAGAAGGTTTCGGGGAACGCAGCCCTGGTTATTTGTAAAATAATGTGAAATTAATTTATTATGTTAGAAATGTCTGTTCTTAGTTCTTGCTGAATAAGCACAAAGCAGAGTTTTCCCTGCAGCTGACATTATTGTACAATGAAGAACTTTCAACCGGAGCAGGTAGATTAAAGCGTAACTAAACCCCTGGTCAGAGTCTGACTCCACCCACTGGCAATATTTGAAAAATGCAAGAAAAGTGGGCAGATCCCAACAGAGATAGAGGGGACGAACTAAGCTCGTACCAAGTGTGTGGTAAGATCGTAACAAGGGCGTGGTGAGCTTAAACCTGCTTATGTCACGAGTCATTTTTTGGACCCAACATCCAATAGGAAAATTCAACTGCAGTAGCCACCGTTCAACCTGAAGAGGGCAGCACTCAGACGTTTTTACCCCATATATTGTAGTATTGAAACACTTTATATCCAAATGTCAAAAGAGTTACTAAAATCAATGAACAGCACTAATAAAGCATCATTCTTACAGATCATTAACTAAAAAAAGTTGGTTTGGGGTTTAGTTACTCTTTAAATATGGCTGTCTTTCTTCACAAAAACATGTCAAAATAAATAAAGAAGATATTCATATGCTGACTGTGCAGTCTGTTATGTTTTTCTCATTCACCCCAGGCTCTTATTTTGTGTTTGGAGTCTGTTTAAATGATGATAGTGTACTTTATGTCAAGTCCTTAAACTTTGAACTTCGCTTGGAGTTTCTGTAAGATCAAACAGAACTGAATTCGTACTAACGACCGACTTGAAACACCAAGGATTTGAATCAGCATTTGCTTTGTGTGAGGTTTTAATGTTATTTTTATGCAGGCCATTTTTTAAAGAATGAAAACAATGTTTCAACTTAAAAACACATATATTCAGAATATTCAGTGCATCATTCCCTCAGTTTCCCCTGAGACGGGAGAAATATAGATTTCAATGTTGCACTTCCTTCTTTCAATGTTGTAAAAATCGTCATTTTCGCTACAGACCTATTACAGATCAGTGGGTGGGACTTACGAAAATACAGGTGCTGAGTCCTAATTTGCATACTATCCGTCCTAAATAGTATTCGAAACTATAATTAGTACATCCCAAATCGTAGTATGTTGAAATGAGTATCCCAAAGATACCCGGATGGTCTATTTCCGGTTAGAATTCGAAGTGCAGATCAATGCACACTCTAACGGCTAATATTGCCCACAACCCATTGGGTGCGGGAGGGAGGAGCTTAACCACACTGACCCTCTTGCGTATTTGCAGTAATACTGTGGCTGTATAAATGTTAACTTTATTAGTCCAACGAAAGAAACATGGTTACTACATTTTTACTATAGTAAAAGCATGGTTCATTTTTATCTGGGTATTTTTGAGTTATATACATAAGTATAAAAGTAAGTATAAAATATGTTAAACAATAGTTATACTATACACTTTAAATATTTTGACTTTAAAATAAGTAGCTTTCGTTACACTTATTGACATGAACGTCAGAACCAGACGCCTCACAAACGACCTGCGTTTGGGTCTAATGATGCTCTGCTTCACTCCTCAACTTGGTAGAACACACTGTAAAATGTATTGTGAAAAAAAAACGATGAGAAAAAAAGATGGGAATAATAAAAGAAGCGAGCCAGACTTCAATACAATACAATACAGCGAAGAGTTGCGGCCAAAAGCCCGGGAGGGGGGCGCAGCCTCGGCCTCTGCTGCGTAGAGGAGCCTGGACTGGGGCGAACTTGGACGGACTAGTAGGGCCAGTAGTCTCGCTGTGTGCCTTCTGTGTGAAATATCTGCATTAGATCAGGATATGAACGTTTGTGTGGTGAATGGTCCTGGGGAAGAGAGGTACGTGTTTTGTTTGTTTCACAAACGCGTTTTCAGCTCACGAGCCAGTGCGTCTGTGGAGTAAAATTGTGCGGTGGACACGTTTGTGGCACCCCTGACTAAAAGTATTTTGCGGGATTGTCTTCTTTGGGATTATTACAGGTTTGGCCAAGCACTCTCAAAAATAAATAAGAAACTGAGTGAAGCCTGCTCCTATGACACAATTATTTTATGTGGTAAACCAACCACCCAAGCTTTGTACCATATATGGACAGCTGTGTCCTGGATACATATTTCAGAATCCTAAACTGGAAGCGACAGCCAAAGCCTGCAGGGATAAACGAACGTCTGACTCTAAAGTGAGTGTTTCTATTGTCTTTCTTATACTAACATAGTGGCATGTATGTACACAATAGCACACAGTTGAGCACTGTTCTGGATGAGTGGGAGTAGCTTGCAGAGCTGTGCATTGTGGGAGTTGTAGTTTTTCATACAAATGCGCCCTAAAATCACATTCTGTCTTTTCTCGCTCAAATAGGTACCAAAATTTTTGTTGCATTTCAACTACAAATATGACCCACTTTCAATGAAGAATAATGTATCTACCGGTGAAATGTGTCACGGTTTTCGAAATTGATCGAAATTAAGTCATAACCTCGAAATTCAAATTTAAAAAAAATGGAATCATCGATATTGCACGCCCACATGTCACGTCCGGTTGGCTTGCCAAGCTGAAAAAAACACACGTGTTGAGTACTGCGAGTCAACCTCCTCTAACTTCATTAGCTACAGCCAGTTAAAGGATGGCATGGCAGATGCAGGAGACACCACACAAGCTGCTCTTTACATCAGAAACAAAAAACACCAAACGCCTCCCACCTTCAGCTGAACTCTATCAGAACATGGCACGCGTGCACAGCAGAACAGCGTCTGTGACAGGACCGGTCGTTTCTCTGAACTGAGATCTGTTTAAGTTTAAGTTTCACAACAACTTATTTCAGTTGCTTAAAGCAACACTAAAGACTATTTGCTCTTTGCTCCCCCTACAGGTTAGAAGCGTAACTGTTCATTACCACTGTCGTAAATACTGCAGCATAGCTGGCTCTGATTGGATTGTAGGTCTGCCGTAAAGCAAGTTTTTGTAGTTTTCACTCAAACTACAGGACCACTAACCGACGGTTGGAGACTTCTTTAGTGCAGTTTAGCCAATAGAGGGCTGCAAAGCGAATGTGAAAGTGCCATTCACCCTGTTTTGAGTGGATGAACCACTGAAACTTCTTTGGAAACGTTATTTTAAGGTAAAAAAAAAACTCTTTGGTGTTGCTTTAAGAGTTATGAAAACAGCATTTAAACACGACTTATTGGGGTAAAGTCTCACGGTAATAAAAGCACGTTTTTAAGGTGCAAAGTACTGACAGGAAGTTTTATTTTATTAGGTTTGTGTGTGTACCGTATGTTTACACTGGCAGCACGACTAAATGGGTTCAAGGTCAGATATTATATTTCATAAAAGTATAGTCTAAAAATGGCATAGCAACCGGTTGAATTGAACTGTGACCTTAGAATCAAAAATGTAATTGAATTGAGGATTTGGAGTAGGGTTGGGTACCGTTCACATTTTTACCGGTTCCGATACCGGTACCTGGAATTCGATACCGGTACCCATCTGTACCTTTTTCGGTACTTTACTCTGACTTAAGTGAATTTCAGTGCACAGCAAAATCAGTAGTGTTAAATCAACACTGCTGGTGTTTATATGAGTAACACCAGACCTGGTGGTCCCCATACATACACCAGCAGTGTTGATTTAACACTGATGATTTTACTGTGTGGCCATAATAAGCCCAAACCTCTCATTTTTAACATTTTGTTATTTATTTTGAAATGTTCAATAATACACACAATCTTTAAAAAAAAAATCCCTACAACATCCAGGGCATATATCTTACATATAAATAAAATATATAAGTAAGACAAATGATCAAAGAACATAAACGTCATAAAAGCAACATATACTGTAAGTATACTTTTATGTAGAAAACAAAACTAGCAGTTGTTTTTTTAGAAAAATCAGCATGTCAACTTTCTCAGGTAAAAGCCGTGCCCGCCCCACGCTCACTGTGCCCCTGCTGTAGAGAACACTCGCTCCGAGGATGTAGAAGAGGACACAGAGATACTTTTTGCCAAGCTGGCCAGCATTGGCATTTGGTCCGTATGTGGTTGATTGAATGTGTCCGAACAGCCACACAGACCGCCTTCTCTTCGCCTATTTATGTAAGCTGTGGTTCTGAGCACAAAGTTTTACGTCGTTTCTGACTTTTACCGTGAACACAGTTTACAGCGCTATCTTTAGCCTTTCATTGATAAAACTAAAGCGGCCGACCTCCGCGTAGTTTCATTTTGCGAGCGCGTGAAAGTTGCGCGATCTTATTTCATTAATTACGCTGAAAAATCAGAAAGCTCCAACATATTCATGTACAAAACAATGTGCAGTATGTTTACTTACAGCACAAGAAGCGTGCACATTGTGTTTAAATAAGTGCTTCCTCAGGTTAAATGTATTACCACTGCCTGCCTTACTGTTACAAATATTGCAGGTAGCATTGTCTGCATCATCCTTTGTGAAATGTAACCACAGGTTAGAGCGCTTTCTGTTCGCCATTGAGCAAGTTGCAAAGGGGACTCACTTCCCACATGATCTCTCTCTCTCGCGCGCGCGCGCACACACACACACACACACTATCGCTATGTACCAGACTCATGCGGCACTCTGACGTGTTCTCTCAGGTACCGAAATTGAGCACCGATTGATTTTATGTGAATCGATACTCGGTAGTACCGACGCAATTCGGTCGGTGCCTATAAAAGTACAGAGTCCGGTGCCCATCCCTAATTTGGAGAATCCTGACACACCTATTAAAAATACATAAAAACGTAATTTAAATATTAAAAATATTCGATTATTATATTACTGTAAAATGCCCATCCTTACTTTGCATGTAACCTGCTAATAAAAACTTTCGTATGACTTTTTCATTTACACTATTTTAATATAAAGACTGTAACTGAGTGTTTGTACAGATGTGTCTCTCTATGTATAATAATGAAGATAACATTTACTACAATCACAAGAATTATTTATCATCTCTTTAACAAAACACATCATCATATAAAAGCTATAATCATGTTTCACAGTAGCTGCGTTTACATGGACATTTGTAATCCGTTTAAATGATCAATCTGAATAAAAATGCTCCATGTAAACACCTCAATCGGACTAAAAAGTGCCAATCTGATTAAAAATCTAATCCGCTTGTTAGGGGTGGTTTATACTGTTTGTAATCCGCTCAAAATGACATGTATACACTTGATCGGATGGATAACTGAAACTGGGAGGCTCTGCGCATGTGCCATCTTTTCTTTTTTTAATGGCGGTTGGCAAACGCACTGAAAGGTGCATTTCCGCCACCTACAGGACGGGAGTGTTGAGCATATTCACACGTGCAATGACGTAGAATTGCCGTAATGACATGTGACGCAAATAACTCGAGTTTGTTTTGCTGAAGGAAGTCACAAGAAGTGATTTCCTTGTTAATTTTGTTCCTATTGTCCGTCCAATTCCCCATAAAGTGATACAAGACAGCGTTGTCCGGTCAGTCCATGATTAATTATCTGATCCACAAACGCGTGTGTTTGGACTCGCTCTCGCGAACGGTCCCTGCAGCACGCGTGATGTAAAATACGCTTTTTGGGCACACGTGAATGGGTGTTTTGCTGCTGCTTTATAATCAGAGGCACAAAGCAAATCTTGAAACAGCGTGAAACGTCTCGGTTACGGATGTAACCCTCGTTCCCTGAAGGAGGGAACGGAGATGTCACGTCGTGACCGACGAATTGGGAACTCGCTTAGAGAGACCAATCTGCTTCGAATACTACTAAAACGCCAATGAACTTGGCATTGAGATATTTGCATAATGCTGGCGCCGCCCCGCCAGGTGCGTATATAAGGAGCACGTGCAAATAGGGAAATCAGCTTCTGTTCGCTGAGAAAGCCGGAAGGTGACCGGCCTAAACAGCAGGTGGCAGCACCTGTGGCGACGGGACGTGACGTCTCCGTTCCCTCCTTCAGGGAACGAGGGTTACATCCGTAACCGAGACGTTCCCTTTCAGTCGGTCACTACGACGTCACGTCGTGACCGACGAATTGGGAATCCCTACCAAAATGCCACTAGGGGCTGACCTCTTCCAGTGTCTGCAAAAACCCTCCAAGTTCCCTCGGGAAATGGAGAAAGATAAGGCAGAAGGCCAGGCACTAGATGTTCCTTTAACCCCACAGTAGTGCTAGCGACTGGAAAGCGCCCTATCTGAGCGGTATAGGGACGCTGCGGAAGCCACCGCCCCGTTAAGGGCTAATGGTGGGCGAAAGTCAACCGTAGTTGAGGTAAAAATGACAGCCGTGGCTGTGTAAGCAAAGCAGTGCTCTGCTAAGGGAAACGTGGGCTGGTAGGATTAACCCCACGGAATAATACTCACAAAGGAACCCATTGGGACACAATGTGGGGCCCTGGCCAAACACGTAGGTTCGTAAGAATACAACTAGTGAAAGGCTGACAGCCAATGCTCCGCAACAAAGGCTGTCAAGGCAGTGGAGAGAGCAAATCAAACCATTACGCATTTTTGCTCTGTTAGCCTTCCATACTGAAACTCAATTTGGAGCCTCAGTTGGAGGCTGCAAGCCGACTTGTGAGTCTGCTCTCCGTGCCCTCCCTGGAGAGGAAAGAACACGAGAGGATACAGGCTCGATACGAACATTGTAAAATCTAATGAACGTATTAGGTGTCGCCCAACCAGCAGCTCTGCAGATGTCTGTTAGCGAGGAACCACGAGCTAAAGCCCAAGATGAGGCAACACTCCGAGTGAAGTGCGCTCTCAAATTAAAGGGGCAAGGAATGCCCTGCAAATTATAAGCCAGGGCGATAGTATCAACTATCCAATGAGACATCCTCTGCTTAGTGACAGCTTTCCCTTTCTGCTGACCACCATAACAAACAAAGAGCTGGTCCGAGGTCCTGAAGCTTTGCAGGCGGTCCACGTAGAATCACAGTGCGCGTACGGGGCACAACAAAGCCTCGGTTGGGTTTGCCTGCTCCAAAGGCAATGCTTGCAAGCTCACCACCTGATCTCTGAAGGGAGTGGTGGGAACTTTGGGCACGTAACCTGGTCTGGGTCTCAAAGTCATGCTCGAGACAGCAGGACCAAACTGAAGGCACGAATCGTCAACAGAGAATGCATGTAAATCTCCTATTCTTTTCACTGAGGCCAATGCTAGTAGGGTCAGAGCTTTCATTGATAAAAGCTTCAGACTCACAGACTGCAAAGGCTCGAAAGGAGGACTTTGAAGCGCTTTCAGCACCATGGACAAGTCCCAGGGAGGAATAGAAGGGGGGCACGAGGGGTTTAGCCTGCGAGCGCCTCTTAAAAATCTAATAACCAAATCATGCTGGCCCACTGATCTGCCGTTAATAAGTGAGTGATGCGCAGATATAGCGGCGATATCAACTTTAATAGTGGAGGGTGACAGCCTAACATCTAACCTATGTTGAAGATATGAAAGCACGATGTTAATAGGGCATTCTCTGGGGTCCTCGCGTTGCGAAGAGCACCAAGTGACGAAAAGGTTCCATTTAAACGCGTAAGCCCGTCTCGTAGACGGAGCTCGTGCCGCGTCGATTGTGTTAGATACCGCCTGGGGTAAATCACTTAAACCTTGCGCGCGCTCAACGACCAAACGTGGAGATTCCACAGGTCGGGGCGCGGGTGCCATAATGTGCCCCCTCCTTGAGAAAGAAGGTCCTTCCTCAGGGGAATCCGCCAGGGAGGGGCTGTTGCGAGGAACATTAGTTCCGGAAACCAATTCCTGGTCGTCCAATATGGGGCGATCATTAAAAGGCTCTCCTCGTCCTGCCTGACTTTGCACAGAGTCTGTGCTATTAGACTCACTGGGGGGAATGCGTATTTGCGCATGCCCCGCGGCCAGCTGTGTGCCAACGCATCCACGCCGAGGCTGCCCTCGGTTAGTGAATAAAACAGGCGACAATGGGTATCGTCCGGTGACGCAAATAGGTCTATCTGCGCACGACCGAACTTCCTCCAAATCAGCTGGACCGTCTGGGGGTGGAGTCGCCATTCGCCGGGGCGCGACGCTCGGGAAAGCGCGTCTGCCGCTGTATTGAGCGAGCCCGGGATGTAAATGGCACGAAGGGACCTCAGATGCTTCTGACTCCAAAGGAGGAGATGACGAGCGAGATGCGACAGGTGACGAGAGCGCAAACCGCCTTGACGGTTGATATACGCTACAGTCGCAGTGTTGTCTGAGCGCACTAGTACATCCTTCCCTCGCAGCTCCGTAGCGAAGCGTACGAGTCCCAGATATACTGCCCATAACTCGCGGCAATTGATATGCCAATGCAACTGGGGTGCTGTCCACACCCCCGAAGCCGTGAGCTCGTCGTACGTGGCTCCCCAGCCCGTGTCGGAGGCATCTGTGTGGACAACAGCATGCCGGGAGACCTGTCTCATGGTCTGACCACGGGGGGAATGTTAGGCGACACGCAGGTGTAATGGTTACACGATGGATGCCGGTGCGCCACGCTCTCCTCGGGACTCGATCGTGAAGCCAACGCTGAAGCGGTCTCATATGGAGCAGTCCGAGCGGTGTCACGGCCGCTGCTGCCGCCATACGCCCCAGGAGTCTCTGAAATTGTTTCAGAGGGACCACATTCTTCCCTCGGAATGAACCGAGGCAAGTCAGAATTGATTGGACGCGCTCTTCTGTCAAACGCGCCGATAAATCGATCGAGTCCAGTTCCATACCGAGAAAAGAGATCCTCTGCGTGGGGCAGAGTTTGCTCTTTTCCCAGTTGACCCGAAGACCCAAACGGGCGAGATGTTGAAGTGTTAGATCTCTGTGTTCGCACAGCGTCCGCCGAGAATGCGCTATTATAAGCCAATCGTCGAGGTAAGCCAAAATGCGAACACCGCTCTCTCTGAGGGGCTTTAACGCCGCCTCCACTACTTTCGTGAACACACGGGGAGAGAGAGACAGCCCGAACGGTAAAACTTTGTATTGATATGCCCGACCCTCGAACGCAAACCGGAGAAACGGTCTGTGACGAGGGAGAATGGACACATGAAAATACGCGTCTTTCAGGTCTATCGCTGCAAACCAATCTCGGGGGCGTATCGCACTGAAAATTTGCTTCGGTGTAATCATCCTGAAAGACCTCTTCTGAAGAGATTTGTTCAGGACACGCAAATCCAAAATCGGTCGTAACCTGCCGCCTTTCTTGGGTACTATGAAATACGGGCTGTAAAAACCCGATCTCATCTCGGTAAGAGGGATCGGCTCGATCGCGTCCTTCGCCAGCAGGACTTCGACCTCTGCACGCAGTACATGTGCATTGGATGCTTTCACCGTGGTGAAACGTACGCCCGAGAATTTGGGAGTGTGCCGATTGAATTGAATTTCGTAACCGAGGCAGATCGTGCGTAAAACCCAACGAGACGGACTGGGAAGCTGAAGCCAAGCCCCCAGGGACCGTACGAGAGGAATTAACGGCACAACCGGTGTACCCGCGGCGGGGCAGCGAAGCGAGACAGGTGGGACTGCCGGTGCGTCTGCCGTGACAGCATAAGCATCTACAGTATGTGTGTGTGTGACACTGACCTAAGCCCGCTGAGGGAGACGGTCGTCCGGCCTCCTCAGCGGAGGACGCGGACTCCGAAGGGGTTGCTGGTGGTCCGGTCTCCGTAGCGGAGAACTCGAACTCCTCAGAACACCCGCTGGCGATAGAGGAGAGGGAGGAAGAGCATCTGACTGCCCGCTCACATCTCTCTCGATCCTCTGGAGACCTGGAGGAGGAATAGGAATGCACTCTTTTTGTGGTTTTGTGGGTGCCGGCTGGGAAGCCGGCGGAACAGAAACAAAACGAAACCAAAGATTTTCCACCCGGCCCTCTACCGGTGGAAGGAGTGGTGCCATCACCGTCTCCCGCTGAGTGATCCCATCCAACTCCAGGTCGCCCGTCTCAGGGCCGCTTCGATTTCCGTTTGCCACGGGAAGCGGGTGGGGCGGGCGGGGCGGGCTGCCGACGACTGTTCCCCCTCCGTGGTCTAGAAGACGTTCTAGCGGGGGGGGGGGGGGCGGAGGAAGCCGCCGGAGGGCGCCCTCGGCGAGGAGCAGACGGGGCCGCCGGCGCTGGAGGGCGAGATGCAGGTCGCTTGCGCCGGGGCATGATCTGAGCGATCGCCTCCGTCTGCTTCTGGGCGGCGGAGAACTGCTGGGCAAACGACTCCACCGACTCACCGAAAAGGCCCGCCTGGGACACGGGAGCGTCCAAGAACTTGTTCTTCTCCGCATCCGACATGTCCGTCAGACAGAGCCACAGATGGCGTTCCTGGACCACCATCGTGGACATCGCACGACCAATCGCCTGCGCTGTGACCTTCGTAGCGTGGAGGGCCAGATCCGTAGTGGCCCGGAGCTCTGAAAGCACAGGCGAGTCGTGTCCTCCCTCGTGCAGATCTCTCAAGGCCTTAGCCTGATGGACCTGCAGCAACGTCATAGCGTGCAGGGCTGAAGCCGCCTCTCCGCATGCCTGGTAGGCAGCCCCCGTTAAACCGGAAGACTGTCTGCAAGCACGGGAGGGGAGGGTTGGGCGGTCCTTCCAGGAGGGAGCGGTGGCCGGACACAGCTGCATCACGACCGCACGCTCCACGGGGGGGATCCCCGTATAACCCTTAGCGGCTCCATCGGTGAGGGAGGTGAGGGGGTAGGGCTGAAACGGCCGTAATCGGGTAGAAAACGGCGACCTCCAGGTTCTAGTCAGCTCCTCGTGCACCTCGGGGAAGAAAGGTACCGGCGGAGAGGGTTGTGAAACCCGGGCAGCTCCAAAGAACCAATCATCCAGGCGGGACGGTTCAGGCTGAGGGGGGTGAACCCACCCTAACCCTACGGTCTCCGCCGCTCGAGAGAGCACGGCCACCATCTCTGGATCAAACTCCGGCGTCACGACCCGTCCGGAAGGGGGGAGGACGTCAGGGTCATCAGAGGGAGAGGGCCCACCCTCGGATGCTGCGTTCTCCGTGGACCCGGAGGGAGGCACGACAGATCCTACAGACATCGTAGAACACGACTCTGAAGTTTCCATCGGCACATCAACCGGCTGTGGATGAGGAGGCTGAGAGCCGGAGGACGAATCCCCCGACCGGCTCAGCACAGTGATGCGGAGATCGTCCTTCGAGAGCTTCACGGCCGCTCCGTGGCGGCGTTCAGAACTCGCTGGACGTGGGTTGCGTTTTTCCCGGAGGAAAGACAACCGTCTCCGCAAATCCACAAGGGACATGTTCTCGCAGTGAGAACACTTACCCCCAGCAAACGCTGCCTCTGCGTGCTCGATGCCCAAGCACGAAAGACAACGCTCGTGACCGTCCTTCGGACCCATATATTTCCCGCATCCAAGATCGCACGGACGAAAAGCCATCCTGAAAAGGACGCTAATCTCCGGATATACGAGAGAGTGGCTGCCTTTAACAAGGCACAAAGCTCTCTCGTATCACTCTTTTAGGGAAATTCACTCAGATGCTCAGTTGATGATGCGCACAGGGAAAGGCAACGCACACACTAAACTCAAAACAAAAAAGATGTAGAGCCTGTGGAATACTGCGAAGCGTCCGCTGTTGTACTGCCAGTCCAACCAACTTCCGCAATCGATCCCAACAGAGTAAAGTAGCTTCTCAGTAGCAGATACTGCCGGCTTTCGAAGCGATAAAAAGCTGATTTCCCTATTTGCACGTGCTCCTCATATACGCACCTGGCGGGGCGGCGGCAGCATTATGCAAATATCTCAATGCCAAGTTCATTGGCGTTTTAGTAGTATTCGAAGCAGATTGGTCTCTCTAAGCGAGTTCCCAATTCGTCGGTCACGACGTGACGTCGTAGTGACCGACTGAAAGGGAACTATATTTGTGCAATGTGCGCATGTCAAATGATCAAATCTGATGTAAATCTTGTGCCATATAAACACGCACATCAATCCGATCACATTATTAAGTGTTCATGTAAACGCTATGATAGGATTTATTAATCGGAAGGATTTTAATCCGATGGAGGCAAAATGTGTCCATGTAAACGTAGCTAGTGTTTTATACCTGACAGCAGGAGATGTGAAGCCACTCTTAAAGGTTATTGGCAGCTCCATAGACGCATCACTCTTCATAGACACACAACTGAACTCTGGATCTGATCTCTTCTGATGATCTGAACTATAACACACAACAATAATCCAGTTAAACAATTTAACAGAGAACTTGTACAGATGTGTGTCTCTATGTGAACATGTGCTGTATAATAATGAAGAAAACATTTACTAAACACAATCACAAGAATAATTTATCATCTCTTTAACAAAACACATCATCATATAAAAGCCATAATCACATGTTTCAGAGTGTTTTATACCTGACAGCAGGAGATCTGAATCCATTATTAAAGTTATATGGTTGAGCCATAGACTGATCACTCTTCATAGTCAAACAACTGAACTCTGGATCTGATCTCTTCTGATGATCTGAACTATAACACACAACAATAATCCAGTTAAACAATTTAAATGAGTGTTTGTACAGATGTGTGTCTCTATGTGAACATGTGCTGTATAATAATGAAGATAACATTTACTAAACACAATCACAAGAATAATTTATCTACTCTGTAACAAAACACATCATCATATAAAAGCTATAATCATGTTTCAGAGTGTTTTATACCTGACAGCAGGAGATGTGAAGCCATTCTTAAAGTGTATTGGTTGTTTCATAGAAACATCACTCTTCTTAGACACACAACTGAACTCTGGATCTGATCTCTTCTGATAAACTGAACTATAACACACAACAATAATCCAGTTAAACAGAGAACTTGCACAGATGTGTCCCTCTATATGAACATGTGCTGTATAATAATGAAGATAACATTTACTAAACACAATCAGAAGAATAATTTATCATCTCTTTAACAAAACACATCATCATATAAAAGCTATAATCATGTTTCACAGTGTTTTATACCTGACAGCAGGATATGTGAATCCATTATTAAAGTTATATGGTTGAGCCATAGACACATCACTCTTCATAGACACACAACTGAACTCTGGATCTGATCTCTTCTGATAAACTGAACTATAACACACAACAATAATCCAGTTAAACAGAGAACTTGCACAGATGTGTCCCTCTATATGAACATGTGCTGTATAATAATGAAGATAACATTTACTAAACACAATCAGAAGAATAATTTATCATCTCTTTAACAAAACACATCATCATATAAAAGCTATAATCATGTTTCACAGTGTTTTATACCTGACAGCAGGAGATCTGAATCCATTATTAAAGTTCAATGGTGGATCCATAGACACATCACTCTTCATAGACACACAACTGAACTCTGGATCTGATCTCTTCTGATGATCTGAACTATAACACACAACAATAATCCAGTTAAACAATTTAAATGAGTGTTTGTACAGATGTGTGTCTCTTTATGTGAACATGTGCTGTATAATAATGAAGATAACATTTACTAAACACAATCACAAAAATCATTTATCATCTCTTTTACAAAACACATCATCATATAAAGTTTTTACAAAACACATCATCATATAAAGTTTTTGCAAAAGTTAGTTGTACCCAAATTTTTGACCGCATCATATTTAAAGTTCACCCAAACCTGTCATCATTTTCTCACTCTCATGTTGTTATAAACCTGTATAAATGTGTTTGTTCTGTTGAACACGACCGAAGATATTTTTAACAAAGTTTGACAAAGATGACGCAGCCACACCACAAATCAGTAGAGGCAGTAAGTAGAAACCTTTTACAATCTTCAGAAAGAGCGTGAACAGAAATAAGCACAGGGTTAGGATTGGACAAATATCTTATCATTTAATGTGAAACTTTGTGAGTGTCGGCAGATTGACAGCTGAGCGGTCAGCAGTGTTTGAGGACTCATAAGCACTGCACTTATTTAAATGTAGAATTACCTCATAATTTGATGATATGAGTGCAGTGATTCCAAAGGGATGTCCAAAAATGTAAGTAATATGTTAAATAAAAACCTTAATGTCTCTTTCTTGTCACCCTGCCCTCCGTAAACCCGCGCCGGTGATACGCAAGATGAGCTTGCACCTTAAATTACCTTAAATTATGGTCATGCAGATAAAAGTAAAACAACATTCAAAACTGTAAATGGTGAACTTTTTGTGTACACTCACAATAATAACTAGGGATGTCCCGATCAGGTTTTTTTGCCCTCGAGTCCGAGTCCGAGTCATTTGATTTTGAGTATCTGCCGATACCGAGTCCCGGTCCGATACTTCTTTAATACATAAAAAGAGAATTAAAAAAGAGCGAAAAACAGAACCAGCATGTTCCTTATGTCATGCCGCACGCATTGCTGTTTCTGTGTGGAGTCAAAAGAGTCTAACTCTGTGCCAGCGCATAACTACAGATGTGTTAAAAAATAATGAGAATATATATAGTATATATAGAGGGGTTAAATTGGCATTTGTTTTGTGGGAAGGCTCGAGGGAGGGTTCGAGGGGTAACATGTTTAATCCTGATGACAGCAAAGCCACTGGTGTGTTTTAATGAAATTTTGTACCTCTGATAGCATTTTATAAGTTTCAGTTTTAAAGCTGTGCCACATGTTGACCCAAACTTTAAAACCTGAACTTTAAATTATGCAAATCTATGAGTCTGACACAATTGATCAAACTTTTAAGGAAGTTATAAGAATCAACCTCCTTGACTAATTCTAGGCATCAGATAGGCTACCCAAAAAGACTCAATTAACAAGAAAAACAACATACTGAGCTACTCAGCAATTTGTCTTATAAATTAGCCATAGAGATTCCCTAAGCTGGTCAGCAGTTAGTTATAAAATACCTATAGTTTGGTCGCAATTGATTAGTATAATCAAAATACATTATTTTATTAAACTATACAATAAGTTGTATCCAGTTACCTAGTTAACATATTGTAATGAGATGAGTGACATGGCTATACATACTTTAATACTTTGTTTCTAGACTTCTATTACGTTTTTTCGACATGGGGACCATTCTTACCTCTCTCTCTATCTCTCATCTGTCAAATGATCCTGCGCGAATGCGCGTTCTTGAGGTTCTGAGTGAGACGCGGAGCTGCGTCTGAGCACATGGTGACAAAAACGATCAACGCGTCGTTTAAATGAGCGGTAAAAACCCGGTTTTGTAGTGGGTTCCTTGCACGCACGAGTGTGAAGCCTATGAATGAATTTGAAAGCACGTCAATAGGCTTGTTCGACTTCATGCGGCGCCGCAACAATCGACAGCCGGGTGACGTCAAACTACCGCGAGAGTGACCCGCGAAATCATATGGAAGAGTTTGCTTTTAAATCGCTCTCGCGAAACTCTGACGTCATCCGGCTGCCGGTTCTTGTGGCGCCGCATGAATTCGAACAAGCCTCTTCTCATCAGTTCACACGCACCAGCGCAGCGCGTACACTGGCGCGGAGCAGAGCGAAACCTTGATGGATTTTAAACCCTGCATATGTATCCGAGTCCTGATCGGGAGGTAACGTCCGATTCCGATCGAGTCTGAAACCACGTGATCGGGGCCGATTTCCGATCATGTGATCGGATCGGGACATCCCTAATAATAACAAAACATTGTACTTTTAAAATAGAAAAAAAACATTGTTTTGTGCTGCATCGGTTTTGGAGCGTGTCACAAAAAATAACAAACTCAATAAGCTAGGCTACTTTTGAAATCGTTTTGTTAATTTGCTAATTATTTAAGTGAAACACATTTTGTGTAGGGTTATTTATTTCATTATTTTTCACTAAAGAAAGACGTAATCATCATGTTCTATAGATTTTAATGCTATTTGTGCATGAAACTTAACCCTTGGGGAAAATTAGGATGGGGAATAATTTATAAATGAGTAAACAACGCAAATCATGGATTAATTTATTTCTCTATTTAAGAGTCTGGCAGGGCAGTAATCAGGATACAGCAAACGCAGAAAAGTTTAGAATAAGGGATGGTATAGGATTATAATAAAAACAGCGCTCCTGGCTTTTTTCTATAAATTGGGCGCATGCGACAATTTTACATAAGAACCGTCTCAGCCTCGATTGTATGTGGCTCATTACTCAAGTCATCTTCGGACCAGGGCTGATATGGCGGGAGGTTGACTGGTCCATGTCTGAGCATTGGTTATGATCTTCAGACAGGTCAGTCCTTAACTTAACATTCTAAACAAAAAAGTTGTCAATCGTTCTTTTGATCTTCTCTCATCATCGGCGGCTACATCCACTTTGTTTATCTGACAGGCCTGGGCTACTGACCTCTGTCTGACTTCAGCACACACGCATTATTCAAACGTACACACAAATACAGGAATATGTGGACTTCAGCCAATAGGGGAGGGGTCCGCCTTTCATTATCTCTGATTGGTTTAGACCACAACATGGGCCTAATGTGTGTCTGTTGTTGAACCACAGAGAGACTTGCAAAATTGCGGAGACTCTTTTTCCTTTGAATGGCTGGTTGCACCGGTGCGACCTGAGATTTTTTAAGTCACACTATTGAGTAATTAGGTTGCATTCTAGAGCCCTGTATAATCACATGTTGTGTTTTTATACCCGAGAGCAGGAGATGTGAATCCATTATTAAAGTACAATGCTGGATTCATAGACACATCACCCTTTATAGAAACACAGCTGAACTGATCTGATCCCTTCTGATAAACTGAACTCCTGTGAGAGCTCTTTGGTCTCTGACACAACGCCAAGGCACACACCCTCCTCCATCCCCCCCCCAAAAAAAAAAAAAAAAAAAAAAAAAAAAAAAACACAAAAAGCACCGTCCTTCGGATGAGACGTTAAACCGAGGTCCTGACTCTCTGTGGTCATTAAAAATCCCAGGATGTCCTTCGAAAAGAGTAGGGGTGTGCCCCGGCATCCTGGCCAAACTTGCCCATTGGCCTACTAATCATCCCTCATACTAATTGGCTATATCACTCGGTCTCCTCTCCACTATATGGCTGCCGTCGCATCATCCAGGTGGATGCTGCACATTGGTGGTGGTTGAGGAGATTCCCCCGTTCATATGTAAAGCGCTTTGAGTACTGAGAAAAGCGCTATATAAATTTAAGGTATTATTATTATTATTATCTACTGTAGGTGAACCAAAAACAACTGATAACGGCTCTCAGTGATGTGTGTCGGGTTCCTGCTATGAAAATACTAATACTTTTATCAAATGTTTACAAAAGCAGGAACTCAGTGTGCCTATATCTTTCTCTATTTCTGTTTTAGTACATGATAGAAAGTGTAAGGCTAGATCAAATCGTGTGGCAAATCAATCTAATCTGCTGCCTGTGACTTGTCAAACTAAGATCTCTGTTAGGGAAAAAAATTGTACTGTTAAGTTAGCACTTTTAAATATCTGTTCACTTAGAAACAAATCACTTCTAGTCAGCGACTTAATAGCCACGAACAACCTGGATTTTATGTTTCTAAATGAAACATGGCTAGAAGAAAGCTACAGTGCAACAGTCCTTAATGAAACAGCCCCTCCTAACTTTACTTATATGAGTTTCTGCAGAACTGATAGGAGAGGGGGAGGTCTAGCTGCTCTTTTTAAAGATGTCTATCAATGTAAACAAGTGTCACTTGGGAATTACCCATCTTTTGAACATCTAGGTATTGTGTTGAAAGGTACCCCACGCATTCTACTGATCATTATTTACAGGCCCCCAAAATACTCTCCAGCATTTGTTGAGGACTTTACAGAACTGTTATCAATGATTTCCTCAGAGTTTGACTGTTTTGCTATTGCTGGAGATTTTAACATTCACATAGATAAGCCAGAAAGCATTATGACAAAAGATGTCACAGCTGTTTTAAATACTTTTGATCTGACTCAACATGTACATGGACCCACACACAATCGTGGACACACTCTAGATTTAATTATCAGTAAGGGTGTAAACATTTCATCAATTGTTATTAAGGATGTAGCACTGTCTGATCATTTCTGTATTTTCTTTGATATATTAATCTCTCCTACTATTGAAACTAGATCTGTGTCTGTCAAAAAGAGATGCTTAAATGAGAACACCAGTGTGCTATTTATGAAGGCTATATCTTTAACACCAAGCATATCTGCAGACTCTGTTGATTTTCTCCTTGATTCCTTTAATTTGAAAGTTAAGAGTGCAATCGATGCTATTGCTCCTGTAAAAGTCAGGAAGAAGAATGGCAGGCAAAAATCACCTTGGAGAAACTCAACAGAGGTGCAGAATATGAAGAGACAATGCAGAAAAGCTGAGCGCATGTGGCGGAAGACAAAACTTGTAGTCCATTATAATATCTATAAAGACAGCCTTCGTGCTTTCAGTGTGGAACTAGGAAAAGCTAGACAGACTTTCTTTTCAAATATTATAAACAAAAACATAAATAACACACGCACTCTTTTTGCTACTATAGAGAGACTAACAACCCCCCCCCAAGTCACATTCCAAGTGAAATGCTCTCAGACAGCAAATGTAGTGAGTTCGAAGCAGTTGATGGTAAAATTTTGGAAGAAACAGTACAGCATCTTAAAACATCAACCTGCGCCCTTGACACACTCCTAACATCTTTTTTCAAAAGTGTCTTTAACTGTTTAGAAGCAGATCTCCTAAAAGTGGTAAATTCATCACTTAACTCTGGCACTTTTCCAAAGTCCCTTAAAACTGCAGTTTTTAAGCCCCTCCTGAAAAAGAGCAACCTAGATAACACTGTATTGAGCAACTACAGACCTATCTCAAATCTTCCTTTCATAGGCAAGATCATTGAAAAAGTTGTTTTCAATCAGCTGAACAAATTCTTAATTTCTAATGGTTACTTTGACATTTTTCAATCTGGTTTCAGACCACACCACAGTACAGAGACAGCGCTCATAAAGATAATAAATGATATTCGCCTCAATACAGACACAGGCAAACTATCAGTGCTGGTGCTACTCGACCTCAGTGCTGCTTTTGACACTGTCGATCACAACATACTTCTTGACAGGCTGGAAAACTGGGTCGGGCTTTCTGGGGTGGTCCTGAAATGGTTCAAGTCATACTTAGAAGGGAGAGGTTATTATGTAAGTATTGGTGGCCATAAATCAGAGTGGACATCCATGACATGCGGAGTCCCGCAAGGCTCAATTCTTGCGCCACTCCTGTTCAACCTGTATATGCTCCCACTAAGCCAAATAATGAGAGAGAACAAAATTGCCTATCACAGTTATGCAGACGACACTCAGATCTACTTAGCTCTATCCCCTAACGACTACAGCCCCACTGACTCCCTGTGCAAATGCATTGATGAAGTTAACAGTTGGATGTGCCAAAACTTTCTTCAGTTAAACAAAGAGAAAACTGAAGTCATTGCGTTTGGAAACAAAGATGAAGTTCTCAAGGTGAATGCATACCTTGACGCTAGGGGTCAAACAACTAAAAATCAAGTCAGGAATCTTGGTGTGATTCTGGAGTCTGACCTTAGTTTCAGTAGTCATGTCAAAGCTAAAACTAAATCAGCATACTATCATCTCAAAAATATCGCAAGAATTAGATGCTTTGTTTCCAGACAAGACTTAGAGAAACTTGTGCATGCTTTCATCACCAGCAGGGTGGATTATTGTAATGGCCTCCTCACTGGCCTTCCCAAAAAGACCATTAGACAGCTCCAGCTCATTCAGAACGCTGCTGCCAGGATTCTGAGCAGAACCAGAAAATATGACCATATCACACCGGTCCTCAGGTCTCTACACTGGCTACCAGTTACATTTAGGATTGATTTTAAAGTATTATTAATGGTATATAAATCACTCAGTGGACTAGGACCTCAATACATTGTTGATATGCTCATTGAATATTAACCCAAAAGATCACTCAGATCATTAGGATCACATCAGCTAGAAATACCAAGGGTTCACTCAAAGCAAGGAGAGTCAGCTTTTAACTATTATGCCAGTCGCAGCTGGAACCAGCTTGCAGAGGAGATCAGATGTGCTCCAACAGTAGTCACATTCAAATCCAGACTCAAAACACATCTGTTTAGCTATGCATTTACTGAATGAGCACTATGCTGCGTCCGAACTGATTGCACTATATTATATATGCACTATTTTAATTATTTTCTATTTCTCTTGTTTTTATTCTTATTTTTAATTGTTTAATACTTTTACTCCTGTTTTATTCTTTTTCACACATTTAAACAGTTTTTATTAAAATCACATTTATTTTCTTTTAATTGATATTTAAAATTCATGTATATTTGATTTTTTGTTTTCTCATTTCTATGAAAAGCACTTTGAATGACCTCTGTGTTTGAAATGTGCTATACAAATAAACTTGCCTTGCCTTGCTTTGCCTTGCCTTGACTTCCATATAAAATAGCAGAACAAAGCAATGTTCGTTCACAGCCAGCAGGCGTAAATAACTGAATAAATCACTCAGATTAAACATGTCAAGTTATTATATGTCCACCATGCCTGTCATAGAGCGTGAAAGATACATTAACAGATTTAATTTGGTTAATATAAAAACATATAATTACTCAACATGTTTAATCTGAGCGATTTCTTAAGTAGCTTTGTCCTCCTATTTTGTATAGAGGTCTATGGGAAGTCTAGTTTGTTTTCCCCCAAAAAGGGGCTGTGCCGAAATTGACAGTCAGGTTCCCGGATGTGCCGGTAGTCCATATCAAAATCAGTCAGCACTAACCGATCTCCAGACTCATGCGCTCCTTCAGTTTCTATGACAACAGTCTCTTGTTTTGAATGTCACGATCACACGCTACACTTTCTTTCTCCCATTTTTTATGAATTAACCGTATTTAAAAATGTTTGCTTAGACAGCACAGAGATGTTAACAAGTAAACAATGCTAATGTCAAGCCCATTGCACTGAACGAGCAATCATTACAGTCAAACAGTCCTTTTAATAAAAACTTAGTCAAGATAAAAAAGTTACCCGTCACAGTGACAGCACGTACAGTAGATGTTATAATCTGGAATAATGAGTGGATTAAGCTCTTAAAGATAATAATAATATGAATATGGATTGTATGCATCAATGTCAGGCAATTTATAATAAGAATGCTGAGAGAAGACAATGTTTTATTTTTATAACTTGTTTTACTGATTTAACAGCAATGTGCTGTAGAAAATGTGCCGATTTGATCCAGCTAGGGTTTGGGAATAACATTTATGGCATTTTTGGTTCTGCACGGGTCCGGGTCAAACTGTTCAGTATTATACGGGTTTGAGCTGGTTGTTGTTAACTCCCTCTGGAGCAAATTAAAACAATAAGTTAAAGGTCACGTTCTTCCTGATCCTGTTTTTCAAACCTTAGTTAGTGTGTAATGTT
Source organism: Misgurnus anguillicaudatus (assembly GCF_027580225.2). Lineage (NCBI taxonomy): Eukaryota > Metazoa > Chordata > Actinopteri > Cypriniformes > Cobitidae > Misgurnus > Misgurnus anguillicaudatus. The sequence goes on along the minus strand of NC_073360.2, from coordinate 49,264,013 downwards.
GCTGTTAGTGTATAAATAATACTTGTAAAATGATAAAGTTGAAAGTTCACTGCCAGGCGATTTATTTTCTTTAACAGAAATCCTCTTTCAAAGCCTACAGTGAACGGCCGGTTTGGACTACAATCCTCTACTTCCTGCTTTAATGACGTCACTAGAACAGTTTTTGACTAAACTCCGCCCACAGGAATACGTCATTCTCAACACACTAAACAAGCTACACAATCAGAACTCATTATGTATTTCTGAAGGAGGGACTTCATAGAACAAGAAAGACATCAGCCTGTTTTTAGGACAGTGAAAACAGCGCTATACAGATCAGTAAATTTTGTAAAAATACCACCTTTTATTAAACATGAACAAATTATATTGCGCACTTTAAACACAATCATAGCTTTTAAAAACACAGAAAGAACGGGACCTTTCAATATTTTTTGCTAAGGTTTGCATATGGCGATGTGTTCTTGATGACAGTTTTCCTAAAGTTATATCCTATTCTATTCCCTAAAATAGGAAATATCCCAGTATATCACCCCACTTACAGTATCAGATGATCTTATCCTACCATAACCATTGTATCAGGATATATACCGTATCGACAGATTCTATCTGATAAACAGGCCTAATACGCATATTTATAAAACTCATTTGTTAATAAAAAGCACTTATGATCTTTTCATTTACACTATTTTATATATAAAGACTGTAACTGAGTGTTTGTACAGATGTGTCTCTCTATGTGAACATGTGCTGTATAATAATGAAGATAACATTTACTAAACACAATCACAAGAATAATTTATCATCTCTTTAACAAAACACATCATCATATAAAAGCTATAATCATGTTTCACAGTGTTTTATACCTGACAGCAGGAGATGTTGATTCATTCTTAAACTTTATTGGCTCAGGCATAGACGCATCACTCTTCATAGACACACAACTGAACTCTGGATCTGATCTCTTCTGATGATCTGAACTATAACACATAAACAGATTTAATAAAATACATTACTGCTATTTTTGTGAAGATGAACATAATTAAAAACAACACTTAAGTATTTTCCTATAATATAAATGCTATTTAAAAAAGTGTTTCTATAAAGTACCTGCATCCTGGAGAAAAATCTTCATGTGTTGATGTTTGTGTTTGATCCATGATGGAGCTGCAGAGGTGAATCTGATCAATCTGATCTCCACAACTGATACTGAATGAAAATAACATTCAGACACAAAATAAACTTAAAATCAAAGTGAATAAATAGACATTATAATATAGATAAATGAATCCTTAGTGTTGAAGAAACAACTGCGTCATCAACACAACTACACAATAGATTCACGGCACATCATTAATTTGGAAGTCAGCCTTATTTGCGATACGAGGCGTAAACAATGTCATTGAACCGAACGGACCTTACTTTTGCTGCTGAAAATGGTCAATTACTGTCATGTTTTGGGCTGTACTATTTGGTTGGACCAGGAAAAACATTTGGAGTACTACAGACTGCCAAAAGTTATAACAAATGAAGGAGAAGAGTGCAAAAAACTGTCAGAGGACAACCCACAAGTGTTATTTCTTATCCGGACATCGTGAATATAGGGCCACTTAAGAAATAACTAATAGAAGTAACATTTTACAAACAAATGTGTAAATCTTGTACTATTAAAGTCGATTATGAAATCAGATTTTTAAACAAAGTATTTTACAAACAGCAACATAATATCAATATGAGTGCATATTATTACACGGTTATTTACTTAAACGAAAACTGATACTAAGACTAATAACATTTTCGTTAGCTGGTATAAAATGTCAAATTCATAATAAATGACAAAAATAAAACTAAAGTAAACTAGCAACAGTTATTGAAAAACTAACTAAAATAAAATAATAATTATCAAAAGAAGTATTCGTCTTTGTAATTAAAGTGATAGTTCACCCAAAAATTAAAATTCTGTCATCATTTGCTCGTCTTCGTGTTGTTTTGAACCTGTGTGAATTTATTTTTTTGATAAACACAAAAGTAGATATTTTGAGAAATGATGTTAAACACACAGCTTATAGTGTCCATTGACTTTCATAGTAGGGAAGAAATATTTTGGAAGTATTGTGATAAACGATGTAGAAAATTTTTTGATAAATGATGGAAAGCACACAGTTGACGGTACCCATTAAATTCCATCATATTTTTTATTCCTACTATGGAAGTCAATGGTGACTATCTGCTGTGTGTTTACCATCATTTCTCAAAATATCTTCTTTTGTGTTCAGAAAAAACTAAGTAATACAGGTTTAGATCAACATGAGGATGAGAAAATGATGACAGAATTTTCATTTTTTGGTGAACTATCCCTTTAATAAGCTCTCATCCCGTGGCGGAAAACGTCATGTATGTATCGCTGCAGCCCGGAGACTGCAAGTGGGAGGAGCTTACGCCGCAAGTGGGAGGTGTTTCAGAAATGTGCAAGTAGGAGGAGTTTACGCCGCAAATGGGACGGCGGGGAATGAGAATGACAGGAAGTAGCGACAGTAATGAAAATAAACGATCAAATATCACGTTCCTCATCATGGTCTGATTTCTTACAGCTTTGTTATTATTGTGTGCGTCCAATACCACTCACTGTCAATGATGAGGTCACGTTTTTACACCTTTTTTACACTTAAAGTTATGGCGGTTTAAATTCATCAGGCTGTAGGCCTTATTCAAGCACATTTCTGAAACTCCATATATCAATATCAAGTAAATTAACATATTAAAATGTGATGCAACTGGACTTAGTTAAGTGAATGTGTAAATACATGAAAAACATGTGGCTAATGTAAAATAAAGTTACCATCCATCTTTACTGCATTTTTTTTAAATAGCAGACTAATGTTTTTCTGAATGTGTTACACATATATTACATTTAAATTATTTTTTCAATGAATAAAATCATGTACAAGTCACTCAGAATTGATTGCAAAAGTGTTTATTTTATTTTATTATTTTTAGTCTTTGTAAGGAAACTATATCAGCTCATTAGAACTGATCTGCATGCAGTCAAATCTGCAAAATCCAGGGTGGAAGGTTTTTGAATAAATGCCCTGGAGTTCACCTCGCTTTCCCTTCCCAGCATAACCTGATGGATACACAAGAAGCACAATAAGAACTAGGGTTTATAGTTGACAGTGAACATTTACAAACATTAGGAATAATTTCTCAGTTCTGTAGGTCAATTGAATGGTGTCCAGAACTTTTAAACTCCAAGGGATGATATAAGTAAATTAGATTTTTAGTTCCCTTTCAGTCGGTCACTACGACGTCACGTCGTGACCGACGAATTGGGAGCTCGCTTAGAGAGACCAATCTGCTTCGAATACTACTAAAACGCCAATGAACTTGGCATTGAGATATTTGCATAATGCTGGCGCCGCCCCGCCAGGTGCGCATATAAGGCGCACGTGCAAATAGGGAAATCAGCTTTTTTCGCTTCGAAAGCCGGCTTTATCTGACTGAGAAGCTACTATCTGCTCTTCGGGGAACGGTTGCTGAAGTTGATTGACAAGCAGTACTAACACAGCGGACGCTCGCAGTATTCCACTGCTCTGCATATTTTTTGTTTTGAGTTTAGTGTGTGCGTTGCCTTTCCCTGTGCGCATCATCAGCTGAGCACCTAAAGAGTGATTTCCCTAAAAGAGTGATACGTGAGAGCTCTGTGTCTTTTTAAAGACAGCCACTCTCTCGTATATTCGGAGATCAGCGTCCTTTTCAGGATTGCTTTTCGTCCGTGCGATCTTGGATGTGAGAGGTATAAGGGTTCCAGTTACGGTCACGAGCGCTGTCTTCATGCTTGGGCATCAAGCACTCTGGGGCTGCGCTCGTGGAGAGTTTTTGTTCTCTCTGTGAGAGCATAACCCTCTTGGATTGCGGAGACGACTGACGTTTCTACGGGAATGCTGTCCGCGTCTTTGCAGTGCTGACACCGCCATGGTGCGACTGTCAAGCGCTCGCATGACGCTCTTCGCATCACTACGCTGAGGAGGACGGAGGGCGCGTCCTCCACCTACCGGCCTTTCATCCTCAGCCGGTTGAGGTTCCGGTGGAGACGGCAGAGTCGTGTTCTACGATGTCTGCCGAATCCATTGGACCTCCTTCTGGTCCCGTTCACTTCTGCAGCATCAGAGGGGTGTCCAATTTTCCTCCGAAGTGGAGTCGTTCCGGAGATGGCGGCCGTGCCCGCTCGAGCGGCGGTAACGGTTGAGTTGGAGGGGTTAACCCCTCTCCGCCCGAACCGTACCGCCCACGTGATTGGTATTTCGGAGCTGCTCGGGCCCCTCGGTCCTCTGCTCCTGTGCCTTTCTTCCCGACGGCACGTAGAGCTGACGTGGTTTGCGGCCATCCGGCCGTTCAGCTTCAGCTTTCACCCCTCACCTCCCTCACCAATGGAGCCGCTAAGGGCAGGGACCCTTCAGTGGAGCGGGGGGTTGCGATGCAGCTGCGTTCCTGGAGGGACCACCCAACCCTTCCCTCCCGTGTTTGTAGATAGTCGTCCGGTTACGGGCGCTGTCCGTCAGGCATGCGGAGAGGCGGCTTCAGCCCTGCACGCAATAACGTTGCTACGGGTTCACCAAGGATTACGAGGGAGGCCGCGACCTTCAGTCGTGCGATGTTCACGACAGTGGTTCAAGATCGCCACCTTTGGCTGTGTCTGGCTGACGGACGCAGGCGAGAACAACTTCTTGAATGCTCCTGTCTCACAGACCGGCCTCTTCGGCGAGGCCGTGGAGTCGTACAGCTCCGCTGCGCAGACTGAGGCGATCTCTGTGGTCATGCCCCGGCGAAGGAGAGCTGCCCTTGGTAAAAACCACCACGCCGGTTCCTCAGTCTGCCTCTCGCCGTCGGCGTCCTGCGGCGACCACCTCCGTTCCCCTTTTCGGACCCCATCTCGGCAGCGCGGGGGGAACCGGTCGTCAGCAGCTCGCCCCGCCCGCTTAGCCGCTTCCCGTGAGATCGGGAGTTTAAGTGGCCAGTAAGCGGGCGACCTGGATTGGCAGAGGATCACTCTTCAGGAGACGGTGATTCGCTCCTTCCCCCGATAGAGGGTCGGGTGGAAAATTCTTGGTTTGCATATGTTCCACCGGCTGTTTAGCCGGTGCCCACTAACCACACACAGAGTGCATTCCTCTTCCCTCTCCAGGTCTCCAGAGGATCGAGAGAGCCGTGAGCGGGCACACACCAGCTCACCCTACCTCTCCTCTATCGCCAGCGGGTGTTCTGAGGAGTCCGAGCCCTCCACTCAGGAGACCGGACCACCAGCAAACCCGTCGGAGTCTGCGTCCTCAGCTGAGGAGACCGGACGACCGTTTCCCTCAGCGGGCTCAGGTCAGTGTCACACACACACATACTGTAGATGCTTATGCTGTCACGGCAGACGCACCGGCAGTCCCGCCTGTCCCGCCTCGCTGCCCCGCCGCGGGTACACCGGTAGTGTCGTTAATTCTCCTCGTACGGTGCCTGGGTGCTTGGCTTCAGTTCCCAGCCCGTTTCGTTGGGTTTTACGCACGATCCGCCTCGGTTACGAAATACAATTACCGGCTCAACCCCGAAATTCTCGGGCTTTCGTTTCACTATAGTGAAAGTATCCGATGCACATGTACTGCGTGCATAAGTCGATGTCCTGCTGGCGAAGGATTATCGAGCCGGTCCCTCTTACCGAGATGATGATATGATGATAGGGTTTTTCCAGCCTTTATCTCATAGTACCCGAAATACGCGGTGGGTTACGATCGATTTGATTTACGCCCGGCTCTACGGAGGTGGTCTTTTGGATGATAACGCCGAGGCTCGTATTTCAATATTCAGATCGGTTGCAGCTTTAGACCTGTAAGACGTGTACTTTTGTGTCCATCTCCCCTCGCCTTAGACCGTTTTTTCGCTCTGCGTCGTGGGGTGGGCATATTAATATTAAGTACACCATTCGAGCTGTCTCTCTCTCTCCGTGTCTCCATGAAAGTGTTAGTCACGGCATTAAAATATCAGAGAGAGAGCGTTGTTCGCATTCTGCTTTATTTACGTTGACTTATAATAGCCCGTTCTTGGCAGACGTGCGCGAACACAGAGAGTTAATGCTTCGGCATCTCGCTCGTTTAAGTCATCAGGTCGACTGGGAAAGAGCAACTTTGCCCCATGCAGAGGATCCTTTTTCTCAGTATGGAATTAGACTCGATCAACTAATTGGCGTGTTTTACAAGAGCGCGCAACTAGTCAGTTCTGACTTGCCTCGGTTTAATTCGAGGGAAGTACGCGGTCCCTCTGATACAATTTCAGAAGCTCCTGGACATATGACAGCATGCTGCAGCCGTGACACTGTTCGAGCTGCGTCATATGAGACCGCTTCAGCGTTGGCTTTACGATCGAGTCTCGAGGAGAGCGTGGCGCACCGGCATACATTGTGTAAACACTACACCTGCGTGTCATTTAAATTTCCCCGTAGTAGACCCAGCATTTCTGATAGAACAAGATATGCCTCTGAGGGGTCTCCTGGCATTCTGTAGCATGCGATGCCCTAAGCACGGGATGTTCAGCCACGTATGACGGGCCTGCAGTCTGGGGTGTGCATAGCACCCCAACTGCCGCGAGCGGTGCGCTGTATATCTGGGACTTGTACGCTCCGCTATGGAGATGCGAGGGAAGGATGTATTTGTCGACACCGATAACTTTGCGACTGTTGCGTTATTTACCGTTAAGGCGGTTCGGTTGTGCGTAGATAGATCTGTTTGCGTCGCCGGACGATACCCACTGTCGCCTATTTTATTCACTAACCGAGGGCAGCCTCGGCGTGGATGCGTTGGCACACAGCTGACCGCGGGGGGTGCGTAAATACGCATTCCTTCCAGTGAGCTTTATTGCGCAGACACTGTGCAAAGTCAGGCAGGACGAGGAGAGCCTTTTATTAATCGTCCGTACTGGACGACCAAGAATTGGTTCATAGTTAATGCTCCTCGCGACAGCCCTCCCTGGCGGATTCCCCTGAGGAAGGACTTTCTTTCTTAGGAAGGGGCACATTTGGCACTCGCGCCCCGACCTGTGGATATCCATGTACGGTCGTTGAGCGCGCGCAAGGTTTAGGTGATTTATCGCAAGCGGTATCTAACACCATCGACGCGGTTCGAGCACCGTCCACAGGACGGGCTTACGCGCTTAATGAAACCTTTTCGTCACCCGGTGCTCTTCGCAACGCGAGGACCCAGAGAATGCCCTTTAACATTATGCTTTATATCTTTAACATGGGTTAGATGGTAGGCTGTCCCTCCGCCATTAAAATTGATATCGCCGCTATTTCTGCTCATCACTCACTTATCTACGGCAGATCAGTTGGCCAGCATGATTTAATTATTACATTTTAAAGAGGCGCTCGCAGGCTAAACCCCTCGCGCCCTCCCTCTTTTTTCCTGAGACCTGTCCATGGTGCTGAAGCCTTCAGGTCTCCGATTTAGCCTTTGCAGTTTGCGAGTCTGAAGTTTTTATCAATGAAAACTCTGACCCTGCTAGCATTGGCCTCCATGAAGAGAGTAGGAGATTTACATGCATTCTCTGTTGACGATTCGTGCCTTTAGTTTGGTCCTGCTGTCTCACTGAAGACCCAGACCAGGCTACGTGCCCAAAGTTCCCACCACTCCCTTCAGAGATAAGGTGGTGAGCTTGCAAGCGTTGCCTTTGGAGCAGGCAAACCCAACCGAGGCTTTGTTGTGCCCCGTACGCGCACTGCGATTCTACGTGGTCCGCACGCAAAGCTTCAGGACCTCAGACCAGCTCTTTGTTTGTTATGGTGGCCAGCAGAAAGGGAAAGCTGTCACTAAGCGTAGGATGTCTCATTGGATAGTTGATACTATCGCCCTGGTTTATAATTTGCAGGGCATTCCTTGCCCCTTAATTTGAGAGCGCACTCCACTCGGAGTGTTGCCTCATCTTGGGCATTAGCTCGTGGTTCCTCGCTAACAGACATCTGTAGAGCTGCTGGTTGGGCGACACCTAATACGTTCATTAGATTCTACAATGTTCGTATCGAGCCTGTATCCTCTCGTGTTCTGTCCTCACCAGGGAGGACACGGAGAGCAGACTCGCAAGTCGGCTTACAGCCTCCGACTGAGGCTCCAAATTGAGTTTCAGTATGGAAGGCTAACAGAGCAAAAATGCGTAATGGTTTGATTTGCTCTCTCCACTGCCTTGACAGCCTTTGTTGCGGAGCATTGGCTGTCAGCCTTTCACTAGTTGTATTCTTACGAACCTACGTGTTTGGCCAGGGCCCCACATTGTGTCCCAACGGGTTCCTTTGTGAGTATTATTCCGTGGGGTTAATCCTACCAGCCCACGTTTCCCTTAGCAGAGCACTGCTTTGCTTACACAGCCACGGCTGTCATTTTTACCTCAACTACGGTTGACTTTCGTCCACCATTAGCCCTTAACGGGGCGGTGGCTTCCGCAGCGTCCCTATACCGCTCAGTTAGGGCGCTTCCCAGTCGCTGGCACTACTGTGGGTTAAAGGAACATCTAGTGCCCGGCCTTCTGCCTTAAAACCTAATTCTCCTATCCTTAAGTGGAACCGGAGGGCTTTATGCAGACACTGGAAGAGGTCAGCCCCTAGTGGCGTTTTAGTAGGGTTTCCCAATTCGTCGGTCACGACGTGACGTCGTAGTGACCGACTGAAAGGGAACGTCTCGGTTACGGATGTAACCCTCGTTCCCTGAAGGAGGGAACGGAGACGTCACGTCCCGTCGCCACAGGTGCTGCCACCTGCTGTTTAGGCCGGTCACCTTCCGGCTTTCTCAGCGAACAGAAGCTGATTTCCCTATTTGCACGTGCGCCTTATATGCGCACCTGGCGGGGCGGCGCCAGCATTATGCAAATATCTCAATGCCAAGTTCATTGGCGTTTTAGTAGTATTCGAAGCAGATTGGTCTCTCTAAGCGACCTTCAGGGAACGAGGGTTACATCCGTAACCGAGACGTTTTCCTTTAGACTAACAACTAGTTTATTCATCACCAATTTACACAAAAAGTACCAGGTGTGCAGCATTTGTACTCAAACCCACACTCCAAACAAGTGGAGAATGAGTACATCTTCCAGAAGAGCTGTTTGTAGTGAGATGTCTTTTTTCCAGCATGTAACACCTGAGGTGAAAAAAAATCACATAACATTATCAATGATGTTCTTGTTATGCATTTTATTTTTTAATGTCAATATTTACTTTCTAGCCATAAGAAGTGTGCCTGATTCTTGAACTTGTCATCACCAACTATGTCCCTGAACCTTGAGCAAGACAATGACAGTGTCGTGTAGGCAGCATCTTCTTCTTGAAGAACAACTATGTTCTTCAACAACGATCCTGATAACTGAAAATTTAGCACAGGCCGTTACATTTTTAAAAAAAAGCACATTTTATAACATTCAACTACCTTGAAGATAAAGCTTGATGGAGGGTCATCATCTTTTAACAGCTCATCCTTAAAGAAAAATATAAGTGTATTAAAATTGTTCTATGATACACATTTTAAATCATCATTGCAATTGATTATGCATACCTTGCTAAAAACAAAGGGCACAACTGGGGTTTGGTCTGCTGAAATGAAGTAAATTAAAATTAGATGACCAATATTATAGTTACATAATTTGAAACCCAGCAAAGTATATGTACTTTGTTTTATATCAAAGTTCTTACTTTCATATGCAATTCAGTTTTTTTCTTCCCGTAGGTTTCAGGGAGTGCAGAGCATTCTTCTTCTTCTTCTGAAAGAGAATTAGAATTAAAACGTGATAAAATTATCCATTAATTTTTTATTTGACAAAAAATATCAGCAAAATATAAAAAGCTGACAATACCAGCTACAACAGCTCATTTTCTCTTTCTCCCATGTCTTGCACAATTTGATTATCATGCAACAAAAACAAACAAAGTAAGAAATAGAACAAGTTCAATATCAAAATTAATTAAATGCAAGGATGCATTACATTGATTACAAATTACAGTAAAGACTTTTGTAAATATAGAAAAAAATCTAGTTAATGGTCCAATTTTAAATTATTCACCAATGAATACAACAACATTTGAATACAAAAACATTTCAAAATCTTGCCAACCCCTAATAGTATTAAGAACAGCTATTAAAGGAGTTTGATAGAGCAAGTAGTGTTTACACCTGCTGATTTTTATCATCACTGAAACACTCTTTTCACTCAAAGTGTCTGCAGAATATATTTTTACTGAAATAGTGTTATGAGCGAGTCACTAAATCATTCCGTTCCATGTCTTCCCAAAACAGTTTACAGACTGAACAAGATTTCTTCACTTCTTTAAGAGTTTCTTAAAACACTACGTTAAAAGTACAGCTAATTTTTTCACACTTACTTAATTTTCAAGCAAGATGGCACACCACCATTTTCCTATGTTCTTCATGTTTAGCTGTGTACATAAAGTAATGAATGAGTACAATTTTCAATTATATTAAAATGCATATAGCTACAAAAATACTTACTTCAGTGAAGTCAAACTTCTGTCCCAGAATAACATACAGTGCATACTATAATATGCAAAGACACACCAAAAAAAGTTAAATGGGTAACAGCAATTGATTACATCTCGATGTTCCTCATTTACAGTACTTACTTGCCATCAAGACAAACACTCCACAGTTATTTGACAGCCTTTGTCCTGCATTGTCCTAGCAATGAAATCAGACACACCATAAATTATTAATTGATGTGATAAACACACAACAACTTGTAAATTAAGAACTTTATACATTATAGCAGAAGCTGTGAGTCATGTGGAACATCAAAAAATATCTTTCACTGATAAGTGAACCTGTCAATGAAAATAAAGACGTCTGCACACTTAGATCCTTAGCAGCAGGTTTTAATAACCAAGCTTTCGGTCAAAAGACCATCTTCAGGGTATACAAACAACAAATGTGGCACATCTCTTAACCATGTTCAGACACATCAAGACAATCAAAAATGATTGCCGCACCTGTGAAAGTCATGTGGGAGAGTTGTAGTTCAGTATTGGGAGTTGTAGTTTTTACTTCTGTAATCAACACCACAATCTCCCCATAGTGAAAAAGACATCAATTCACAAAAGAAATGTAAAGAAAGAAACATACAGAAAAATATAAGAATACATACATACTCAATAAGTACAAGAAAACTGCACAAACATCAGTAACACACTTCATAAATTGCAGTATTCAAGACTCAAACTGGTTTTATATACAACTTCAACTATAACATAACACTCATATCAAAATCCACATTTAAACCTTTGGGATGTAAAGTGTCCAGCGTATGAATCCAGTACAATTCCCTTTGACATAACACTTTATCAATGTTGCCACCTCTAGGTAATTTAATCTGTTCAATTCCCTGGAAACGTAAAGAAGAAACTGCATGAGCATACTCAGTGAAATGGCAGGCCACAGGGTAATTAGGATCAGCACGTCTAATAGAACTTTTATGTTCACTAATTCTCTGTTTTAAACACCGCGTGGTCTTTCCCACGTATACCATGTCACAAGGGCATTTCAAAATCTAAATAACATTTTTAGTTTTACATGTGATGAAGCCCTTAACTCCATAACTCTTGCCGGATCTAGGGTGTTTAAAATGACAGGTCTTATGTGTATTATTGCACTGAGCACAATTACCACATGGATAGTTCCCATCTCTAAGAGGTGCTAAAAGTGTTTGGGAAGGAACTGATCTCATACATGCTCTAACCAGCTTGTTACGGAGGTTAGGGCCACGTCTAGATACAAATAGAGGTGGATCCTTAAACTTGTCTTGAAGAGAATCATCATCAGCTATAAGGTGCCAGTACTTCATAATAGTGTTTTTAATGATAAAAGATCTAGGGGTATAAGTTGTAATGCAAGACACAGAGAATTTTTTTTCTTTTTTAACACTCTTCTTTAGAAGTTGTGAACGTGGTGTAAGGAGGGCAATATTATAAGCCTCATCAATACTCTTAGTAGAATATCCCCTATCTAAGAATCTTTGTTTCATATCTATAGCATTTTCTTCAAACTCTTCAATCGAATGACAAATCCGTCTCAATCTATAGAATTGGCTCTTAGGTAAACCATTTTTTAGGTTGTAAGGGTGTGAGCTACTAGCCAAAAGAAATGAATTTCGGTCAGTCTCTTTTCGATAAAGAGTTGTAGTCAATCTCCCATTTTCCAGTTTAATCCACATGTCTAAAAAATGTACACGTTTGGAGTCAAATTCCATAGTAAATTTAAGATCTGGACTCATCCCATTCAGGTAAGAGGTAAATTCGTTCAACTCATCATGAGACCCTTTAAAAACACATAGGACATCATCTAAATATCTGAAGTATCTGATGCTTTTACTGAAAAATGGGTTTCTATCCTCATTAAAAATGAACTGTTGTTCAAACAATCCAACATACAGGTTAGCATAGCTGGGTGCAAAAGTACTCCCCATACTAGTACCTTTAATTTGGAGATAATATTCTCCCTGATGGAAGGCAAAGAAATTTAATCTGAGGATTAGCGCAGCCAAATCACAGATAAAAGTGTTAGGAGGATTTGTGTCCTCTAAACGATACTGTAAATAATACTCAAGAGCTGTAATACCTCGTTCATGAGAAATATTGGTGTACAGGCTTTCGACATCAAACGTAGCTAGGATAGTATTAGAAGGGAGATCCCGGAGTTCAGAGATTTTGTTTATCACATCAGTGGAATCTTGTACATAAGCAGGTAAATCCTTCACAAAAGGTTTAATGAAATAATCCACAAAGTTTGATAATGGCTCCAGCAATGACTCATTACTCGCCACTATGGGTCTACCCTTAGGTTTGATAAAGCTTTTGTGTATTTTTGGAAGCATATAGAATACTGGAATAACCGGATGTTGTCTATTGAGGTAACTAAATTCCTCTTTGGTTATCCAATTTAATTCTAAAGCCTGGGTCGTCAGTTCCCCAATTATTTTTTGAAAATCAACAGTGGGATCACCCTTAAGCTTCCTATAAAATGTTTCGTCATTCAGTTGACGATATGCTTCTGTAACATAATCAGTTGTATTGAGGATTACAATAGCTCCTCCCTTATCTGCAGGTTTAATAATAATATCAGTATCTTTAGCCAGTTCCTGAATGGCATTTCTTTCATCCTGACATAAATTTAACTGATGGGAGTAAGGCATTGTCTGTAACTTCTCAAAGATCTCTTTTTCAACAACTCTACAAAATGTATCGATAGAGGGATGGTTAACATGGGGTACAAAAGTACTTTTAGGTTTAAAATTAGGTTCAGTTAGACTCTGATTTTCATTCATAGACCCAAACATATGTCTCAATTTTATCCTTCTAAAGAAAAGGAACAGATCAGTCTTAATCTCAAAACAGTTTGTATGGCTTGTTGGAACAAAACTTAGTCCCTTGCTTAGGGCCGCAAAATGTTGAGGAGTAAGTACCTTGTCAGAGAGGTTCACGACCGGACTCTGGCCTGTTGGCGTGTCACTGGTCCCATCTCCGATCCGTTTCTTTTGTCCTCTCCTCGTCTTCCTTGGTTTCCTATTTTGTTTTTCCGTGATTTTCTCCCCTTGCTCCAAGGATCGTTTTTTGAAAACTGACGTGTTTGGGAGCGATGAATGCTACGGGAGGAATCGGAGTCACTAGGGAAGTCACTATCCGATGTAAAGCCAAACTGTTGTCTATGATGTCCCCTCGCTGAATCTCGTGGGGTCTCTTCTTCAGCAAACCATTTATACACCTTGCCCGTCTGGTAATCGTGGGCGTCCCTCCTGTATTTCTTCAGTTTAATGGTCAAAAGATTGTCTTCAAATTCTTTCAATGTGTGTTTGATAGAGTCACAGATATGAGTGAAATCCACATCCAATTTTTCTTTCATCAGTGTTTCTTGTTTTACAATGTCTTTTTCAATGTCCTCTTTCTGTCTAGTAACCTCTTCAATAATTAAAAGCATTAAATCCATGGAGCATTTATTCAGAATCTCGCACCATTTTTTATTGAAATCTTCATTATCTTTACCGATTGTAGGCGCTTTTTGGATACGTAGACCCTGTGGAATACGTTTGCTTCTCCAGTATTCACTCAGCGTACTTCCATGAAGTTTCATCCGAATCTCCTTCTTCTTAAAGTATATCAGTTTCATTTTCATATCTTCTACTGAGAGAGAGAGAGTGCCTGTTGGGCTGGCGGTGGGAAATGTTAGCTTAGCGTAGCGTAGCAGAGGTTCTACCAGGAAACTTGAAAGTTACGTCATTCATTTCACAAGGCGCAATCAATCACCCTGAGAGTATATAAGGCTTGTACTCATCTGTCTTTGCGTTCGCAGATACTGATGCCAGCATTTACACGCTCGATGTTCAGTGCATATGTACACTAAAGCGTTGTTACCTGTAACACGCCGATTCAAATGATGAGTGATTTTATCGGGCATTCGAACTGTTTTCCTGGGATTTTCTCATCTCGTTTCGTTTCACCTGCACCATCGCGAGGAGCTCTCACAGAAGGTTAAAGACTAAAAAGGGAAGTCTTCAAGCTTCCTTAAAAGTGTGTAACCCTGCAGTACACAGGGAAGGATACCACAGGCCGTTTCTTTTATGAACAGTGCAAGAACATCTGGATGATCTGTAAAGTGTAACCATAATATTAATTGACTGTCGCACACTCTGAACGCCCGCAGCAGATGTCAGTAATCATCATTGATTGGCGAAGCGCTGCACCTGCACGCTGGCAGTCGCCGTGGCGGCTTTGGAAGAATGCTGAAGGTTGATATCTCCCTCATCACAGGATCTTTGTCTTTCATCTACAATACCAAATGCTCCGCTTATTATTGGTTTTAAACCGTACGGAATGTTTTGTGAAGCAAAGACATGGAATCGACTTGGATGAAGAGACTATTGCTCGCGAAAATTTCACACATTAAATACCGCGTGTATGCAATGCATGACATGCTGCAAACAGGCAAATGACGCGGTCTAATGTTCGCGTGTTTCATTGGAATAAGGAATGCGCAAAGTATACGAGCTTCATCTGAACTGCCCCTTTCAGTGTTTCCCTAACACATCAATAATATAAGGTACTATTTATTCATGTAACAGGTTCTTGCAACGTCCTATACCTGCTACGGTACTACAATGCAAGTTGCTTAATGCCTAACAGTATTCATGCAAACTGTTCATATCAAATGCAAATATTCACGTTAGATCTTCACTCACCTGACCCTAATTACAGACTTTAAGGATACGGGGATACGCTATTTTACGAACTTTAAATCTTATGGTAGGATACACCATTAATATATCATTGGAGAATAAATCCTGGTCATACAGCGTAAAGTTTTCAAGCACACATTTTGTTGCTGAGCAAATCGTAAGTGTGTGTGTGGTCGAATGGCAACAGTAATGCATATTGTCAATTTTATTGAGCACGGGGTTCAGCATAAATGTTTCCATCTAAAGCTTTGTGCTTTAAGATCTTCAGTTATTTATGCATATGTATAAAGTACGAGAATGCATCAACTTTTAACTGTACTTTTCCAATGAGACTTTATTCCAGATCTCAGTCAACTTCTTATCCGAGCTCGGTTGCGTTGAACATCCCATCTATTTATTTGGATTATCTTCTCCTAAGGTAAGCTCTCTTATTCATTATGCTGGATTGGCTGATAGTGCACAGTACATGCTTTTACAACCGAAAGATAGCAATGACTATGTCTTACAGCGCAATATGGAGACGGAGCTGATGTTGTGTGGTGTATTTAATACAATTAAAACGTGCATTGGTGTTATTCCTGAGGGCTTGCCGTTGTTTTGATCGGTGTGCATTCTGTGGATGTCTCAACAAAGTTGAGCCTGTAAACCCTCATGTTGAGTTTGTTTGTATGCAGTAGACCTCACCTAAAGTTGAAAAATGCGCGCCTTGCCTCTTCAAGAATACAACAGGATGCATCAGTTTAAACCATTAAGTGCATTGTGCTTTATTTGCGACGCAGGAACACAGAATATGCGTATGGGTAGGCTACAGCGGATGTCTGGATACTGGTTTGAAGATGTAATGTGACTGCTAGCTTTAAATCACATCATGTAATTCCTATTTAAAGTGCTGTTGAGCGTTGGCAACATATGTTTCGCCCGAAATGGTGGTGCCACCAGCTATACAGAATACAAACACAATTCCTTCTTGTTTTAGCATGGAACCCAATGGAAATAATGTCTAAATATTTCTTCGAGTGGTGTTATGTTCGAATATAGTGGTGTTCGATTATCTTATGTGTTTCAACTCTTTAATTCTAATCGTCATATGCTGTTTTAATGAATTCCAACATGACTGGAGAATTGGAATGCATCTGAAATAACTTGTTTCTAATTTAATTCAATGTTTTGTTTAAAGCCTGGAATATACCACAGGATTTTTTTTTACTCTGACAAGATTATAGCAGCAAACGCATTGTGCGGTGATCATGCTGAATTTCTGACACTGTCAGAAAGCTGTTGTAGGCTATCTTGGACGCAAGACCAGGAAAACGTACGTCTTTGAACTTTTCCCACCGTACGATACTGTACCACCGACGAAGAGCCACGATCATGGAAATCGCGATGATTGTTTCACGATGGAAATCTTTCGTTTGGGAAGGCCAAAAATCATGCAGTTGTGATTCTAAATGATAACTTTACAAGGAACTTTGTCTGGAATTAGAAGCGTACAATCTACTTACTTTGCATCCTTAAGAAAATAGCGAAACATGCATCAACTTTCCATATAACCACATTACACCAGCTGCTAGGATTTAAAACATTATAACAGCGCGGCTGCATACATGAGGCAAGCTATTTTAAAACTATATACATGTTTTTACTCAGACTACGGACATGCAGTTCTATAAGTGCTTTATTTTCAGTGCCTGCATTACCATCAGGCCTCCTTATCGACTTCCAGGAACTCTTATTACAAACGGCTGCAAGGATTTGAACATGCATAATTGCTACATGTACAAGAAATGAGCTTTCGTTAGTATTTGGCATGCACACTTGCCGCGTGCACTCAGTTTGTCACGTTTCACGTACGCGTCGTGTATGGTGCGGACTTCGATCGTTTATGGAACGCCAGTGTGGCAGAGGATCTTCATTCAACAAATAATTCAGAACTTCTTAAGTGCATATCATGTAAGACTATTAGCACAAAAATGTCATGTTTAATCATGCTATTATGGTTAGTCAAAGTTTAAGCTGTAAACTTTCATCTAGAAGGCTATTACTTTCGGTACGTCCATCTATCAACTGCACAACCCTACTGATACCGCGCCTCAGTTTTTGGGGGTTTTAATTTACATCGTAAACAGAGAATTTTATAATCATCTGTGAGTCATGGCGAAGCAGGCAAGACAAGGCAACGGATCCAAATGCAATGGCTTAATTCTTAAAAACCCAAAGTGCACAAAGCAGAACCAGAATGAAGACCAGAATACAGGACTAAAAAGTAATGACGGCAAGCTATACTTGACAAAGGACAACTGAAACACAAGGACTATATATTCATGTGGGTAAACAAGATATCAAGACACACCTGGGAAAACAATCTAGAACAAGGACCAACGAACTACAAGAACTACAGACATGGATGACTTACAGAACTTCAAATAAAGAGTACAAGACTGGGGAAACCCAAGACATGACAGTGACACCGTGCAATCTTTAGCATCAGTCAGATTTGTTTGTAACCATCTAATCTTCTCCCTACTTTTATAATGACAATATAAAAGCATGTATACATCAATTGTGTCTCTTCATCAGGAGCCGAGCTCCTTATTTCACTGTGTGCAGGAAACCACTATGACGGTCAATTCAATATCGGCAAGCAGTAATCAAGGTATATTTAGGGAGCAACCTAGTGGTGGTGGTGTATTTAACCATGCTAAATCATGGCCTTTGCCATTAACATCATTTCTCACTCTGGCATAACGTTGCCTTCTGCGGCCTACGCGGCCCCTCTGCTATCAAGCCTAACGTGGCAGCCTTCTACGGATATCCTCTACTGCTGATATTACGTTCGACATTTATGGACATGTTAATGGTATGTACCTTTTGTCAATACTGGTGGTGGTGAATCTTATTGCAAGCTAACCTGTTGGCTTTTCCTACTGGGCATATCGTTGCCTTCTACGGCCTATGCGGCCTATCTAACCCTGGCATATCTTTGCCCTTCATGGCCTACACAGCCTCTCTCAACACGGCATATCGTTGCCTTCTATGGCCATGCGGCCTTTCTCACTCGGCATATCGTTGCCTTCTATGGCCTACGCGGCCTATCTCTATCTGGCATATCGTTGCCTTCTATGGCCTTTGCGGCCTATCTCTATCTGGCATACCGTTGCCTTCTATGGCCTACGCGGCCTATTTCTCTGGCATAACGTTGCCTTCCAAAGGCCTACGCGGCCTTTTCTCACTAGGCATATCGTTGCTTTCTATGGCCTACGCGGCCTATCTCTGTCTGGCATATCGTTGCCTTCTAAAGCCTACGCGGCTTTTTCCCACTAGGCATATTGTTGCCTTCTACGGCCTACGCGGCCTACTTCTCCAGCCTCTCTCCAGCCTATCTCAATCTGGCATATTGTTGCCTTCTATGGCCTACGCGGCCTATTTCTCTGGCATATCGTTGCCTTTCAAAGGCCCAAGCGGCTTTTTCTCACTAGGCATATCGTTGTTTTCTATGGCCTACGCGGCCTATCTCTGTCTGGCATATCGTTGCCTTCTAAAGCCTATGCGGCTTTTTCCAACTAGGCATATCGTTGCCTTCTACGGCCTACGCGGCCTATCTTTCAGCCTATCTCTCCAGCCTATCTCTCTCTGGCATATTGCTGCCTTCTATGGCCTAAGCAGCAATCCCATGGCCTCTTACGGCATACGTCAATGTCAGTAGATAACAATTTCTCTTATCTGTTTCAGGAGCCTCAAAGAAACACTGGTGGGTACCGATCATCGTGATCAATTTTTGGGGATTAGATTCTGGCCTGTCTTCATCTTCAGACAGGAACCGCAAGAATCCGTGACCCCCGGATTTGAACTATGGTCGGGGCCTACGCCAAAGAATTATACTGTGTTACATTCCAACCTTGGTTGCTAACTACTGTTAAATAAACGCATATCAATTCTTAACCTATCTTCGAGTCTTTCTGGTAGAAATGTTAGCTTAGCGTAGCGTAGCAGAGGTTCTACCAGGAAACTTGAAAGTTACGTCATTCATTTCACAAGGCGCAATCAATCACCCTGAGAGTATATAAGGCTTGTACTCATCTGTCTTTGCGTTCGCAGATACTGATGCCAGCATTTACAACCCACCCTCCCTACCACCATCACCAGGTCGGTTCCGTCCATACTTGAGGGGGATTAGATTCTGGCCTGTCTTCATCTTCAGACAGGAACCGGAAGAATCTGTGACCCCCGGATTTGAACTATGGTCGGGGCCTACGCCAAAGAATTATACTGTGTTACATTCCAACCTTGGTTGCTAACTACTGTTAAATAAACGCATATCAATTCTTAACCTATCTTCGAGTCTTTCTGGTAGAAACAAAATTCTCTCTGCATCTAATGTGGAGTACGCAAAGTTGTCCTAGCAATGAAATCAGACACACCATAAATTATTAATTGATGTGATAAACACACAACAACTTGTAAATTAAGAACTTTATACATTATAGCAGAAGCTGTGAGTCATGTGGAACATCAAAAAATATCTTTCACTGATAAGTGAACCTAAAACACAATAACATGCGTTTCACATTTATTTCACTGATTGTTATGAGTAATACATTTTATAAAATAATTATGATATTAAAAAAAACAAATGTTTCAATTACATTACATTACATTACATTACATTATGGATTACGCAGAAAAAGGCATTAACTACAATGAAAACTTTTAAAAATGAAAAGTTTTAAAATAATTGCATGCATTGTACAATTAAATTAGGAGTTGTAATGTTATTTTAATATCAAATCCATTTACAAAACGTTTAAGACATTTACAATTTGAAAATCAATGCAGTCCTAAAACGTACAAAAATTACACAGCCACAATACCTTATAATTATGGTCTTCAGAATCCATAATCTGGAGAGCAAATTGGAGAAATGGAATGCAGAAAAGATTTTGTCATCCACGTTACAGATTTTGTAATTTGTGTGCTAATAAAAAACTACAGAAATGTATCTGGATGCACTTTACCCTTATTTTTTTAATACATCAAGACTAAAAACAGCGTACAAACGGCATTATAAAATGGTCTTCTTCATAATGCTTCATAATTCATAGAACTTATAATGCTTTTTTACAAAACTAAAAACTGTACAGCAAGCTTACCCCTTCATTTCAACGACACGCTGACATGTGAAAGCGGTTTTCTTCTTTGTTTTCTGATCGATCGCTACAAAACTTACGCATTAGCGCCGCCAACTGAGGAGCATAAACCAATAGCTGCTACAGGTGATATAAATAAACCAATCAAAATCCTCTGGAAGTTTGTACAGCCCACTTGCGGGTAAAGCTCCACCCACTTGCTGCTTACCCACCCATTTGCAGCGGGCTCCGACCTCCGTTTATACCCATCTCGAAAACGTGGTTTATTTTAAAACCAAACAAGCTGTATAATACATTTACCTGTAGATGGCGCTTTATGCATGTGAGGTTAGCTGAGGCGGACAGCAACATCAGTTAACTGATAAATACAACAGACAGTCTAGCTGCTAAACTAGAATTACTAAAACTATAACTGAAACTAAATAAAATAAAAACTAAATGTGTTTGCAAAATAAAAACTAAAATAAAACTAACCATTCATGAAACGCAAAATTGAAAATGATATTAAAATTTAAATTTTAATATCATTTTTTGCGTTAAATTTAAGTTTATTTTTTAGTTTAAGCAAAACTATAATAACCTATCATAAATTATTAGGTAACATCTTGAACACTACTTTAACTATGCAATCCATGCTGTTGTTTACATCCGTGTAACTGACCAGACAGTGATGTAGGTGAACACCCTTCCTCACATGAACACAATGTTAACATTAATATCGTCAAGAGTCAGAGACAGCGCAAAACATTCAATAAAGACCGCTGAAATTATTATAAAAAAACATCAAATATATCAAATAATAAATCGGTCCTTTAGTGGAAAGCGTCTCATGATGACACCTGAACTTACAATCTGTCTGGATTCACCTCCTCTAAATCCTCCAGCTTTAACATGAACTACACACGAGACAATACCTGAATCTGCTTTTATAAACATTATATTAATCCGTTTGATGATCGGTATGTTAGGAATTCATCCTACATGTTTAAAATGGCGGAAGATACTTTTACTTTCACTTTAAGCCTGTGACGTCACCGACAAGACGACCAATCGCGTGATGTTTTTCTCCCTCTGCTGGTAGTAAACGAGCATTACAGCGTTATATTATACAAACATTATTACAACTAATTTAACAGATTTAACTTATAAACGAGGAGAAATCATTAATGTATTGCTTTAACATTTGTGTGTTTACTTTCACTCATGAAACAACATCAACATCAACAATGATTAAACTGAAATCTACATTTCTCCTCTTTTCTTCCACTAAAGGAGTAAAGTCATATGGGTTTGATGTAATGTAAGTGATTTTTCATTATTTTTGTGTTAAGTTTATTTTATTTTAGATAATTGTGTCTTTTCAGACATGATTTATTCTCACTCTCAAGATTATAAAAACAGAGGAGAAATGAACTACAGATGAATTAATGTAGATTTTAGAGAAATGTAATAAAATGTAAAAAAAAAAACATTTAAAAACACTTTGATCAGATAAACATTTAAACCTGAAATCAGAAGTCAATCATTAAACCTTGAAAACAACAACAAACAATCAAATGCACACAAATATTAACTCATACTTAGAGTTTCCTCTCAATGTTAATGTGTGAGGTTTTCTCCTTCATGAAAGAGCACAAACTGCGGAAGCAGAGAGAGGCCATTAGTCACTATTATTATTTTTGCTTGTTTGTTTTCTCTTCATCACAACTTAATTTTCTTGTGATCTCGAGATAACAAGTTGATAAAAACCTACTCATTACTCAGAACATCTTTGCTGTTTGGAAGGTGACAAAAGCGAAATCAGCATGGATAAACAAGTTCGTTACTATTTTGATCAGGGACTCACTTAAGCTGAAATTGCTTTGTGTCTGTCTGTGATTGACAATTTTCACATAAGTTTTCGACATTTGAGAAGGAGGCTGTCAAGTTTACAAATGTATCGTCAAAGACAATATAGCGACCGTGAACGTGTTGTCAGGTTCATTGCCAGGAAACTTGAGGGTTCGGGACGTTTGCATGTTTACAGAATGATGTTTGAAAGATGTCGTTTAAATGGTTTACGGTTGACCAGAGAAATGGTGAGAGATATACAGTTAAGTCTGAATCCATTTAGTGTGGAGGAAAGAAGACGTAGAAGGTTGAGGAGGTGACATTACTGAGTGCCCGGTGTAGCAGCCGATCCCGTTCCCCTCGGAATTTGTGCTCCCCCTTCCAGTCGATAAAGCGTTTCTGCCGACAGCGCAGGCGCAGGTACCTAAATATCTGCGTGTTTTTTTTTTTGTTTTGAATTTTTTAGTATGGTATAGCATATTTACAGAGTTTCTACAACCTAATACAGCTTAAAACAATTAAAAGTATAAAATAAATATTCAGAAAAAACAGCTGGGTGTACAAAAAGCGACAAGGGGAACAGACATTCCGAGGGGAACAGGATCGGCTGCTACACCGGCCCTAACTATCTGTGAATTCATATGACAAGATACCAAAGAGCCACGAGCATTACATTTTGACTGAGAACAGGTAAGAGGACGACACGACGCTAATCACTAAAATAATAGCATAAGTCTTGCATTTTGTACAGATATATATATGCATGTTATAATACATTTATGTTGTTTATAAGGTTTAATATTATGTAGAGTGCCTCATATAGAAACTTTGTGTTTATTAACCCTTTAGGTTCACTTCATCACTTCAGGTTTCTGCTAAAAACATTTAACTCATTAATAATCTAGTATGTGTTCTTTGTTCTGTCATAGTTTCTTCAAAATTCTTAAAAAAAAAAGTTTTATTTGAGTGTTTTTAATCAAAATATTTTCATTTTCACCATGACGTATATGCCCCGCCCCCAGTTAATCGAGTACTCGTTTTTCAGATCTATGGATTAATCGATATGAAAAAATGACAAAGATGCACATCACTAATAAATGTATGTTTAGGTTATCAGACTCTTCTAACAGTATTATTTTAACATTAATGAATCTGGCACAGAGTTCAGTCAGGTTTTTCAAAGATGTGGAATCATTGGTGTTTTAGTTTATATGTATATAAGTGACTGTGGAGTTATGTCTTTGTGTGTGTATTTGTTGTTGCTGTGTTTGGACAGAGAGAGTGTCCTTAATAAAGTGTATTATTATTATTATTATTATTACACAATATACACACACTCATTATACACTTAACATACTGAAATACAACATCAGTAATACATTTTATAAATGGGGCCAAGGCTTCGTTAGGGGTCCATATCCCATGAAAGAAAACGATGTGTAATTATTAAAAAATCTATAATTGAATCTATGAATCTATAATTGCTGATTACTTCACATTACTCCACATTAGATAAATATTCCTCTTGCCCTGCATGCATTATACAGTATATAATTTAATTAACTTTAATGACTTCAACATGTACTGTTTATTAGGCTTTAAGACCAAATGCAAAACATTTTTTACATTCAGATAAGACATAAGCAGTTGTTTACTATGATAATCACTCAGTGATGTCATTCTTCAGTGCTGTTATTATTTTTACTTACAGACGCTGATCATTCTGAAAGATCACAAAATCTGTTTTAACAACAATAAAGTAACTTTTATTGTGACTTCAGATTTTATATTTATGTATAAGCAGAAGAATCTCATTCCTGTAATGATCACTGAAGACCAACAGGGTCATGATTGGTTTATCAATTCTGACATCATTAAACAAAGAGGACTTTTCTGAGCACTCGGTTCTTGTGTTATAAAATGTAATGTGTCTTCAAAAGTTAAATCAAGAGGAAGATGGTCTAGTTGTGCATTATTAGATGTGTTTGTGTGAACATGAAGGATGTTTCTGCAGAAGATCTTCTAGTAAATCACTTTACACTTCTGTTGAATTTAATCTGACAAACGCCCTGCAGTTCTCTCATTCACCCATAGAGGCGCAAAAACCCATTTGAGAAAGCAAACAACAAATGTTTGACAGCCTGATGAAAGATTAAATCAGAATTAATGTCACTGTAACATCAGCTGTAATATTACATCACTATCAAAATATGATTATCACATAATAAATAATCCAAAGCCACACACACTGTATGATCAGTCTCTGTACATTATGTTGACTGACGTCTCTCTTCATCATTTACTCCATTAGCAGAAGATCAGATTGACATCTAAAATCTGTTCAAACAAAAAAAACTGTTCTCAGATCTGTTCATAAGATTCATCTCAGATCAAAGCACAAAGATCCAAACACTGAGATATGACACACAACAGGATACAGTAGATTCAAAATAAACTTTTATTATCTCAACAAATACAAAAGACAAATACAACAGAGTACAAAAAAGATAAAACAGCAGATTGAACTCATGATCTTGTTGATGTTTTCATTATGGAGACATTTCAATCATTCTGGAAGGAGTCTGATGAGTTGAATCAGGTGTTTTAAAACATTATGAAGGGAGGACACTGATCTACTAATAATATCATCAAAATATTCAAACAATCTCTGTGTGTGAGGGAGTAAAATCAATATTAGATGTCTGTGATGTCCTCACTGAATGAAACACAGACCTGATTCAGTCCTGAAAATCACTGCATGAGATCAGAAACACCTCCAGAAATCACTGTCTGTTAACACAATTCACTTTATCATCCACAAATGCTGCTTAAAGCTTTATCATGGAAAGAAGAAGCCCAATGAAAACAAGATCCAGAAATGCTCTTCTCTGAGACAAATCTGATTTCAATGTTTTCAAACTGATCACATAATCATCAAAAAGTCCTGCAGTCAGATCCTGAGGAACACAAAAGGAAAGACGTCCAATATTTGGATTTAGAGATAAATGAGCTGCGAGTCTTCAATGTTATGCTGAACTTGAACACATTTCAGTTTAAGATGAAGTTAAAAACCCCAACAGTGTTGAAGAAGAGGAATCTTGTCAGTATTTACTTCAGTTTATGATCCTATGAGATTTCTTGCTCCTCTTACACTGACTGATAAATCGCTCTTATAGGAAATGTGTAGACAGAAGCTGAGTTAAGATGAAGATTTACCTCCAACACTTCAAAGTCAGATTTGAATAAAGTCACAGATCAGATCCTGTACTGAATAATCAACTCATACGGTTAAGAGGAAGTGATGTCACTATTGTGTCTTCTTATTCACCATCAAATCATACTGAAGATCAAACATCTTTACATGTTTACAGTCTCTGCGCATGGGTCCTGAATAATAATGAAAGAGAAAGTCAATCAGATATGAGATCATCATCAGTGTCAGATGAAGAGATAGAAAAACAAACTATTAGTGCTGTCAGTCAGTGATAGAAATGAAATCTTCAACATAATAAACATGACAACAATCTGTTTATCACATACACATGAGCTACAACAATACAAAAACACATTTCATCTATTTCCTCTGAATATTTGATGTCAATGTAAGAGATGAATGTATTGATATGTATGTAGTATAATATAATGACACACTGACAGTTTTATGAGTTCACACACAAACAGTAAGAAAATGAAGGTGATGCTTTATTTTAAAAGTCCTGGAGGTTGACAGTCGTGTAAATAAAGAGAAACAGCATCAATGTCAAAGCTCGACAGAGAGTTGTGTGAAGTGTCCATCAGATTTTAAGAGTTGACTTTCTCTTCTTTTTTCTAATCTTCATCTCTATCATTTATTATCTGTACTTTGTGTTTATCTGTTGTGTATATATTGTGTTTGTGTTGTTATTTCTGTGTGTATTCTGATGATTTGATAAATAATGCTTAAAACATGAAATAAAAACCAAGTTGTTATAAAAAGAGTTTAAGATGAACATCTAGTCAAGTGTGCATAACTATAGAGGTGTCGGCCTATCAAACAAACCCCATTAACAAACATCATATATAATGTGTAAGAAGAGTAAGATCACAGTATTAAATCCTGGGGCCCGTACCATGAAAATGGTTAAACAAACTCAGGGTTACAGGATTAGTTTCAGGTTGACAAAACCAAGCCAATGTTCAGGCCTTGTTGGTACAAACTATTTTCATGGTACCCAAAACCCAGGATTTGCACAAACTAATCCTAAACAAAGCTGGCTAACCAACTAAACCGGCTTCATGGTATAGGCCCCTGGAGTGAACAAACTCAACATCACAGTTAGTAAACAGACTCAGACATTGGATTGAATTCTTATTGTGTTGATCTGACAAAGCATCAAGTGTTGTTCATGTACACTTCATATTTTCTGTTTGTTGGGTTTAAAGGATACACAGCCTATAACAGCAGCAGATCAATTTACTTTTATTTCTAATATTTATATTCTAGGATTTAAATTACACTGCATGAGTTTACTTTAAACATTTATTTAAATGAGCTCTACTCACCATACTGTCTGTAGTTTATAATGTGGATCATCTTTTAGATCAGAGATCAGCTTCACTCCTGAATCTGTAAGATTATTTCCAGACAGATTCAGTTCTCTCAGGTGTGATGGGTTTGATCTCAGAGCTGAAGTCAGAGCAACACAACCTTCATCTGTGATATCACAATAACACAACCTGTAGAGAACAGAGACTTTATGTGAAGGGTGAAAAGTTTTTTTCACAAATCTCTAACCTCCATCTCTTCATGTAATGTTCCTCTTTCAATCCCTCAGTAACTGACACACTGTGTGTTTAAATGTCAAATAAATCCATCACACAGCCGACTATTAGTGTTAGATGTCCTAAACCACATGAACATTTCTTCATAAATCTGTATTGAGTTCATGACTCACACTTGTAATTCTCATCAGGTATTTGATGTAAAAATCTTCCTCTATTACAGGAGGAATATCAGCTGGAGATAACATAACTCTGATCTTACATTTAAAGATGTTACAGTGTTTAAAGATCAATTTCACTCAATCTATAAAAACATTATTAATGTGTGTGTCAGTGTCAATGATGGATCAATGTTTTTAATCATCTTTATAAAAACAACATGACGAGGAGAAAAACTCTTCATACACAATAATATCAGCAAAGATTTCATCAAAGAAACACCAAACTACATTTTCTGACATACAGGTTTGAACATTTGTACTGTGTGCTTTTGACAACAAAATGTGTTGAAATAGAGGAAGTAAGTGTGGTTAAATGATTTCAATTTAAACCCCCATGACTTGTTAAAGCTGAGATCATCAAGAAAGTTAAATTTGTTTTTGTATGCATGGTAACAGAGAGGAGTTTCTGAATTGCAGATATGAAGAATAAATCATATTAGAGATAAATGATGTGACTTTGTCATGTATCTATCGTATATAAACTCTTGTATTCTTTCTGATGAGGACGATTCGACCGTGATTAAATCATATTCAAAGACACTGACTGGAGTCTGTCAGGTTGAACACATGATCTTATTTCCTCAAGTGTTTGTGTTCATTAGGGGTGGGAATCGTTTGGACCCTCATGAATCGATTCAGAATCGACATATTTAATTAATATGTTAACTGTCATATCGATATGTAACTGTAACTGACATATCATCTAATCATCATCATTATACACAGTGATTTTGGCAGTATTAATGTATTTATTTAATGCAGCGCATCCAGCGCCTCCGTCTGAATATCAAATGATGTGCATATTTTTACAGAAGTATATTCATGTTCTTATCTAGATCTAAACATTTAGCGGCAGGTTTTTGGAAACACTATAAGCACATCAGATGAGTTTGTAAATGAAAGGCGCTGTTTCTTCCTGATGCTCACTGAACAGAGAAAAGGCAGATGAAGATCATCCCAACATGTATTTTGTTTTCTTGCAGTCAAATAGGGCTAGATGTATTTGTTTTTTCTTTCTCTATTGCTCGTGTAAGCTCCGCTGTGGGTGCTCATGCGGTGCGCGCTCTCAAGCTGTCCGTGTGCAGCACCCCTCCAGCAGTTGAGTTCAGCCTTTTGGCATGTTATTATTTTGTAAAATAACTTTTAAGAATCAATTCTTGACATTTGTGAATTGATTCAGAATCGTCCACATCATGATGCATCAAAGAATAATGTTTTTTTCATAGTTTTTCATTTTTTTTCATTTTTCATATAACGGACAAAATGTTGTGTGACTCTTCGGTGTTTGTCTTCTGTGGGGATAAATGTCTTGTGTGTGTTGTCTACACGGTTATGTAACTTAAGTCAGTCAGGTGTGTAGGGGAAATCTAACAACACAACATCATAATTATTCATGAGACTGCTGATGTATCTGTTTACTGATCAGGGCCCAGTTCCCCAAAACGTTCTTATCGCTTAGTAGTTCTTAACCTATTTCTTAACCTCTCTCTTAACTCTATGGCACGATTCCCAAAAGTTTGTACGCTAAGTATATCTTCTGTAAGTCACACTTTCGTAAGGTTGGTCTGGACCATTCATAAGCTCTCTCTTAGCTTTTGTTTGAGCACAAAACACTATCGCCGCCACTGTGCAGCAGTCTTTATAAATCAGCACAGCGCAGTACACGTCAAACTATGGTATGCTGACAATGATTTTATGTTATGGACATTTTAAGACTTATAATAAAATATGTTTGCAATGGATACAGGACTATTTATGCAGTTGACTTTATTTGGTATCAGAACTAATGAATCAAAGACGGCGCCGGTGTTTGTTCCTCATTGAAGTCTGTTCCCTCTATGTTTACAGCGTTTTCATCACATTACATTTATAATTTATTTAGAAAGATTAAAGATTTCAATTGGTTATACTAAAAATCAATAATATCATGTATTCTATTATACAATTTTTTAAATATTTCATATTTGACAGTTTTATGCCTTTAAACATATAGCTCTTTTTTCTGTACTGTTTGTGTTAAAACTGTTATGTTTCCATACATGATAAATATATATTATACATATAATATGATTCATACTGTAAAAATAATTGACTTACAATCAAGAACAGTCAAGATACATTACATAAATGCACACATATACATCTCAGTAGCCATTAAAACTTTCAATGTATATAAAGAATAAACGTATAATGTGATAAAACGCTATAAAAACACTACACTAAAGGGAAACATAGGGAACAGACTTCCACACAACACCGGTATGTCAGGATTCTGCCACGAGAGTCTGTTTTATATTTATGTTTTATTGTGGTGGCAGAGTTCTGACAGTCTCTTGTTTCATGTGGAGGTTCATGCCTTGTTAAGTGTGGCATGGCCTCTGGTGTCCCGTCTCTAGGCCCCGCCCCCTTGTTCTCCCTGTTAATTATTCATTATTAGTTCATCCCTTGCACCTGTGTTGCCCTCGTTTAGTTTCCCTATTTAATCTCCTCTTGTCTCTTGTCTGGCGCTGGTTCATTGTGTTCATTCCTGTCATGTCAAGCTGTGCTCATTGTTCATTCGGTTTAGTTTTTCATCTAGTCTTGTAAATCATGTTATGTCAGTGTATTTCATGTTGTATGTAGTTTTGCCCCCACGTGGGCTTTTGTTTTCTTGTTCTTTGTTATTAAATGTTCAGTGTTCACTCCCCGATATCGTTTGCGTATGGGTTCATTCGTCCATGTCTCCAGTTCCTGACACGGTAACTCCGAAACAATTTGTTTTATTCGGCTACCCTTAAACCTTTTGACATTTTGCCTGACGTCGCTAAATTAAAAAAAAATTGCCTCCCAAGACAACTCATTATGGAGCTGCTGGATCTTCTTAGACCATATTCTCTATCTAACTAAGTTGCTTTTTATTGAAAACATTAATGGTAAGCAATACCGCATTAAACAGAAGTAACTGCAGCTGCTTGCCAATCAATTCTGATTAAGTACCTTACCATTAGTATAAAAGTGTATATCATCATTTTTAAAAGTCGTTAAACCCATGTCAAGAAACGGCACAAGTGGCACAACGGGATAAGGAGGGTGGATGATTAGAGAGGGATACCCGCTTCGTCTATATTACTGACAATTTGACACTTAATTATTAGTCTCTTTTACGGATAACTTAAACTATGTTAAAATAAATGTGACTGGAATAATTTGAGTAATGTTCCATTTGTATATAACGTGTTGTCTTTCTTAACATTGTAATGCACCTTTGCGTGAAGTAGAAAATCGATCCCTGAGCGATCGATCGCAAATAATTCAGCACCTTCACTTGGGACAGCGACTTTGTTACGCTGAACTTAGAGGCAGCGTGTTAAGAAGCTTCCTAAGAGACACCTCGGGGAACACACTTAGGAACATCAACAACTTTGGTAAGATATATCTTTTTGAGTCTTCTTAGCGTGCTAAGAGTTAACGTTATCGGGGAACCGGGCCCATATACTTTACATTTTAGTGTGTTTTTTTCATACAGTTTATGTTTAACTAAACCTCAGTACATGTGTGACTATCAGAGAGATGATCTCACCTCAGTATCTCCAGTTTACAGTCAGGATTCTTCAGTACATCAGAGATCAGCTTCACTCCTGAATCTCTTAGTTTATTATTAGACAGATTCAGATCTCTCAGGTGTGATGGGTTTGATCTCAGAGCTGAAGTCAGAGCAACACAACCTTCATCTGTGATATTACAATTAAACAACCTGTAGAGAACAGAGACACACAGTTTGTTCACACACAGATCAAATCTACAGTGAGTTTAATTTTTTCTCTTCCTGTCATCATTTAGTGTTTATGAACATTTTCATTTTAGTTTCATTTATGTGTGTTTGTTTTACTGAATCACATCAGTGAGATTTACAAGTAAATTAACTTCATCAGTTTATGTTTATATTAACTGTGTGATTTATTTTTTATACAGTAATGAAATCAGATTTCTCTCATCAGACATCACAACATTTTAACTTATGTTTTTATTTCTGAATGATTTTTGTTTTTTACTTTTGTTCATAATTCAATTTTAATGTTTTATGTTTGTGACTTTCAGTAAGAGTTAAAGTGTTGTGATGAATGTTGAATAAAATCAGCTTCAGTTATCAAATACATTACTGAGATTAAATTAAAATAAACTATTTAACATTTAAAGTGGACCATAACTTTGTATAAATGTTGTCTTTGAATTTTGAACAATACTTGTCTGAGGACATCTTAGGGTGTTTTCAGACCTGAGTCTATGTTTCAGAACCTGCTGCTTGTTCTCCTTGGTTCAGTTTGTTTAGTCATATGTGAACATGGTCACAGCAGACACAACTACCAGATGAAGATCAATAAAACACTCCCAAGAGGTTCACAACAAGATTACAATTTTCCCAGGATATGTTGTGC
The DNA here is from genome assembly GCF_027580225.2 of Misgurnus anguillicaudatus. NCBI lineage: Eukaryota > Metazoa > Chordata > Actinopteri > Cypriniformes > Cobitidae > Misgurnus > Misgurnus anguillicaudatus. The sequence goes on along the minus strand of NC_073360.2, from coordinate 49,232,399 downwards.
TGTTGGCGGCAGGGGTGCGCTAGCAATTTTGGGCCCTATGAAAGAATATGAGGTCGGGCCCCCACCATACCCATTTCGCAACAAACATACAATCCAACCTACTGTAGTTATTCAAAATCTTTGTCTGCAATTTAATAATACAGAACTATTTATTTTGCTATTGTTTTGACCACAATTAACAGTATTTATAGATACTTACAATGTCTGCAGCTAAGATAATTTCTTGCGCAATGTAAATGTAATTGAAAAATACAGTAAATTAATCAAATAATCAGAGAAAATGCAACATTATTAAACATAGATTAAAGATAATTGTGACCATGCCTGTAAAAACCCAGATGATGTATTTATTTGTGATTTACTGTTTTCCACATAAAATCATCCTACATAATGTAAAGAACATTTTGTGAAAATATGAACTTGATATATTTAATATTGACTGAGTAATGTCATGTCAGCAATTGAAATCATAGCGAAATTAATGCTTGAAATAAAACTGTGATGCTTTTATCTCACAATAAGATTTGAGGCTTTAGTCTGATTTTCAGAGACCGTCTCAGTGACATACTGTGTACTTGAGCTGTTACACACACCAATAACATTATAACATTTAAAAATGGCGAACAACAACAATGCATCTTTTCTATACAGTTACCTTATGCCTCAAATAAGACTGGGTCAAAAATGCTTGACCAAAGCTTGTATTATAATTATTAGCATTATTTATAAGGCGAAGAACAAGTTTCACGCACCAGCAGCTACACTAAAGCAAAAATGACAACAGATCATTAACGTGAACTCGAGAAAACAGCTATACTCTTAAAGTAAATGATTCTTCATACTGTTTATTAATCAACAGGACTCTAAAATGAAATGAAGGAGAACTGTAGATAAACATCTCCATCTCTCTAACAAACTACAACAACTATAACAGATTACAACAGATTGATTTCTTAAAGCTGTTGCAAGGTGAGAAGCTTTAATAACTGGACTAGTTTAGCCTTTGTATTCATTTATTACCACTGAGGTAAATGTCCTCAAAACACTGGTTATTTATGTTTTAGTTATATGAATTATATAATAACAGTTTTTTATATTATGTATCAGGCTTGTGCACAATTCAGAATTGAATTGAGAATGACTCCTAAATTCCAATTCAATTCTTGAATTTGAATTGAATTTGAATTGATGTCAAAAACAGGATCTAGAATAACAATTCGAATTTGAATTAAAGGAAGCAGAATTGCAATTCAATAGAAATTCAAAGAAATTCATATACATATTATACAGTAAGTGAGGTGTTAAAAATGAAGCTTTACAGTATATGTCAGATATGATAGCATTACATATTCTATAAATTATATTAGTTTGAACTACTGAACAGATTACATTAACAGGAAATGTTCCCCCCCAGCAATTAATGTTAAAAACTCTAGTCACATAACAAATAATTAAGTAAGATTTTTTTGTAATTGTAATTTTTTGGAACACGATGGAACATGACTTCATTTCCCAGAATGCTTTACTTTAACCAAGAATTTAAAATGGTTGCCAAACAATTTTCCAAAGTAACTTTCCTAACACTGAATGTATGTGAGATTCTTTCTGTTGTGTGACTGTGGAATTTCTTTGAATTGCCATGAATTTAATTCCACTTCCTGTCATTCCAATTCCAATTCAAATTAAACTTCCTTTAGGGCGGAGTCAATTCAATTCAAATTCAAATTCATGAATTGAATGGAGGTCAATTCTGAAATTCTGAATTGTGCACAAGCCTGTTATGTATAACAGTTTTATCTCGAAGTAATGGTAGTGCTAAAGTGTAATGTATCGCTATTCACGTTTGTGAAGTGAATTTAAAGCAATATTGCTTGCATTTGACTTAGTTAGCCACTATCCATTGGTTTTGTTATCATGTTTGGTGAGATATCTAACGTGATTACTGGGGCTTAAAGAAAAAAAATCTTGACCCCGCTAGTTCTGCCATTGCAGTCATGAATTATTATGCAAGCTAACTGGTTTTTTTGCCTCATTATTATACGCAAACATGCCTTATATAACGTAGGGAAATGATCGTTTGTCCTTTATTTATTTATTTTTTTGCAGCAACCATGTCTGTGTACTTAAAGGAACTCTGTCATGTACAGAGTGTAACGATGAACTTGAAAATCAACCATTCTGATGACTGGCGTCCCCATCCGAGTCACCACCTCAGACAACAACAGTCATAAACTCACAAACACAAATACACTCAGTAATGCGCTTAATAAAGAAAGACTTAACTATGATTTTATCTGTGTTAACCTATGATATCAGTTATTGATGTATTTTAAATATTTACGTATCATAGGCTTATCATACATGCATTGAAGTTTTAAAATGTATCTAATATAATACTTTAATTAAATTGAATGTTTTGGATACCACCATTAAATTATTTTGTGCATGTAAAACACAAGTAAAAGTTTTATTTATTGGAGATAAAATGGCTGTTTGATTAATATAAAACTTCTGTTTGTTAGGCACTAAAAAGTAAAAATAGTTAGGTTTAAGTACATTTATTAAAACTCGATAGCTGTAATGCTTCTGTGCAGAAGCAAGCCTGTGAGCCACGAAGGTAGTTTGCGAGCAGATTCATTTCCACTTATTAGACAGCATTGTTACGACACAATAAAGAGGAGGAAGCAAGTGCAGGCGATCAGAACAGGTTTACTGTAAAATATGGTAAACACAGTGAAACAACAGAGTATGTGACTAAGTCCAGGATGTTGGCAATGGTGATCGAAGGTCTACGGTGGCGTGAAGAGCGTTGAAGCGTGAAGTCGGTGAAGAGTGTGATGATGGCCAATGGATGAAACCAGGAACGGACCCAAACACTCACACGGAGACGACAACACGAAACACTGATCTGAGCACACGAAGACGAGAGACGATAATCCAAGTGGTAAGGCTGGAACATGAAATGAGGATCTGACAACAGGAAGAGAGATGAGTGAGTATTTGTAGCTGATGGGTGATGAGGATCAGCTGGAGCGAGTTAATCACTACACAGGTGACAACACTTAATCAAACGAGCACATGGATACAACGTGACTACAAACACAAAACATGACACGGAGGAAACATTGGATTTCCTACCGTGACAGTACCCCCTCCCCTAGGAACGCCCCTTGGCGTTCCCAGCCTGCTTTACCTGAAGATTGTAATCATCAATAAGGCGGTGATCCAGTATGTCCCGAGCAGGAACCCACCTTCTCTCCTCCGGATTGTAACCTTCCCAATCCACCAAGTACTGAAAACCGCGTCCCCTCCGTCTAGAGTCCAGAATACGATTAACCAAATATGTGGTCTCCCCATTAACGATACGAGGCGGGGGGGGGACCGGGGCAGGCGGATTAAGACGGGAAAAAATCACCGGTTTAATTTTGGAAACATGAAACACGGGATGAACCCTCCTGTACGCCGGTGGAAGGCTAAGACGCACTGTTACCGGATTAATGATTTTGGTAACAGAAAACGGGCCAATAAATTTGGGAGCAAGCTTATTCGAAACGGAACGCATCGGAATGTTCTGGGTTGAAAGCCACACTCTTTGACCGACGACGTAACGGGGAGGCTTCGACCGGTGGCGATCGGCCTTAGCCTTGGTGCGCGATCTTGCCTGGAGCAGAGCTCTATGAGCTCTGGTCCAGGTGCGGTGACACCTCTGGACTAGTGCGTTAGCGGAGGGGACCGACACCTCGGATTCATTACTGACAAAATTAGGTGGTTGGTACCCTAAACTACACTTAAATGGAGACATGCCCGTAGATGACACTGGCAGAGAATTGTGTGCGTACTCCACAATTGAGAGTTGTTGACACCAGGATGAAGGATTGTTGGAAGCCAAACACCGCAAAGCCCTTTCGACATCCTGATTGGCTCACTCGGTTTGACCATTGCTCTGGGGATGGAACCCGGATGAAAGACTAACAGTCGCCCCTAACAATTTACAAAACTCTCGCCAAAATTTGGACACAAACTGGGGACCCCTGTCAGAGACCACGTCTGTCGGAAGGCCATGTATACAGAAGACGTGGTCAATGACAGTTACCGCTGTTTCCTTGGCTGACGGTAATTTGGGCAAGGGGATGAAATGAGCCGCCTTCGAGAACCGGTCCACTACGGTTAAAATCACCGTATTACCCTTAGAGGGTGGGAGGGCGGTAATGAAATCTAGCGAGATGTGGGACCAGGGTCTCGAAGGGACAGACAGCGGTAAGAGTAACCCATCTGGAGGTCGATTGGAAGTCTTACCAACAGCACAAACCGAGCAAGCCAAGACGAAGTCGTGGATATCACGAGCCATACCAGGCCACCAAAATCGTTGCTTGACTAGAAATTTAGTTCTACTAACCCCTGGGTGACAAGCAACACTAGAACAATGACCCCACTGAAGAACGTCTGACCGTAATCCCTCCAGCACAAACAAACGGTTCGGTGGACAACGAGCCGGGGGCGTTACCCCTTCTAAGGCAGTCAAAACCTTCGATTCGACCTCCCATCTGAGCGCGGAGATAATGATGGTCTCCGGTAAAATGGGCTCGGGAGTAGCAGTACGATCGGAACGCTCAAAAAGACGGGATAAAGCATCGGGTTTGATGTTTTTGGAACCCGGCCGGTAAGAAAGTGTAAAATCGAAACGACCGAAAAATAATGCCCACCGAGCCTGCCTGGAGTTAAGTCTTTTGGCAGTTCTAATGTATTCGAGATTTTTATGGGCCGTCCATACAATGAAAGGTACACCCGACCCTTCAAGCCAGTGACGCCATTCTTCCAGTGCCAATTTGACGGCCAACAACTCCCGATTGCCAATGTCATAATTAACTTCCGCAGGAGATAAACGGTGAGAATAATACGCGCAAGGATGCACCTTTCCATCTGAGGATGCGCGCTGGGATAACACTGCTCCTACCCCCACCTCTGACGCGTCAACCTCCACTATGAATTGACGTGAGCGATCAGGGGTGACAAGAATAGGAGCTGAAACAAAGCAGCTTTTCAGTTTGGCAAACGCAGCCTCAGCTGTGTCTGACCACCTGAACGTCAAACTAGGGGAGGTCAAAGCGGTCAGAGGTGCGGCTAGTTGGCTGAAATTGCGAATGAAACGCCGATAAAAAGTGGCGAACCCCAGAAATCTCTGCAGGGCCTTGCGAGACTCTGGGGATGGCCAATCTACCACAGCCTTAACCTTCTCAGGATCCATGCGAACACCCTCAGTCGAAATGTGTCCTAGAAAAGAAACAGACTGTGCATGAAAAACGCATTTCTCCGCCTTGACAAACAATCCATTCTCTAGCAACCGCAGAAGCACTCGTCGTACGTGTTGCACGTGTTCCTGGAGAGACGAAGAAAAAATCAATATGTCATCCAGGTAAACATATATGAACTGATCGACCATGTCTCGCAACACGTCATTAACGAGTGCTTGGAAGACTGCCGGCGAGTTAGATAGCCCGAAAGGCATCACGCTGTACTCAAAATGGCCTCTAGGGGTGTTAAATGCAGTCTTCCATTTGTCCCCCTCCCTAATGCGGACCAAATGATAAGCGTAACGTAAGTCCAATTTAGTGAAAACGGACGCTCCCTGCAACCTCTCAAAAGCTGAAGACATAAGCGGCAAAGGATAAGTATTCTTTACCGTTATGTTGTTCAACCCTCGGTAGTCAATACAAGGTCGCAAGGATCCGTCCTTCTTCCCCACAAAAAAGAACCCCGCCCCCGCTGGAGAAGAGGAAGGGCGAATGAACCCCGTTGCTAGAGAACTGGATATATATTTCTCCATGGCCGCCGTCTCTGGAATAGACAAGGAATATAACTTGCCCTTAGGCGGAGAGGTACCTGGCAATAACTCAATCGCACAGTCATAGGGACGATGACGAGGAAGAGAATCAGCCCGCGACTTACTGAAAACCTCCTTCAGGTCGTGGTACTCCGCGGGCACGTTAGTCAAATCTGCTTCCCCCTGAAACACAGACTCAGAAACATTAACACCAGCAGACTAAAGACAAGACAAATGACACTCCTCGCTCCAGCTAACAACAGATCCGAGACGCCAATCGATCCTGGGGTTGTGTTTATGGAGCCAAGTGTGACCGAGAACAATGGGAGTCTGAGGTGAGTCTGTGATGAGAAATGACATCTTCTCCGTATGATTGCCAGATGTGATGAGGGAAACAGGAACGGTGGTCTGAGTAATAACTGGTAATTTGTGTCCATCAAGTGCAAAAGGTGCAATGGGGTGTCTGAGGGGTGTGAGAGGAATGTTGATCTTACTTGCAAAGTTGATGTCCATAAAGCTACCCTCGGCCCCAGAATCCACCAAAGCGTGCTGATCCAGTGTGTGGTTGGACCACCGTAGTCTCACCGGAAGGAGTGTCAATGTTGATGAGGTCTTCCTGGCAGAGATCCCACCCAATAGTAGCCTCAGATTTACTATCGGGCTTGAACTTTTACTGGACAGCGCTGGATGTGATGTTCTGGGCTGCCACAGTATAAACACAGTCCAAGGGATCTCCGCCTGATCCTCTCCTCCCAGGAGAGCCGGGCTCGCCCCCCCCTGCATGGGTTCAAGATCTCCAGGTGGGCTGACCGCAACCTCCGACCGCAGGTGCTGAACCTCCGAACCGGTCGTGCGAGTCGTTCTCCCCCTCCGTCTGGCAGCTTGGTCGAGACGGTTGTCAATACGGATGGTAAGGTCGATCAAACCATTAAGTGAAGTGGGGAGCTCAACGGCGCGAATCTCCTGTTGGATACGGTCAGCTAACCCATGCAGGAAATGATCCCACTGCGCCTCTTCGTTCCACCTACACTCCGCCGCCAGGGTGCGGAACTCAATGGAATAATCGGACACGGACCTCTCCTCCTGACGCAGATCCGCTAACAGTCTGGCTGCCTCCCTCCCGGCGACGGAGCGGTCGAAGACCCGTTTCATCTCCTCCGAGAGGGCGTGGAACGAAGCACAGCAGCTGTCGTGGTTCTCCCACACCGCCGTCCCCCAGAGGGCAGCCTTCCCCGTAAGCAAGGAGAGCACGAACACCACCTTCATCTCCTCGGTGGTGAACGTGCGGGGCTGCAATGCGAAATGCAAAGAATAATGAGAGAGAAATGATCAACAAAATTTCGGCTCACCCGCATACTTCTCCGGAATCGGAAGGCGTGGTTCGGACTGGGGAATACCCCCGGTGGCGATCGGCGGTGTGGGTGGCGTGGGGGGCGCAGTGGGTGGCGGTAGATGTTGTTGTTGAGCCTGAAGGGCGAGCTCGGAAACCTTCGTCACCATTGCTTGAAAGGCTTGACCCATCTCATCTATCGCCTTGTCCTGGCGATCCATACGGCCCACAGCTCTCTGTAAAAATTCTTCTAGATGAGATGGGGAGCGATCGCCTGCTGCTTCCATGATGGTCAGATCCTTCTGTTACGACACAATAGAGAGGAGGAAGCAAGTACAGGCGATCAGAACAGGTTTATTGTAAAATATGGTAAACACAGTGAAACAACAGAGTATGTGACTAAGTTCAGGATGTTGGCAATGGTGATTGAAGGTGTACGGTGGCGTGAAGAGTGTTGAAGCGTGAAGTCGGTGAAGAGTGTGATGATGGCCAATGGATGAAACCAGGAACGGACCCAAACACTCACACGGAGACGACAACACGAAACACTGATCTGAGCACACGAAGACGAGAGACGATAATCCAAGTGGTAAGGCTGGAACATGAATGAGGATCTGACAACAGGAAGAGAGATGAGTGAGTATTTGTAGCTGATGGGTGATGAGGATCAGCTGGAGCGAGTTAATCACTACACAGGTGACAACACTTAATCAAACGAGCACATGGATACAACGTGAGTACAAACACAAACACAAAACATGACACGGAGGAAACATTGGATTTCCTACCGTGACAAGCATAGTCCGCTCATCGTGTTTTGTATTGCATCACTTAAAGATCGTAAACCTTTAAAATCGAGTTTAGTAAGATTGTATGCAACTACAGTCGGCTTTGGTTAACTATTGAGGCATCGTCTCTTGTCACAAGGCTCAATGTGACCGCAGTATTTGTTGAACACTGCTGGCAGCGGCGACGTCTGTGTCCGTACCATTCTTATCAATGACAGCATAAGTTCACATCTCCCTGCTCCCGAGTCATAAAGCTCGTCTTTAACGATACAATGTTTAATAACTTAAAAAATACGGCGTTTTTTTAATTTCCTGAAATATAATGGTTTTGAAGATAATAGGATTCCGCCCGACAGCGACGAAATTGTAGATGGGACATTTGTAAAAAAAAAATGTCCCCCTCTGTCTGGGCTCCATCCCGCCAATCGGGCCCTAGGCGCACGTGCCTAGTTTGCCTTTGCGTTAATCCGGCTGTGTTCACAGGCAGTCTCAGTGACATACTGTATACTTGAGCTGTTACACACATCATTGACATTGTAACATTTAAAAATGGCGAACAACAACAATGCATCTTTTCTATACAGTTACCTTATGCCTCAAATAAGACTGGGTCAAAAATGCTTGACCAAAGCTTGTATTATAATTATTAGCATTATTTATAAGGTGAAGAACAGGTTTCACACACCAGCAGCTACACTAAATCAAAAATAACAACAGATCGTTAAAACTGTGAACTTAAGAAAACAGCTATACTCTTAACGTAAATGATTCTTCAGACTGTTTATTAATCAGCAGGACTCTAAAATGAAATGAAGGACAACTGTAGATAAACGTCTCCATCTCTCTAACAAACTACAACAACTATAACAGATTACGACAGATTGATTTCTTAAAGCTGTTGCAAGGTGAGAAGCTTTAATATACATAACTGGACTAGTTTAGCCTTCGTTTCATTTCTGTTTTATCACAGTCAACTCGATTCTTGACTGCCTAAAAATCCTTCCTTGGCATATTGCGTTACAAAACATTGGAGTGTGTAACCGCTAGCATTTCTAGTTTATGTTAATTAGGTTATACGGGCTACGTTGATTAAAACAGCTTATAAGGGCTGACTTCGCGTTAGAATCAGAACACAAAACAGGGAACGTAAATCCCCTTGTGTTTTTTTTAAACTGGGGTGAACAGAGTGAAGACTTTACAGTGGAAAGAAAACTGCATTGTATTGCTCCAGCGTCACATTGTGTAAACTGCATTTATAGTAATGAAGTGCACATATGCAGATATCATAGAAATTAGCATTAAATACACACACCTTGCTTTCTTGTGAAGTTCACGCGCATTGTGAGACCGTGGATTAAAGAACGTGCTAAAACGCAGAGTAAAGACGGGGCAGAGATATGAGGGCTCAGCTTAAGGGATTGTGTGTGCGGCACAGTCCTTGGCTGAGGCCCCAAAAATTTCATGTGCCCTTAGAATCACCCCCCCCCTTACGGCGCCCCTGGTTGCCGGTAACAACAGTCGTTAGAGGAACCCCGAATTACACTTGTACTCAATTCCAAAGGAGTTAAATCAGCTGAATAAAGGATTGCCTTCAATCAGAAGTGACCACTAAGATAACAGAAATGCTTGCCTAATATTAATGAATAGTAACATATAAGTTACAGCTGTCACTTATACTTACAAGCCTACAGTAATGGATTCAGACGTCCTAAAACACTTTTTTCCTAAACTTTACAATTTACACAAAACCTTTTTATATACATTTATAAATGCCAATGGACATTTTGACTTAATTATGAGCGTATGTTACTGTCAAAGCCTGAAAGATCACAGTTCTGCATGTGGACGTTTGTTCCCGCTGAGATGTTATGGACAGCAGACTTTCTTTTGTGTCCCAGCAACATATTTTCAGGAGCAGATTAACCATATGGGCAAACTGGGTGAGTGCCCAGGGGCACCAAAGTCTTAGAGACACCAACTGATACCAGCAAAAAAAATATTTTATAAAATTACAAAAGTACTTGCTCTTTAAGACGTAAGTTGTTCATCTACTAAGTGAACGTGACGTGCACAACAGCTTTTTGGAAAATGATCGGCAGCAGCTAAGTGGCATAGCCAAAAAAAGTACATTAAGCCACTTTACACAAAATCCCACAAATATGCAGTTTTTTTCACGCTGGTGCTGAGCAGTCTGTTAGCAGCACTAATGATGATGTAAATTTATGCTCTGTTCTGAGCTCCCAGACTGAGGTGGATGATGAAACGAACAATCGACGGTTTGCTGTTCCTGGTGATCTGGCCTTGTGGGGGTTCATCACAGAAAAAGTGAAGGAAGAGTAAACAACGTGGAGCTGCAGTCTATCAGAATCAGGCTGCCAAATATCCAACATCTGTATGTGATTGTGGAATGGGGGAAGAACACGTTCTCTTATAAATGAATTATTACAGTCTCGTCCCCAAAACAACTTAAAGGGATACTTCACCGATTTAGCATTCAGCTTTGTATCTGTAGAAACCCGGCAGTATTACTGAATGACCATGTTTCCCTCCCTCATTTCCCCCTGAGAGGAGAGATATCTGCATTTTGGTTCTGCAAAAAAGTCCTCCGATGATGCAAAAATCGTCATATTACATCATCGGAGGACTTTTTTGCAGAACCAAAATGCAGATATCTCTCCTCTCAGGGGGAAATGAGGGAGGGAAACATGGTCATTCAGTAATACTGCCGGGTTTCTACAGATACAAAGCTGAATGCTAAATCGGTGAAGTATCCCTTTAATTGTTCCTAAGGAATGGCTACTGTACTCCCCGTCACCTGGATTGGTTTATTTCTATTCATGCAAACTTTTCTCCTCACAAAATCATACATTTATTACAGGCTTCTGTGACTGGAAACATCCTGAGAGGATATCCGACCACGAAAAGAGTGCAGATCACTGACGTAACATGCTTGCTTTAATAAACCGAGCAAAACAAATATCGAGGCCAAGACCAGACCTCTCCCATGTTGATCAGTTGACATTTAGGCTATCTTTAGATTTGTTAAAGCAACACCAAAGAGTTTTGGCTCTTTGCTCCCCCTACAGGTTAGAAGCGTAATTGTCCATTACCCACTGTCATAAATACTGAGGCATAGCTGGGTCTGATTGGATTGTAGGTCTGCCGTAAAGCAAGTTTTTGTAGTATTCACTCGGACTACAGGACCGCTACCCGACGGTTGGAAACTTCTTTAGTGCGGTTTTGGCCAATAGAGGGCTGCAAAGCGAATGTGAAAGTGCTGTTCACCCTGTTTAGAGTGGATGAACCACTGAAACTGTTTTGGAAGCATTATTTTAAGGTAAAAAAAACTCTTTGGTGTTGCTTTAATGCTGAGGGAAGAGAAGTTAAAAAGATTCCTTGGATTTGAGCCAATCCATAGCCACACAGGTGCAAGCCTTGCTGAGTGTCTACTAAAAATGGTGCGAGACTTGGGGTTGGACTTGTCAAATTGTCAACTACAATGCAATTAGAAAAGGGCTTGCAAAAATTGCTTCAGATTGCAATGAAAAAGCAGACACAAGACGTAATGCTGCCGCACTCGCTGGTAAGATAAATAATGTGGAAACGACAATAATGACTACACTGTGGAACCGGGTGTTAAGCAGATTTAAGGCAACAAGCGTTCATCTGCAAAAAGACAACATGGACTTATTCACTGCTGTTGAACTATTGCAGTCATTACACTTTTATGTTGACACTACGAGAGCAGTTTGTTGAGGTAGATGAATCTGCTCGTGCTTTCTGTGTTACTCAGACTTATCAATATGATGTTTACCACAAACGAAAGTGGTTTGCGGATGAGTCATCTGATGAAGATGAAGTATTATTTACTGATGTAAGTCAGAGATTTAAGATCGAGGCATATTATGTCATTTTGGACAGACTTAATCATGCCTGACTAAACGTATTAATGCTTACAAAGAGGTCTATGATCTTTTTGGTGTTCTCTTTTGTAAGGACTGTACAGAAAGTGAATTGTGCATAAGGGCTGATAAACTGTCATCACTTCTCCAGTGGACCAAAATAAAACTTTGACTGATGAATTGATTCAGTTCAAACATTTTAGCAAAGACAAGATCTCACCCGCAGAGCTGCTGTAAATTGTTGATCAGAATGAAGTAAAGACAACATTTCCTAATATTTTTGTTGCACTTACTGTATACTGTATTTAACTTTGTCAGTATCTAACTGTGAAGGAGAGAGGTCTTTATCTACTCTAAAGCGAGTGAAAATGAACTTTGGACAACAATGACACAGAAACGTCTTTCTGCACTTTCCCTGCTTGTCATTGAATCTGAACTGGTTAGGGACATAGATTTTGAAGACATCATATGCCAGTTTGCTTGGTCAAAATCCCAAAAAGTGCAATTGTAAATAGTATGAGAATTTCTGCATAATATTACTGCAATTGTTTTGTTTGTGTTGTTCAGTACAAGCAATGTAGCATTACACAACTGAGTAGTTGCACATTAACTACAGATGTTGTTATATGTCAGATTCAGGCTGTTTTCACATATGTTGGTGCGCACCGTGGTGCGGCCTCGGAGCGCACCAAAATACATTGTATCATTTTTCAGTTAGTGCGGTCCGTGTTCACATATACATATTTTTTACTTTACTTGAAATGCCGCACCGTACACCATGTGACAACGGTCAGCGCTGTCATTGGTCTCTGACAGCTCTTACCGTCTCATGACCACCCCCACGTTTCCACGACAACCAGCCTGACAGAGAGAGCGCAGCTATCAAGATGTGGAGATAAACGATGCACGTCTTTGTGAAGTTTCTTTGCTTTAACGCGAAATTGCGTAGCTGTTCTATTAAAACCTTTCTCACGGAGCCGTTTGCTAAAAAGCCTGTAATGTCACTAGTTGTGTGTGGAGGACAGCTATGCATTTATAAAATCATCAGCTCAAACGTAAAGGAGACAGCGAATCTCTATGCAACGGACCAGGATTGGCTTGTTTGTTGTTAACCCACAATATAACACCCGGCTCACGTCACAACGGAAGCCCAGTGGCTCAAACATGTGGAGAACTTCCTGTATTTGGTTCGGTCCGAGGTCCGGCAGTGTTCACACCACAGGTGGGTCGCCCCAGAGTTCGGCAACAGCCGCTCCGAGACCACCTGGTTAGAGCGGTCTCGGAGCGGCCGTTTAGTGCGCACCCGAGTGCGGCTGTTGTGTTCACACTGACCCATACGCACCGTACTCGGAGCGACACGTCATTTGGGCCGACCTAAACAGTGTATATGTGAAAACACCCTAAAGAGTTGTTTTTTGTGTTCAGTTCTACAAAAGTGACATGTTTATATTGATAGTTTCCTTGTGAAATGTAATAATTGCTCATTCTTACAAAATCTTTTAAATTATTAAGTGGATTCTTGCATGATCATTTGTGAGGTGGGTCGGGGGCACCACAAATACATCACTGCTTATTTTAAGAACTACAAAACAATACACTGTAATACATTTTGATATTGTTTCACCAGATAATACATTATATTTTACCATTAAACTTCAGAAATATAGTAGAGATAATGTTTTTATGTGTACTCAGAAGATGTGATTCACTGTTAACTGTGGGGTGCAGGGCTGTTATGGTAACAGGATACAGCGTGCTATCAGAGGGATTGTTTATTTACGTTAGTAAATTAAAGCCAAAAATATTCACCAAGTTGTCTACTCGATTTATAATGACAGATATTATATTTTATTTATTTTTATGAGACAGTTTTAATTTCTGGAAATATTTAATACAGAATATGACAAAAAATGCAGAATCACAAAAATTCAAAATTTTGTTGATTTTGCACTCTTCGGCGATTGCGAACAACTGGAGGGACTGACTGGCAGCCGACATCTAAATCCAGATTGTACAATCATTATTTTGTCTCTGGTAAGCCCTCAATTAAACTAATAAATGTGACCATTTAGTGCATTAGATATGTGTTCGCTGCCAAGACGGACACAAATATGGTGGCGGGCATGGCAGAAGTGACGTCTTTGGTACTCATGAATTGCTTAATTAACCATGAACATACCTGATAGCTTTTTGTAGATGAATTCTGGTGAGCATGTCAACACCATTTAACACGAAAGTACACCTGTTCCTATTAATATCAGATTTTAATTGTTCTTCTCCACATAGATTCATGGTAAGAATGTTGTCCCACCCAATTTTTTATTCCTACTTAAACAAATGAAGTAATATAACCACACTTAAAAAAAAGCCACACAATAATCACGTAAAGCTGCTCTCTGTCCATCCTGACTAGACCCCGAAGCTGCCGCCATTTCCACCATTTAGAAGTTCAGCTGCCGCCAGCCAATAATTTCCTAAGCCAAATTGAGCTGATAAAGTTTGGCTGAGCCAGCTAAAATTATTTGCATCAAATAATAATTCTATCAACTAGAGACATACACACACAAAATATATAAAGCAATACACAAGATCTATTTTCCGACTGGTTTCATAACAGCACAGTCTTGTGCTCGCTCGTTGCTATGATACACAGCTGGCCGTTTCTCAATCCAAAGACTGCAGCCTGTGGAGGTCGTATATGCAGGCTGCATACGTCATCAAGCCTGGTTTATTTAAGTTAACTGAGCATTACATTCGCAAGCCATATGCATATTACAACAATTTACGATTAACTAAGAATAAACTTTATAATTGTTAATATTTTGAAATAAGACAGTCTTGATGACGTATGCAGCGTAAAAATGCGACCTCCGGAGGCATTTTTAAAAAAAGTTGCCAGCCAGCGCCAGCGTTTTTCATGATTTTCACCAAAGTTTAATGCCTTCCAGAAAATGTTCTCCTTCAGATATATAAACATACAATATACCAAATGAAAGAACAGACCCTCTGCTTTCAAACAAAAAAAAACGTTTCATCCTACCTTGAGGAGTTCTTTTGTAATCAGCTTTTGAATATGGGTAGGTTTCTGTAAAAACACCACATTTTGAGCAAAAAGCAGAGATAATTCCATGTTTGTGACGGACTTTTCATAGAGATCCCATTCAGAGCAATCTTTAAAACAGACACGGACATGCAGCAGCTTGCCATAGGGCAATACTTCCGGGTTTAAAAAGTTGCGGATAATAGCGGTATTGCAGAAAGACGGAAAATCTCGTCATTGGCGGGGAAGCGTTTTCTCTTAATTGACGAGATATCTCGTCAATGGCGGGGAAAGAGTTAACTTAGACCTACCCAGACTTTTGTTAAATCTTCAGGGCACGGTTGCACAAACCTGAATCAAAGATTGATGTTATGAACCAAATATTCTGGAACGGAGAGATTTATAGCACTGAACGTGATATAACTGCAGTAACAAACCATCGTTTCCACATTGCTAATTCACGACGCATGATTCAGTGTACATTAAAGTGAAATGTGCAAAACTTTATCCAAAATAATACTGATAACAGTGTGTGTTTATATTACAGTTTTTCTCAGTCTCATTTTCTCATTAGGCCTAAAAAAAAATTTGTTTGGTTCCGGTTTCCGACCGACCCTGCCAATTTATGTGCGACCCAAATTTATTTTATGAGCTTGGGGAAGAAATAATACACATTAAATAAATACACAAATAAAAAAAAATTTGAGGCGAACTATAATTTACCTTTTAGTACAACACCGTTTTTGTAAAGCACGCGTCCTCCAGCAACAAACAAAGCACCCTGCTGGAAAAAACAGCTAATACCAGCTTAAGCTGGTAGCTGGTTTAAGCTGGTCCAAGCTGGTCATTAGCTGGTCCAAGCTGGTCATTAGCTGGTCCAAGCTGGTCATCAGCTGGTCCAAGCTGGACATTAGCTGGTCCAAGCTGGTCATTAGCTGGTCCACCAGCTCAGCCAAGCTGGTCCACCAGCTCGAACAGGTCCCCACCAGCTCAGAAAGCTGGTCCACCAGCTCAGCAAGCTGGTCCACCAGCTCGAACAGGTCCCCACCAGCTCAGCAAGCTGGTCCACCAGCTCAGCAAGCTGGCCCAC